>NW_026988455.1:3203055-3853333 GCF_030222135.1 Aotus nancymaae
AATAGCCCATGGCCGGGCATGGTGGCTCATGTCTGTAATCCCAGCACTTTGGGAGGCCGAGGCAGGCAGATCACCTGAGGTCGGGAGTTCAAGACCAGCCTGGCCAACATGGAAAAACCCCATCTCAACTAAAAAATACAAAAATTAGCTTGGTGTGATAGCAGGCCCCTGTAATCCCAGATACTCGGGAGGCTGAGGCAGGGAGAATTGCTTGAACCTGGGTGGTGGAGGTTGCAGTGAGCTGAGATCTCACCACTGCACTCTAGCCTTGGTGACACAGTGAGACTCCATTTAAAAAATAAATTCCATATACCCCATAAATATATATGTCTACCATGTACCCACAAGAATTAAAAATTAAAGCAAAGTCAGTAGGTTGAGAGGCAATCAGTTGCCCCCAAAACAAAATAGAAGAAATCCCTGAGACATTACAACCAAAGGCAAAGAGAGAGGAACCACAAGGGAAAAGCTAAAAGCCTTGCAGACAGATCCATGATGCCCAGCATGTCCATAATAGTAGTTCCAGAGGAGAAAAAGAAACAGACGGAGAAGAAATACTAGTTACATAGGAGAAGAAATTTTACGGGAATTGAATTTTTTTTGTAGAGACGTGGTCTTGCTTTATTACTTAGGCTGGACTCTAACTTCTGGCCTCAAGTGATCCTTTCACCTCAGCCTCCCAAAGTGCTAGGATTGCAGGCATGAGCCACTGTGCCAGAAATATTTATTTATTTATTTATTTAATTTTATTTTTTTGGGATGGAGTTTCACTCTTGTTGCCCAGGCTGGATTGCAATAGCACGATCTCGGCTCACCACAACCTCCACCTCTCTGGGTTCAAGCGGTTCTCCTGCCTCAGACTCCCAAGTAGCTGGGATTACAGGCGTGCACCATCACGCCTGGCTAATTTTTTGTATTTTTAGTAGAGATGGGGTTTTTCCATGTTGGTCAGGCTGGTCCCAAACTCCCGACCTCAGGTGATCGGCCCACTTCAAGCCTGACAAGGTGCTGGGATTGCAGGCATGAGCCACTGTGCCCGGCAGGAATATTTTTTTTTAAATCACAAGTCAATACAATTAGAAATAAATAATACAAATAACCAACAAAAGCCTTAACTGCTTGAAAATGAAAAAACACACTTCTAAGTAATCCTTAGATACCTAAGATATCCTTAGATCAAAGAGAAATTCTAAACTGCAATTAAAATATTGAAAAAACAGAACACTCCATATCCAATCTATGGAACCAGCAAATACTGTACTATGAAGACAATGCCAGCCGGCGCCGTGGCTCACGCCTGTAACCCCAACACTTTGGGAGGCCAAGGCAGGTGGGTAGCCTGAGGTCAGGAGTTCAAGAACAGCCTGGCCAACATGGTGAAACTCCATCTGTACCAAAAACACAAAACTTAGCCAGGTGTGGTGGCACATGCCTGTAATCTGGCTACTTGGGAGGCTGAAACAGGAGAATTGCTTGAACCTGGGAGGCAGAAGTTGCAATGAGCTGAAATTGTGCTACTGCACTCCAGCCTGGGCAACAGAGAGAGACTCCATCTCAAAAAAAAAAGAACAAAAGAAAAGAAAATAAAGAAAGTGAGGCCGGGCATCGTGGCTCACGCCTGTAATCCTAGCAGTTTGGGAGGCTGAGGTGGGTGGATCACCTGACGTCAGGGGTTCAAGACCAGCCTGGCCAACATGGTGAAACCCTGTCTCTACTAAAAATACAAAAAATTAGCTGGGCACGGTGGTGGTCGCCTGTAATCCCAGCTACTTGGGAGGCTGAGGCAGGAGAATCACTTGGACCCGGGAGATAGAGGTTGTGGTGAGCCGAGATCATGCCACTGCACTGCAGTCTGAGCAACAGAGTGAGACTCCAGAAACAGAAAGAGAGAGAGAGAAAGAAAGAAACAAACAAGGAAAGAAGGAAAGAAAGAAAGAAAATGGCTTAATTACTAAGGAAAAAAGAATAAAATGGAAGGAACTCAGTTTTTGATGGTAAATTAAGGAACTTGCTCTGGGAACAGCCTCGAAGGTCTCTCTCTTTCTAGGCCTCCTAGTTCTCTGTATGAGTGTGTATCAGGTGACCGTTGAAAAGGAGTCTCAAAAAAAAAAGGAAAGGAGTCGCTTATGAAAGCCTGAGTTAAACATTCTTATTCTTATTTTTGCCAAAAGTATAAATGCTTTTGTGGAAGCATGTGAATTCTCAGATGGACTCTTTTAGTGATTTTTATGTTGCCCAGGTACTCCAGGAGCAGATTCGTGCCCGGGACAATATTAGCTACGGAACTAATTCTGCCTTAAAGACCCTGGAGATGCGCCAGCTCTCCGGTTTGGGAGATCTTCGAGGAAGAGTGGCAAGGTAGGTGTCCAAATGTTGGGGTCTCTGCCCATCAAAAACCATGTTCTATAAACTCCATTATAGTGGGGAATGTATTAATGGAGCTCCAAATGAATTGCCTTGCATTCTTTAGTACATTTCCTCCCTGCTTTGGCCATAAAATCCAGTGGCAGGAATTAAACCTGGTTGGAGGGTGCCTTGGGTTTCTTTTGTTACTGCAATTGATGTTGTCTTCATGGGAAGAAATGATGGGAAAACTCACTCGGCTGACCTTGTAATTTGATACGGTAATACTATGTTTATTGAATCCGATAATAGAAAGTTGACATAGTTTGTATGTCATTTCAAAAGTTTACTTTTTCCTGTTATTCATTTTTATTTTTTTTCCTGAAGTGTATTGGTCTGGGAAAGATTGGAAATTTAGAAAAAACATCTTTCTCCTCAATCTGAAAAGTGCTGTTTTCGGCTGGGTGCAGTGGCTCCCACCTGTAATCCCAGCATTTTAGGAGACTGAGGTGGGTGGATCACAAGGTCAGGAGTTCAAGACTAGCCTGACCAATATGGTAAAACCCCGTTTCTAGTAAAAATACAAAAATTAGCCAGGCATGGTGGCATGTGCCTGTAGTCCCAGCTACTCAGGAGGTTGAGGCAGGAGAGTCGCTTGAACCTGGGAGGCCGAGGCTGCAGTGAGCCGAGATCACATCACTGTACTCCAGCCTGCGTGATAGAGTGAGACTCTGTCTCCAAAAAAAAAAGTGCTGTTATCTCAAAGTGTGCTGCGTGGACCAGCAGCCTCAACATCACCTGGGAGCTTGTTAGAAATGTACCATCTCCATCCCACCCTGCCACTGCTGAATTAGAATTTGCATTTTAACAAGATCCCTGAATTCATTTGCATGGGAAAGTCTGGGAAGCCCTGCACCAGGTCTGTGTCTAGGGCTATTTTCATCTGAAGTATTTATGGGCCTCCTCTGCCCTCTGCTGCTGCTAAGAGCCAAGCACATGAATACGCATCAGCGCTGGAGCTGAGGAGCAAATGGCACTTCCCATCAGCCTGAGGTGGCAATCAGGGTAGTCTGCAAGGGGTCGGGTGGAAGAAAGAACAAGGACCTTCAGCATGCAAGGCCTCTGGAGCAGGGAGCAGGGAGGGGAGGCGTTAGGGTGAATTTGTGCAGACCACATGTTGAGGGCCTTGAATGCTGGGCGTGTGTGTTTGGGTCTGCTGGGTCAAGATCGGTCTAAGCAGAAGGCTACGTGGATTGGATGGGGGACAGGTTGATCACCCTCCTTCTGTGGTTTTCTGTCCTCGTCAGGTTTCCTTAGTGTGGTCCTTGGTGATGACGCCCTGTTGACATCCTCTCCTCTCTCTACCTTTGCACTGTACCTTTCAGCAGTGATCAACTCTTCGTTAGTCCCTGAATAAACCACGCTCTTCCATCCCTACACCTTTGTATATGCTGTTGTTGTACCTAGCATGCCTTTCCTCCTCCTTTTATTTTATTTTATTTTTATTTTTGAGACAGGTGTCACTCTGTTGTTCAGGCTGGAGTGCGGTGGCACAATGTTGGTTCATTGCAACCTCCGCCTCCCGAGTTCAAGTGATTCTTGTGTCTCAGCCTCCTGAGTAGCTGGGACTACAGGTGCCTTGCACCATGCCCAGCTGATTTTTGTATTTTTAGTAGAGATGAGATTTTACCATGTTGGCCAGGCTGGTCTCTAACTCCTGACCTCAGGTGATCCGCCCACCTTGGCCTCCCAAAGTGCTGGGATTACAGGTGTGAGCCACCGCGCCTGGCCTCCTCCTCCTTTTCTAATTTCTTTTCGATCTTTAAAGTTCAGCTCAAATGTCACCCACTCTGGAAGTCTTCCCTGACACCCCTACTCCACAGAGCTCTCCTAGCATCACCGCTCTACTGCGTCTGTCTGTTTTCTTCCTCACTCTGCTGACTTTACTGTGTGGGAGTGGGTTCCAGATGTTTTACTTCTCTGTAGCTAAGTGCCTGAAACTGTCTCTGCAAAACAGTAGGTACTCAACATTCGTCATCCATTTGAATGAAGAGATGGCCTAGACACTCACTGTAATAGGACTGGAAAACCTTGACTCCTTATTTGTGGAGTTCGGCTTGAAAGAAATCCCAGCTCTGTGATACCTCTCAGAACAGCAGGGAGTTAGAAGAACTTGAGAGCTACAGGTCAAAACAGGGACTTTAGGAGGACGTTGAGGATCTTCACAGCCTCTTGAGTTGTGGATGAAGATCAAGTGAGGGAATACACGTGAGAGACTTGGTGTCCTGCGTGCGATGGAGTGGGCCTGCAACCAATGGTAGCTTTATCATCTCAGGGGCAAGAGCAGTGACATTGTCCTTAGGATGCTGCTTCTAATACAAAGTAGAAAAATTATTCTAAAATACTCTCAGGAATCATATTCTTCAGGTTCTTATCAACTTCTCTCCTTCCCTGTAACAAAAACTTTCACTCTAAAGGCATCAAAAACGTTTGTTATGAGTACCAGACATTTTTGCTTTGTTTTGTGGCTATATTAGTCTTTCTCCTAGAATGCTGTTAAAACTTGATTGTTGAAATGAATTCATGTGAAATAAAAATTCTTTGGAAAATGTTCTTGGCCTTCTTGCATTGATTATGTAATTGTATTGAAGGGGTATGAACTTTTTAAGAGTTATTCTTAAGTTACTAGGCTTCTATATTATTTTATATTTAATTTTTTAGTTTTTGTGGGTCCATTGGTGATGTAATTAGTAGGAAATGGGCCTTGATTTTTTTTCCCCTGTAAATCCAGCTCAGAAGGGCACAGGCAAGTTCTCCATGGAGGTTAGATACACATTCAGCTCATATGGCGTAGCAAGCTCTAAACAGGACTTGATGAGGCCTGAAGACCCAATAGATGGCCTCCTTCCTCTCTCTCTCCCTGAACAGCTTAGTGGTTCAGGGAGAGGTCTAATTCACATACCTTATAAGTCACCTATTTAAAGCACACAATTCAGTGGCTTTTAGTATATTCACAGAGTCGTGTAGTCATCACAACAATCGATTGCAGAACATTTTTATCATCCAAAAAGAAACCCCATACCTGTTAGCAGTCACTCCCCATTTTCCCCCAGCCTCCCTGATTCCCCAATCCATGGCAGGCCTACATTCTGTCTCTAATGGGTTTCCCTCTTCTGAGCATTCCAAGTGAATGTGTTCCCTTGAGACTGCCTTCTGACACTTAGCGTAACGTTTTTGGGGTTCATCCATGTTTTAGCATGTATCAGTACTTCATTCCTTCTTATGGCTACATAGTAAGTACCTCATTGCGTACTGGATGTTAAAAGTCCATCCATTAGTGGGACGTTTGGGTTGTTTCCATTTCTGAGCTGTTTTAAATAATGTTGCTGTGAACGTTTGTCTGTTTTTGTGTGCTCATAGGTTTTCATTTCTCTTGGGTATGTGCCTAGAATGAAAATGCTGAGTAACATGATAACTCTGTATTTAACTTCAGAGGAACAGTGCAGCCACACTGTTTGCCGAAGTGGCCACCACTTGACATTGCCAGCAGCAGTGTCTGAGGGTTCCGACAGCGTCACATCCTCACTAACAGCTGTTTGCTATCTGTTTGATTATAGCCATCCTAGTGGGTTTGAAGAGTCTCTCACTGTGGTTTTGATTGGATCCCCCTGAGGACTAATGTTGTTGAACATCATTTAATGTGCTTTTTGGTCATTGGCATATCGTCTTTAGAGAAATACTTATTCAGATTCCTTGCTCATTTTTACATTGGGTAATTGTCTTTTTATTATTGCACTGTAGGAGTTTTGAAATATATATATATATTCCCTTATCAGATATCTGATTTGAAAATTTACTGTCCCCGTCTAAGGGATGTCTTTTCAGTTTCTCGTGTCTTTTGAAACGTAAAAGTTTTTAATCTTTGTTTGTTTGTTTGTTTTGAGATGGAGTTTCACTCTTGTTGCCCAGACTGGAGTGCAGTGGTGCAATCTCGGCTCACCGCAACCTCGGCCTCCCAGGTTCAAGCGATTCTCCTGCCTCAGCCTCCTGAGTAGCTGGGATTACAGGAATGCGCCACTATGCCCAGCTAATTTTGTATTTTTAGTAGAGACGGGGTTTCTCCATGTTGGTCAGGCTGGTCTCAAATTACCGACCTCAGGTGATCCACCCACCTTGGCCTCCCAAAGTGCTGGGATTACAGAGGTGAGCCACCACCACACCTCACCCTAAAATTTTTAATCTTGGTTGTATCTAACATCTATCTTTTCTTCACTTGCTAGTGTTTGGGGTATCATATTTAAGAAACTGTTGCCTAATGCAGGTCACAAAGATTTATGCCTATATTTTCTTTTTAAGTTTTATAGTTTCAGCTCTTACATTTAGGCCTTTGATTCATTTTGAGTTAATTTTTTTGTATCTGGTATAAGGCAAGCTTCCAAATTTATTCATTTCCTTGTAGATATCTATTTATCCCAGCATAATTTGTTGAAAAGTCTATTCTTTCCCCATCAAATTATCTTGGCTTGCTGGTTGAAAATCACTTGGCAATAGATATATAGATTTATTTGTGGACTCTCGATTTCATTCCATTGATTCTCAATTCTTTTCTTATGCTGGTACCACACTGTCTTGATTACTATAGCTCTGTGATAAATTTTCAAATTGAGAAGTGTGAGTCCTCCAACTTCATCCTTTTCTTTTCAAGATTGTATTGGCGGCTTTAGGTCCATAGTATTTCCATATGAAATTTAGGATCAGGCAGGATGTGGTGGCTCACGCTTGTAATCCCAGCATTTTGGGAGACTGAGGCGGGGGGATCACCTGAGATCAGGAGTTTGAGACCAGCCTGGCCAACATGCCGAAACCCCATCTCTACTAAAAATACAAAAATTAGCTGGGTGTGATAGCGCATGCATGTACTCTCAGCTCCTGGAGGCTGAGGCAGGAGAATCGCTTGAACCTGGGAAGCAAAAGTTGCAGTGAGCTGAGATTGTGCCACTGCACTCCAGCCTGGGTGACAGAGAAAAACTTTGTCTCAAATTAAAAAAAAAAAAAAGAAGAAGAAATTTAGGTTCAGTTTGTCAATTGCTGCAAAGAAACCAGTTGGAATATTGATAGTGACTGTGTTGAATCTGTAGATCTGTTTGGGGAATATTGCCATTTAAAAAATATTAAGTCTTTTAGTGGGTTTAGTGTCTCATGCCTGTAATCTCAGGGGTTTGGGAGGCCAAGGGGGGAGTTGGGAGGGTTGCTTGAGGCCAGGAGTTTAAGACCAGCTTTGGCAACATAGCAAGATCCCATATCTGTGAAAAAATAAATATAAGGTAAGTTAGCTGGACATGGTAGTACATGCCTGTAGTTTCAGGGAGCTATGATCTTATCACTGCACTTCAGCCAGGGTGACAGAGCAAGACCCTATCTCTTTTAAAAAATAAAAAAAGCCTTTCTTTAAATTTTTTTTTTTTATTATTTTTAGAAACAGAGTCTTCCTCTGTTGCCCAGGCTAGAGTGCAGTGGCATGATCACAACTCCCTGCAGCTTGAACTCCTGGGCTCAAGCAATCCTCCCACCACAGTTTACTGAGTAGCAGGGACTATAGGCATGTGCCAGCACATCTGGCTAATTTTTTTTTTCATTTTTTGTAGAGACAGGGTCTCTCCCAGGCTGGTCTTGAACTCCTGGTTTCAAGTGATCCTCTCACTTCGACCTCCCAAAGTGTTGGGATTACAGGTGTTAGTCACCATGCCTGGCCCCAAAATTAAGTATTTGGATCCATGAATGTGGGTGTCTTTCCATTTATTTTGGTCATCTTTAATATGTTTCAGCAATATTTTGGAGTTTTAAAAGTATAAGTTTCACACTTTTAAAAATTTATTCCTAAGTATTTTATTCTTTTTGATGCTATTGTAAATAGCAAATCATTTTGTTTTTTAATTGCCATTGTAGATAAGTACAATCGATTTTGTCTATTGGTCTTGTATCCTGCAACCTTGCTAAACTCATTAATTACTTCTAATAATTTCTAATGGATTTTTAAAGAGATTTTCTACACTGAAGATCATGCCATCTGCAAATATAGTTTCACTTTTTACTTTCCAATCTGCATAACTTTTATTTCATTTTCTTGCCTAATTGCCCTAACTGGAATCTCCAGTATGATGCTGAATAAATGTGGTGAGACCAGATACCCTTGTCTTGTTTTTGATTTCAGAGGAAAGCATTCAGACTCTCATTATTAAGTAGGATGTTAGGTGCGGATTTTTTCTTTTTTCTTTTCCTTTGGAGACAGAGTCTCTCTCTTTTGCCCAGGCTGGAGTGAAGTGGTGCCGTTTTGGCACACTACAACCTGTATCCCCCAGGTTCAAGTGATTCTCTTGCCTCAGCCTCCCGAGTAGCCAGGATTACAGGCGCCTGCCACCATATCAGCTTATTTTTGTATTTTTATTAGAGACATGGTTTTGCCATGTTGGCCAGGCTGATCTCAAACTCCTGACCTGAAGTGATCCACCTGCCTTGACCTCCCAAAGTGTTAGGATTTACAGGCATGAGCCACTGCTCCTAGCCCAAGTGTGAATTTTTTGTATTTCCTCTTTATTAGGTTGAGAAAGATTTTATTTCCCTAGTTTGTTGACTGTTTTTATCATGAAGGGTATTGGATTTTGTCAAATGGTTTTTCTCTACCTATTAAGATAATCGTGAGGGGTTTGTCCTTTTTCCAGCTGATAAGGTTTATTACACTAATTGCTATTCTGATGTTAAAGCAAACTTGCATTCTTGAAATAAATCTCACTTGGTCATGATATATAATCTTTTTTGTATGTTGCAGGATAAGTTTGCTAGTATTTCGTTGAAATGACACTATCTGTTGTCATTTCCTAACCCCACAATACAGTTTTGCTCCATCCACCTCCTTTGTGCTATTACCAAATAAGTTACATTTGTAATGTAATGTACATTGTTCTGTGTATGTAACAATAAAATTATATGCATATTATTTTAAACAATGGCTTTTTAAATCAATTATGACAGGAGAGAAAATATTCATTTATACTGCTCTTTATAATTACATAATTGCCTTTACCCATGTTCTGTGTTTTTTCATGAAGATTCAAATTACTGCCTGGGGTGCTTGCTTTTAGCCTGACAAACTTTGTTTGTTGTTTCTTCTAGGGTGAGTCTTCTAACAATGAATTCTCTCAGTTTTTGTTTTTCTGGGATGTCTTTATTTTGCCCTATTTTTTGAAAAGCAGTTTTGCTGAATGTAAGATTCTTGGTTGACAGCGTATTTCTTTTAGCACCATGAATATATCATCCATTGCCTTGTGGCCTCAATTATTTCCAATGAGAAATTAGCTATTAATGTTATTCTAGTTCCCTTGTATGTGAGGAATTGTTTTTCTTTTTTCTTTTTTTTTTTGCTGGTTTCAAATATTTCTCTTTGTCTGTGTCTTTTCACTGTTTTTTTTTTTTTTTTTTGAGACAGATTCTCACCCTGTGGCCCAGGCTGGAGTGCGGTGGCACCATCTCAGCTCGTTGCAACCTCTGCCTCCCGGGTTCAAGTGATTCTTGTGCCTCAGCCCCCTGAGTAGCTGGGATTACAGGCGTGCACCACCACACCTAACTAATTCATGTATTTTTAGGTGAGATGGGGTTTCACCATGTTGGCCAGGCTGGTCTCAAACTCCAGGCCTCAATTGGTCTGCCCGCCTCAGCCTCCCAAAGTGCTGGGATTACAGGCATGAGCTACCGTGCCCGGCCTTCTTTTCACGTTTTTGCCATGATGTGTCTGGTATGGATCTCTTGATATTAGCCCTACTTGGAGTTTGTTGAATTACTTATTTGTATCAATTAATGTTTTTCTGACATTTGGGAAGTTTTCAGCCATTATTTTTTGAATAATTTTAATGCTCTTTTCTCTTTTCTTTCTCTCTTTCTCTTTCCCTTGTGTTGGAGTCTCACTCTTCACCCAGGCTACAGTGCAGTGGCAAGATCATGGCTCCTTTTAATCTCAAACTACTGAGCTCAAGCAATCCTCCCACCTCAGTCTCCTGAGTAGCTGGGATTGTAGGCATGCATCACCATGCCCAGCTAAGTATTTCTGTTTTTACTTTTAGAGACAGGGTCTCATTGTGTTGCCCAGGCTGGTCTCAAAGTCCTGGCCTCAAGCCATTCTCCTGCCTCAGTCTCCGGAGTTACTGGGATTACAGGTGTAAATCACCACACCTGGCGTCTTCTCCCCTATTATTCTCATTATGCATATGTTGGTGCATTTAATGGTGTCTCTCTTTTTTTTTTTTAAATCTCTGTTAATCAGATTGCATAATCTCTATCCACCTATTTTCAAGTTTGCCAGTCTTTATTTTACCTTTTCATATCTTCTGTTGAGCCCCTCTATAAATTTTTTATTCCAGTATTTCCATTTGGTTCTTCTTGATAATTTCTATAGCTTTATTAATATTTTCTATTTGAAGAAATACTATTATGCATTACTTTAGTTTTTAAAGTGTGGTTTCAATCACCTTATGTTTGCACATTCTGAATTTATATTAGCTATTTGAAGTTTTCTTTTTTTATTACTTTTATTTATTTATTTATTTTTTAAGATGGGGTTTCACCATGATGGCCAGGCTGGTTTTGAACTCCTGACCTCAGGTGATCCACCCACCTCAGCCTTCCAAAGTGCTAGGATTACAGGCGTGAGCCACCGCGCCAGGCTTGAAGTTTTCTTTTTTTAAATCTGACATCTGTGTCCTCTTACAGGCAGTTGCTTTTGCCTGTTTTCTTCCCCCTAAGCATAGTTCACATTTTCTTGCCATTTTAGATAATATATTGTAGCAACTCTGGATACAAGCCCCCAGACTTGTTTTTGAGGTTTTCTGCATGTTTATTTGTTTACCGACTTGAATAGACTCTTAGTGATGTCTGTTTACCCTGCAGTATGAAGCCTCTGATGTCGCTCCTCAGTACAGTTTGGGAAATGGGCACAATCACTTCTAGTGACAGTGGTTTTGGAAGGGCTCTCTTTCACTATGTCTTTCCTTGATATTTTATTAGGCTGTCTTCCTCTGTTGATATCATACCCAAATCTTGGGCTCGCTCCACTAATTGCTAGCATATTGCTCTATTATTTTTGACAGTGCCCTGGGACACAAATTGTCCTACAGTCTGATGGTACTATACTTAGATTACTGCCAGCTGTACAGGGCTTAATGATACATATATAGAATAATTATCTATATATACAGAAATTACAATAATATGGAAAATGAGCAACCAAATTGATGTTTTACCTGTCATTGTGTTTGCTATGCTCTGCCACTATGTCATATGCTGACAGAGAAGTTCTGCATCAGCATGTGACCCAAGTCATAGCTGTTAGACGTTTGGGACTCTCTAGATGGACCAGTGATTAGGTAGCCTAACAATAGAGTCACTCTGCCATCTGATGGTCACAACCTAGAATAGGACCTGGGACATAACAGCTGCCCAAAGACCCCAAAAGGGAACATTTTGAATGAGTACATTATTATTCATCATGATATAAAGCATCAAGGATGAATAGGAAAACTGGTTACATTCATTGCAAATTCTTGTTTAACTAAAGCTGTTGAGCCATACACACAGCTATAGTAGAGCCCTGAGGCTTTCTTTTATAAGTTTTTTTTTTTTAAGACATGAATGATGTCTTTGATTTAGTGCTAGATGAAATAGCAATATTGGTTTCCTCCTTTTATGTTAAATATTTTTTTATTTTGAAATAATTTTAAATTCGTAAAAAGTTAAAATTCATCAATTGTTAACAATATGTCACATTGACTGTATTATTCTTTCACATATTTAATTTTTTTCTGAAACATTTGAGATTAAGAACATTATTTTTAACATAAGAAAACCAGAGTTGATGTCACTCTGTGTGTGTGTGTGTGTGTGTGTGTGTGTGTGTGTGTGTGTATGTGTGTTTTTGAAGACAGAGTCCTGCCCAGGCTAGAGTGCAATGGCATGGTCTGGGCTCACTGCAACCTCTGCCTCCTAGGTTCAAGTGATTGTCCTGCCTCAGCCTCCCGGGTGGCTGGGATTACAGGTGCCCGTCACCATGCTTGGCTAATTTTTGTAATTTTTTTTTTTTTAGTAGAGTTAAGGTTTTACCATGTTTGCCAGGCTGGTCTTGAACTCCTGACCTTAGGTGATCCGCCCACCTTGCCTCCCAAAGTGCTGGGATTACAGGTGCGAGCCACCATGCCAGGCCATGTTTTCTGATGGGAGTCTTTGGTATCTTACCTTGTGCTCCTCTCTGGGTCCCCTACCCAGCCTACTTCTTTATTTATAAAAGTACACAAGGGATGTGTGCTGGTAGGAAAGAATCAGAAATGCAATTAAATATACAAAATAAAAATGAAGCCTGGCTAGGAGTGGTGGCTCCCAGATAATCCCAATACTTTGGGAGGCCAAGGCGGGTAGATCACCTAAGGTCAGGAGTTTCAGACCAGCCTGGCCCAACATGGTGAAAACCTATCTCTACTAAAAATGCAAAAAATTAGCTGGGCGCGGCAGTGGGCATCTGTAATCCCAGCCACTCAGGAGGCTGAGGCAGGAGAATTGCTTGAGTGTGGGAGGTTGCAGGTTTGCAGTGAACTGAGATCACACCACTGTACTCCAGCCTGGGCAACAGAGTCAGATTCCATTTCAAAAAAATAAAATAAAATAAAAGAAGGCTTACCATCTCTTGGCTCTGCTTTACTCCTTAGAGGTAACTAATATTAACAGTCTGTTGTCTGTCCTTTCAGACTTTTCTCATAAGTAATAATAAGATAACAGTTTATCATTACAATGATATGGTTTGTAGTCTAATAAATTACCTAACAGTGTGATTTTAACTTTACAAAGTATTATATATACTATTCTACAACATAAGTTTTTCCACAAAATGACGTATGTAGATACTTTTCTAGTATGTACATAGATCTAGCATACTTTTTAATTGGATATGGATCATTTTGCTACATCTATGTACTATAATTCAATATATTTAGCCACTATTGTATTTTTTTTTTGAGACAGAGTCTCTGTGTCCCAGGCTGGAGTGCAATGGCACAATCTCAGCTCACTGCAACCTCCGCCTCCCAGGCTCAAGTGATTCTTGTGCCTCAGCCTCCTGAGTAGCTGGAATTACAGGCACGTGCCTCCACACCCGGCTAGTTTTTGTATTTTTAGTAGAGATGGGGTTTTGCCATGTTGGCCAGGCTGGTCTTAAACTCCTGGCCTCAAGTGACCCACAGTGCTGGGATTACAGACGTGAGCCATCATGCCCAGTCCTAGCCACTGTTGTATTAAAGGAAATTCATGTTATAGTAATTGTGTTTCCAAGTGAGACACAGCACTGAAGCCAAGTGACAGCTAGTGAAAGCTTCAGAATAATTTTGAGACCTTTTCAAACTACATTTTGTAACACAGTCTGTCCCTCAAACAGCTTTGTAAAGGGGATGAAACTGGTCCGATGTAGTGATACCTGATGGTGTCTATCGAGGAAGCTTATGTTTGGATTGGAAAATAATTCCTTTTAAAAAAAACTGTAATGTTTTTTATTTCATAGTATTTTAAAAACCTCAGCTTTACCCAAATATGATTTAAATATTTTGCTAAAAAATTATGAACTCAAAATAAAAAATCAGGATCTGTATTTGGCATTATTCGTAACCATCATTTGTGACATAGGAATGATTTGTGAGGATTAATGAAATAACATGTCAAGTATCTACTACAGTACCTAGTACATAGTAAATATTCCCTTATATTCATTCATTCACAAATGTTTATTAAGCCTCTACTATATGTAAGGCAATATGCTAGGCACTACGGTTTTAGTGATGAAAAAGGCATATATAATATCTCCTTGCTTGCAGTTTACATTCTACAACAGTTGTTGCAAAGTGAGAGTCTTTAAGAAAGTTGGAATAATTGAGCTGGCAGCTTACTTTCTTTAGAGTCAATAATAAATTAAATTTACCAACAGTTTTATCGGTTCACTCACCATTGTTTATTGCACCCTACTCCTTCCTTGTGGATGTTCTTTTCTCCTTACTGAAGTACAGTCATTAGTAACTTTTTCAGTACTGGTTTGTGGGTGATATATTTCTTAATCTTTGTATGTTAGAAGCAGTCTTTATTTTGCACTTATTCTTGGATGATAGGTCATTTACCTTCAATACTTAGAAGATCTTTCTCCACAATCTTCTGATCTCTGATGTCTCCTATATCTGTTGTGGGCTGTCAGTCTTATCGTCAGTTTTTGGTAGGTTACTTCTCTTTAGTCTTTAGCTTTTAAGAGTTTATATTTATAATTGGTTATGTGATTTCTCCATGCTTTATTTATTTTCACTTATCCCAGATTGTATTCACTGAACATCTTAAAATTTATGTGTTTCTTCAGTTTTAGAAAATTGTTGGCATTCACACCTCAAATATTGCTTCTCAGCCATTGTCTGTATTTCCTTCCTATTGGAACTCCTCCTTGACTTATGTTAGCATCCCTCTATTTGACTTCCATGTTTCTTAACTATTTTTTCATGTTTTTAATCTTTGCTACATTCTGAGTGAGTTCCTTGCTATTATCATTGAATCCACTGATTGTATCTTCAACGATGTCCAGTCTAGAATTATTAAGACAAGGGCTGGGTGCAGTGACTCATGACTGTAATCCCAACACTTTGGGAGGTTGAGGCGGGTGGATCACCTGAGATCAGGAGTTCAAGACCAACCTGGCCAACATAGTGAAACCCTGTATCTACTAAAACTACAAAAATTAGCAGGGCATGGTGATGCACGCCTGTAATCCCAGGTACTCAGGAGGCTGAGGCAGGAGAATGGCTTGAACCTGGGAGGCAGAGGTTGCAGTAAGCTAAGATAGTGCCACTGCGCTCTAGACTGTGTGACAGAGTTAGACTCCATCTCAAACAAATGGACAAACAAAGTCACGGAAAGAAGTCATTGATCATCTTAGCTGCCTATAGCATGGAAGTGAGTGACTTGCTGGATGGAGTGTGCGTGGACGTGGATGTATACCTCACATCTGCGGTTCGCCCCTGTGTCTGCCCATAACTGACAGGAGAGATTAAGGGGTTCTCCTTTTCCACCTTCTGAGTCTTGTATAAATGTGTCTCACTGTCAGAATCTAACTCAGAACCCTTCTGGTAAGGACATCTAGGAAGTATAGTTTGGGGCTTCAGTTCCTATGATACAAAGAACATTTACAAGGAGCAAAAATGTTTCGTCACTTAAGAATGATCCATTTATATAAACTCTTGTCACTAATCCTCCAGTTTTTTTCCCAAGTCTCTTAACATTAGCCACTTCCCTGGAATGTCTGACCATCTCTTATTCCAGGCAAAATGAATCCCCCAATATATTGTTTGAAGTTCCGCCTTCCTAACAATTTTTAGGGCTACTCCTGAGTGGACCTATAAGCATCATCAGTCTTATTCCAGAAGGTGCCAGCATACTGGGTGTGACCATCTGTAAGCCAGGACTGACTTTTTCTTCCTCATGACACCTGGTCACCAAGAACTCTTCTAGAAGCCACGGGGTTTTTTTTGTTGTTGTTTTTCATTTTTTGGGTTTTTTTTTTTGTATTACCATTTTATCTTTTTGTAGACACTGGATCTCGCTATGTTGCCCAGGCCGGCCTTGAGCTCTTGGGCTCAAGCAGTTCTCCTGCCTCAACCTCAGCCTCCCAAGTAGTAGGAGGGAGAAGATGAAGAAGTCACAGGTGTGGATTGAAGGAGAGTTGGTGCAGTGCAGGAGCAGACTCCATGGTGGGAATCTGGGCTCTTGTAACTTCCTTGTGCCTTTTGAACCTGCTGCAGCTTGCTATCTATAATCCCTTTCCCCTTGAAGACGGAGTGCTGTTCCTAGGCCCACCTTCTGGTGTGGTAATCATGATGGATTGCTCCAATTGCAGGGTCACCTATTGTCCCACTCCTAGGCATTCTGTCTGTACTGGAGCCCAGTAGCAAGCCAATAGCTTCTTCTCAAAGAGGAATATTGTCTCAGAACAGAGCATTACTTAGCTCTAAACTCTTATGGGTCCATTTTGTGACTCTCCTATTAGGACTTGACAGAGGCTTCATACAGCTCATCTGCCATAAATACTTTGAGCACCATTGGGTCTGCCAAGTTAGAAGGCCCACAGGGCAGCTGCTTTTGCTACAGCTTGAACTGGCTGCAAAGCCTTCCCCTGCTCTAGACCCCACTCATACTATACAGTTTTACAAGTGATTTGGTCAAAGTTTAGAAGTAATATTTTCCAACATGGTAGAAGTTGCCTTCCAGATCCAAAGAGGCTCCCAACTTCAAAAGGCAGGGGTGGTACTAAAGAGTGACCACATCCAGCACACTAGCTATGCTCTTTGTATCGGCCTCTCACTGCACATACAGTGTTGTACTCATGAGCACCGTAAAGACTATTTCTTTGGCGATTTTATCTCCAGCCTCATTAAGCAACATCCCTGTGGTTTAGCTTAAAAAACATAATGAGGCCAGCTCTCTAAATTCATTCAAACCTCGGTTCAAAAGAATGATTGATAGTGCAGTTTCTTTGAGTGGGTTTTGCATTTCAGAGTGTGTAAGGAAGCTTTTGAGCACGTTTTTAAACTTTAATAAGAATCAGCTTTGTTCTTTGTCTGGACAGATGTGATGCCAGCATAGCCAGACTTTCTGCAGAGCACAAAACGACCTATGAGGGGCTCCAGCATTTGAACAAAGAACAGCAGGCTGCCAAACTTATCCTGGAAACAAAAATCAAAGACGCGGAGGGACAGGTACGACATGTTTCAGGTAGCTTTTGGAAGCAAGTAATTTGTTCTTAGCTAAGAATAACATGGTGTTGATTATTTCTTACAGGAGAAACCGGCTGGGGCACCTAGCATGGGTTGATGCCAATCATAGGCAGCGTTTCTTTGCTTCTTCCTTTCCTGTGTCACTAGAGTGACCCTTCGTGTGTGTGGCAATCAAACCACCCAAACTTTTTGGTATAGTCCTAATTCTTTCCCCCACCACCCACATTCCTAAAACAACTAATACATTGCAAAAATTCTAAATGACACCTCGAAAGCTATCTCTTGCACAAGTGAGTGTTCAAGTATTCCTTTACATGCTATTCGTCCTAATTTTTGATTCAGGAAATGATGTATTCACTGGGACTCATTGTATGTGCTACCTCATCACATAGTCTGTATGTGGGACAAAATTAGGCAAAGCTGGAGCACAGGCAGGCTAATGAATATGAGAGTATCTGACCTCAAACTTTACAGATTAATTTCACAAAGCAAAACTTTTGGTATCTCACAGTTTGTTTTTTGGCCACTTAAGAGTTTCCCTTTGCCATCATAGGGGTCTGTCTTCCAGGACGTTTTCCACAGTATCTGCCTCATTTGCTATTGTTCGTTTAAAAGGACTATTCCAATAAAATAGGAACATTTGGTTAACTTATTGGATTAAATCCATTTATATACCTTAAGTATCTCCAATAAGAATATAAAGCTCCTTATGTGAAAAATACAGATATTATAAAACTATGAAAAAGAATAAAAAGACAATCCAATAATAACGTCTTTTCTGAAGAATGAGTGAGGATGGAATTACTACCCCCGAGAAGTGGTGCTAAGGAAATCATAAGCTTCCCTGTAGTTAAGCCAAGTAAAATAGGTACAGATATCCACCAAAAGAGGCATACTTTCTCTTTCTTCTGGATCTGAAAAATACCACAAATCTTTAAGTAAGGAACATTGAACATTGTAATTTTCACAGAAAAGGCAGAAATTTCACAGAGGACTAGTTTTTTTTTTTTTTTTTAGACGGAGTTTCACTCTTGTTGCCCAGGCTGGAGTGCAATGGAATGATCTCAGCTCACCGCAACCTCCGTTCAAATTGCTTGAACCTTGAATTGGGTTCAAGCAATTCTCCTGCCTCAGCCTCCCGAGTAGCTGGGATTACAGGCACGTGCCACCATGCCCAGCTGACTTTTGTATTTTTTAGTAGAGATGGGGTTTCACCATGTTGACCAGGATGGTCTCTGTCTCTTGACCTCGTGATCCACCCGCCTTGGCCTCCCGAAGTGCTGGGGTTACAGGTGTGAGCCACTGTACCCGGCCACAGAACTAGTTTTTGTTAAATTTCTGTAAAAACAAGGGCAATGGGTAGTTGGTGTGAGAAAGATACAGGAGGGATCAGTCTACCAGTTATATTGACTGGTGACCTGACTTGTTATGGAGGTAAATCTGAGACCTTGATGGACTTTGTAAACAATAAAAATTCTATTTTCTGGAAGCCAGGTGCGGTGGCTCACACCTGTAATCCCAGCTCTTTGGGAGGCCGAGATGCGTGGATCACCTGAGGTCAGGAGTTCGAGACCAGCCTGGCCAACATGGTGACAACCCATTTCTATAAAAAAAAAAAAAAAATTCTATTTTCTGGCCAGGCTTGTGGCTCACGCCTGTAATCCCAGCACTTTGGGAGGCCGAGGTAGGTGGATCATGAGGTTAGGAGTTCGAGACCAGCCTGACCAACATGGTGAAATCCCATCTCTACTAAAAAATACAAAAGTTAGCTGGGTGTGGTGGTGCACACCTGTAATCCCAGCTTCTCAGGAGGCTGAGGCAGGAGAATCACTTGAACCCAGTAGGCGGAGGTTGCAGTGAGCCAAGATTGCACCATTGCACTCCAGCCTGGGCGACATAGTGAGACCACATCTCAAAAAAAAAAAAAAAATTCTATTTTCTACGACTAGCAGTTTCATTGATGGTAGAAATTCCAAGGTAAAGTTGACTATATTTCATGACAGCTGGTGGAAGTTGTGGTCTTGGGCAGGAATTGGGCTTGCTCATCAGAGGGCTTTATGTAAAATCAAGTGCTTATTGCATGATAAATATATTGGCAGTGCTGCTGGTCTTGATTTTTGATGGGTGTATAAGAAAGAAAATGGCAGTGGAAAGGTGAAGTAGACTTATAAATGAATTTATCAAATTAGATTGATTCTTAATGCTGTTGACTAGAATATGGCTTACTAAATGTTTTCTGAAGTTGCATCTGAACACGTTAGATGTGGTATTTATAAGCGAGGTTTCTTTTCCAGATTTCTCAGCTTTTGAACAGAGTGGACTTGTCAATATCAGAGCAGAGCACCAAACTGAAGATGTCCCACAGAGATAGTAACCACCAGCTTCAGCTTTTGGACACTAAGTAAGCAATCAATTTATTAAAAAAAAAAAGTGGTTGAAGTTCTTTGTGAGTTTATGCAATACTATAATTTTTTTCTTGGTTTTTATTTATTGCACAAAGTGAAAACAATAACGGAAGTTAAAAAAAAATTCTGTATAGCATATTGCCACTTTTCCTTCATAATGATTATCTTTTGTGTTTGGATAATTATCCACCTATTCATTCAACAAGTGTGTATGGAGTATTAATTGACCTCGGAGCTGAGGATCTGGTAATGAACACAAACCAGACTCTGTTCTTATCCTTGTGGAGTTTAGTCCAGGGAGCTGATGACCATTAATCAGTGATGTAAATGAGCATCTGCTATATTATTACTAATGGTGATAAGTGTGTTGAAGAAAAGGTTCAGGGTTGGGGTAGGCTGAATAATGGTCCTCTAAACATCTTCACGTCCTAATCCCTGGGAGTTGTGAATATATTACCTTATACGGCAAAAGGGAACTTTGCAGATGTGAGTAAGTTATGGATTTTAAAATGGGTTTTATCTGAGAAGCCTGATATGATCACTAGAGTCCTTATAAGAGGGAGGGAATAGGATCAGAGTCAAGAGTGAAGGCCATGTGACATGGAAGTGACACTAGGGTGATGCACTTTGAGGATGGAGCAAAGGGTTCTCAGCCAAGGGACACAGGAGGCCACTAAACGTTGTGAAAGGCAAGGAAACGATTTTCCCCTCAGAGCCCCCAGAAGAACCCACCCTGCAAGCACCTTGACTTTACTCCAGTGAAACCTAGTTTAGACTTTCAGCTTCCAGAACTGCAAGAGAACAAATCTGTATTGTTTTCTGCCACCAGGTTTGTGGTAATTAGTTAGAGCTACCAGGGGAAACTAATTCAGCGGTGCTGTGAGAATGAATGACAGAGGCCTGGTTGTGGGGCCTTCGTGAGGACGGGATGTTGGAGGTGAGAGCTGGAGAGTGAATGGGGCTTTGCTGTGTAAAGAGTAGGATGAGAATATATGGGGTTGAATAGCCTGTCGTGAGAGGAACGTGGCATGTGGGACACTGAAAGATGACGAGGGTGACTGGAACTGGGAGTGAGGGTGAAGCAGTGGGTGATGAAACTGCAGGGGAGGCGAGCCTGCTCGCAGGCATGATTTTTTGTGACAGCAATAGACACAAATAGAAGAAGACAGAGTGAGAAGGCCCCACCTATGCCTAATCAGAATCCTATGAGAGATAACAGGGAATAGGGGAGAAGCAGTATCAAAAGGGAGAATGGCAGACAAGTATACAGAATTGATGAAAGAGAAATCTCAAACTTAGAAAAGCAAATACAGGGTGGGCACAGTGGCTCATGGAATTTTAAAAAGACAGCCTTCATAGCTGGGTGTGGTGGTTCATGCCCATAATCCCGCACTTTGGAAGGCTGAGGTGGGCAGATCACCTCCGGACAGGAGTTCAAGACCAGCCTGGCCAACATGGTGAAACCCCATCTCTAATGAAAATACAAAAGATTAGCCGGGCATGGTGGTGTGCGCCTGTAGTCCCAGCTACTCGGGAAGCTGAGGCAGGAGAATCACTTCAACCTGGGAGGTGGAGGTTGTGGTGAGCCAAGATCGCACCACTGCTCTCCTGCCTGAAAAACACAGCAAGATTCTGTATAAATAAATAAATAAATAAATAAATAAATAAAAAAGCCTTCAGGAAAAAGGAAAATAGTCTGGGTGCAGTGGCTCACGCTTATAACCCTAATACTTTGGGAGGCCAAAGCTGTTGGATCACTTGAGGTTAGGAGTTTGAGACCAGCCTGGCCAACATGAAGAAACTATGTCTCTACTAAAAATATGAAAGTAGCTGGAAATTGTTTGAACCCAAGAGGCAGAGGTTGCAGTGAGCTGAAATCGTGCCACTGTACTCCAGCCTTGGCAACAGAGTGAGACTCCATCTCAAAAAAAAAATAAAAAAGGAAAATAACACAAAAAGAAGGTCCAAAATCTAAGAAGAAAGGATGTGCAAAGAATATGATGAACATTAGGCAAATCTAAACAAACAGTAATATTAAAGCCGAATTTGCAGAGGATCAAAACAACTAAAATATAGGCCAATGACAACATCTAAATGCAGAGGAAGATTTCTGAAATTATTCTAAGGAGTTTTTCAGAATCAAATTAGAGACATTAAATAACTGTAGATCTTGATAAATTAAGTGTGAGTATTAAAATTTCTATTCTAAAAGAATAAAATTAGAGTATATAATTTCCAAATGTTAGAAAAAATCCAAAGGACACAAATTCGCATCAGACATGTGAAAGTGTTAGCAGGGATGTGGAGAACAGGACCTCTTTATAGCACTGAGTAACATGTGAAGTAGTACAACCACTCTGGAAAAGAATCTGGTGTTTTCTGGAAAAGTTGGATATATTCAGACCCTAGAGAAACTCTTGTAAATGTGAACCAGGAGCTACTTACCAGTATTTTCATAACAGCATTATTTTTAATAGCAAAGATGGATAAAAACAAACAAAAACAATGTCCATCAATAGAAGACTTGATAAGCTGCGGTATATTTATAAAATGGAATACTATTCAGCAATGAAGATGAAATCACTACAGTATACAAATCAGTGTGAATGAATTTCACAGACATGTTGAGTGAAGAGAGAAGTAGAAAACTCACACTGTAGTACTGTTCCCTTTATATAAAATTTAAAAATATGCAGTGCTGGGCAGGCAAGGTAGCTCATGCCTGTAATCCAAGCACTCTGGGAGATCAAGACAGGCAGATCACTTGAGGTCAGGAGTTTGAGACCACCCTGGCCAGCATGGTGAAACTCTATCTCTACAAAAATACAAAAATTAGCCAGGTGTGGTGGCACGTGCCTACAGTCCCAGCTACTTGGGAGGCTGAGGCAGGAGAATTGCTTGAACCTGGGAGGCGGAGGTTGCAGTGGGCTGAGATCATACCACTGTATGTATTCTAGCCTGAGCAACAGTGTGAGACTCCATCTCAAACAAACAAAAAAAATGCAATGCTGAAAACTATGTTGTATTAGGATCCAAACCAATGGAATAAAATGATAAAGAATAATAAGTTCCAGTTAATGGTTACTTCCTGGGGGATGCGGTGATTGCAGAGTACACTTGGGTCTTCTAAGGTCCTGGCGGTGTTCCATGTCTCAGCCTGGCGGGGGTTCATGGTTGTGTAATTAGGGTACAGGCTAGCTTCCATGCTGGCTCTCACATAACAGTGCAGAGATAAGTGGTCCAGAGGAGGCAGGCGGCACTCACCACTCAGTGTGGTTTCTCCAAGGCTCCAGTCTTTGTCCCTTCCCAGTCACCTGGGACAGGGAGAGAGGCCAGGGCAGAAGCTTTATTTTTAAAGATATGACTGGGAAGGTGTGCTTATGAGTTTTATGCATCATGTGGCTATATCTCACTGCAAGGGAGTCTGGAAATGTGGTACCCAGTTGACATTTGAGGGCTTCTTAATAAGGAAGAAGAAGAGAACAGATATTGCAGGACAAGTGGTGGCTCTACTACAATGGGTGTTCGTGTTATTATTATTTAAATAACACATCGGCATCACATACATTCTTCTGTATTTTATTACATACATAATAAAACTTAGAAGTAATTAAGAGCGAGGTAGCATGTATGGACAGTTATAAGGAATTTGGGAAGGGAGAGGAATGGGAGGATGGATGGTTTTCAGTTTTTCTTTTGATTTACATTAGGAAGGGCCAGAGTAATTTGGGGAACATTAGAGAGAAAGGGAGCGAGGTTCTAGCCCCAAGAGATAAAAAGGACTAGGAGGAAGAACCTGGGGAAGAAGGGGACCCTAGAAGAGGAGATGAGAGGCTGTGTCCTCTGAGCCAGGAGTGTCGTGGACCCTTGGAACTGCAGGGTCCTGCGCTGGCCCAGCTCTGCGTTGCCTCAGTGCCTGTGCCACTCGTTCCTCGTGCGTAGGAAGGACCATCAGGTGTTTTATCTATTGTATCCTCCTGTCCTACCAGCTTCTCAAATTAGCGCTAAGTGCAATTCTAAGAAAAGATAAGCATATAATTCTGATTGAGCTGAGTTTAATGCCAGCATATATACCAGAAATATGATAGTTGGAAATTGATGTTTGATGTCATTAAAAAAAGTGTCAGAATCAGAAATACCATTTGACCCAGCAATCCCATTACTGTGCATATACCCAAAGGAATATACATCATTCTATTATAAAGACACATGCATGAATACGTTTATTGAAGCACTTATTCGCAATAGCAAAGACATGGAATCAGCCTAAATGCCCATCAATGATAGACTGGATAAAGAAAATATGGTACTTATATACCATGGAATACTATGCAGTCATAAAAAGGAGTGAGACATGGATGGAGCAGGAAGCCATTATCCTTAGCAAACTAATGCCGGAACAGAAAACCAAGCACCTCATGTTCTTACTTATAAGTGGGAGCTGAACAATGAGAACACGTGGACCCGGGGAGGGGACCAACACATATTTGGGCCTGGGGGGTTGGGTGGGGGAAGGTAGAGCATCAGGAAAAATAGCTAATGGATGCAGGGCTTAATACCTAGGTGATGGGTTGACAGGTGCAGCAAACCACCATGGCACATGTTTACCTGTGTAACAAACCTGCCCGTCCTGCCCATGTACCCTGGAACTTAGCATTTTTAAAAAAAACTGTTTTACATGTAACTTGCAATTTTTTTTTCTTTTCTTTTCTTTTTTTTTTTAAGATTTAAAGGTACAGTTGAAGAACTCAGTAACCAGATATTATCTGCACGGAGTTGGTTGCAACAGGAACAAGAACGGATAGAAAAACAGCTTTTACAGAAAATTGACCAGCTTTCCTTGATTGTTAAGGAAAACAGTGTAGGTATTGATGTTCAGCACTGATTTAGTGAAGTTATTCAGTGGGGGCCTGCCCTGTTTGAATAATAGTACCTGATATCTCATCACTGATTTATTTGGCACCACCTAAAGCTGTTCAATTGTTTCTTGCCTTAAAATCCATTTCCATCGTTCATATTGATTCTTTTCATTCTTCATAAAGACATAGAACACTTTGACTTGTTTTGGTTAACGAAGACCAAGTAGAAAATTCTAGCTAAAATGAACTTAAGCTAAAACCTTAATGATCCAAATTGTTCATCTGCATTTCTACATAAAATTAAGAATTACCAACTTCGTCCTTGTTTGTTTTAATTTCTTGATCTGGTTTTGCTTTATGCCTGGTGTTGAATAGATTTCTCCCTACAGATCACTCCTTTCTACTGTAGCTATATGTGAGATACCACAGTGCAACATGTAGACAGAATCCACCATTTTTTCCCCATTGTCTTCTCCTTTATCCCAATCTCACATAGAGCTAAGGTTTGTAGAACTGCTCAAAAATGATATCAAGAAAGTCTTGTGCCGGGTGAAGTGGCTCATACCTGTAATCCCAACACTTTAGGAGGCTGAGGCAGGAGGATCGCTTGAGCCCAGGAGTTTGAGACCAGCCTGGGCAACATGGCGAAACCCCATCTCTACAAAAAACACAACAATTAGCTGAGCATGGGGGCGCACGCTTTTAGTCCGAGCTACCCTGGAGGCTGAGCGCAAATGAAGCTTGAGCCCAGGAAGGTCAAGGCTACAGTGAGCTAGGACTGCACCTGTGCTGTAGCCTTGGCCACAGAGCGAGACTCGATCTCAAAATTTTAAAAGTCTTACATATGTAGCATTCAAAAATCATTACGGTCCCAAAACAGTACCTGGCAAGCAAATTTTTGTTGGTTTTAATTATTTAGCATGACATGTCTGTCCCCCTTCCCTTTTCTGACACTGTTTCCTCTTGTTGGATATGGATGACTGAGCTGCAATGACGGGTGCACTTTACATCTCTGACTCTGCTCTCTCCAGATATGGAGCCACTGAATTGCAGTCTCTGCACTGAGCACCACCAAGAGAGCATTGTCATGCCGTAACCCACTTACAGCCTGGAGTCTGCAGTCCTGGCCTCCATGCTCACTGGCAGACACAGATTCCCATAAAAACCAAGCATGTGGAAAGGAAAGGAAAGAGAATGCTTAATTTTTATACATGATTTTATATATATTTAAAATATTAAATATTTTCTTTTAAATATTTTCAATATTAAATATTTTCTTTTAAATATTTTCCCATGTTTCCGTCACATCTACTGATTGACTTAGTTGGGTTCATACTAATACATTTTACTAATAATTCTTGGTTTTTGGATCCCTGTTTATGTATGGATTGGTTGAATAGCTAATAGTAAACCCCAGGATAATGGTGGCTTTCATGAACTAGAAGCTTATTTTTATTTCATATAACAGAGTCTGAGTATGGGTAATGCAGGACTGATGTGATGGCTTGTCAGTCCTCAGTGACCCAGGATCCTTCTAGTTCAACCTTTGCCAATCCTAGAGTGATCCATATCCTCATAATTTAGTAGGGCTGCTAGAAACTCCAGCTGTTCTGGCTGAATTCCAGAAAGAGAAGGAAGAAGGAGGGAGTAAGGATATATATCAGCTGTCTTTTAACTTTTCTTGGAAGCTGCCATGTACACTTGTACTTACATCTCATTGAATATAGTCTTTTTTATTTTTCATTTTTGAGACAGAGTCTCACTCTGTTACCCAGGCTGGAGTGTAATGGCACAATCTCAGCTCACTGCAACCTCCGCCTCCCGGGTTCAAGCAATCCTCCTGCCTCAGCCTCCCAAGTAGCTGGGATTATAGGCGTCCACCACCATGCCTGGCTAATTTTTGTATTTTCAGTAGAGACGAGATTTTACCATGTTGATCAGGCTGGTTTCGAACTCCTGACCTCAGGTAATCCACCCGCCTCGCCTCCCAAAGTGCTGAGATTACAGGCGTGAGCCACCACACGCATCCAGAAAATGTAGTCTTTATTTTGAATGACCTTGTACCCAGCCAAAAGTCCTGGATTTTTTAAGGAAGAAAGGGAGAATGGATATTAGGGTGGGCAACAAGCAGCTGTTGCGAATCTGTTCCTTGCAGATTGTTGTTAAATTATATTATGGCTGATTTGAATGCAATGTGGATTTTCTTTTTGGAGTGATTAAGTGCAGTTCTTATCATGGATCTCAGGGAGCCAGTGAAAGGGACATGGAGAAGAAGCTCAGCCAGATGTCGGCCAGACTTGACAAAATAGAGGAGGGTCAGAAGAAGACTTTCGATAGTCAGAGAACAAGGCAAGAAGAGGAGAAGATGCACGGGCGAATCACCAAGCTGGAGTTACAGATGAACCAGAACATCAAGGAAATGAAAGCGGAAGTTAATGCTGGTAGGCCAGAACCAAAACAGCTCACATGCTTTGTTTTCTGTTTGATCTAAAACTTATTAATCAGTATCTCCTGCAACTACCCATGAACCTAGCTAAGGGTAATAACCATGAAATATCCTTAGTTGATTTTCTAAGTAGCTCTGCTGTATTTTCTAAGTAGCTACAATGCTGTTTGAATTTCAGCTATATAAAGAGCTACCATGAGCGACAGACAAACAAAACTGAAATTGCTTAGCTGGCAACTGAGGTACATTTTCTTTAGCACAATCTGCCAGTTCTTCTCTGTTCGTAGCCAAGGTTAACATGTCTCAGAAGGAAGCACATATCTTTGACGGGTTTTTGAGGGCTTATTTTATTTGGTGTTAGCAGCACAGTACCACCCTGGCAATGAATGATTTTCCTCTTCTGGCAGGTCAGCAGGGCCCATGAATTCACACTTGCTTAGAGAACATTAGAGCTGATTTCAAGTTCTGAGTGCTGTTATATACAGGAGGCATTAGATTTCCACTCTGAACTCAGGAACACAGAACTGCGACCCCTAAGTGGAAGGTACCTGAAGACAGATTTTAACTCAATATGAGACAGAAGTACCTTAAAGTTAATGAGGCCTAAAAGACACTGATGGCTTTGGGAGCTTGAGGGCTCTTTGTTACAGAACGTATTCAAGTGGAGACTGGTTAATTGTGGTCAGGAAGAAGACGTTCTTGTAGTGTGAGAAGCGGAACTAACTTCTCTCCTAGCTCCTTCCAATTGTATGATTCCATGGATTTTCTTCTGTGAAATTGTTCTGTTTTGGCCACTTGGAAATAAAAGTGCTACTTATGCCAAGAATAATTTTGTTATCACCACCAAATGTGTATTATTTTATTTATAGGAGCTACAATTAAATATATGAATTGGATAACTTGTAAAGATAAAAATGAATTTTCTTTCTTAGTCTTTGGACTATTAAAATACGGTATTTGAATATTTCATCAATGTTTAACCTCACATCATTCCCTGAATCAATGTATTATCTATTTAACATACCATTGAGGATGTTAATATTTAGCACCTAATATGAAAAGCATCTGAGCGTTTTTAAAATTAAAACCAGCTGGGCACGGTGGCTCACGCCTATAATCCTAGCCCTTAGGGAGGCCGAGGCAGGCGATCACAAGGTCAGGAGATTGAGACCAGCCTGGCTAACATGGTGAAACCCCGTCTCTATTAAAAATACAAAAAATTAGCCAGGCATGGTGGCGCATGTCTGTAGTCCCAGCTACTCGGGAGGCTGAGGCAGGAGAATCGCTTGAACCAGGGAGGCAGAGGTTGCAGTGAGCCGAGATTGTGCCACTGCACTCCAGGCTGGGCAGCAGAGTGAGACTCCATCTCAATCAAAACAAAACAAAACATATATATCTATAAATTAATAAAATTAAAGCCATTTTCTTTATTAAAAAGATAACATATATATATATATATATTTTTTTTTGATACAGAGTCTTGCTCTATCACCCATGGTGGAGTGCAGTGGCATGATCTCAGCTTCACTGCAACCTCTGCCTCCAGGGTTCAAGCGATTTCCCTGCCTCAGGCTCCTGAGTAGCTGGGATTATAGGCATATGCCACTAAGCCCAGCTAATTTTTTTTTTTTTTTTTTTGTATTTTTAAGAGAGACAGGGTTTCACCGTGTTGGCCAGGCTGGTCTTGAACTCCTGACCTCAAGTGATCCTCCTACCACGGCCTCCCAAAGTGCTGGGATTACAGGTGTGAGCCACCAGACCTAGCCATATGATGCCTTTTTACCCCTTTGTTATTTCCATTTTTTTTTTCTTGGAAATACAAAAAATGACAGAGTGAGACAGGGGCTCGCTCTGTTGCCTAGGCTGGAGTGAAGTGATGTGATTGTTGCTCACTGTAGCCTCCTGGGCTCAAGCTGTCTCCCTGCCTCGACCGTCTGCGGCTCTAGAACTATGGGCATGTGCCACCATGCCCAGCTCATTTTTTTATTTAAAATAAATGTTTTAGAGATGGGGTCTCAGTATGTTGCCCAGACTGGTCTGGAACTCCTGGCCTCAAGCAGTCCACTTGCCTTGACCTGCCAAAGCACTGCAATTACAGGTTTGGGCCACTGCCTGGTCACCCTTTTATTATTTCAGTGTATATATCCTAAGAACAAGAATATTCCCTTATTCATGACTTCAGTACAATGTATCATCCATGAAATGTTTGTTAATCTTCACTTTTTAATGTGCCGCTCTTTTCTTTTTCAGTCCAGTGTCTTTTTTTTTTCTAATTACATGGTCTTTTATTTAAAAAAAAGTGTATATTTAAGGTATACAATAAGATGTTCATATTTTGGTATATATATACATATTCAAATAGTTCCTGGATTCAAGCAAGTTAACATATGTATCATCTCACAGGTATTCGTGTGTGTGTGTGTCTGTGTGTGTGTGTATGGCAAGAACACCTGAAAATGTACTCTTTTAGCAAAAATACCAAATACAATAGAATATTATTGACTATAGTCCTCATGCTATACATTAGATGTCTGGGTTTGCATATCAACAATTTGTATCCTTTAATCTACATCTCCCCATTTCCTCCGCTTCCTCCCCACCTTTGGTAACCACCATTGTATTCTATCTCTGTGTTTTTTACTTTCTTTTTTTTTGTTGTTTATTTGTTTTTTGAGACAGAGTCTCACTCTGTCGCTCAGGCTGGAGTGCAGAGGCATGATCTCGGCTCACTGCAACCTCTGCTTACCAGGTTCAAGTGATTCTCATGCCTCAGCCTCGCGAGTAGCTGGGATTGTGGATATGAGCCACCATACCTGGCTAATTTTTATATTTTTAGTAGAGATGGAGTTTCACCGTGTTGGCCAGTCTGGTCTCAAACTCCTGACCTCAAGTAATCCACCTGCCTCGGCAGGCCTGCCTGCCTGCTCTCTCTCCCTCCCTCCCTCCCTCCTTCCCTCCTTCCCTCCTTCCTTCCCTCCTTCCCTCCTTCGCTCCTTCCTTCCTTTTTTCTTCTTTCCTTCTCTTTCTTTTTTCTTTCTTTTTTGATTCCACATTTGAGATCATGCAGTATTTTTCTTTCTGTATCTGTCTTACTTCACTTAGCACAATGTCCTCCATTTGTATCCATTTGTGACAAATGGCAGGTTCTCCTTTTTTTTGTAAGGCTGACTAATATTCATCATATGTGTATATACACACTTCCTTTAATCACTAGTTTTTTGATGGACACACTTCAGTTGCTTCTCTACCTTGGCTATTGTAAATAATGCTGTAATGAACATGAGAGTGCAGATATCTTGATGAGGTAGTTACTTAATTTCCTTTGGGAATACACCCAGTAGTGAGGTGGCTGAGTTGTATGGATTGTATTTTTAATTTCTTTAGTAATCTCTATACCAAGCTTCTCTAACCCACAGCCCACAGGCCATATGTGGCCCAGGATGGCTTTAAATGCAGCCCAACACATATTCATAAACTTTCTCAAAACATTATGAGATTTTTTTGCGATTTTTAGTTTGTTTAGCTCATCAGCTATCATTAGTGTTAGTGTATTTGACATGTGGCCCAAGACAGTTCTTCTAGTGTGGCCCAGGGCAGCCGAAAGATTGGACACCCCTGCCCTATACTGTTTTCCCCGATGGCTCCCCCATTCTGCATTCCCACCGACAGCGTACAAGCGTTCCCCTTTCTTCACACTCTTGCCAACAGTTGTCCTCTTTTGTCTTTTAGATAATAGCCATCCTAGCAAGTGTGAGGTGATAACTCATTGTGGTTTTAATTTGTATTTCCCTTATGATTAGTGATGCTGGTCCTTCAGGTTCTAATCCAGAATTACACATATTCAATTGTCATGTTTCTTTATTCAGTCTCTGTTCATCTGGACCAGTTCCTCAGTGATCTTGACATGTTTAATGAATATCATACAGGCAGCATTTTGCAGACTATCCCTCAGTTTAGACTTGTTTGCTTCATCTTTTTTTTTTTTTTTTTTGAAATGGAGCCTCGCTCTGCCCCTAGGCTGGAGTGCAGTAGCACGATCTCGGCTCACTGCAACCTCGGTTTCCGGGGTTCAAGCGATTCTCCTGCCTCAGCCTCCTGAGTAGCTGGGACTACAGATGTGCACCATCATGCCCAGCTAATTTTTGTATTTTTAGTAGAGACGGGGTTTCACCATGTTATCCCGGATGGTCTCCAACTCCTGACTTCAGGTGATCAACCTGCCTTGGCCTCCCAAAGTGCTGAGATTATTGGCGTGAGCCACCATACCAGGCCTGTTTGCTTCATCTTGATATAATTTAGGTTGTACTTTTTGGTATTCTTTGAAAATGTCAATAAGTGATGTTGTGCCCTGCCTGGGGTATCTTTTCAGGAGTTACATGATGTCGGTTTCTCCCGGTATTGGTGTCATTAACTTTGATCACTTGGCTAAAGTGATATACGTCAGACTTCCACATTATAATAGCTCCTTTTTTCCTTTTTGTAATTAAAAAGTAATCTCTAGGGAGAGACTATGAAACTCACCTGTGCCCCATCAAACTTTTACCCCAGGGGTTTTAGCATCTATGAATAACTTTTGCCTGAAGCCGGGTGCGGTGGCTCATGCCCGTAATCCCAGCACTATGGGAGGCTGAGGTGGGCGGATCACCTGAGGTCAGGAGTTTGAGACCAGCCTGGCCAACATGGTGAAACCGCATCTTTATAAAAAAGAAAAAAAAAAGTAATTTTTGCCTGAATCAACCATTACTAGATGCTATAGAATTGATACAGCATTGTTTGTGAAATATTCACACTTGTGACCTTTACCTCTCCTTCAAGGGTTTACAGCTGTCTATGAAAGCATAGGATCCCTCAGGCAAGTTCTCGAGGCCAAGATGAAGCTGGACAGGGACCAGCTACAGAAGCAGATCCAACTGATGCAGAAGCCGGAAACCCCCATGTGAAGGGAGCTGGCACAAGGTCCTAAAAGACGGTGTTGCCAGTGGGGCCAGGAGCCGGATACCTCTGTAGCCAGGCCGTCGCCACATTCAGGATTGTTCCATCCGTGGCGTGCATGTGCCAAGAAATGTGTTTTTATGGGTCTAAACGTTTACCTTGAGTCTTGAAAATACTCTAAAAGTATGAAATACCATTTTTACCACTTTATTTCACTTCTCTAAATTCAATGGAAATCCCCACGCCCCTGGATTTTGAAAGGCTTTTATCTTCTTGATTTTACGAATGGAAAGATGACAATTTTCCTTCAATGCTTGATGCACTAGCAAAGACTGTTTACTATTTTGAAAAATGTCATAGTGATTTTTTTAAATTAAGAAACTAATGAATCATCACAGGAATGTGGTGCTCCTGACCCTAAATTAAGAGAATGTTCCAGTAGATTAGCCTTCAACCTTTGAGTCCAATTCGGATTTTATTATTGTTGTCTATGCATTTCCTATATTGGTTTTCTCCTTGTAAATCTTCTGTCTTTTGTAAGGGGAAAGGATTTCACACTTAGAAGAAACCCCACCATTTATGTAATGAATATAGTTTAAAAATTGCTAACTGCCATATGGATTGCAAATTAAATGGAAACTTATTTAGATATTGTAAGGCTCAATATCTACATCGACCACCTAGATATTACGGGTTTTAATATTTAAAACTATTTTTGAATTATCCACAGCCTGTATAGTGATAGCCATATATTTAATAATGGAATGGTGGTTAACAGTCTATTTACTGCACAATTAATTGTTCACTAATCAAAATAGAATGTGATACTTTTTCAGACTTTATGATCTCTCTAAATGTCTCCAAAATTGGCACAAAGTGCTAGGGTTTGTATACACTTATTGTAACTGTATTTTCGTGCCTTGGTTTTATCATGTTAATGCACTGTACTCTGTAAGTTTTGCAGACAAAAATAGAAAGTAAGATAATTTGTCAGAAGTATGATGTAAAACAGGAATCTTCTGTATTTTTTAAATGTTCTAAAAATTTTGTCACTGTTAAGGGATTAATCATTCAGTATTACTAATGGAATAGAAATTCATACTTTTGTATGGACAACAGTTCAAATTGATATTGCATTTATAGCACTGTCAAGAAACTTTCATCTTGAGCAACTTTGTAATGATGGGTGTTTTATTTTCAGTTGCCGTATTTGATCAGTGCCCTGAGTGACGTGCTGTTTGTTCATCTCTGTATGTAAAATCCGACAGTGAGACACGCCGTTCTGAACTGTGAGGGCGCCCCAGGAAAAAGAAAAACAGGAATACTTTAACGATTAAAAAGAAAAAAATGGTTTTTTGTTTGCCAAGGACTCAGGAAAATAAAAAGCATTTTCTATTTTTAGGATAAATCACAAATGAAATATCTAACTGGCTATTACTGTTTACCCATATAAAATATGCTGCTAAAGTACATATGTTACTCTCAATGGCTTGACAAATTTTCTTTTTTTGAATTTGGACATGAGAGGTTATATAGGGACTCTATCATCCAACACGTATTTTCTTATTTTGTCATAAATTTCCACTTAACAAAGAAAAAAAGAGGCGAATGCTCTTTTGCAATCAGAAAGTGAATTTCTTTTGTGGTAGTGTACACGCGTTTCATGTGGTCCTCCACGTTTAAGCACAAACCACAGCACAGGAAGCCACACCCCTCCCGCATCTCTGTTCTCTGGGGTCTTTGAGGAGAAGGAATCAGAACATCGACACCTGGGAAGAGGGAGGTGGGGAGCACCAGCTGGACCTGGCCAAGGGGTGATGTAAGTAGGTGACACGTGGCTGTCAGCTCAGCGTCTCAGGTGCTTCTGACATTGCCAGCCCCATGAGATGAGCCACCACAGGCGTGCTCCACCTCGGCTACATGTTGGAATCATCTGGAGGAGTTGGGAAAGTTACTGATGCCCCTCTGTGCCTCCCAGACCAATTAAGTCAGAACCTCTGGGAGGTGGGTCGCAGGCATCAGTGCGTGTCCGAGGCCTGCACGTGTTTTGGTGCGCAGCCGAACCACAGTGCAGTACTCTTCTCACCAAAGCTCAAATGAGAATCAGCTTCCATGTTCTTTCCTCGACCAGAAATTTGCAATAAAAAGAAAAATAAAATTTTCAAGTAAATGTGGTGTATGACTTTTAAATCTAAAAGTCTTTTAGTGCTGAGATGAAGACTGAATTAGGTAAAATGCCATAGGAAATATTTCTCTTTGCTCTCTGTGGAAACGCTTTGATGGTTGAAATAAAGTGCTCACGTCCTGGCAGCCCCTCTGAGGACTGGAATGTCATTGGGAGCTGCTGGTCTGTGGGCTTCGGGGCTGTGGGGCCTTCTCTGCGGCCTTCCTGTCTCTGGCAGTTCCCGAGTGTGTGCTGTGTGCCCGTGCCGTGTCCCTTGTGTGTGTGTCAACTCATTCCATTTTAACTAGTTGAGTTCGCTACTGTTTCCCCATTTTACAGATGAGAAGTCACATAAAGGTGAAGCAACTTGCCCCAGATCCCTATAGCTAGTAAGTGGGAGCCATGATTCAAACCAGGCCGCCTGTTTTCACAATCTGGATGCGTAACCAGTACACTGCACTGCCTCTGAAGACGCATCTTGCCTTCCCACATAAGTGACTTGCTAGGCCACCAACACCAGACATATCTCTGCATGAGCTTTGCCTCCTGCCATCTGACTACCCTTGCTTTTCGCTGCCCCAATTCCAAATACCTAATGAGGCAATCTAATCCGCTTATCAAATGTCTTCCCTTGGCTATATCAATGGAGGCCCCAGAGGTGGGGAGAGTTGGTGCCACAGGACTTGCAGGATCGCAGGTATTTCATCCCCTGCACTTGGGCTGTCCTGGGTCGCGGGCCCTGGCTCTGTACATTGGGAGAAGGATTGTGCTGGGGGAGTATAGAGCAGAACAGAGAAGATGGTTCCATTCAGGTGTAATTATCCCAATTTCAGGGTGAAAAAGAATTACAAAGCATTGTGACATCAGCTCCTTGCTCTGCTACACAGCCCTCCTGACAGGTTGTTTACAACATGGCAGGTTGCTTCCACCAGCACGAGTGAGAGAGAGGGCAAACAGGAAACAGGCTAGTCTTTTGTAACCTCATCTCAAAAGTGACAAGTCACCACTCCCACTATTCTCTTCATGAAAAACAAGTCCAGTGCATGCACAGCAGGAGGGGATCACACAAGCGGCTGAACACCTGGGGGTGAAGTTACTGGAAGACATTTTACCGACTGCTTGCTCCAGCCAGAACCTGGGCACTGATAGGCAGGCCTGCAGGGCAGTATGGACTCTGTAAAAGGATACCTGCAGAGGTCCTTTAGCTTTGAATTTATGAGAATGACAAAATAACTTTTTGAGATGAACTGATCCAAAAATGGCCCAATATGAATTGACAATTTCATGTGAGGCAACTTAGAAGTGGATCTCCCTACCCAAAACAAGTGAAAATGGGGACTCAGGTATGTGTACACCTGGGTGAAGTGGCTCGCACTTATAATCATTTGGGAGCACTTTGGGAGGCTGAGGCGGGTGGATCACCTGAGGTCAGGAGTTTGAGACCAGCCTGGCCAACATGGTGAAGCCTCGTCTCTACAAAAAATACGAAAATTAGCTAGGCGTGGTGGCACACAGCTGTAATCCCAGGTATTTGGGAGGCTGAGGCAGGAGAATTGCTTGAACCCAGGAGGTGGAGGTTGCAGTGAGCTGAGATCGAGCCATTGCACTCCAGCCTGGGTGATAGAGTGAGACTCTATGTCGAAAAAACCCCCAGAGATCTGATGTATAACATTGCACATGTAGTCAACAGCCACGTGTTGTATACTTAAAACTTCGTTAAGAAGGCAGATCTTGTGTTACATGTTCTTACTACAATAAAATACATTTTCTAAAAAAGATTTTCATTAGGGAGGCACGGTGGCTCATGCCTGTAATCCCAGCACTTTGGGAGGCCGAAGCAGGCAGATCACAAGGTCAGGAGACTGAGATCATCCTAGCTAACATGGTGAAACCTCGTCTCTGCTAAAAAAACAACAAATTATCTGGGCATGGTGGCACACATCTGTAGTCCCAGCTACTCGGGAGACTGAGGCAGGAGAATTAATTGCTTGAAGCTGGGAGGCGGAGGTTGCAAGTGAGCCGAGATCGCGCCATTGCACTCCAGCCAGGGGAACAAGAGCAAAACTCCCTCTCAAGAAATAGAAACAAAAACAAAACAAAACAGATTTTTATCTCATCTGTCAGTTCCGATCAGTAGATAGAAGCGCCTGGAGCACTGTGTTGGGAAGGATTTGGTGGCTGGCGCCAGATGCAGGGGGATGAGCCAAGGTGTGTCAGCCCTGGGGAGGGGCTGACGGAGGGGTGCCTTGTGTACTGTGTCTGCCAGGGTTGCCTCAGGACATCCTAGGCATGTGGGATGCCTGGCAAAGGCTTGTTGGCCTGGAGAGTTGAGTACTTTTGATGCTCCCTAGTGAGAGGCCCCTCACAGCTCTGGAATAAAGGTGAGTCACCGTGAGACATTCACCCTGGTAAATTTAGAGGGGCACCAAACACTCTAAGATTATATTTTAGTGCAATATTTTAAAAGATCAGCATTAATACTAAAAAATTCCAGATGAACAAAATATCAAATCTTAACTAAAGACCAGACTGGAATTGAGGCAAAAGAAAAAGTATTTCCCTCTATATACATGTTTTTAGGCACAAATTGGACATATTGTTTTTTGTGAGAGTTTTTAAAATTTTGGCTTTTTGAAATATTACGTTGAAATATTATTTACTTGGTTACTGAGGTTTTGGTCTGCCCCTCTCATTATTACTTTTTTTTTTTAAGACAAGGTCTTTGTCACTCAAGTTGGAAGCCGTGGCGTGATTATAGCTTATAGCTCATTACAGCCTCAGTCTCCTGAGTAGCTAGGATTACAGGTGTGCCCCACCATGCCTGATTAATTAAAATAAATTTTTTTGTAGATATGGGGTCTTGCTATGTTGCTTAGGCTGGTCTTAACTCCTGGCCTCAAAGAATTCTCCCAATTCAGCCTCCCAAAGTGCTGAGATTACAGGCGTGAGCCACCGCGCACCGCCTCTCCTTACCTTTTGCATTCGAGGCTGCCTTACCCTAATCTTCACCCTGCCCTGACATCTAGAAATCTGAAGCTGAATTCAGTGTTCAGTTTTTATAATTAGCTTATCTTAGGCGTATCTGATTGCTTTAGATAGTCTCTGGTCTGTTTTTATTTCTCACTGCCATGCTTTGTTTAATTTTTAAATTTGTGGTTGGCTCGGTGGCTCACACCTGTAATCCCAGCACTTTGGGAGGCTCATGTGGGGGGATCATGAGGTCAGGAGTTTGAGACCAGACTGACCAACATGGTGAAACCCCGTCTCTACTAAAAATACAAAAATTAGCTGGGCGTGTTGGCACGCACCTGTAATCCCAGCTACTCAGGAGGCTGAGGCAGGAGAATCGCTTGAATCTGGGAGGCAGAGGTTGCCGTGAGCCAAGGTTGCACCATTGTACTCCAGCCTGGGCAACAGAGTGAGACTCTGTCTCAAAAAAAAAAAAAAAATTAAACTTGTAGTTCAATTATTCTTGAAACTGACTTAGGCCACAGGTTAAACAAAGATCTAACTCTGAGCAGGTGTGACTCCTCTGAGACATGAGGAAGAGAGGAAAGAGAGGGAAGGGAGGGAGGATGTCTGCAGATTTCCAGCACTTACCGTAGGTCAGCAGAAAAGTGTGAGGAGCTCTCCAGCACTACCAGGCCTGCCCGTGGGATTCACTGTCCTTTGCTGCCCCCACCTGGAGAGAATGAAAACTCCTAGGGAACCTGTTTCTATAGGGAGAACCCAGAACCAAGGAACGCCTCAGGAAAAGGCATTTTGAAACCGCCATTGCAAAATCATAGCTGAGACAGCAAAAGATTATCCTACTTAGCCAACTCCATCTTGCTTCTAAGCTCCAAACTGTCCTTGTTCATTCCTGGGCATAGGCTGAACTAAGTTTGGGAGGAACTTAGTTTATAGTTTAAAACAAAGGTAATCAACAGCCCTTTCCCAAAACAAACCCCCTTCTTGCCTGAGGACCAGACTGCCTTTGTAGGACTAACAAATTAGCTACAAGATTAGAAATTATGGGTTAGGAGTCTTGCAGCTGGAGGCTACAAGAGTTTGACCCTCTCCAGATTGCTCCTCGGGATGACATCCCTATTGCAAAGCCTGAATTCAGAGCTTGAGATATTTTGCAGACCCTGTACTTGATGGATTAGCTGGCACCACCCAGATCAATAAACTGGCTCATCTGATACTGTGGCCCCCACCCAGATACTGACTCAGTGCAAGACAGCTTTGATGTCCTGTGATTTCATCTCTGACCCAACCAATCAGCACTCCTTATTCACTGGCTGTGCCCCCAACCACCAAATTGTCCTTAAGAACTCTGATCCCTGAGGCAGGGCGTGGTGGCTCACGTCTGTAATCCCTGCACTTTGGGAGGCCAAGGTGGGCGATCACAAGGGCACTCATGACCAATATGGTGAAACTTTGTCTCTACTAAAAATACAAAAAAAAAAAAAAAAAAAAAAAAAAAAAGCTGGATGTGGTGGTATGTCCCTGTAATCCCAGCTACTCAGGAGGCTGTGGCAGGAGAATCGCTTGAACCCAGGAGTCAGAGGTTGCAGTGAGCCAAGATCTCACCACTGCATTCCAGCCTGGTGACAGAGAAAGACTCCATGTCAAAAAAAAAAAAAAAAAAAAAGAGGAGACCACGTTAAACAACTCAGGATAAGGGCTGGAAGATGAAGCTGAGAAAGCTCTCTCTGAAGTTAGAATAAAAAGAAAGAGCCGGGCGCAGTGGCTCACACCTGTAATCCTAGCACTTTGGGAGTCTAAGGCAGGTGGATTGCTTGAGTCCAGGAGTTCAAGACCAGCCTGAGCAACATAGTCAGACCTCATCTCAAAAAAAAAAACAAAAAACAAAAAACAAAAGTTAGCCAGGTGTGATGGTGTGTACCTATAGTCTCAGCTACTTGGGGGGCTGAGGTGGGAGGATCACCTTAGCTCTGGAGTGTGAGGCTGCAGTGAGCTGAGATTGTGTCATTGCACCCTAGTCCAGGTGACAGAGTGAGACCCTGCCTCAAAAAAGAAAGATACTAAACTTCCCTTCTGTGCTGGAGGAAACAGTATAAGGGAGTAACTGAAAGAAAAAAGACAAGGGATCCAGGGACCTGGGATACAACAGAGAAAAGAGGAAGAGGGGGTCCCGGGACCATGGTAAAAGGTGTTTGCATGTAACCAGTGGGAGGAGTTACTGGCAGCCAATCTGAACGGGTCTGCAGCAACCTCAGTCCCTGCCTCCTCAGAAGAAAGAATTCGACCGAGGAGCATAAGGCAGAAAAAGAGACCGAGGTGTGTTTCAGAGCAGGAGTGGAAGTTTATTTTATAAGGCTTTAGAACAGGAAAGAAAGGAAAATACGCTTCAAAGAAACCCAGACGGGCACGTGAAGGTCAAGTGTGGCATTGAACTTTGATCCTAGGACTTTCTAGGCTGGCCCCTTTCCCATGAGTCTTCCCTTAGGGTGGCCGCCTGCCTGCGCAGTGCCCTCCTTACGCTTGGGAGGGAGCAGGCATTTGTTTAGGAAGTTGTACACATGCCCATCGGAGGCTTTCTTCCCTTGTCCAGTGGAGTGCTCCAGAGGTCAAAATCCACCATTTTGTCTCTTCATCTTAATGTGCACGGAAGTTGCTTCTTCCTGGCATCTGCATTCAATTCACACTTCAGTGCAACAGATGCAGACTGTCAGGAAATGGCCTCTCCCTGGCGCCAGCTGCCAATTTCTCACTTTTAGAGAGGCAATGTGATTACTGCTGAACCATCAGGTGATTCCCAGTGGGTGGGAGAGCCCTCACCTGCCCACTCACGCCTGTCTAAACTACCTGTAACGTGCAGGGCCAGGGGAAAGTGTCCAAATGAAGGCCCATCTGCTGTTATGAATCAGACTAACAGACTGTCAAACTGTGCTGGAATCCTTCTACCTTATAATAAACTTAAAACGTATGTGTAAGGCTGTGGTTTTTACATCAAAAAGTCAAAATAAAAGAATTTAATTGTTACTGGCAAGTCTGGGTGTCCTGATAATGAGCCTCAGGAATGTTTAGATGATTAATAAAAAAGATGCATAATTTACAAATTATCATGTATTAGCTCCATCAAGTATGTATTTTTACTCTTATTTCAGTGAGTCACTAATTATGTCATCAAGGTTTTTAACATAATTGTGTTTTAGTACTAAAAGGGATAGACATGATTAAAATGCAATTTTAATTAAATTATTTTAAATTTATTTTTATTTTTGATTTTATTAAAATCGAAATTGTCATGTTTGTAAAATGTTTTTCCTACAATATTCAAAATTATTAAAATTAATGATTACAAGTTAAAGAAGACAATTTTTTTTTTGAGATGGAATCTCACTCTGTCACCCAGGCTGACATGCAGTGGTGCAATCCCAGCTCACTGCAGTGTCCACCACCCAGGTTCAAACAATTCTCCTGTCTCAGCCTCCCCAGTAGCTGGGACTACAGGCATGAGTCACCATGCCTGGCTAATTTTTGTATTTTGAGTAGAGAGGGGTTTTTCCCATGTTGGCCAGGCTGGTCTTGAACTCTTGACCTTAAGTGATCTGCCTGCCTTAGACTCTCAAAGTGCTGGGATTCCAGGTGTAAGCCACTGTTCCCGGCTAAAGATACATTTTTAAGCAAAAATTATTTAAAGCTGATTTTAACCTAAAAAATGTGTCTACATCTTGGCCTGGTGCTGTGGCTCAAACCCGTAATCCCAACACTTTGGGAGGCTGAGGCAAGCAGATCACTTGAACTCAGAAGTTCAAGACTAGCCTGGGCAGCAAGGTGAAACCCCATCTGTACGAAAAATACAAAAATTAGCCAGGCCTGGTGGTGCGCCTTTAATCCTAGCTGCTTTGAGGGCTGAGGTGGGAGAACTGCTGAGCCCAGGAGGTCGAGGCTGCAGTGAGCCAAGATTACCCCACCGCACTCCAGCCTGGGTGGCAAAGTGAGACCCAGTTTCAAAAAAATAAATAGAAATAAAAGTTTACCTGTATCTTATTAAATTTTTTTTTGAGGCGGTGTCTCACTCTGTCACACAGGCTGGAGTATAGTGGCACCATCTTGGCTCACCGTAACCTCCAGCTTCTGGGTTCAAGCGATTCTCCTGCCTCACGCTCCTGAGGGGCTGAGATTATAGGCATGCCCCACCATACCTCGCTAATTTTTGTATTTTTAGTGGAGATGGGGTTTCTCCATGTTGGCCAGGCTGATCTCAAACTCCTGGCCTCAAGTGATCCTCTCGCCTCAGCCTCCCAAAGTGTTGGGATTATAGGTGTGAGCCGCTGCGCCTGGCCCTTATTACATATTTTTATGAAAATACAGCTATTTATGATTCAGGCATTCAATGTCCATCTAGTTGCCAATGTGTTGGCCTGGAGTTTACCTGTCTAGCAGCTGCCGTGCTGTGCCCAAACCATGCTGTGCAGGACCAAATGCCGAGTGTCTTTAGAAAGTCTTCACCTTCCCGACTGCTTCCACAAGGTTCTCAGCTACCTCCAGCCTTCCAGGGCATTTTTGCCAGTTTGTCCACCACAGAGTTTCACCCAAGAGGAAGAAAAGGGGCAACATGTTTGTCAACGCTCTGTTGTCCTCCCCACACTCCTCTTGTGTGAAGAAGAGAATCAGGCTTTCTGTTTCTGCTTCCTCTCTGGGAATGACCTTCCACGCTGTCGTGTCTTCCTTTCTGGGGGAATGAGGGGGCCCTAAGCCCCTTAGTGGTAGCAGGAGTATTCCTTCTGCACCATGGAAGCGAGTTTGTGATCTGACTTAGTGCCCTTGACACAGTACTAGTAGCCAAAGAAACTTAGAAAATTATTTCATGACAAAGCCTGGCTCTTGAGACTGTTGAGACTATTGTCTTTCGGTGCTTTACAGGCATATATTTTGAGTTTCTTATCTCTTCCTTTTTTTTGAGACGGAGTCTTACTTTGTTGCCCAGGCTGGAGTGCAGTGGCCGGATCTCGGCTCACTGCAACCTCCGCCTCCCAGGTTCAAGTGATTCTCCTTTCTCAGCCCCCTGAGTAGCTGGGATTAACCACGTCCAGCTAATTTTTGTATTTTTAGTAGAGACAGGGTTTCACCATGTTGGTCAGGCTGGTCTCGAACTCCTGACCTCATGATCCATCTGCCTCTGCCTCCCAAAGTGCTGGAATTACAGGCATGAGCCACTGCACCCAGCCTTTATTCTGAGTTTCAAGACTGAGAGTGGACTGCGTCCTCTTCAAATTCCTGCAGTAACAATCCTGGTTCTCTCTCTGGCAAATGGATATCTCTGCAGAAGAGGGGGTGAGTTGTGGGAGGACAAGGAAATGCAAGGGATACCAGTAAATTAGTAAATTTCCAAACTATTGTTTCCATTACCTACACACGGCTGTCTTCTCCCTAAACTGTGATCTGCTGGAAGGCAGGATGACATTTTCCCCAATATTTAAAAAATGTCTGTGAGAAGTCAGGTGCTAACCGTGAAAGCACTTGCAAGTGAACTAAGGTCTCAGGTGTCCTTGTGTTGTCTGACATTGTTACAGCTCTTAGAGCACTAACAAATAGCTCCTGATGGGTTAAAGTCTTTGATTAATGAGAAATAGAGGCCAGGTGCGGTGGCTCATGCCTGTAATCCCAGCACTGTGGGAGGGCGAATAACTTGAGGTGAGAAGTTCAAGACCAGCCTGGCCAACATGGTGAAACCCCGTCTCGACTAAAAATATAAAAATTAGCTGGGTGTGGCAGAGGGGGCCAGTAATCCCAGCCACCCGGGAGGCTGAGACAGGAAAACTGCTTGAACTTGGGAGGCAGAAGTTGCACTGAGCTGGGATTGCACCATTGCACTCCAGCCTGGGTGATAGAGTGAGACTCTGTTTCAAAACACACACACACACACACACACACACACACACAAAAGAGAGAAAAATAGAATAAATTGATTAATGCAATTTTATTAACTAATCTTTGTAAAACGTCTACGTCAGCCATGCAGGGTGGCTCACGGCTGTAATCCCAGCACTTTGTGAGGCCGAGCGGGTGGATCACAAGGTCAGGAGTTCAAGACCAGCCTGGCCAACAAGGTGAAACCCTGTCTCTACTAAAACCACAAAAATTAACTGGGCGTAGTGGTGTGCACCTGTAATTCCAGCTACTTGGGAGTCAGAGGCAGGAGAATCACTTGAACCCAAGAGGTGGAGGTTGCAGTGAGACAAGATCGCACCACTGTACTCCAGCCTGGGTGACAGACCAAGACTCTGCCCCCAAAAGAAAAGAAAAGAAAAGAAAAGAAAAAGTCTACGTTTGGAGGTAAAACACCCAAAGAAGGGAGGGGCAGGGTGTGGTGGCTCACACCTGTAATCCCAGCACTTTGGGAGGCTGAGGTGGGATGATTGCTTGAGGTAGGAGACCAGCCTGGGCAACATAATGAGACTCTGTCTCTTAAGAAGGAAAGAAAGAAAAAAATCTCTGAAAAAGAAAAACAAAGAAAAGAAAGGTAACAATATGGGTGACCACTGAATTAATCATTGATTGAGAATGTCTCCATGCAAAGTGTTTTCATGCACATTATTTCTTCCACATGTTGTCTCTGATCAATGTGAAAGATAAATTTTGTTTTGGCGGGGCGCGGTGGCTCACACCTGTAATCCCAGCACTCTGGGGGACCAAGGTGGGCGAATCACGAGGTCAGGAGTTCGAGACCAGCCTGTCTAATATGGTAAAACCCCCGTCTCTACTAAAAATACAAAAATTAGCCAGGTGTGGTGGCTCACACCTGTAGTCCCAGCTACTCAAGAGGCCGAGGCAGGAGAATTGTCTGAACCCGAGGCGTAGGTTGCAGTGAGCCGAGATTGTGCAACTGCACTCCAGCCTGGGTGACAGAGTGAGACTTGCTCGCAAAAAAAAATTTTTTTTTGTTGTTGCAGACCTCTCTTAAAGAGTCGTTTTGAAAGCTAGAAGGTCTAGATATGTCTGACTTCATAAAACTCAGGAAGCAGAAATAATTTCAGTTTCACCTCTTTCCAGCTTTTTCTAAAACGAATCCAGAACTGTAGTCTCTCACTAGATGGAGCACTAAGCTAAATTTTTGAGAACCTACTCCCCTGCACTGCCCCCCCACCTTCCTCATGTGTCTTTTTATTTTTTTTTATTTTTATGTATTTGAGATGGAGTCTCGCTCTGTCACCAGGCTGGAGTGTAGTGGCCCAATCTCAGCTCACTGCAACCTCCCACTCCAGGGTTCAAGCGATTCTCCTGCCTCAGCCTCCCGAGTAGCTGGGACTTCAGTCAAGCGCCACCACACCCGGCTGATTTTTGCATTTTTAGTAGAGACAGGGTTTCACCATGTTGCCCAGGATGGTCTTGATCTCTTGACCTTGTGATCTGCTTGCCTTGGCCCTCAGAGAGCTGGGATTACAGGTGTGAGCCACTGCACCCAGCCCCATATCTTAAATAATGATGACCTGATACATGTACAGGACTTTGTAATTGATAAATCACTTTTACCTCCCTTATGATAACCCTGTGTTACTATTATTATTTTCATTCTCAGATGAAGAAACTGAAGGTACGAATTTTAATTAAATATCTTTTATGTGTCAGACACTTTCATTGGACATCAACCCACTGAGTAGGAAATTACTGTTTCTTAGCAGCCATCTTAGACCTTAGGGAAACAATAAGAAATTAAAGAAAAAAAGAGAAACTACCATTTCCGTTTTTCAAATAGGAAAATTAAATTTCGAGAAAGTCTGGTCAAGGTCACAAGGCCAGTGAAGCAGGGCTGAGCACGCAGCTCCTTTGACTCCAGGTCTGCTGAGTTTCCTAGCACTACCTCATTACAGGTAGTGTTCCTTCCCAACATTTCTGGGAAGGAAGTCCTGTGTCAAACCTTTGCTTTCTTTGCATAATTCACTTAGGTCTGGATTTCATAGACCTTTAGAGCTGCAAAAAAGAAAGACGGAGAGTAAGAAGGGAATGGGAGTTAACATTATTGACTTAGTGTGTAAAAGTCCTTCATTTCAGACCGGGCGCAGTGGGTCATGTCTGTAATCCCAGCACTTTGGGAGGCCAAAGAGGGCGGATCACCTGAGGTTGGGGGTTCAAGACCAGCCTGGCCATTATGGTGAAACCCTGTCTGTATTAAAAATAAAAAAATTAGCCAGGTGTAGGCCAGGCGCAGTGGCTCACGCTTGTAATCCCAGCACTTTGAGAGGCTGAGGTGGGTGGATCATCTGAGGCCAGGAGTTTGAGACCAGTTTGACCAACACGGAGGAACCCGCCTCTACTAAAAATATAAAATTAGCTGGGAGTGTTGGTGCATGTCTGTAATCACAGCTACATGGGAGGCTGAGGCAGGAGAATCTCTTCAAACTGAAAAGCAGATGTTGTAGTGAGCCAAGATGGTGCCATTGCACTCCAGCCTGGGCAATAGGAGCGAAACTCCACCTAAAAAAAAAAAAAAAAAAAATTAGCCAGGTGTGGTGGTGTGTGCCTACAGTCCCAGCAACTTCGAAGGTTAAAGCAGCAGAATCACTTGAACCCAGCAGGTAGAGGTTTCAGTGAGCTGAGATCATGCCACTGCACTGCAGCCTGGGTAACAAAGTGAGATTCTGTCTCAAAATAATAGTAAAAAAAACAAAAAACAGCAACTAACCATCACTGAGCAGTGTGCTCACAGGGCTGCAACACTATTCCACACACTGTACATGCTTTTCCTCATTTAATCAACCTTTCAGTAACTTTGGGAGATACTACTACATCTGTTCCATCTTACACATGAAGGAACTGAGGAATGGAGAATTTTGTAAATTTTCTGAGGTCACACAGTTAATAAAAGCGGGAATTAAGGTTCACATCCAGATCTACCTGACTCCAGAATAGAGCTCCTAACTGCTATTCTGTAATGCCTCAGAAAAGCCGGCGGTGTGGACGGCTGCGGTAGGTACTCAAGGTTGGGACTGGAGAAGCTTGAGGTACTGTCTTTCTAAGACCGTGGTCTCAGAGGTAGCACCTGCATGTTGAGGCTCCGCAGCGGAGCTCTCACACCCGGTTGCACACTGGAATCACCTGTGGAGCTGTACGATCATGTTGGTGCCCAGACCATACTTTCTGACATAATTGATCTGGGGTGCTGCTGGGCATTGGGCTGGTTTTCCAATTTCCCAGGTGATTCTAATGTGCGGCTGTGGTTGCCAAACTCCGCTCCAGTTTTTCAAACATTAAAGAATATACGCCAAGGCAGGTGGATCACGAGGTCAAGAGATCGAGACCATCCTGGTCAACGTGGTGAAACCCCGTCTCTACTAAAAATACAAAAAATTAGCTGGGCATGTGGCACGTGCCTGTAGTCCCAGCTACTCGGGAGGCTGAGGCAGGAGAATTGCCTGAACCCAGGAGGCGGAGGTTGCGGTGAGCCGAGATCGCGCCATTGCACTCCAGCCTGGGTAACAAGAACGAAACTCCGTCTCAAAAAAAAAAAAAAAAAAGAATATACGTTGCATCTGTGGATCTTGTGGAACTGCAGAATCTGATGCAGGTGTTCTGGGCTAGGGCTTCTAAAAAGCTCCAGAAGATTCCAAGTAAAAGAGCGATCCCACGTGGAAGCTTTGCTACTCACAGTGGCAGACCTGCAGCATTGGCCTCACCTGGGAGGTGTTAGAGACTTGGACTGCTAGGCCCCGCCCCAGACCAGCGGAATCCTGAGTGAGTGCTGATGAGAGCCCAGGTGATGTGGATGCACGGTAAAGCCCGAGAAACGCTGTGAGCCCAGCACGTTGAGAGAGGAGTGAGTAGGGTAGCGCCGGGAGTTAACACGGCCACGTCAGAGCAGAGAGGAGAGAAAATGGAGACAGCCCGGAGGAGACAAGGAAGAACAGAGGAGCCATGCTCAAGTGACTTGACTCTGGAAAGGCCGAGACGAGGAAGAGGCAGACTGTGGTTTCAAGGGCAGGACAAGAAGGTAAGGAGGACGCATTTCCGTGCCCGGGAGCTGTGGTGGCGTCTCTCTGGCGCAGCAGGACCTGCCCTTCCTGTCTAGTCAGAAAGGACCGGCTCCGCTAATAATGCAGAGGGGATTCAAGGTTGTGAGGATTCAACGACACTTATACGCTGTTTCATGATTCTGAAATTCTGAGGGTGCGAGGCTGCAGGGGGAGGGTGCGAGGCTGCAGGGGGAGGGTGCTGGGGTCACTGGAGACGCAGTCAGTAGCTGTGGGGCTGAGGTGAGATGAGATGGAGCTGAACTCGCGTCTGAGGTCAGGAAGAGAGCAGAGTCTGGAATTGAAACTGAGAAAACTGAAAGTTGAGACGCGCACAGAGGAGAGTCAAGTACCTAACACAAACATGCATGGCAAGAGCCTCTGGATACCCCAAAGTCCGGTAAAGGTGACCCCAAAGACCCCTCACCCATGTGCTTCTATCTGATAGCCAAGGTAATGACTGAGCAGAACACCTGTGGGGCATAAGGAGCGAGGGAAGAGAAGCCAGCAGGCCGGGGACGGGGCGAAGGAGGGAGGGAAGAGAAGCCAGCAGGCCGGGGACGGGGCATAAGGAGCGAGGGAAGAGAAGCCAGCAGGCCGGGGACGGGGCGAAGGGGCGAGGGAAGAGAAGCCAGCAGGCCGGGGACGGGGCGAAGGGGCGAGGGAAGAGAAGCCAGGAGGCCGGGGACGGGGCATAAGGAGCGAGGGAAGAGAAGCCAGGAGGCCGGGGACGGGGCGAAGGCGCGAGGGAAGAGAAGCCAGGAGGCCGGGGACGGGGCGAAGGCGCGAGGGAAGAGAAGCCAGGAGGCCGGGGACGGGGCGAAGGAGGGAGGGAAGAGAAGCCAGGAGGCCGGGGACGGGGCGAAGGAGCGAGGGAAGAGGAGCCAGCAGGCCGGGGACGGGGCGAAGGAGGGAGGGAAGAGAAGCCAGGAGGCCGGGGACGGGGCGAACGAGCGAGGGAAGAGAAGCCAGCAGGCCGGGGACGGGGCATAAGGAGCGAGGGAAGAGAAGCCAGCAGGCCGGGGACGGGGCATAAGGAGCGAGGGAAGAGAAGCCAGGAGGCCGGGGACGGGGCGAAGGAGCGAGGGAAGAGAAGCCAGCAGGCCGGGGACGGGGCGAAGGAGCGAGGGAAGAGAAGCCAGGAGGCCGGGGACGGGGCGAAGGAGCGAGGGAAGAGAAGCCAGGAGGCCGGGGACGGGGCGAAGGAGCGAGGGAAGAGAAGCCAGCAGGCCGGGGACGGGGCGAAGGCGCGAGGGAAGAGAAGCCAGGAGGCCGGGGACGGGGCGAAGGAGCGAGGGAAGAGAAGCCAGCAGGCCGGGGACGGGGCGAAGGAGCGAGGGAAGAGAAGCCAGCAGGCCGGGGACGGGGCGAAGGAGCGAGGGAAGAGAAGCCAGCAGGCCGGGGACGGGGCGAAGGCGCGAGGGAAGAGAAGCCAGGAGGCCGGGGACGGGGCATAAGGAGCGAGGGAAGAGAAGCCAGGAGGCCGGGGACGGGGCGAAGGAGCGAGGGAAGAGAAGACAGCAGGCCGGGGACGGGGCGAAGGCGCGAGGGAAGAGAAGCCAGGAGGCCGGGGACGGGGCGAAGGAGCGAGGGAAGAGAAGCCAGCAGGCTGGGGACTGGGTAGAGTATTCAAATCCCGGGCAGGCAGAGGTCAGGGGGCCTAGAGTTGGTCCTTCAGAGAGAAACTGGAACTGAGAGGATGAGCCGTAGCACTGGGGCTTCTTTGGGTGGAAGAAGTAGAGTCAGGTTATTGCAAGCAACACAGGATCATTATGAGGAGATGGTGAGGAGAGGTCTGGGCATCAGGTGGTTCCACAGATGTCAGCAGTCTGACATTTTTTTTGTGTGTTGTTTTAATAGAGACAGGGTCTTACTCTGTTGCCCAGGCTGATCTCAACTTCTTGGCTTTAAGGATCCTCCCTCGGCCTCCCAAAGTGCTGGGATAACAGGCATGAGCCACAGTGCCTGGCCAAACCGCCTGATTTTCTAGAACTTTATTGGCTTCATCTTGTGTGTTTCAATTTCTCTCTGGCTCTCTGGTCTCTGCCAGTTGGTTTCACAGCCTCTTTCCAGCTTCCACAGCCCTGGAAGGTGGCTGGGAGAGGATGGGGGAGCTGGCAAAGGACCCCTGTGGCAGTGTGTCAAAATTCTCTTTGTACAGGGAGAGGTGACCTAATTCCTAGCTCTCCTAAACTAAACGGAGACCTTGGGCAAGTCCCATTCTTTAAAACCAGAGGTATTGCCTGCATATTAAACACTCGGGACAATTCTTCTCTTCCACAAAGGAATTTGCTCTTTACTATTTTTCCTGAAACACAAAGCACTCTTAAGAAGCCACGTATTTTCTTTTTTTGGTAGAGAGAGAAACTCGGAGAATTTTTACTGAATTTCCAGGCACTCAGTCGGCCTGCGCCTCTTCGTGGAGCTTTCTCTGCCTTTCTGCCATGGAGGCTTATCAGGGCTTTCTCCTTGGTTGGGGGTGTATTTGGGCAAGGCCAGGGCACTGAGGGGCGTGGGGGGCAGGGATGCAGCCGAACTCCCTTAGAAACAAATGGGGTCATGGAGTACGTTTCCCTGGTCTTGATCGTGGCCAGAGATGCTTTGGACTTCCTCAGGCAGTCCCAAGGAGAGGCAAGCCAGAAAGCACAGCAGTCAGGTGTGCTGGAGAGACGGCGGGGTGCCCGCATGGGCCCTTGGTCAACCCGTGTGGAGTGCGGCAAAGGGAACCAGCATGAATTTAGTGAGTCCCCGTTGTTTACTGGGCTGTGTTGCTTGTGGGGTTTGCTCCCATGTGAGGCTCCTCGGAATTGGGCCTCGCCATATGGTGAGCTTGAGCCCGGACACAGTTTCTCGTTGGAGGCAGTCGAGATCGGGGAAAGTTAAACTGAGATCAAAGGATATCTAAAAGCAACTTTGCTAGACGATAAGATGATACCTATGTGGTCTGAGAAGACATTGTGTTTATTTTCTGTTTCTGCTTTTTATGACTTTGTCTACCCATTTGCTGGGTCCTGTGCTTGTTCTTGTGACTGCTGTTTGCACAGTTAACAGGCTTACTGCCTCTCTGGTGCCCTGCATAGATAGTTAACTCTTTAACTTTAGCTTTCCCCAACCTGATAATGAGACCCACCTGGATGACTTGATTGTATCGGATTATGTACCTGATTTTACTATTGTGTTATCTGCTGCCTAAGCTTGTATCCCAGGACTTTCTGTTCCCTTTGATGTATGAGATATTGGTGTCTGTTCCAGCAAATGAAGTAGGACAAAGATATATATACTAACTGTGTGCAAAAATAAATTTGTCACTTAAGCAAAAGCTTACTTGACCCTCCGGACCTCTCTATGCTTTCTCTCTTTTTCTTCCAGCGCACTCCCCTATTCAGGTTGGAACCCTCTTGCTGGCCAAGAGTCCCCGGCAGACGTGCCGGCCGACTGGGAGCCCAGATCTGGCGACCACGACGTGGGACTTGAATACAGGGGACAACAGTGACGCTAATTCGAAGTGAGACCGCGGTAGTAAGTTTGAAAGTGTATGTTCTTTACTTAAGGTTGTTTTGGTATAATCTTGTAAATATTTTCTATAATTTTCATTAAGTTTGTCTTTGAAGGTTATTAAAGTTCATCCGGAGTAAAATGGGGCAGCTCGAATCGAAGGAGCACAAGTTGTTTGTACATTTATTACAGTCTATGATAAAGTCTCAGGGTCATGATGTAAAGTTAAAGATGATAGAGGAATTTTTGCACATAGTTAGAGAAATTTGTCCTTGGGTACCTGAAGGTGGTGTATTGGATGAACCCACTTGGCATGTCATTGGGGAAAAAATTGAACAATTTTGCCTTTATAACAAAGAGTTACCTCAATCTGATGTTTTGCTTTCGGTTTGGTCTAAACTCCGTGGCTGTGTTTGCCCTTCTCCCCCTTCCGCACCTCCTTCTACTTCTACAGCTGCTCTCTCCCCTGCGGCGCTACATAGGTACGCTGCACCACCTCTGGTGATGCAGGAGGAAGAGTCAGAGCGACACTCGGTCGACTCTCATACCGAATACCAGCCTGATCCGTTGGAAACTTTGACGAAGGTTGTTGTTGATTCAGCCAGTTGCTCACTTCATAATTTCATGACTCCTCATAAAACCCTCAGTTGAAGGCTGGATGCGGTGGCTCACGCCTGTAATCCCAGCACTTAGGGAGGCTGAGGCAAGAGGATCACCTGCGGTCAGGAGTTCATGACTAGGCTGGCTAACATGGTGAAACTCCATCTCTACTAAAAATTCAAAAAAATTAGCTGGACGTGGTGGCACATGCCTGTAATCCCAGCTACTTGGGAGAAGAAGTGCCTGAACCTGGGAGGCGGAGGTTGCAGTGAGGTTACACTCTCTCTCACGCCGTTGCACTCCAGCCTGGGCAACAGAGCAAGTCACTGTCTCAAAAACCCCTCAATTGAGAGGTGAGTAACTGTGACTCACAGAAGAGTGACTTGCCCCGAGTTACCCATGCAGTGAGTGGCAGCGTGGGGTGCCTGGAGCCCTCTTCCATTCTATACCAGTGCTTCTGAGAGACTTGAACCACCTGTTGGGTCCACTGCCTGTACAGGTGCCCTAACTGCCGGTACATGTGGGAACACTTACTTTTGGGCCAGAAAAAAGGGCTGTTGTTCTCCAGTGTGCCCTGGCTCTTTACTGTTATTTCAGCAGATTATGATAATCCCAGGAAGGCAGTTATTGGTTTAGTTACTTGATCACTTCCTGAACTAACTTTGCAGCTAGTTTATCTTGGAGGGCTCATGAGGAGGTGACTGTTCAGAGTTGTGCGTTTGGTGGACACCTGAAAAGGAATGACTGGGGTGACAGTTCCACACCTGCTGCTTGAATGTTTTCCAGCCAGCAGTTGCTGTAGCCCTGCTCAGGGGATGCCCTGTTCAGAGTTTTATTTATTTTTCTTATGTTCATTGCAACACTCTCCATGCCTTTGCCTTTGTTTCAGAGAGCGCTAGAGGAGAGGTGGCTGTGTCCTCAGTCACAGTGGTGGTGCCTTCCTGAGCAGCAGTAAGTTGTAAAAGTGTCCAAACAGGCATGCTTTTGACCTGCCCTCTGGGTGGATGAAAATTTCAGGGTAGGCCGGGCATAGTGGCTCACGCCTGTAATCCAAGAACTTTGGAGGCTAAGGCGGGTGGATCACCTGAGATCGGGAGTTCAAGACCAGCCTGACCAACATGGTGAAGCCCCGTCTTTTAAAAAAAAAAAGAAAAAAGAAAATTTCAGGGCAACCCCTAGGAAGTGGAAGTTCTGAGGCCACGCCCCGGAGGCAAAAGTTCCGTGGCAGATATGCTTTGGTGGTCTGCCCATTGACTGTCATCTCTCAAGGAGAGATCTGTCTTGGAGCACATGGTTAGAAGAACTTGCTGTGTAGGGAATGTTTGCTGAGGCGGTAGATGAAAGGTTATATTTGCATTTCTGAAGGCCTAGGTAGAAGATGGGGAGCCAAGGAAGCAAAAGAAGAGAGAAAAAACACTTCTTAGATAAATCGGGGTACTCAGTAGCAATTCCCCAACCCCAAAGTCCCTCCCATTTCTGTGGGATCTGGGTGGCATATTCATTCTGGCTACTTTCTGCTGAAAGTGGGATGTAGTCATTGGCTATCAGAATGGAAGCGATCTACTTGGAGTTGGGAATATTCACAAGTACATGGACTTACAGGTGATATTGGCTGCAGCATTATGGTGTGAGATCTAGAACGGGGGTCCCCAACCCTTGGGTTGCAGACCAGTAACATTCTGTGGCCTGCTAGGAACCAGGCCATGTAGCAGGAGGTGAGGGGTTGGGAGGTGGGGCTAGCGAGTATTACCACTGGAGCTCTGCCTTCTGTCAAATCAGCTGTGGCATTAGATTTGCACAAGAGCACAAAACCTCTTGTAAACTGCACATTCAAGGGATCTAGGCTGTGCATTCCTCATTAGAATCTAATGCCTGCTCTGAGGCTGAACAGTTTGATCCCCAAACCATCCTCCCTTCCCCTTAACCCCATCCTATGGAAAAACTGTCTTCTATGAAACCAGTCCCTGGTGCCAAAAAGGTTGGAGACTGCTGGTCTAGAAGGTCTCTGAAAGAGCCTGTCTTGTATTCCCATATAGAGGATGCAAGAGCAGTGAGCTCCATAATGGAGGGATTTGCCCATCCCTGCAATCCGGGTCACTGTTACAAGTCGCTTTGCCACCAGCATGATCCTGTCCTGAATCAGGATGCTAACCATTGGTCTAGCGACAATGTCGGGTCGAACATAGCTTTAATTTGTTGGTACATACTTTTCAGGGCTATCAGAGGCATTTCCCAAATTCTTAGTTATCATTGCAAGTTCCCCACTGCCAATCATGACCGGATATCATGACAGGTTGGCTAAGTATACATGTTTAACAGGCCTATATATGTGTTTAATCAGCCTAATTTTTTTTTTTTTTTTTTTGACACAAAGTCTCACTTTGTCAACCAGGCTGGAGTGCAGCAGTGCAATTTCTGCTTACTGCAACCTCTACCTCCCAGGTGAAAGTGATTTTCCTTGATTCAGCCTCCCAAGTAGCTGGGACTACAGGTGCATGCCACCACACATGGGTAATTTTTTTTATTTTTAATATAGACGGTTTCACCGTGTTGGCTAGGCCGGTCTGACCTCAGGTGATCGCCCACCTCAGCCTCCCAAAGTGTTGGAATTACAGGCGTGAGCCACTGCGCCCAAACTAGTTAAATATTTATAGCTATGTCTCATCCAGGAGGTGGCATTGTAGATAGGCTAGACCTTTGCCTGTGATAAGCCTCAGCACTCCAGGTCTACATGGTGTGGGATGGGTTCCTCTCACCTCTGCAAGCCACCAAAGTGAATTTTTCCAGCCAGAGGGAGCTAGGGGTGCCTGCTGCTGAGAAGAGTAAAGCTGTAAGTGGCTGACAGTTTAAGTAAAGCTGATGGTGTGAAAGGAAAATACCTTGGGCCCCTCAAGCTGAGAACTGCTTTGGGCAAATCTGTCTTCCATTCTATTCGTGTCATCCTTCTGCTCACTGAGATAGATGCATATTCTGATTGCCTCCTTTCAAAAGGCTTATCAGAAACTCAATGCAATCATTTGTCACAGCTACCTGAGACCTAGAAGCCACCTCCCTGCCTCTCTGAATGGAACCAGCGTACTTCTTACATATATTGATTGATGTCTCATGTCTCCCTAAAATGTATAAAACCAAGCTGTGCCCCAGCCATCTTGGGCACACGTTGTCAGGACTTCCTGTGGCTGTGTCAGGGGTGTGCATCCTAAACTTTGGCAAATAAACCTCCTAAAATGATTGAGACTTGTCTCATCATTTTTCTTGACTGGCAATAATTAGAAGAGTGAAGTTGGAGGTAGATAGGAAAAGAAATCAGGGCTCATACCCAAAGGCATAGATTCACACAATCAGATGGTGTACTTCCAAACAAAATCCCTGGTGGAAGGGCTGGGTGAGAGCCTGAATCCTCCAGCCCCGTTCCAAAATGGATCCATAAACATCTGAGTCCCATCTGAGTAGAGCTTCTATGGTGCTGCATGACAGAGCAGGAGCATTGTCATCTTGGACAAACACTGCCATTTTAAGTTCCCCTTGATTTAAAAACCACCTAAATCCAGCCCCTCAAAATCATCCTAATGGCTAATGCCATGACTGTAAATCACAAATGCCACCCACCAACCAGAAACATTCCAACCCCGAGATGAACCCCCTTCTAACCAGAAACATGCCAACTCTGAGATAAACTCTCCTTTGACCAGAAACATTCCAACCCTGTAATAAAACTTTCCTCCATCCAGAAACAATCTGAACCTGAGATAAGCTCTCCATCCCTAAACCCTTAAATATGCTTAGTCTGTAAAAGAGAACTCTCCTGACCTAAATTGGCCAGAAGCCCCTCTCAGGTTTATTCTCCAAAATAAACCTGTCTTTGACTGTTGAGCTACACTTTGCTGTTTCTGTCTCCTTCCTTCCTGAACATACAAACAAAAATGCTCAAATGATATCACTAGCTACCAAGTCCCAAGTACGGCAGGGCTTTATCCCACCCCAAAAGAGGCAGAGGGTGGTTAGGGGCACTCCTGACCAACTTAGTTCTGAAGTTTTCTGGACTTTGTTTTTTTTTTTCTTCCAGAGTTCACTTTCTTTTTCTCAGTAAAGTGTTGAAGGCAGCAAATACCACGCTGAGAGGCAAAAGGGAGGTGTCCCAAAAAGAAAAGCATTTTTGTGGCTCTTGGGAAATTCCCTAATGCTCCCATCTTGGGGTTCACTAGCTACGAGCAGCTGGTACTCCCAGGCAACCTCATACTTTGCTCAATAGCAAAACAGTGGTCAGGCACAGGCCCACCCGTAATGCACAGTGGTTTCCCGTACAGGCCACCAACATCAAAGCTGAAAGGTGGGTTAGTTGCTCACCACATAGAGTCCAGTTAACATGAAGGAGGCCTGATACAAGGCAAGTAAATTTATTCCAAAGTGATTACAGCTTGGGGAGGATGTACAGATGCCCTGCTGTGTGGCTTCACTTTTGAAGCAGAAAGCAGGCATTTTTATAAGGTAAGGGAGGAAATGAGCAAGGGCAGGGAGTTTCCTGCTAGGTTGATGTTTTAGCTATGGCACAGCTGAGTTGGTGCTTTCCTTGGCAGAAGTAAGTTGTAGAAGTGACCACACAGGCATGCTTTCAAATGCCTGCCTGGAGGGTGGAAGTTCTCTGGCAAGTATGCTTTGGTTTGCAAATCCACTATGTGCTCTCCAGGAGAGATCTGTCTTGGAGCATAAAGTTAGAAGAACTTGCCCTGTAGGGAATGTCTAGTGAGACAGGAGGATGTCTGAAGGACTAATTGGGAAACGGGGAGCCAGCTAAGCCAGACAGGCGGGAAACAAGTAATTAAACCATTGTGAAGTCTGTGAGACAGAGCTCAATCAATTTAGACAGTTTACTTTTTCAAGGTTAAGGAGGCACTGTGACACAGCCTCAGGAGATCCTGATGATAGGTGCAGAAGGTGATCAGAGTACAGCTTGCTTTTATACATTTTAGGGAGGTATAATATACCAGTCAATATGGGTAAGATCTACATTAGCTCAGTCTGAAAGCGTCATAGCTAGATTTAAAATTTTTCTGCTTGACAATTGGTTGAAAGAGTTATCAGTAGAAAGGAAAGTCTGGGTTCTGATAAGGGATTATAAAGACCTAGGTTTTCTGCAGATGAGCCTCCAAGTAGCAAGGTTAGAATAGACTAAATGTTTTTTATCAGACTTAAGGTCCATGGTGGTGGTAGTGTTAGACAGGTATTGAGGAAGGAGACTCTTAATCCTCTTAAGCTTCTAAGAGCCCTTCCCCCTAGACTTCTACATTGCTTTTCAATAGGAGAAGTAAAGGCTGGCAGACCCGGGTACCACCCTTAATCACACTTCTATAGATGGCAGGCATGGTATGGAGGAATCTTTCCAGAGGCACTGTTTTTACTTAAACATGCTCACACCCCCACCTAAGTCACGTACTCCATGCCTACTTCATTGATCAATACCCTTTCACATGTAATTTCTAGAGTTGTAAGCCTTTAAAAGGGCAGGTGTTTGTTAAGGGAGCTCGGCTGTTAGGCCTCTATGCTACCGCAGCTCCCAGCTGAATAAATCATCACTTCCTTCCCAGTTTTGTGTTCGAGAGGTTTGTTTCATGGCCTTTCCTGCTTCAATATAATGAGGCATGTCCTACCTCCTCCTCCATCATGGTCTGAACTAGATGTCCAGGTTAACTCTAGAATGTCCTGGGTTGAGAGGAGGGGTCCGTTCACATATCTAGGGGGAAGGCTTAGAATGTGTTTTTGGTTTACATGACTCTAGAAAAATGGGGGTACTTGGTTACACTCTGAAGTACCTAAATGACCCTACCAGGGTCCATGTGATCGGTCTTGCCCCGCTACCATTTCATCTCTCTCTCACCACTTCTCCACTCCTCCTTGCTTTTTGCTCTGGGCGAGTTAACTTCTCTGCTGTTCTTCCAGCAAGGCAAACCACTCCCTACCCCGGTGCCTTTGCATTTGCTGTTGCTTTAGATATTTACAGTTCCTTGACCTTTCAGGTTGTTAAAACACTCTCTGAATGAAGAGACCCCCCCAAACAGGCTTTGTGTGAGCAACATGGCTGTTTATTCACCCAGATGTGAACAGGCTGAGTCTGTAAAGAGTCAGCAGAGGGTGGTGTGATAGGAGTTGGTTTTATAGGTTTGAGTTAGGCAGTGGAAAATTACAGAAGTTACAGTTCAGGGTGGTTTTTTCCAAGTTGGGAGGGGGTCATAGGTTCTGGAGTCACGACGTTGACCAAGGTCAGTTACAAAGTCCAGTTGCCTTATCAGTTGAGGCTGGCATAAGGAAAAATAGAAGAATGTCTCCAAGGTAATTAGGCACCACAGGTGTTCATCATTATTCCCCTTTTTGTTGTCTTCCAGTTACTTTAGACTATATAGTTCCAGGAACTCATCTGCAGTGCATGTGCAGGTCACAGAGGTTACCATGACCTCCATGGCACAATCAGTTGGCCTAAACAACCTTATACAGGTCATTATTCAAACATGAACTTCTTAGTGAGGACTTCACTGACACCATAAAAATTTCCTCCCTGTAGCACTCTTGCCTTTTCTTGCTTTATTTTCTGTAACACTTACCCATCTGTTATACCGTAAAATTTTACCTAACCTGTTGCCAGTTTCATTCTCCTAGAATTTAAGCTTCTGAAGTAGGATATGTTTTTTGTTGATGGAGAAGAGAGTGATAAAAGGTACTCAAAAATATCCATTGAATAAATCGATGAATGGCTGGGGTCTTCAGTGCAATGCCTTTAAGGCCCAGTTACGCAACATAAATGAAGCAACAGTATTTAAAAATAATGGAGGAAGAATGGAGGCATGCATACCCCTCCTAAGCACATTGATTTTAACATAACAGCAGTGACCATCACAAACACAGTCCCAGCTAAACAAACCTTGCCTATGTATTGCAAATTGGTATAGTATTTACCAGACCAGCAGATGTCTGAGGCCTGGAGCTCCATAGACTTGCTGACAACAAATGGTTTTGGCAAGATGTGGTGGCTCATGCTTGTAATCCTAGCACATTGGGAGGCCCAGGTGGGAAGATTGCTTGAGCCCAGGAGTTGAAGCCCAGCTGGGCAATAAAGTGAGACCCCATCTCTACAGAAAATAAAAATCTTGAAAATGGAGAATTAAAGAATAAGAGAGCTGAACGTCTGACATACTGGTTTTTTTTTTGAAGAGAAATTTGGAGTTCGCTATATCTAACGTGTTAAGCTAGGTTACAGTTCATCCACAAACATTCAAATACAGAAGTACGGTGTCTCTGGGCCATATTTAGTTTGCTTTAACACTTCCATACCTTTTTCTCATCTTTCTTCTGATTTTGTTGTCTTAGTATATTTTATGTATATTTTAGTTAAGTTCTCTTTTTAGATGAGTTTTGATGTAAGTAAATAAACTAACTGAATGAATACTAACTTGCTCAGACTCAAGAAATGGAAGATGCCCAGAGGAAATAGTGTCCTTCCTTTTTCCCCGCCTTCCCTTTCCGGCTCTCCCTCCCTCCCTCCCTTCCCCGCTCCCTCTCTTTGCTCTCTCATTTTTAACTAAGGCTCTGCAACTCAAAGGTGTCACATGCTGTGATCATCACTGGAAATTGGGAGAGCATTAGAATTGAGAGAGGAAATGTGACTGGGATCTGAGAGGGAGGAGAGGAGCTGGAAGGGGCTAAGGAGGAAGGTGACACAGTGGTGAGAAAGGGAGCGTGCATGACACAGCTTTGCTTTTTTCTTTCCCTTTTTTTTTTTTTTTTTTAAATGATGGAGTCTTGTTCTGTTACCCAGTCTGGAGTACAGAGTGCAGTGGTACCATCTCAGCTCACTGCAACCTCTGCTTCCCAGGTTCAAGGGATTTTCCTGCTTCAGCCTCCCAAGTAGCTGGGATTACAGGCACCCACCACCACACCCAGCTAATTTTTGTGTTTTTAGTGGAGGCGGGGTTTCACTATGTTGGCCAGGATGGTCTCCAACTCCTGATGTCAAGTGATCCGCCCTCCTTGGCCTCCCAAAGGACATACTTTTTTCCATAGCAGACGCCAGCAGTACAAAAACTCTTCCCACAGTGACCTGGTTGACCATAGGTACCGTGTGTGCATGTGTTGAAGGAAGTGTAGCTTCCTATTAGGTTGTCTGGGAGTGTGTGCTGTGCTTTTCTTCATGGTGCACATGGGTGGGGGGCCTGTGCAGCAGTGACTGCCTACACCATCCCAGGAAGACACTCACTCATTCATGACTCCCATAGGCCCTCCCATTGTTCATTTATTTCTCAGGAATGTCAATGGAAGTTCATTGGACTCCCATTGTTCATTTCTCAGGAACTTCATGTTTGTGGTTAGAGCAAATTCAGCTGACTGTCCTGCTGTGATCTAGGTATATGCAGTTGTGAAACTGACAGCAACCCTGACACCAGGGGTAAAGAGTCCAGTGGAGTTAATAGAGGAGAGGCAATAATTGCTTGTAATCTGACTCTGTCTACACAGTAAAATCCCTTGTGTCTCCCCAACTTCTGTGCTCCGCTAATGCATTTATTGTGAGCACAAGGTAAATATTTAATCTTTGTTCTTTTATCTTCCTCAGTGTCTGTATTTATTCTAATACCTACTTTGATTCCAGGTTCACTGAAACCAATAAATATTCTGTTCAAGGGTATAGCCCCTGTACTTCCCTGACGTCCGGAAGCCCTGTTTTTTTTTTTTTTTGGTTGTTTTTTGTTTTTGGGACACAGTCTTTCTCTGTTACCCAGGCTGGAGTGCACTGCAACTTCCACCTCCTGGGTTCAAGCAATTCTCCTGCCTCAGCCTTCCGAGTAGCTGGTGTCACCGTGCCTAACTCATTTTTATATTTTTAGTAGAAATGGCATTTCACCATGTTGGCCAGGCTGGTCACAAACTCTTGGCCTTAAGTGATCCACCTGCCTCAGCCTCCCAAAGTACTGGGATTACAGGCATGAACCACCACGCCTGGTCTGGAAGCCCTTTTGACACTTAGTGGCAATTGCATGGCTCTTATCTGCCCATAAACTCTTCTCAGCTTAGATGAATGATTATATTACTTTTTCTGTCTGGTTTATCTTCCTGCTTTCATTAAACATGTGTGTACATGTACACACACCCCTCTGATTTCAAATAGCAGCCCCCAGAGTATGACGTCCCACCAGCCTATTCAAGTTCTTACTGTCTTTCCTTTTGGCAGGTAGCTAAGTAAACTAGTTTAATGGTGTTATTCAATTTCCCTGTGGCCAGAATTTAGTCCCAAAAATACTTTTTTTGAGACAGGTTCTCATACCGTCACCCAGGCTAGAGTGCAGGGGCACATCATGGCTCACTGCAGCCTTAGTCTTCCAGTTCAAGTGATTGTCCCACCTCTGCCTCCTAAAACCTGGGACTACAGTGTGGGACCCAATGTCTGGCTATTTTTAAACTTTTAAAAAAATAGATATGGGGCCTAGTATGTCGCCCAGGCTGGTCTCAAACTTCTGACCTCATGATCCTCCTGCTTCCATCTCCCAGAGTGCTAGAATTACAGGGGAGTCGCTGCAACCTGCGCAGTAAATAATTATCAAGTACCTACTATGTGCTACATACTGTTCCAGGCACTGGGGATACAGCAGCCCAGAAAACTGGCCATCCCTGCCCTCACAGAGCAAATTTTGCCGTGGAGAGAGACAGGCACTAAACAAGGAAATACATGATGATAAGTGTTTCAGAGGTAAATGATAAACTAGTAAAGGGGATAAAGTGTGTATGTGTGTGGGTGGAGGGATGTAATTTTAAAGTGAGTAATCGGGCCGGGTGTGGTGGCTCAAACCTGAAATCCCAGCACTTTGGGAGGCCAAGGTGAGTTGATCATTTTGAGCTCAAGAGTTCGAAACCAGCCTGGGCAACATAGCTAAACCCCATAAAAATAGAAAACATTTGGCCGGGCGTGGTGGTTTACGCCTGTAATCCAAGTACTTTGGAGGCCAAGGCGGGCGGATCACCTAAGGTCGGGAGTTCAAGACCAGCCTGACCAACATGGTGAAATCCCGTCTTTTTATTAAAAATAAAAATAGAAAACATTTATTTAGGCGTGGTGGTGCACAGCTGCAATCCTAGCTACTCAGGTGGCTGAGGCATGAGAATAGAAAACTGAGGAGGTAGAGATCTCAGTGAGCCAAGATTGTGCCACTGCACTCCAGCCTGGGTGACAGAGTGACACTGTGTTAGAAATAATAAATAAATAAAATTAAAGTGAGTAATCAGAGCTGGGTGTGGTGGTACGATGCACCAGTGGTTCCAGCTACTCGAAAGGCTCAGGTGGGAGGATTACTTGAGCCCAGGAGTTCAAGGCTGCAGGGAGCTCTGATCATGCCATTGCCCTCTAACTTGGGCGACAGAGAAAGACCCTATCTTAGAAACAACAGAAATTGTGAGTGGTTAGGGAAGGTTCTGCTGTGAAGGTGACATTTAAGTAACAGTGTGAAGGAGTGAGACATTTGGCTAACTGGGAAGACTGTTCAGGTCATGGGAGCGCACATGTGTGCAGAGGCTTGAAGGTGCTGGTGGGGAAGAATAGCCAAGAGACCCGTCACTGGACCTGATGGCGGGAGGAGTAGAAGAAACGCTTCAAGAATTGGGAGAGATGGAGGCCAGGTCATGTAGGGCCTTCCAAAGAATTTGACTTTGGCTGAGATGGGAGCCATTAGAAGGTTGTGAGCAGAGAAGCGATGTGATCTGACCTCTATTTAAGCTTGTTCCCTGTAGCTGCCTTGTGAAAAACAGCCAGAGATGAGGCTAGAAGCAGGGAGCCCAGTTAGATGGTGGCATGACCTCAGGACAGTGAGGTTTGGTAGTAGTGGTAGTATTTTCAGTGTCAAGAGAAGAAACTTGAACTTGACTTGGTCTAAAGGAATGAGAAGTCATGGAAGATGAGGGTGGGTTGGAAACTTAAACAGAAATGCCTGTAGTGTTCCCTGTAGTAATAGAGGGATGTCTGTCTGTCTCTCTGTCTGTCTGTCTGTCTCTCTTTCTCTCTCTGTGTGTGTGTGTGTGTGTGTGTGTGTGTGTTTGCAAACTTGCCTTAAGATAATATTTTAGGATATTGCCTAAAAGGCATGTAGAGCCCATCTAGCCCAACCCTTTAAGTTTGATAAGGAAACCAGGGCTGGGTGCGGTGGCTTATCCTAAATCGCAGCACTTGGGGAGGCTGAGTTGGGTGAATCACCTGAGGTCAGGAGTTGAAGACTAGCCTGGGCAACACGGCAAAACCTTGTCTCTACTAAAAATATAAAAATTAGCCAGGAGTGGTGGCAAACACCTGTAATCCCAGCTACTTGGGAGGCTAAGACATGAGAATCACTTGAACCTGGGAGGTGGAGGTTGGAGTTAGACAAGATCACACCACTGCACTCCAGGCTGGGTGACAGAGCAAGACTCCATCTCGAAAGCAAACAAAAAAGGAAACCAGGGCCCAGAGGGAGGAGAGGGGTCTTCTTGCCTTAGGTTACACTGTTGGTGCCACATAGAGCTGTGGACCAGACCTCTGGTCTGAGCCCAACTGGGGCCCGGGCCATGCCACACCAGTGACTGTCTGAACAGTGCTTTTGCCTCACTGTCAACTTTCCAGTGGCCTCTAACATGGCAGCTTGGGAAGAGCAGTGAGTTCTGCATCAGGAGGTCAGCGTTCTAATTCCACTCTGCCCCTTCCTGAGGTTCCCAGACCCTCCCAGAGTGGCAATTTCCATGTAGTGAAATGAAGACATTGGCTTGGAGCCCATGGGTTTCTCCTTCGCCTTGACAATCTGAATCATATTTTTGTAAAGCCCTCTTGTACATATTAACTCATTGAATCCTTTTCTTTTTTTGGAGACGGAATCTCAACTTGTCACCAAAGCTGGAATGCAGTGGTGTGACCTCAGCTCACTGCAGTCTCTGCCTTGGGGTTCAAGTGATTCTCCTGCCTCAGCCTCGTGAGTAGTAGTAGGTGGATTACAGGCACCTGCCACCATGCCCAGCTATTTTTTGTATTTTTAGTAGAGACGGGATTTCACTGTGTTGACCAGGCTGGCCTCGAACTCCTGACCTTGTCATCCGCCCACCTCAGACTCCCAAAGTGCTGGGATTACAGGCGTGAGCCACCATGCCCAGTCAACTCATTGAATCCTAAACTCAACTGTGAGTGTAGATGGACAAGATGTTACTTGATGTTATAGATGAGGGAATTAGTTTCAAAAAGAATTAAATGATTTTTCCTGGGGTATTCAGTGAATAAAAAGCAGAACCCGTTTTTGAATTCTTCTTCCAGTGCCTTTCCACTATCCTATACCGCTGAAAGAAAATAATTTCTCTTTAGCTATCTGTTTATTAATTCAAATTTCTTCTAAATGAGATCCACCTACACCTAAGAAGGGATTAGCATGGGTTTGACCCATAGGAGGAGACTCGACAATGGAGTTAAAGAAAGGAGAGGAAGGTAAGGGAAACAGACCTTTTGGAGAAAATTAGTCACTTGGCTCTCTGGCTTTATGATTGTGTTCTTGTCCAGTCTGTACATCTGACCGTGTTGATGTGCCATTGTTTGTTACTCTACTTGTGTCCATTAAATTCAGTGGAAAAATATATTCATAATGTCATCACAACCTTGTTTAATAATGTCTCTCTCATTGAAATACACTGCCATTGTCTTTTGATGGGACAAAGTAATTCAGTGGGGGGGAAAATGCAATGCCAGAATAAATTGAAGGCTGGGTGCAGTGGCTCGCACCTGTAATCCCAGTACTTTGGGACACCGAGGCGGGCAGATCACCAGAGGTCAGGAGTTTGAGACTAGCCTGGCCAACATAGAGAAAACCCCGTCTCTACTAAAAATAAAAAAAAAACTTGTTTGGCATGGTGGTGCAAGCCTGTTATCCCAGCTACTTGGGAGGCTGAGACAGGAGAATCGCTTGAACCCTGGAGGTGAAGGTTGCAGTGAGGCGTGATAGTGTCACTGCACTCACTCCAGCCTGGGCAAAAGGGAGAGAGTCCGTTTAAAAAAAAAAAAAAAAAAAGATTGAAAGTGTTATTAGGTGTTACTTGCAAACCAACTTCTTGGTTCAACTAATTTTAGAATTTAGTCGAACTTTACAATCGGGACTTTTTGGTACAAGGAATATGCAACTTTAGTTGACAAATCTGGAAGCCAAAGAACACAGTTCTGACTGGCGCCTCTTACAGATTCGGAGGGTGGTCTATTACTTGGGCTATACATTTCCTGTTCCTCAGCAAGGGAGTCAGGTTCTTCTTTCTTCCACTTAGGGCAGAATTCATTGCAGACAGAGAAATACTGTTAATATTTTTGGCATTTTGAGGGTAGGACACAGAATGAGGTTAACTTGAAATAATCTTCTCTGGGCAGTAAATTGTGAATTTTACTGTTGGAAAATTCAAATTGAAATGCAAAGCTAAAAGGAGCAGGTAACCAATAATAGACCATTGAGGGAATCGTCAAGAAACTAGGTTATGCTCAGGGAGAGTATTAAGCTGGATCCACATCTCACTGTTGGCCAAGATAAATTAGAAATGGATTGATGATTTCAGTGTAAAAACTGAAGTTACAGAAGTACTAGAAGACATGGGAGAATATCTTCCTCCCACACTCCCTTTCCTACAGAGTTAGTTGCCAAAGGAGAATTTCTTTATATGGTTAGAATGGCGAAGACCTTTCTAGCCATGACTCGAAAGCTGGAATCTAAAATAGAAAGCATATAAATTTGACCACATTACAAACAGCAAATGGCCTCGGGGGAAAGATAGCTGCAGCTCATCATAGAGTAAGGAAGAAGAGCTATTCTTCCAAATACAGAAGAGAGCTACAAACAAGAACCAAAACTCCCAAGAAAGCTGTGCAGATAATATGAACACGGCCAGGAATGGTGTCTCATGCCTGTAATCCCAGCCCTTTCGGAGGCTGAGATGGGAGGATCTCTTGAGACTAGGAGTTTAAGGCCAGCCTGGGTAGCATAGCAAGACCTTGTCTCTACAAAAAAATTTTAAAAAATTTAGCCAGGTGTGGGACTAAAAAAATTAGTCCCAGCTCCTCAAAAAGCTGAGGTGGGAGGATAGCTTGAGCCCAGGAGGTCAAGGCTGGAGTGAGCTATTATAAGAACACTATGTATACTCCAGTCTGGCTGACACAGCAAGACCCTGGCCTCAAGTGATGCTCTCTTTGTGGTCAGCCCAAGGTGCTCGGATTATAGGCATGAGACACTGTGGCAAGCCTGGTGTTGCTTATTTGATCAGGATTTGAACAGTTGGCCATCAATGATTAGCTGAAACTTGGTGATTGGCACAAAAACAGGTTATAGTCTGTTTATATAACCAGTTAGTTACAGTTTACTATGATGGAGGCAGCTTTAAGCTAAACATTTTATTACTATTTTGAAACAAGGTCCATCTCCCAGGACTGTGGAGTGCAGTGGCAGAGTCACAGCTCAACTGCAACCTGAACCTCCTGGGCTTAAGTGATCCTCCCACCTCAGCCTCCTGAGTAGCTGGGACTACAGGCATGTGCCATCACAACTGGATAACTTTATTATTTTTTGTAGAGGTGAGGCCTCACTATGTTTCCCAGACTGGTCTCCAATTCCCAGACTCAAGTGATCCTCACACCTCAGCCTCCTGAGTAGCTGGGAGTAGAGGTGTGCACCACCACGGCTGGCTAATTTTTTGTATTTTTAGTAGAGATGGAGTCTCACTATGTTGTCCAGACTGGTCTTGAACTCCTGGACTCAAGCAGTCCACCTGCCTCAATCTCCCAGAGTGCTGGGATTACAGGCTTGAGCCACCGTGCCCAACCTGACAATATCTATCAGAGTTACAAATGCACCTATGGGGCTGGGCTTGGTGGCTCATGCCTGTAATCCTAGCACTTTGGGAGGCCGAGGTGGGTGGATCACCTGAGGTCGGGAGTTCAAGACCAGCCTGGCCATCATGGTGAAACCCCATCTTTAAAAAAAATAAAAAAAATATAATAAAAATGCACCTATGCTTCGTCACAGTAGTCTCTTTTCTGGGGGTTTATTCTACATATATATGTGCTTTCATATGAAATCACGTATATGAAAACATTCATTGTATCTTTGTAATAATGAAAGATTTGACACAACTTAAATGTCCTTTAACAGAAAAAGTCTAGCCATGGTAAGTAGATACAGTGGAAAACTATGTAGCTGTAGATGTTTAAAGATGTCCAAAACCATATTGTTAACTAAAAGTCAAACCCAAACAACCCTCCTCAAAGTGGAGAAAAACTGTCCTTATATCTTAGGTACAAGAAAAGATGGGAAGTGGCAGTGATAAGAATATATTTGCTGGCTGGGCGTGGTGGCTCACGCCTGTAATCCCAGCACTTTGGGAGGCCGAGGCGGGCAGATCACCTGAGGTTGGGAGTTCAAGACCAGCCTGACCAACATGGAGAAACCTCATCTCTATTAAAAATACAAAATTAGCCAGGCCTGGTGGCATGCACCTGTAATCCCAGCTACTCGGGAGGCTGAGGCAGGAGAATCACTTAAACCCCAGAGGCAGAGGTTGCAATGAGCTGAGGTTGCGCCATTGCGCTTGAGCCTGGGCAACAAAGGTAAAACATCTCAAACAAACAAACAAACAAAAACAAAAAGAATGTATTTGCTTGAGCCCAGGAATTTGAGGTTATAGTAAGCTATAGGCTATGATTGTGCCACTGTACTCCAGCCTGGGTGGCAGAGCAATACCTGTCAATCAATAAATAATTAAAAAATAAATATAGAGAAATACATGTAAAATTAAAAAATAAATTGGCCTGGAGCAGTGGCTCACGCCTGTAATCCCAGCAATTTGGAAGGCCGAGGTGGGCAGATCCCTTGAGGTGAGGAGTTCAGGACCAGCCTGGCCAACATGGTGAAACCTCGTCTCTACTAAAAATACAAAAATTAGCTGGGCGTGGTGGTGTGTGCCTGTAGTCCCAGCTATTTGGGAGTCTGAGGCAGGAGAATCGCTTGAACCTGGGAGGTGGAGGTTGCCGTGCACTCCAGCCTGGGAGATAAAGTGAGACTCAGTTAAAAAAAATAGTAATAATACAATAATAAATAAATGTATCCTTATGTGCGTTTAAAACATTTTGGAAGGATACATAGTGAACCAATAAAAGTGGTTTTATATCAGGGAGGATGTGGGAAGTGGACGGTGAAAAAAAGGGTAAGTGGCAGCAGGATTTTTCACTGTATACCCTCATAAGACACTTTTTGGTGAAATAGACATAAGGAAAAGGATAGAAAAGACAGTGCTATGCTAAAGAAATTATTAAGTGAACCCTGTAAAGCCATTATCCAGATCAATAAACAGAACACTGCACGGCTGGGCATGGTGGCTCATGCCTGTAATCCCAGCACTTTGGAGGACAGAGGCAGGAGGATCACTTGAGGCCAGGAGTTTGAGAACAGCCTGGGCAACACAGTGAGACCCCATCTCTACATATTAGCCAGTGTGGTGTGCCCTACTGCACCTGTAGTCTCAGCTGCTTGGGAGGCTGAGGTGGGAGGATCGCTTGAGCCTGGACTTAGAGTTTGCAGTGAGCTATGATTATACCACTGAAGTCTAGCCTGTGCTACAGAGTGAGACTCTGTCTCGGAAAAGAAAAAAGAACACTTTATCACCCCATAAACCCTGTCCTCTCTATCACAACCTCTCCCCAGAGGTAATCAATATCCTGTTTTATGGTCATCACCTCCTTGCTTTATAGTTCTGTCACCTAGATAAGCAAATCCAAAGACCATTTGTTGCATGTCACATCACTAGATTCCTGTTCAATGTCCTTTTGTAATGGTTTCTTTTTGCCTAACATTTTTGGGGTTAGATTCATCCACGTTGTGTACAGCTGTGGTTCGTTTGTTTTTATTGCTGGGTACTCTCTTGTGTGAATATGCTATAATTTATATATCTGTTCTGATGAACATCTGGGTTGTTTATTGTTCTGGGGTATTCATGATAAGGGAGCTTGAAACGCATTTTTGTACATGTGTCTTGGAGAATAAGTACACACATTTCCAGTGGTTATATACCTAGGAGTGGAATTGCTGGGTCTCAGAGTGTGAATCTCTTTGATTTTGGTAGTTGCTCCCAAGCTGTTTTCAAGGTGGCTGTGCTAATTTATACTCATGGCAGCAGTGTGCTAGAGTTTCTATTACTACACATCTTCTCTAACACTTGGTTTTGTTGGTCTTATATGGTTTTATCCTGGCTGGTCTGTAATGGTATCTCATCATGGTTTTAATATACATTTTCCTGATTACTAATGAGATTGAGCACATTTTGTTTTGTTTTGTTTTTTTGAGATGGAGTTTCGCTCTTGTTACTCAGGCTGGAGTGCAATGGCGCAATCTTGGCTCACCGCAACCTCTGCCTCCTGGGTTCAGGCAATTCTCCTGCCTCGGCCTCCTGAGTAGCTGGGATTACAGGCACGCGCCACCATGCCCAGCTAATTTTTTGTAGTTTTAGTAGAGACGGGGTTTCACCGTGTTGACCAGGATGGTCTCGATCTCTTGACCTCATGATCCACCTGCCTCGGCCTCCCAAAGTGCTGGGATTACAGGCGTGAGCCACCGCGCCCGGCGGTTGAGCACATTTTTAGGTTTTTTGGCCATCTGAATTTTCTCTCCTTAAATGACTGTCGCTTTCTATATTTTCTTAGTTTCCCTTTTTTTGCATTGAAAAAAGGAATGTTTCTTTTCCCCCCATGGAAGTCTGCTTGAGAAAGTGTTTTGTGATATGTGTTGCAAATATCATCTCCATCTCTGGCTAGTGTTTTTATTTTCAGTCTTGTACTCTCGCCCTTTTACCTGTTGATATATACATACTGTCCTTTTAAAATATATCCTGAAAATCTTTTCATTATCTGTACATAATGCCTTTTAAAAAAAGTTGCATTGCATTCTGTTCTTTTAAAATATATTCTGAAAATCTTTTTATTATCTGTACAATGCCTTTTAAAAAAAAAGTTGCATTGCATTCTGTTACTTGAATTTTGCATAATTTAAATTTTCCCTATGGATGGATGTTGAAGTTTCTACTGCTTGGCTATTGCAAACCATGCTTTAATAGAAAAAATCCTTATAGTAACATATTTTTAAATACGTTCAAGTACTTCTATAGGAAAAAATTTCTACAAATGGTATTATGCATCAGAGAGTAGGTAAGTTTGTTATTTTGATAACACGGGTCACATTATTTTCCACAGATGTTCTCTCCTTGCCCAAGTACCTGTTTTTGCACAGTGGGATCTGTGTGACTCTGTCAAACTTTCCTTTTTTCTTTTTTTGGAGACAGAATCTCGCTCTGTTGCCCAGGCTGGAGTGCAGTGGCGCTATCTCGGCTCACTGCAACCTCTGCCTCCCAGGTTCAAGCGGTTCTCATTCCTCATCCTCCCGAGCAGCTGGGATTATAGGCACCCGTCACCATGCCCGGCTAATTTTTTGCAATTTTAGTAGAGACGGGGTTTTACTATATTGCCCAGGCTGGTTTCAAACTCCTGGGCTCAGGTGATCTGCCTGTCATGGCCTCTCAAAGTGTTGGGATTATAGGCGTGATCCACTGTGCCTGGCTCTAGAGACTTTTATTTTTCCAAATCTAATAAGCAATACATGGTACCTCAATGTAGTTTAAACATGTTAGGGTTGTGGAGGTATTATTGACATAAAAGAAACTGTACATATTTAAAGTGTACAACTTGATAAGTTTTGATACAGGTACACATTTGCAAACCATCACCACAGTCAAGATAATGAACATACTCATCCCCAAAGGTTTCCTCCTGCCTATTTGTAATCGCTTGGTCTTTGCTCTCTCTCACCGCTCCCCTCTCTAAACAACTAATGATCTTTCTGTCACTATAGATTAGTTGGCTTTTCCTAACTTGTTTATCCATTTAATTATTGATGGACATTTGGGTGGTTTTCAGGTTTTGTTTTGATTTTTTTAAAAACTGTTAAAATAAAAGCTACTCTGAGTATTCATTCACGCATCTTTTTATGGAAATACGTTTCCTTTTCTCTGGGGTAAATACCTAGGAGTGGAATGGCTGGATTACATGGCAGGTGCCTCACTTTTTAAGAAACGGCCGAAGTGTTGTTCAGAGTAGCTATATTATTCTTCATTCCCATCAGTACAGTATGAGAGTTCAAATTTCTCCACATTCTTAGCACCACTTGGTATGCCCAGTTTTTCTAATTTTGATCACTTAAATATGTGTGTAGCAGGCTAGGCCTGGTGGTTTGCACCTGTAATCCCAATACTTGCAAAAGACAAGGCGGGTAGATCACTTGAGCCCAGGAGTTCAAGACCAGCCTGGCCAACGTGGCAGAAACCCATCTCTACTGAAAATACAAAAATTAGCTAGGCGTACGCACGCCCATAATCCCAGCTATTCAGGAGATGGAGGCAAAAGAATTGCTTGAACTTAGGAAGCAGAGATTGCAGTGAGCCGGGAATATGCCGCTGTACTCCAGCCTGGGCAAACAGAGTGAGGCACTATCTCAAAAAAAAAAAAAAAAAATTAATATTTTCTTTGGTAAAGTGCTGATTTGAATCTTTAGACCACTTTTAAGTAGTGTGATTTCTTATTGCTGAGTTTTAGGAGTTATTTTCTGAATATAAGTCCTTTATAAAAATGTATTTTGTCAAGATTTTTCCTCTAGTGGCTGTTAAGTCCAAAGCTCATACTGCTCACCACATGACAGTAAGTTAAGAGACAAAGTGTTGGGGTAAGGAAAGTGATTTTATTTGGAAAGCCAGCAAACCGAGAAGATGGTGGACTAGTGTCATAAAGAACCGTTTAAAAGGCATGAATCTCACGCTTCTTTTTACATTGAGGAAGTGGGAACAAGGATGGAGTTGAGATCAGGAGGAAACAGGTGATCGTGGACAGCTGGGCATCTGGCAGGAGGCTGAGGGGATTGTATGACTTCTTTGCTCTTGGTCAGGTCACAATGCTACTAAAAGTTTTTTTTTTTTTTTTTTCTCCCCTCCAAGATGGAGTCTCACTCTGTCTCCAGGCTGGAGGGCAGTGGCATGATCCCAGCTCACTGAAACCTCTGCCTTCCAGGTTCGAGTGATTCTCCTGCCTCAGCTTCCTGAGTAGCTGCGACTAGAGGCGCACATCACCACACTTAGCTAATCCTGTACGTTTTAAATGTAACATTGTTACTTCTGAGTATGCTCCTTATCTCTTTAGGGGTTAACTTCAGGAAGGGACTATTACCTTCCTTGCTTTAAAGTTCAAACTATATTGGCAAGTGACACTGGTGTTTGAAAAAACAACAAAGAAATAGAGTTAAACTATGAACTAAATTCTTCCTGTAGGTAGCTTGGTTTATGTGCAGAAATGAGCAAGGGCAGTTTTGAGGTTAGAAGCAAAATGGAGTCAGCCATGTTAGATTTTCTTGTTGCCTAGCCTGTGGCTTGTCTTTTCATTCCTTTAAACATGTTGCAAAGCTCAAAAGACTTATTTTTTTTATTATTTTTATTTTTTGAGACACTCTGGGTTTTGTTGCCCAGGCTGGAGTGCAGTGGTACGATCTCGGCTCACTGCAACCTCCGCCTCCTGGGTTCAAACGATTCTCCTGCCTCAGCCCCCCAGTAGCTGGGATTACAGGTGCCTGCCCCCACTCCTGACTAATGTAAGGTATATTACCGAGTCAAAATGAGGAAACTGAGGCCAGTGTGAGAAAATGAGAATCCAATTTATTCAGCTCCTGGGCGAGGTTCTGTGGTCCAGGAAGGGGCCAGAGAAGTAGCACTGGGCTTCTCAGGGTGTGGGGTTTTATAGGGAGTGGAGGTAATTGGTCTTTAGGGAAACAAAGAGCAGACAGTTTCATTGGTGAGGGGAAGTCAAGGTGCCCATGGGGCGAGCTGCCATTGGTTGCCAGGTGGGACTACTGGTGAGTTGACCGGCTGGGGAGCTCAATGTTAAGCTGCCATTGGACAAATCTTTGGTGGGCTTTTTAAATTTTGAAGGGGTTGAGTGAGGAATGCAGGAGTGGGTGTGTGGAGCCTGCATAGAGAGACCCGCACAGGGAGAGATAAGTGTGTTAGCATGGAGAGGCCGGCATGGGGAGAGATAAGTGTGTCCATTTAGCTCCCGGTGAGGCAGCCAGCCTTACATCCCAACCTTTTTGATGATATAGGATGCCACTTCTTTCTGGCTACTTCCTGCTGAACAGGGGCGGAGTGGGGAGGTTAGTTGGCCGGTGCCTTGGTTGGGAGTTGGACATAGGGGTGAAGTAGCATCTGATTTACAGCCACTCTGGAGATTTTTTCATGCGAGCTTGTAAAAACCTAAGAAAGAACGGGGCCAGCGTTAGTAGAAGACAAACCATGATTAGGGGAATGACAACAGGAGCTAGCCAGGTGAATATGGGAGATAGCCACCAGTTAAGAGGAAAGTCTGGTGCACTTGGTGTTCCTCGGAGGTCCTCCTTGAGGCGATAGAGAGCATTGACATTTTCTTCTACTAGGCCTGTTTCATTGATGTAATAGCAACACTGTTCCTGGAGAAACAGACAGGTACCTCCTTTTTCCGCCGTTAGTAGGTCAAGGGCCCGTCGGTTTAGGAGAGTTACCTGAGCTAGTGACGTGATTTGTTGCTGGAGGGAGGCCAGGGAGGCAGCTGATGCTTCAATGGCCACACGGAGTTTGTTTTCCAGTTGAGTGGCTGAAGTGACACTGTAGCCTAAGGTGCTGCCTCTAATTCCAGCAGCTGCTAAAGAAGATGCTAGGGAGAGGCTGACTACTATGGGGAGGAAGACAGAGCATTTGTTTTGGCACTGAGGGGAAGATGGAAGGAGGGATAGGAATTTAGCTTGTCCATACACCTTTAGTTGCGGGATTAGGGTGCCGGGCACACAGGGGAATGGGGAAGAAGTTTTGATAATTTTGGTTAGGGTTCCATTACACTAAAAGCATATATATATATATATATATTTTTTTTTTTGGTGGCGCATAGAGGGAGGTTTTTATTTTTATTGTGGTGTTGCAGCTGGGACTGGAGCTGCTGGCTGTCTTGTAGCAGAGAGAGAGAAATTTTGAGAGTGTATTTTGAACAAGGGGATATTTGTTAAGGTGGTGCTAAGCCCTGTAGGTGACTGTGACAGATTGAAGTTGGACCTGAGGGGAACTGCGGCTAAGTGGGTGAGTTGCTGAGAGAGGCGCATAAAAAGCAGTGAGTGAGGTTTATGGTTTTGGTTAAGTTTAACGTGTTGGCTTCTTGCTGTACTACAGTTAACTAGGAGAAAGGATGAGAGGTGTTATTTGAGGGTTTGATTTGGTTAGTTAGGGTGGCTTTATTTTCCAGGATTGTATGGCTTACAGAGCCTAGTTGTTTTATAACTTTAGGGAAAATGCGGGTATAGGACTGGAATATTAGCTATGTTTCCTGGGGGTATCTTTGGCTGCCGCATACAAGGGCTTAGCCAGAGTAGTGAAGTTAGGAATTCAGTGATGGAAAAATCCCACAAATCTTAGAAAAGAGAGGATTTTGTTAGCTGTTTCAGGGGGGCTGCAGTGCAAGTAGTGCCTTCTGACTGTCTATTGTTAAGCCCTTAGTTTGGGGAGTAAGGTGAATACTTAAATAGATTACTGAGGTGACTGACAGCTGTGCTTTGGAGGGGGAAATCCGGTATTCCCTAGACCCAAGGAAATTAAGGAGAGCGTCAGTATGCTGCCGTGACATGGAGAGGGAAGGGCTGCAAAGCAGCAGGTTGTCCAGGTACTGTAAGAGGAGACTAGGCTGAGGGGGCAAGAGGTTAGGTGAGCTGCTAATGCTTGTTTAAATATGTGAGGGCTGTCTCTAATGCTCTGGGGCAGGACCGTCCAGGTTAACTGCTGTGAGAGGTTAGTGTCTGGATTGGTCTAAGTAAAGGCAAAGAGGAAATAGGACTTAGGGTGAAGAGGAATGGTAAAGAAGGCATCCTTGAGGTTAAGGACTGTAAAATAAGTAGTGGAGGGAATGTTTGATAATAGGGTGTATGGATTGGGAACTACAGGGTGGAGGGGAATTCCTGCCTCATTGATAAGGCTCAGGTCCTGAACCAGGTGAAAGCTGCACAGCTTTTGGACTGGCAAGATAGGAGTGTTGCAAGGGGAACTGGTAGGAATAAGGAGTCCCTGTGCTAGGAGTTAGGTGATAATAGGCTTTAGGCTCTGGCAGTGGGTTTTTGAGATGGGAAACTGAGGACGTGAGGGAAAGTGGGTAGGATTTTTAAGAAGTATTTTAACTGGCATGTGATGTCTGGCCATTACAGGCTTAGAGGTATTCCACACTAAGGGATTAACTACATTAGGAGGGATGGGGGTTGAGACAAGGGGTAGAATCCAGGCATAGGGTCAGTTAGGAGGGACAGTAGGAGGTGAGTGGGTGATGGGTTTGAGTATGGGGGCCGGTAAGTTGGAGAGTGGCCCCCACAGTCTGGAGAATATTTCATCTTAATAGGGGAACCGGGCATGAGGGTATGATTAGAAAAGAGTGAGAAAAGGGGTGTCCTTGGAGGACACAGGCTAAAGGATGAGTTTGATTAGGGTAGGAAGGCTTTCCATTAATTCCCATAACTGAAACCTGGGAAGGTATACTAGGCCTTGAGTAGGAAGGCAATACAGAATAGGCAACCCCCATGTCCATTAAGAAGGAAATGGACTTACCCGCTCCTCGTAGCATTACCCTGGGCTCAGCAAGGGTGATGGGGGTCTTCGAGTCTGGGTTGTGTTAATCATCCATGAGGCCAAGGAGTTCAAACGAAGGGACTGCATCCTTTGGACTGGCTTGCTCCTCACATGGAGATGCAGGGGGTGAGCCTGTAGTCCGGAATGGGCAGTCTACCTTCTAGTGTCCAGTTTATTTGCAGATTGGACAGCGTCCGGGAGGTGGACGTGGACAGGGGCACTGCAGGCCCAGTGTCCCTCTTGGCCACATTTGAAGCAGGGCCCGGGCGGGACCTTTGAAGCAGTCTGGGTGGGTCCTAGGGGACCTTTTTGGAGGAACTTTGAGGAGTTTCCCCCACCAGATGCTGGGCACGCTGCTGGCCTTAGGGCTGCTATGATAGCTTGGGTTTGGAGGCTTACCTGTTGCTGTAAATGGGCCTGGCAGACGGCCTTAGCCTTTTCCTCCCGGCCATTAAAAACTTTAAATGCCAAGTTTACCAGGTCTCATATGGGAGTTTGGGGGCCCTCCTCTGCTTTCTTTAGTTTTTTTCTAATGTTTGGTGCTGACTGGGAGATAAAATGGGCCACTAGGAGGGTGGTCATGGCTGGGGAGTCTGGGTCTACTCGGGTACGTAGGACTATAGCGTTGGTTAATTGGTTAAGGAAGGCAGCTGGGTTTTCAGTAGGACCCTGGGTTATTTCATGCAGCTTATTATAATTAACTACCTTATGAGCTGCGCCTTGGATGTCTGCTAGGAGTCACTGCAGCATTTGGTCTTGGCGGCGGCGGTTATTTTTATTAGGAGTAAGGGTAGAGGACAGAATTACATAAATGTTGTGCTAGGTTAAGTTATAGGCCTGAGTGAAATAGGGAAATTCTTTAGTATAAACAGTAGGATTGGTGGAGAATGACCCTAGGTGTTTCTTAATGGTGGACAAGTCAGAGAGAGAGAAAGGAATGTGTACCCGGACTACACCCTCTGTTCTAGACATCTTGTGGAGAGGACAAAGGAGGGAGTTCTCATCAGTGGACACGCCATGCAGGCGAATGTGAGCACTAGCGGGTGGGGGTCACATTAGGACTTGGGAGGGCAGGAGGTGGCTGGGGTTTTGAAAGGGGAGGAGCAGAAGGGATTTGAGATTCAGTAGAAAGGGGACAAAGGGGGGAACCCCCATTGGTGGGAGCGCTGTGTGAGCGAGTGTGGGCGCTGACCAGAGAGGTTAAGACCTGGGGAAGCAGGAGGGGCTTGGGGTTCTGCATAGGGTGGATGATTATTAGGTTGGGTTGGGGGTAGGGAGAGTTATTCAGGCAAGTCAGGATAGGAGGAGGGGGAGGGGGAGGGGGAGAGGAGGAGGAGGAGGAGGAGGAGGAGGAGGAGGAGGAGGAGGAGGAGGAGGTCGAGGAGGTCGCTTGTGGGGCTGAAGGCTGTTTGGGTAAGTCCTTTGCTAGGAGCACCTGAGCCGTATCACAAGAGGAACAGAGGTCTGGGTGGGTGCAGAGATACCAGAATGCTTGGATGTAGGGAACCTTGGCCCACTTGCCATTCCTTTGGCAAAAATTGTTTAAATTAGTGAGGACATCAAAGTTAAGAGTGCCCTCTGGAGGCCACTTGGACTGGTTTTCCAGCGGATACTGTGGCCAGGCTACCGTGGAGAGGAAGAGTAGCCTTTTCTTTTTTATAGGGTCTGGGTGAGATTTGTGGTTACCCATGATTTTTTTTTTAATTTTTATTTATTTATTTATTTATTTTTGTGAGACATTTTATTAAGGTGGCCACCGGCTTAGCAGATTAGCATCTCAATACTAAGCACCTAACAAAGACAGGGCTTGGCTTTTTATACATGAAGTACACAGTGGCACTAAAACAAGTTTGCAGGCATAGAACAAAGGCAATTCATTAAGCAGTAATAGGTACTTAACTTAGGCTTACATGTGACAGTTGCTATGTGACCCAGATGTTTGCTATCTGTAGAGCTCAAGGATTTTAGCACAGGCCTTATCTATTCCCTTTTGCTACGGTTTGCAGAAAGCCAGAGTCCTGCCTGCTTGGGCATTTCTCATGACCTTCACTGTAGAAACATACAGTTATCAGCAATAGAGAACAAGAATACAAGAATTTGTAAACTTATAAAACTTGCAAAGCAGGATACAATTTTACTGGAAGGGAAAAAACTCACTCACACATTCACTCGGGAACAGAAGGAGAAACAGAAAGAGAAACTGAAAATATTTAAGCGGGAGCTGGCTTGCCAAAGGGCGAGTTTTGGGGTTAGGAGCCGAGGTCTGATCCAGGCCTTAAGTAGGGCCTGGAGGAGTAAACAGGGCTTCTGATTTACTCACTCGCTGCTGCGGAGATGACCGGTAGGCGTCCTGGACTGCACTACTGAACACTGGATAGGGTTCAGGAAGATGGGGATGTCTCCCTCAGCTTCCTGACCCTCAGCAGACCCCTTACGGGGAGAAGATAAGAGCATAGGGATGTCTCCACTACACTCAGGTCCTTGGAACGGAACCGGGGCCCTGGGCCCATGGCAGGGAGGAGTCCCTGACGCGGCCGCAGTTACAGACAGGGAGTCCAGAGGCAGGCAGTGGGTGAGGCTATGGGCAACAGAAGTCTTACCTTGCGGTGGAGCGGCTCCCCGGTCTGGCTTTAGGTGGAGGAGTCAGTTTCCCCCTTAGGAGGGGGTCTTACAACTCCTCCCGGGTTTCAGCACCAGCTGTAAGTTATATTGCCAAGTCAAAATGAGGAAACTGAGGCCAGTGTGAGAAAATGAGAATCCAATTTATTCAGCTCCCGGGCGAGGTTCTGTGGTCCGGGAAGGGGCCAGAGAAGTCATGCTGGGCTTCTCAGGGTGTGGGGTTTTATAGGGAGTGGAGGTAATTGATTGGTCTTTAGGGAAACAAAGAGCAGACAGTTTCATTGGTGAGGAGGGTTGATTGATCATTAGGGAAACAAAGAGCAGACAGTTTCATTGGTGAGTTTCATTGGTGAGGGGGTTTGATTGATCACTAGGGAAACAAAGAGCAGACAGTTTCATTGGTGAAGGGAAGTCAAGGTGCCGATGAGGTGAGCTGCCATTGGTTGCCAGGCGGGACTACTGGTGAGTTGACTGGCTGGGGAGGTCAATGTTAAGCTGCCATTGGACAAATCTTTGGTGGGCTTTTTAAATTTTGAAGGGGTTTAGTGAGGAATTCAGGAGTGGGTGTGTGGAGCCTGCATAGAGAGACCGGCCAAGGGAGAGATAAGTGTGTTAGCATGGAGAGGCCGGCATGGGGAGAGATAAGTGTGTCCATTTAGCTCCTGGCAAGGCAGCTGGCCTTACAGCTAATTTTTGTATTTTTAGTAGAGATGAGGTTTCACCATGTTGGTCAGGTTGGACTTGAACCTCCTGAACTCAAGCAGTCCACCACCTTGGCCTCCCAAAGTGCTGGAATTATAGGTGTGAGCCACCATGGCTGGGCTAGGAGACTCAATTTTGATAAAATCCATTTTATCTATTTTTTAATGTATTGTTTTCATTGCTATACTTAATTTTTGCCCAACCCAAGCTCACAAATATTCTTCTGTGATTCCTTCTAGATATGATAGTTTAGATTTTCAATTTATTCTATAATTCATTTTGAGTTAATTTGAGGTATGTGGCTGGGTGCAGTGCCTCACGCCTATAATCCCAGCACTTCGGGAGGCTGAGGCGGGTGAATCACGAGGTCAAGAGATCGAGACCATCCTGGTCAACAAGGTGAAACCCCGTCTCTACTAAAAATACAAAAATTAGCTGGGCATGGTGGTGCACGCCTGTAGTCCCAGCTACTCGGGAGGCTGAGGCAGGAGAATTGCCTGAACCCAGGAGGTGAAGGTTGCGGTGAGCCAAGATCGCGCCATTGCACTCCAGCCTGGGTAACAAGAATGAAACTCCATCTCAAAAAAAAAAATAAAATAAAATAAATTTTGAGGTATGTGTCCATGTTTTTGTTATTTTGCATATGGAATTTCAGTTGTACCAGGATCATTAGTTGAAAAGACTTTTCTTTTTCCAATGTACTGACTTGTGTTAATTGACATTTTTTTTTTTTTTGAGACGGAGTTTTGCTCTTGTTAGCCAGGCTGGAGTGCAATGGCGCGATCTCAGCTCACTGCAACCTCTGCCTCCTGGGTTCAGGCAATTCTTCTGTCTTAGCCTCCTGAATAGCTGGGATTACAGGCACGCGCCACCATGCCCAGCTAATTTTTTGTATTTTTAGTAGAGACGGGGTTTCACCATGTTGACCAGGATGGTCTCGATCTCTTGACCTCGTGATCCACCCGCCTCGGCTTCCCAAAGTGCTGGGATTACAGGTGTGAGCCACTGCTCCCGGCCTAATTGACATGTATTAAAAACATCAGTTTCTCAGATTTATGTGAGTTTATTTCTGGATGCTGTTCTATTTCATTGATCCATTTGCCTCTCTTCCCACTGATACACTGATACTATGTTGTCTGGATTGCTGTAACTTTGTAAGCTTGTAATCAGGTACTGTTAGCCCTCCCACTTTCTTCTTCTTCTAAGTTGTTTTGGCAAATATAGGTCCTTTAAATGCATTCTATGAATTTTAGAGTAAAGTTTAGAATCAGCTTGAAAATTTCCACAGAAAAGGCAGGTGAGAATTAGACTGGGATTGATTGCATGGAATCTATATATTAATTTGGAAAGCAAATTTTAATTGATGCGTTAACCCTTTTGCTGATAATCATAGGACCTTTAAACACTTAGAGTTCATTTTATATCCCACTCAACTCCTATGGAATTATTATCAATTATTTTACTTCAGTGTGCATTTTAAACACCGTAAGACATTGCTGTTCTTGCCTGATTGTCGTTTCGATGACTACTTTGGTTCCTCCTTATTGTTTCCTTCATTTCTGTGCTTCCACCTGGGATCAATTTTGCCTACCTGAAGATCACTCATTAGAGATTACTTTAGTACAGTTTGCCAATAAAATTCTTTTAATTTTTGTCTAGAAATTATTTTTATTTTTATTTTTGTTTTGTTTTTTTTTTGAGGTGGAGTTTCGCTGTTGTTACCCAGACTGGAGTGAAATGGTGTGATCTTGGCTCACCGCAACCTCCGCCTCCTGGGTTCAGGCAATTCTGCCTCAGCCTCCCGAGTAGCTGGGATTACAGGCGCGCACCACCATGCCCAGCTAATTTTTGTATTTTTAGTAGAGACGAGGTTTCACCTTGTTGACCAGGATGGTCTCGATCTCTTGACCTCGTGATCCACTTGCCTTGGCCTCCCAAAGTGCTGGGATTATAGGCGTGAGCCACCACACCCGGCCTGTCTAGAAATTATTTTACTTCCATTCTTGAAGAAAAATTTTATTAGTTACAGAATTCTAGTTTGGCAGTTATTTTCTTCCAGAAGTGTGGCGATACCTTTCCATTATCTTCTAGTTTCTATCATTTAGGTTGAAATGTTAGCTCTTGATCTAATTGTTGTGAAAGCAATACTTTTTTTTTTTTTCATCTGGTTGCATGTAGATCTTAAGATTTTCTCTTTGTCTTTGGTTTTTGAACTTTTCTTTTTTTCTTTTCTTCTTCTTCTTTGTTTTTTGAGACAGAGTCTTACTTTGTTGCCAGGCTGGAGTGCAGTGGCACAGTATCGGATCACAGCAACCTCCACCTCCTAGGTTCAAGCAATTCTATTGCCTCAGCCTTCCAAGTAGCTAGGATTATAGGTGTGCCGCACCATACCCACCTGACTTTTGTATTTTTAGTAGAGACAGGGTTTCACCATGTTGGCCAGGCTCCTCTCGAACTCCTGACCTCAAGTGATCTGCATGTCTCGGCCTCCCAGACTTTAAAGGGCCACAACCAAAATATTGATCATAGTCTATACTTTTGCCATATTCTCTTCCCCTAGGCCTGAGAGCTTATCTCTGGTGTCTCTTCCAGATTCTGCAAATGCCACCTGGGTGGAAGTTGCCCAAATGATCGGCTCACCTTGTAGGCTGTTCATTTATTCCTGGATCCCGGTTCAGAAATTCTTGACTGTCTCTTTAGTTAGATGTTTTAAGCAGATTTTAAAAAATACTTTGTTTAGCTTTTATAGTTCTGAACAGGAGGGTTAGTTCCAATGGTCAAATTTGTCATTACTGCAAATGGGAGTTTTTGTACGATTTTGTATTAAAAGTTAGAACTGTGTGAATTTTTTTTTTTAATTAAATTTAAAAATTCTTTTGGTTTTTTTGAAATGGAATTCTACTCTTGTCCAGACTGGAGCACAATGGCGCCATCTTAGCTCACTGCAACCTCCACCTCCTGAATTCAAGCGATTCTCCTGCCTCAGGCTCCTGAGTAGCTGGGACTATAGGCACGCACCACCATTCCCAGCTAATTTGTATTTTTAGCAGAGAGGGATTTTCTCCACGTTGGTCAGGCTGGTCTTAAACTCCTGACCTCAGGTGATCCACCTGCCTTGGCCTCCCAAAGTGCTGGGATTACAGGCATGAGCCACCTTGCCTGGCCTAAAGATTCTTTAAAAAAAGAAAACTAATTTTCTCAATGAATTCAGTTGTATTTCTCTGATTTATGAGCCTTCAGCAAAAGCTCTTGACTGCATTAAATGGCTGTTTCAAGTCTAGAAATTCTAAAGGAAATTAGTCATGTACTGCTTTATGATGGAGGTACATTCTGAGAAATGTATCCTTAGATGACTTACTCATTGTGCAAACATCATAGCGTGTGCTTACACGAACTCAGATGCCATAGCCTAGTACACAGCCAGGCTATATAGTACGGCCTATTGCTTTGAGGCCTGTTGCTTCTAGGGGTGCATACCTGTGGTTCCAGCTACTTGGGAGGCTGAGGCAGGAGGGTTGCTTGAGCCTAGGAGTTCAAGGCTGCAGTGAGCTGGGACTGAGTCACTGTACTCCAGCCCAGGAGACAGTGAGACCCTGTCTCTATTAAAAAAAAAAAAAAAAAATTGAAAATGGTATACCTGTATTACAGGCTATTTAACAGCTTACAGGACTAGCAGTTCTTTGGGTGAGTCAGGGTGTGAGTGAGTGGTGAGTGAAGGTGAAACTCTAGGACATTGCTGCACACTACTGTAGGCTTTATAAACACCAGACACTTAGGCAACACTAAATTTATAAAATTTCTTTCATTAATAAATTAACCTTAGCGTACTATAAGTTTTTACTTTATAAACTTTTTCTGTTCTCTTTTTTCTTTAAAAAAATTTTTTTTTTTTACTACCACAAATTAATATATAAACTTTTAAATAAACCTTTTAGACCTGGAACAGTGGCTCACACCTTAATCCCAACACTTTGGGAGGCCGACGTGGGCAGATCACTTGAGGTCAGGAATTCCAGACCAGCCTGGAGAAAGTGGATGAAACCCTGTGTCTAGCAAAAATACAAAAAAAAAAAAAAAAAAAAAAAATTAGTCTGGTGTGGTTATGTGCACCTGTAGCTGCTTGGGAGGCTGAGACAGGAGAATGGCTCAAACCTGAGAGGTGGAGGTTGCAGTGAGCTGAGATGGCACCGTTGTACTCCACTCTGGGTGACACAGTAAGACTCAGTCTCAAACAAACAAACAAAAAAACCTTTATGATTCTTTTGTAATAACACTTGCCTTAAAACACAAGCATGTAGGCCGGGCACAGTGGCTCACGCCTGTAATCCCAGCACTTTGGGAGGCTGAGGTGGGCGAATCACCTGAGGTCGGAACTTTGAAACTAGCCTGGAGAAACCGCATCTCTCTAAACAAAAAACCACACACACACACACACACACACACAGAGAAACACGTTGTAAAACTGTTAAAAAAATTACTTTTTAATGTCTTTATTCTGTAAACTTTTTTCTATTTTTCTTTTTAAGCTGTTTCATTAAAAACTGAGACAGTGGGAGGCCGAGGCGGGTGGATCACAAGGTCAACAGATCGAGACCATCCTGGTCAACATGGTGAAACCCCGTCTCTACTAAAAATACAAAAAAAAAATTAGCTGGGCATGGTGGCGCGTGCCTGTAATCCCAGCTACTCAGCAGGCTGAGGCAGGAGAATTGCCTGAACCCAGGAGGCGGAGGTTGCGGTGAGCCGAGATCGCCCCATTGCACTCCAGCCTGGGTAACAAGAGCAAAACTCCGTCTCAAAAAAAAAAAAAAAAAACTGAGACAGTAACACACACATTAGCCTAGGCCTACACAAGATCAGGATCATCAGTATCACTGTCTTCCGCCTCCACATCCTGTCCCGCTGGAAAGTCTTCAGGGGCAATAACACACATGGAGCTGTCCTCTGCTATGCTAACAGTGCCTTTTTCTGGAATCGCTCTGGAAGGACCTGCTGACTTGCCTGAGGCTGTTTTACAGTTTGTTTTTTTTTTTAATCAGAAGTACATGCTAAAATAACAATAAAAAGTTTAGTAAATATATAAACTGGTATTGTAGCCATTTACTATCATTGTCGAGTTTTATGTACTGTCCATAATTGTGTGTGCATAATTTTATACAGCTGGCAGTGCAGTGGGTTTGTTTACACCAGCATCACCATAGACTCCTGCGTAATGCATTGTGCTATGATGTTACCACAGCTATCACCTCACTAGGTGAAAGAGACTTTTCAGCTCCGTTATGGTCTGTGGGACCGCCATTGTGGATGCAGTCCTTTCTTGACCAAGGCGTTGTTGTGTGGCACATGATGATAGCTGGCTTTCCAGCATTGTTCTTTTTGTCTTTCCCCTACAGTTCACTTTTGGGTGATCTATTAAGTTTTTTTTTTTTTTTTTTGGAGATAGAGTCTTGTTCTGTTACCCAGGCTGGGGTGCAGTGGTGCGATTTCAGCTCAATACAACCTTTGCCTCCTGGGTTCAAGCGATTCTCCTGCCTCAGCCTCCCAAGCAGCTGGAATTACAGGCATGTGCCACCATGCCCAGCTAATTTTGTATTTTTAGTAGCGATAGGGTTTCACCAAGTTGCCCAGGATGGTCTTGAACTCCTAAACTCAGGCAATTCACCTGCCTCAGCTTCCCAAAGTGCTAGGATTACAGGTGTGAGCTACCACATCTGGCCAATTTATTAACTTCTACTTGATGCGTTAACATTGTTAATACACTAATCTGTGTATCAAAAAGGTGAGAAAACCAGGTGTGCCCTGGTTTTCTACAAATTCTATTTAAAGGAGATTTCCTGTGTTCACTACACATTGGTAATTTATTTTCTTTATTTTATTATTATTTTTTTGAGATGGAGTCTTGCTCTGTCACCCGGGCTGGGGTGCAGTGGTGCAATCTCAGCTCACTGCAACCTCTGCCTCCCAGGTTGAAGTGATTCTCCTGCCTCAGCCTCCCGAGTAGCTGGGATTCCAGGCACATGCCACCATGCCCAGCTAATTTTTTGTATTTTTAGTAGAGATGGGGTTTCACCATGTTAGCCAGGATGGTCTTCATCTCCTTTCCTCATGATCCGCCCACCTCGGCCTCCCAAAGTGCTGGGATTAGAGGCGTGAGCCACTGCGCCTGGCAGTAATTTATTTTTAAACAGTGAATCTATCAGTAAAGAATAACATTATGTCAAAATTAAATGGCACATACTTCTTTCTTTGATTTTGATTATGCATTACAATCTTGATGATTAAGTCAACTATCATTGTACAAACGGTAGCTGAAAACGCTGTAGACTGGACTGAATTAGTTCTGACATAGTGACATTCCTGCTTTAAAAGAAAAAAAACTTGATAGAAAAGCCCCAGTGTCACTTTCTCATTTATTGTGTTTTAACGAATAAAGAATATGGTTGGAGTAGGAAAGCCAGGTACAGTGACTCACGCTTGTAATCCCAGCACTTTGAGAGGCCAAGTCGGGTGGACCACCTGAGTGATTCCCTCAGCCTGGCCAACATGGTGAAACGTTGTCTCTACTAAAAATACAGAAATGTTATCACAAAGGATTACATGTTTCTCATTTTCAAAAAGATTAGATGTTGTTATCTACAGTAAAACAGTGAACGGCAGTGATTTTCGCTCTGTTATTTCCACAACCCAGATTGCTGGAGCTGCATCTTGGCTCTTGTCCTTCATTCTTGCTGCCTTCAATTAACTCATAGTGAACACAGCTGATAATTAATAGCTATACTTTCCTGGTGACAAGTAGAACCGTAGTGTGTGCACACACACACAAATGTTCAATCTGAGAAATAAGATGGCAAAATATCAATCTGGACTTAAGTTGACACACTAGGAAATGAGTGAGGCAGGAGCTCGAGTTGAGAATGTACATTTCCCTTACAGCAAGCTTTTCCTTTTTTTTTTTCTTTTGAGACGGAGTGTTGCTCTTGTTACCCACGCTGGAGTGCAATGGTGCGATCTCGGCTCACCGCAACCTCCGCCTCCTGGTTTCAGGCAATTCTCCTGCCTCAGCCTCCTGAGTAGCTAGGATTACAGGCACGCGCCACCATGCCCAGCTAATTTTTTGTATTTTTAGTAGAGACGGGGTTTCACCATGTTGACCGGGATGGTCTCGATCTCTTGACCTCGTGATCCACCTGCCTCGGCCTCCCAAAGTGCTGGGATTACAGGCGTGAGCCACCGCGCCCGGCCAAGCTTTTCCTTTTCACTCACTTACATCGTGATTCCAGATTGCTTCACTTGGGGGTGTGTTATTCAGAGAGGTACTGCTGGTGCATGCAGTAAAACACTTCCAGTTATGACTTAGGGGGAAGTCCATTATTTATCGGACAGTTGCAACTACTTAAACTCTTCTGTAGAGTTCATGTCCATTACTTTGGCTCAGAAAATGTATGCTGAAGGCCCTTAGGGGAGGAAGCATCATGCCACCACTGAAATTCTGTAACTCGAGGAAATCCCGAGGAAGAAATCCTATGATGCAAAGAAGGATCGGTGATTAGCTGAGGGCTGAGGGGAGAGAGGATGCCACGAGGCCTGCTTGTATTCAAGAAAAAGGCCTTCTCTGGAGTGGCCTGGCTTCCTCACCCAATCTGACCTCCCATCTCTTGCACTGGGAAAACTTTGCTGTTATTATTGTTCTCATCCTCCTGTGTGGGCTCACCCCTCCTCCCCCCATTTTTTTTTAAAAAGCATATCGCCCTGCAACCTCCTTGTCCCTGCATGCTGGAGTCAGGAGGATGGTATCATCTCTGTGCTTTCCATGTCTGCCTTCAGACGGTGGCTTGATAGCTTCCTCTTAAGCCACCGCCACCAGCTGGCTTTGATGCCTGCTGTGTACACTTTACTGCCACCACCTCCAGGTCTCTTCCAGATGCACTAAGCACATTGGTCTGTGGATCTCAAGCTTGTCCAGCACTCCATCCCTGGCAGTCCTCTGGGGCATCTCCAGTGTCCAGATGAGTGACTTACCAGCATCTGGTTTTATGGTATCTTGACCCTCTGTCCCTCCAACTACACTTTAATATCTCTTGGACAGATACTCCTGTAGAACTTGAAATTATAAACCCTGGAGTTTTCCTTTATCTGACATTGACCTGAAATGACAAACCCTAAAGTTCCTTTCTCTGATATTGACATTTTTTCTGTATCCTTGTTTCTACTAAACCTGCATTATGATAGCATCTCGACCTCTGGTTCCAACCTTTCCACTTCCCTCTGGCTTCATTTGTCTCCCTATCCCACCTGAACTTTAGAGTCAATCATTTGTCTGCTCTCATAAACTTCCTCCTTTCTTGATTGTTTTTTTCAGGAGCCAGTCAATCTTCAACCACATGTAAACTTAGCTGTACATTTCCCCTACATGTGTACCCAAACTGTCTAAATAGTGCTAGCGAAATAGTAACCAGGAAAAAAAAGAACCATGTTGCTTGAGTTCATTACAAAATTGTGTGATGAACCTTCAGCTGGATCCTAAGGTGGCTTGATTATTTATTCATCCCTGGTCTCTCTCTTTTTCTCTCCTGCTGGTAGGAATTATTTTGACTTGCATCCTGATTCTTCTTACCTGACTGTTTAGATCTCATTCTTCCTTGTGCCATCGCTGTCACTCAGTGATCTAGCCTTCCACCTCTGTGAAAAGATTGTGGCATAAACTTTCCCGTGGCTCACTGAAATGTAACCACACCCTCATGCATTCTTTCCAACTGCCTCTGTGTCTCAAAGGAGGAAATAACTATCCTCTTGCCCAAGACTGTCCTTTTTACCCAAGTACTTGTTATCCTGCCTGGCACCAGTAATCACCCCTTCTTTATTCTACCTTAAATTCATCCCCATTCCTCTAGGTCTACCATAATTGAACCCAAGCATCCTCATCTCTTTTTTTTTCTTTTTCTTTTGAGACAGAGGCTCACTTTGTCTCCCAGACTGGAGTGCAGTGGTGCCATCTTGACTCACTTCAACCTCTGCCTCCTGGATTCAAGCGGTTCTCCTGCCTCAGCCTCCTGAGTAGATGGGATTACAGGTACCTGCAACCACACCTGGCTTATTTTTGTATTTTTTTAGAGAAGGGTTTTGTCATGTTGGCCAGGCTGGTCTTGAACTCCTGAGCTCAAGCAGTCCAGCTGCTTCAGCTTCCCAAAGTGCTGGGATTATAGGTGTGAGCCACTGTGCCTGACCCATCTTCTTCCTTAAACACAAATAAAACTCTCTCTGCTTCTCCATTCAGTTTGCTTTTCCAGAGCACATTGCTTGGACTTTCATTTAGCATATATTTCTTTCTGACTTTATTATAATAAGCTGGTTTTGGGGCAAATCACGAGATCAAGAGATTGAGACCATCCTGGCCAATATGGTGAAACCCTGTCTCCACTAAAAATACAAAAATTAGCTGGGCATAGTGGTGCGTGCCTATAGTCCCAGCTCCTCAGGAGGCTGACCCAGGAGAATCACTTGAACCTGAGAGGCAAAGGTTCCCGTGAGCCGAGATCATGCCACTGCACTCCAGCCTGGCGACAGAGTGAGACTGTCTGAAAAAGAAAAGAAAGAAATAACCATAAAAATGGGCAACCAGCAGCCCTTGGAGCTGCTCTGCCTATGGAGTAGCCATTCTTTTCACTACTTTATTAATAAACTGGCTTTCAATTAAAAAGAAAAAAAGCTGGTTTCATTACCTGAAGCCCTATTACATTTTAACGTTTTTTTTTTTTTTTTTTTTTTTTTTGAGATGGAGTTTCGCTCTTGTTACCCAGGCTGGAGTGCAGTGGTGTGATCTTGGCTCACTGCAACCTCCGTCTCAGGTTCAAGCAATTCTTCTGCCTCAGCCTCCTGAGTAGCTAGGATTACAGGCACGCACCACCACACCCAGCTAATTTTTGTATTTTTAATAGAGATAGGGTTTCACCATGTTGGCCAGGCTGGTCTCGAACTCCTGACCTCACGTGATCTGCCTGCCTTGGCCTCCCAAAGTGCTGGTATTACAGGCGTGACCCACTGCACCCTGCCATATTTTATCTTCTTGAGTACAGAGATTTTATCAATCTTGTATATTTACCCTCCCTCTACCTTAGAGTAGATTGTGGGAACAGCATTTCTATTTTCCATGAAGTGCTGGTGCTCTGAGTGTGGCCCTGATAAACACTCCAAGGTTACTCTGCTGCACTGGAAGCTGCTGAGGTTTGTCTTGAAACCTGCCTGTCGTGTGACAGCAGGTCTCACAGGGAGGGTGGCAGGAGAGCTTATGGTTCAGTGGGCATTACTGCAGGGAACAGCAGTGAAGTGCCATTTTTATCCTGAAATTATCATGGAACAGGAGTGACAGGGGACTTGCTAACAGTTTTCAAAGATTTAAAATTACTAAAGAGTTTCTATACTGGCTACTTTTTTTTTTTTTTTTTGAGGCTAAGTTTTGCTCTTGTCACCCAGGCTGGAGTGCAAAGGTGCGATCTCAGCTCACCACAACCTCTGCCTCCTGGGATCAAGCGCTTCTTCTGCCTCAGCCTTCCGAGTAGCTGGGATTACAGGCATACACAACCACACCTGGCTAATTTTGTATTTTTAGTGGAGGCAGGGTTTCTCCATGTTGGTCAGGCGGGTCTCGAACTCCCAACTTCAGGTGACCCTCCCACCTTGGCCTCCCAAAGTGCTGGGATTACATGCGTGGGCCACTGCGCCTGGCCTACATTTTATTCTCAAGCCAAGGAAAGAATGGGTCTTATTGTAATACTAGTCACTGCCAACATTTGTGTCACAAGGATGATTTATTTGTTTATTCTTAGAGACAGTCTCACTCTGTTGCTCACACTGGACTACAGTGGTGCTGTCATAGCTCACTGCAGCCCCAAACTCCTGGGCTTAAGTGATCCTCCCATGTCAGCCTCTCAAAATGCTGGGGCCAGCCAATAAAGACTGTTTAGACAGAGGAATCTCAGTAGTGAGAGTAATTCACGTCAGCAAATTTGGAAAGGATGAACATTTAAATGCTTCCTGGAGGCAGGTTTGTTGAGTTGGAAGGATGTAGGAAAATGCATTAGGTCACGTACGTCATTCGAACAAAGAAATGTAAATATCCTGGATAAACAGATCTTTTTATTGTGAGTATCAAATTACATGAAGTAGGCCAGGTGTGGTGGCTTACACCTATAATTCCAGCACTTTGGGAGACCGAGGCAGGAGGATTCATTGAGGCCAGGAGTTCGAGACTAGTCTGGGTCACATAGCGAGACTCTGTCTCTACAAAAAATACAAAAATTAGGAGCAGTGCCACATGCCTGCAATCCTAGCTATTCAGAAAGCTGAGGCCGGAGGATCACTTGAGCCCCAGCAGTCAAGGCTTCAGAGAGCTGTGATTGTGCCACTGTCCTCCAGCCTGGGTGACAGAGCAAGACCTTGACTCAGAAGAAAAGCAAATTACATGAAGCAATTGAGTAACAAATGAATCCTATGATTCAACAAGGTTTGAATTCCTATCAGAGGGAGAGCCTTGCACTAGGCACTAGGTACACAGCAGAATCAAAACAGTCTCTGACTATAAGGCCTGGGTACAAAGGAACGTTTGATGAGAGACCTCAGTCAAATGAGGAATGAGGCACAAGGGTATGTGGGGCAAGAGCATCCAAAGGAAGGACACTGCGTGTGCAAAGGTCCTGAGGCAGGAGATGTTTGTGTTTGAGTAGCGGGGAGGCGCGTAAGCTAGGAACAGAACGAGGAAGAGAGTCACTGGAGATTTAGTCAGAGATGGGTGGGGGCAGCCAGGCCTGTAGGCCAGTCCGAGCATACCACATGTGTGAAAGTAAGTCCCAGTTGCTGTTAAAGGGATTTAAATAGAATTAACTTGTTAAGTTGTTCAATCATTAATTAAAATTGAACTGATTTATTCTGCTTATCTTATATATCCACTACATGATTGTCTCACAACCCTGGTACCCATATAACCCTTTTACCTATCTGAAGACAGCACCATAAACAGGTCATGAGACATATCCCTGTAAGTTTCAGCAGGGCATGACAAGCTCTAATTGTCATACAGAAGTTCTGATTATTATGATTAGTAAGTGAACATTTTCTCCATGGGTTACTGTTTATCATTTGGATCTACTTGAGTTGCCTTTTGCCATATTGAAAGGTCTGATTTTTTTGTTTTGTTTTATTTTGAGACAGAGTCTAGCTCTGTTGCCAGGCTGGAGTGCAGTGGTGTGATCTTGGCTCACTGCAACCTCCGCCTCCTGGGTTCAAGTGATTCTCCTGCCTCAGCCTCCTGAGTAGCTGGGATTACAGGCACACGCCTCCATGCCCAGCTAATTTTTGAATTTTTAGTAGAAATAGGGTTTCACCATGTTGACCAGGAAGGTTTCGATCTCCTGACCTTGTGATCCATCCACCTCAGCCTCCCAAAGTGCTGGGATTACAGGCATGAGCTACTGCGGCCAGCTGAAATGTCTAATTTTTATATTGTCAAATCTCAGGGTTTATTTTGTGTTTACAGCATCTGTGAGTCTTGTCTTGCTTTTTATTTATTTTTATTGTCTTTAAGTTTACGGTACCTGGTATTCCCAGTCAGTATACCACTGAAGTACTAACCAGGCTTGATCCTGCTTAGTTTCTGAAATTAGACAGAAATTGAGCACGTTCAGGGTGGTGTGGCTATAGGGTCTTGCCTTGCTTTGAAAGATCACCTCTATCCTTAAGCAATACAAATATTCTCCATTTTTCCAACATTTTCACAACGAAACTGTAATAGATTCTAAATTTATTGTGACCATGGCGTGAGTTGGGGACCTAACCTTATTTCTTCAAGAAAAGCTATTTTTTTGTTAAATGGCTATTAGATAAATCTCTTACTGGATATATCAATATGTATTATTCAAAAAGGAAAAATAATAAAGTTTTGGTTACTTAAAGGCCAGGCTAATCACACACTAATAAATTCATGGCTCCAAACATACTTTTCAGAGCCTTCTATTATTTTTAAGTTTTATTTATTAATTTTGAGACACTGTGTCACTCTTGCGCAGGCTGGAGTGCAGTGGTGCGATCTCGGCTTCCTGTAGCTACTGCCTCGCGGATTCAAGCAATTCTCCTGCCTCAGCCTCCTGAGTACTTGGGACTACAGGCATTCACCACTGCACCCCGCTAACTTTTTGCATTTTTAGTGGAGACAGGGTTTCACCATGTTGGTCAGGCTGGACTGTAACTCCTGACCTCAAGTGATCAGCCCGCCTTGGCCTCCCAGAGTGCTGGGATTACAGGCACGAGTCACTGTGCCCACTTCACTTAGAGCCTTCTAGATGGAAGCTTCTGTGAATGATACAATAGTCTCCCTTTATCCACCAGGGGCTATGTTTCAGACCGGCCCCACCCACCCCTCAGTGGATGCCTGAAACTGCAGTTAGTTCTGAGCCCCATATTAAAAATACATGCTATGTTTTTCCTTGATTTGTGGTCAAGTTTCATTCACAAATTAGGTACAGCAAGGTATCAACAACAATAACTAATAATAGACCAATTGTAACAATATGCTGTAATAACAGCTGTGCGAGCGTGGTTTTCTCTCTTGTGTGCGCTCTCTTACAAAATCTTACTGTACTGATTCACCTATTTTTGGACCTCAGTTGACCAAGTGCAACTGAAATCATAGAAAGTGAGACCACAGATAAGGAGGACTACTGCATAAACATGGATGAGCTGTGCCTCCCTGTGCTAAGGAAGTCAGCCTGCCATCGGAAAGCGGTGTGCATTTAAATGGCTCTTCCTTGACTCTTTAGCTAGACCCCCAACTGTTGGGTTCAGGGATTCCTTTCTCGGCCTTTGTACTTTAGAAACTTGTGGACCATTAATCATGGCCTCTATTCGCCATCACTGCAGATAAAACCCCAAACCATTCCTTCCCCAGGCCCACCTGCATGTTCTACGGGGATGTCAAACTCAAGATGGAGCACATCACCTACCCCCTCTCCTCACTGCCTCCCTCCTGCCTGTTACTCCTCTTATATTTCCTTATGTCTTAGCCCGTTTGGGCTGTCAAAATACCATAGACTGAGTAGCTTACACAAGAATTTCTTTTTTTCCTTTTTTATTCTAAAAAGCCAGTCAAATTTAGCAGTGGGGGGTTGTATACTAATGTGAGTGACACTAATATTAATATGTTCTGATAATTCATTAACATTTGACCAGCCATGAGAAATGTATTTCTCACCGCTCTGGAGGCTGGGAAGTCCAGGATCAAGGTGCAGGCAGATTCAGTATCTGGTGAGAGCCCACTCTGACTCCTAGATGGTGCCGCCTTCACATGGGGGAATGGATGAGCTAACTCTCTGAGACCTTTGATAAAGGCACTAACCCTCATCATGAGGGCTCCACCTCATGACCTAATCACCCTCCAAAGGCCCAACCTCCTAATACCATCACCTTGAGGTTGGGATTCCAACATGTGAACTTTGGACTTACATAGGTGATATGTGTCTTATTTCTCTACCAATCATCCAAGTAACTATTACTGGACTTGGTCTATCCAACATGATTTAATTCAATCCCTACCAGTCCCACGTTAAAAGAAAAAGGGGAAGGTAAAAATTTCTTGCAGTTTTTTCCTCCCCTATCCACGTGGGCCCCGTGCGTCAGTCTCAAGCATGTGTTTAACACACAGTACTTAGACATGTGAACACTGAAGTTAGAAAACCAGAATTCAAATACCAGGTCTGTACAATTTATTTAGTACTTCTAAGCCTCTGTTTTCTCATTGGTAAAATGGGAATAAAAATAACAACTTGGTAAAACTGCTATGGAGCTAAATGAGAAGAGCATTTAGCAACAACATTTAGTCCATAATAAGCACTCAGGAAGATTTAGTTAACACACATAATTTTTATTTATTAGCAGGACAGTGGTCCCCTCTATAGCCCCTCAGATTCTGAGAACACTTGGTCAACAATCAGAAATGATTTGTGAATAATTAAATGAATGGTGGTTTCTCTGGGATCCCTGATTCTCCCCCAGCATCAGAAGTTTCTTCATAGAGAAAGAAGAGGTGACCAGGTACAGTGGCTCATCCCTGTAATTCCAGCACTTTTGGAGGCTGAGGCAGGATAATTGTTTGAGCCCAGGAGGTTGAGACCAGCCTGGGCAACATAGGGAGACCTCATCTCTACAGATAAAAAGAATAAAAGAAGGAATGAAGAATTGAGTTAGACTTCAAAACAGTATCTTATCAATAAGGACCAACATTTATAGAGTCCTTTTGTCCAAGGACTGATTATGTTACACATACATACTTATTTAATTTTATCTTTGAGATGGAGCCTTGCTCTGTTGCCCTGTCTGGAGTGCAGTGGCGGGATCTCGGCTCATTGCAACCTCTGCCTCCTGGGTTTAAGCGATTTTCCTGTCTCAGCCTTCCAGAGTGCTGGGATTACAGGCGCATGCCACTGTACCTGGCTAATTTCTGAATTTTAAATAGAGACGGGGTTTCGCAATGTTGGCTGAGCTCGTCTTGAACTACTGACCTCAAGTGATCTGACTGCTTTGGCCTCCCAAAGTGCTGGGATTACAGGCTTGAGCCACTGTGCCCAGCCATATATTTATTTTTTTTTTAAATTATAAATCTGAAGTAAGAACTTACTCTTTTTTATTTTTAGGTTTTATTTGTTTTCAAAGTAGTGAAAATTTCTGTGGAGATAGGATCTCACTATGTTGCCTAGGCTTGTCTTGAACTCCTGACTTCAAGCTGTCTTCCTGCCTCAACCTCTGAAAGTACTGAGATTTCAGGCATGAGACATCGTGCCCAGCAGGGAAATCTTTTTTTTTTTTTTTTTTTTTTGGAGACTTTATCTTGATCTGTTGCCCAGGCTAGAGTGCAGTGGCCCAATCTTGGCTCACCACAACCTCCACCTCCCAGGTTCAAGTGATTCTCCTGCCTCAGCCTCCTGAGTAGCTGGGACTACAGGTGCACACCACCATGCCCAGTTAATTTTTATATTTTTAGTAGAGATGGGATTTCACTATGTTGGCCAGGCTGGTCTCAAACTCCTGGGCTCAAGTAGTACCCCTGCCTTGGCCTCCAAAGGTGCTGGGATTATAGGCATGAGCCACTGTGCCTGGTTGGAATTTATTCTTGGTGAGAAAAATGAGGCACAGAGAAGTTAAGTAACTCATCGAATTAACTTACATTGCTAAGAAGTAGCAAAGTTGGGATTTGAGCCCAGGCCTGTGGTCCCCGGTGCCTGTGATACCACATTGTATTGGATAAGCCTGCACTGTCTCCACTGTGGGCGGGGTTTTGAATTTCCTGAAGGTGCCGCATCAGAAATGATGACTTAGCTGGACGTGGTGGCTCACGCCTATAATCCTCGCACTTTGGGAGGCTGAGGTGGGCGGATCATGAGATCAGGAGTTCCAGACCAGCCTGGCCAAATGGTGAAACCGCATCTCTACTAAAAATACAAAAATCAGCTGAGCATGTTGGTGTGCACCTGTTATCCCAGATACTCAGGAGGCTGAGGCAGGAGAATCACTTGAACCTGGGAGGCAGAAATCACACCACTGCACTCCAGCCTGAGTGACTGAGCGAGACTCCATCTCAAAAAAAAAAAAAAACCCAAAAACGGATGTCATTTTGGACTGGAGAAACTCTGTTGGAAAGGTTTAAACTGGAAATGAAGGAAGTACACAGTGTGGGGAGCCAGTGAGGAAAGGAGGGACAGCTGAGCTTGTCCCAGGCCTGGTCCTGGGATCATCTGCCTGACTGACTTAGAATGGAATGAGCAACATTTTTTTTGTGTGGAGGAGGTGGGCAGGGAGATGAGGAAGAATTCCTGGAGTATTGTAGGAATGTCGTATCTAAGTGGTTGTATTTGTGATTTCTCATCTGACCGGGAAATGCCCTGATTAGCCATCAATATTAACAATATTTGCTCAAGGCTGTGAAGCGCAACACATTAGTTTGTCCAGAACTCTCAGCCAGGCCAAACCCATGGTGTCTATACGGAAATATAAACTAAAAATTATTGGCTCAGAAACCTAGAAATAGAATAAACAGAGAAACTGTAATCCTTGAGTAATCAAACTTCTGTTTTCCTGCATCACTGCAGTAGAATCCAAGACCAACCCTCCAAATAAATTGTATTGTCCAGAGGCGGAGGCCTTCCTTCCTCTTAGCTCCAACTCCTGGTTCCTGTGTGACTATGCAAACGAGCAGGTAGTAAGGAAATATGCCTGGGCCATAGGATGTCTTTGGGCGGGAATCCTATGTGTCAAATGATGTTTACAAGGAACTCTTCATGGCATGAGTAATTGCCTAGCACATACTACAAAGTGAAAAGAACAGGCTTACATAATAGTATACATAGTATGACTTACTATGCATTAAAGATTGGGAGTTGTCTAGAGTCTTCGCACTTTGGAAGGCCAGCGCTGGGACTACAGGCAGGCCCCAGTGGGAAAACTGCTTGAGCCCAGTAGTTTGAGACCAGCCTGGTCAACAGAGATTCCCATCTCTATGATTTTATTTGATCGAGTTGGAGTCTCGCTCTATCACCCAGGCTGGAGTGCAGTGGCTCAATCTCTGCTCACTGCTACCTCCGCCTCCTGGGTTCAAGCAATTCTCCTGCCTCAGCCTCCTGAGTAGCTGGGATTACAGGCACGCACTGCCACGCCCAGCTGCTCTGTGATTTTAAAAACAAGACTGGAAGGAGACCAGTGTGATTTTGAGTTAGGAAAAAATGGGTGAACATTTTCTATTCCTTTGTCCTTAATTCTAAGTTTTTACAATAAGATCACCCATAAACCTTTCAAGCTCTTTGTTTTGTGAACTTCTGGCAGCACTGGCCACTTCTTTTTCTTGCAATGCCTTCTCTAGGCTTCCATGACATCATATTCCCATGGCTTTTTATTTTCATCTTTTTTTTGAGACAGGGTCTTGCTGTGTCGCCCAGGCTAGAGTGTAGTGGTGCGATCTCAGCTTACTGCAATCTCTACTTCCTGGGCTCAAGTGATCCTACAACCTCAGCCCAGAGTAGCTGGGACTACAGACACGAGCCGCCATGCCTGGCTAATTTTTTGTATTTCATTTTTAGTTGTAGAGACTGGGTTTTTGCTGTGTTACCCAGCCTGGTCTTGAACTCTTAAGCTCAAAGTGACCCACCCACCTTGGCCTCCGAAAGTGTTAGAATGACAGGCATGAGCCACCATGCCTGGCCTACATTTTCTTGACTTTTAAGAAAATCTTCTCAAAAGTGTCTTTTTATTTATTTTTTATTTATTTATTTATTTTTTCTTTATTTTTATTTTTATATTTTTTCCTGAGAAAGAGTTTTGCTCTTGTGGCTCAGGCTGGAGTGCAAAGGCTCGATCTCGGCTCACTGCGAACTCTGCCTCCCAGGTTCAAGTGATTCTCCTGCTTCAGCCTCCAGAGTAGCTGGGATTATAGGCATGTGCCACCACACCTGGCTAATTTTATATTTTTAGTAGAGACAGGGTTTCTCCATGTTGGTCAGGCTGGTCTGAAACTGCCTACCTCAGGTGATCTGCCCACCTCGAACTCCCAAAGTGCTGGGATTACAGGCATGAGCCACTGTGCCCAGCTCATAAGTGTTTTACATGTCTTCTTAGAGTCCTCTTTGTCTGCTTTTCTTCAAGTGTTGGTCTACCTCAGGGTTCTAGCTAATGCTATTTTCTCTTACCCATGCTCTCCCTGGGCATTCTTACCCAGTGGCTCTGATTTTTGTAACTTCTGTCAAGTTCGGTCTTCTGGGCTCCAAAACGGTATGTTGAACCCCTTATTGAACATCTCTACTTGGATTTTCTATGGTGCTCTCAAACTCAGCAGGTCTAAAACTCTGCTCGTCATTTTGCCCACACAGATGCTGACCATCTTCTGTGTACCTTTGCTCAGTGAAAGGCATTGTCATCCATCCAGTTCCCCCAACTAGATCTTTAGGAGTCATTCTTTGCTCTTCTCGCTGTCATACCCAAGCAAGCACAAAGTTCTATGGGTTCTGCCTCCTCACCAGCTTCAGAATCTGTCGTCCATTTTTCCAGCTTCAGGAGAAGACATATGATGGTTAAGTGCGCAGTGGGTGAATTTCCTCAATGCTGTGTGGCCTCAGGCAAATTGTTTAACTTCTCTCTGCCTGACGTGTAGAATGTCATAGTGCCTTCCTCGTGGGCGCTTTTTTTTTTTTTGAGACAGAGGTTCACTCTGTTACCCAGGCTGCAGTGCAGTGGCGCGATCTCAGCTCACTGCAACCTCCGCCTCCCCAGTTCAGGCTATTTCTCTGTGACTAACTGGACATTGGTTGGACACCCACTCTCTTATGGGAGGCATTTTGGAGTTCCCTGCCAGGCAGACACACAGCAATCCAGCACAAATCTTGGTCTTGTGCTGCTGCAGGAGACCCATTCTGTAACTAGCCTGGTGATCCAATCTGGGGCAGGAGTTCAGACAATTCGGAGTTGTCTCTTCTTTCTGCCGGTTTTTTTCTTGAAACGGAGTCTCACTTTGTCTCCAGGCTGGTGTGCAGGGGCGCAGTCTCAGTTCGCTGCAACTTCCGCGTCCTGGGTTCAAGTGATCCCCCTACCTTAGTGCTCTGAGTAGCTGGGACTACAGGCATGTACCACCACATCCAGCTAATTTTCGAATTTTTAGTAAAGACGGAGTTTCACCATGTTGACCAGGATGGTCTCGATCTCTTGACCTCATAATCTGCCCGCCTCGGCCTCCAAAAGTGCAGGGATGACAGGCATGAGCCATCATGCCCAGCCTGCTGCCAGTTTCTTGATCCCAAATTCAGCTTGGTCTAGGGGTTGACCTAATCTAGCTCTTCCCAAATAGAGAGGCAGATCTGCTCACACGTGATAGATTCCTTTCTCCATTTCTGAGTTAGAGATTGTATGCTTTAGATCCATTGATAGAGGCCAGGCAGGGTGAAAGTAAGTTAGGGCACCTACTGTGCATATGAAACCCATGAGCTATAATGGGGCCCATGCCACCCTCTGTCGAGGTACCCCAGAATGGTGACTTGAAGTTGGTGCCCAGTCCCTGACCTAGGCATTGGGAAGGGCCAAGGTCGAGCATTGGAAACAGCTCGGGCAATGTTCCTGAGACTCTGCTTATCCTGAGGGAAGCACTCCCAGGTTCCAATGGGCACTTTATCATTGTCATTGCAGAAAATAGCACCAGAGCACAGAACTGCTGACACCAAGAGCATGAAGAACATCTCCTGGCCTGGCCCATTCCGCCTGCGGGTTGGCCAGCACCCACTGAGGTTCCGGCTGGCACCTGCGAGCACTGCAGACAAGTCTTAGAGGCATTTTCCAGGTGAGAGAAGCAGTCAGGGTCAGGGCCCATCTTACTCCCTGCCCATCTCACTGCCATCCTCATCCTCAATCAAATAGCCATATTTGGTAAAAAAAAAAAAAAAAAAAATTAAAAATGTGAGTGCTTTGCAGAATAATGTGTGCATTTATTATATTGCCATGTAGTATTTTAGAGTTTGACTTACAGCTATAAAAGAGTGTAAAATTTGGCTGTACATCACTTAATTAATGTATCAAAATGGCTATTTAGTTATTGATAATATTCTTCAATATACCATCTATGTCCCTGCAAGAGACCTGCTCTCGTTCCTTTTTATGGCTGCATTAGTATTCCATGGTGTATACGGACAACATTTTCTTTATGCAGTTTGTCATTGATGGGCATTTGGGTTGATTCCCTGTCTTTGCTGTAGTGAATGGTGCTGCAGTGAACATTTGCCTGCATGTGTCTTTATGGTAGAATGATTTTACAGTTCTCTGGTATATACCCAGTAATGGGATTTCTGGATTGAATGCTAGTGTCGTTTTTAGCTCTTTGAGGAATGGTTATACTGCTTTCCACAATGGTTGAACTAATTTACATTCCCACCAACAATGTATAAGTGTTCTCTTTTCTCTCTAACCTCAAGAGCATCTGTTGTTTTTTGACTTCCGGTGATAGCCATTCTGGCTAGTGTGAGATGGTATCTTATTGTGGCTTTGACTTGGATTTCTCTAATGATCAGTGATATTGAGGTTTTTTTTCATATGCTTGTTGGCCCCACGTATGTCTTGGAACTTTTTCTTAAAGAACCTCAGATTAGACTTTTAAGAAGCCTCTTGAAGGCCAGGCATGGTAGCTCCTGCCTGTAATCCCAGAATTTGGGAGGCTGAGGCGAGTGGATCACTTGAGGTCAGGAGTTCGAGACCAGCCTGGCCAATGTAGTGAAACCCTATCTCTACTAAAAATACAAAAATTAACCAGGCGTAGTGGCCCGCACCTGTAATCCCAGGTACTCAGGAGGCTGAGATGGGAGAATTGCATGAATGCGGGAGGCGGAGGTTGCGGTGAGCCGAGATTGCGCCATTGCACTCCAGCCTGGGTAACAAGAGTGAAACTCCGTCTCAAAAAAAAAAAAAAAAAGGCCTCTTGAGGCTCAGGAACCAAGCCAAGACCTCGCCATCAGATTGTGCCTGTAATGCCTGTGTGGATTGGGTGATTTCTGTCTTCCCAAGGTCCCCCAAATATCTTGCGTTTCACAGGTTTGTGACAAAGAGGTATTATTACTTACCACAAGACTAGGAACACTGTAAGGTAGATACGTGGACAAGATTTAAGGCCAGTTTTTCCAAGGGTTTCTATTGGCTTTATAAAATCAACCTCTTCTCCTTAAAATTGTCTAGTCATGAGCTGGGCATGATGGTTCATGCCTGTAATCCCAGCACTTTGGGAGGCCAACGTGGTAGAGTCACTTGAGGCCAGGAGTTTGTGACTAACCTGGGAAACATAGTGAGACTCCATCTTTACAAAATATTTAAAAAATTAGCTGGGCATGGTGACACACGCCTGTAATTCCAGCCACTTGGGAGGCTGAGGTGGGAGAACCGCTTGCGCCCAGGTGATTGAGGTTTCAGGGAGCAATGATTGCACTACTGTACTCCAGGTTGGGCGACAGAGAGACACCCTGTCTCAAAAAATTGTCTGGTTATATGCAGAGATGAGACATTTCAGGGAAAGTCTTGGTAACATAACTAGTGTTGTCAATTCCTTTTACAGGAACAGATTCTCATGGAATGTATGCAAATAATTGATGCCATAAAAAAAGAATACTCATGAATAATTTCCAAATTTTGGGGTGATCAGGTAGGGAGAAAAGTAAATATCCATTCTGTTTACAAACATATACTTCAAATTGCTGTAAGCTATGGTTTTTTAAAAAAAGAAAAAAACATAAAAACCATGAGACATGCTTCACATAAAAAGTAAAAAAATCATAATCTTTCCTTAGTTCAGGCCCATGTAATTAGTTCTTATCTTGCTTAATGTTATGTTAGCATTTCTGAGTCCAGGTTTTATTAGACTTCTGGAGATTCAAGCCAATGGTATGAACTCAGAATTACTAGAAACCTGTTATTTGCCAGACTTCTTTTCATTCTTTTTACATATCTTCTGAAGACACAACAATTTAGGATTTGTAAAGGGCTTTCGGGAACCAAAGCATCAGAATGAAGTAACTAACTGTGACACGCCGATTTAAAATGAGCATGGCTAAAGATCTGATGAGAGTTTATTCTAATAACATAATTGACAAGGATATTTGGTTATTTTTGTGGCCAATTTAACGGTATTGGGGCGGGTGCAGTGGCTGACGTCTGTAATCCCAGCACTTAGGGAGGCCAAGGTGGGTGGTTCACCTGAGGTTGGGAGTTTGAGAGAAACGCTTTCTCTATTAAAAATATAAAATTAGCCCGGTGTGGTGGCACATGCCTCTAATCCCAGCTACTTGGGAGGTTGAGGCCGGAGAATTGCTTGAACCCGGGAGTCAGAGGTTGCAGTGAACCAAGATCACCCCATTGCACTCCAGCCTGGGCAAAAAGAGCAAAACTCCATCTCAAAATAATAGTAATAATAATCAGAAGTATGGCTGACAATGTATACCAAGACAGATCAGATTTCTAGGCATGTCAGTTTTGAAATATATATGTTAATAATATTTCCATACAAATATAACTCAAAGATAAACACCATCTTTTATTTGACAGTGTTTCCTGTATAATTTTAACATATCAAATATGCCTACTGGTTTAATGTCCTTCTTTTATACTTTTAGGGGTCCTTCTGAAATGTTTAAAAAGTTAGCTTAAAGTCCAAAAGACAATTTTGATTCTGGGAAGTTTGTCAAAAATGAAGGGTTAAAACACTGGATCAGAAATAGGATCACAGATCACTACAAAATAGCATTCATTTAACTAAAGAGATAATTGAAAGACTTTGGCCAGGCATGGTGACTCACTCCTGTAATCCAAGCACTTTGGAGGCCAAGGCGGGCATATCACCTGAAGTCGGGAGTTCAAGACCAGCCTGACCAACATGGTGAAACCACGTCTTTTTATTAAAAAAAAAAAAAAAAAAAAAAAAAACAAAAAAACTTTAATAGCAAATACAGGAAGCTACACAGTTGTAGAAAAACCTTAACTCTTTTAATACTTAGCTTTCCTAAGTAACCAAAGACCTAATAAAGAAAACATAGGCTGGGTGCAGTGACTCATGCCTGTAACCACAGCACTTTGGGAGGCTGAGGTGAGAGGATCACCTCAGCCCAGGAGTTTGAGACCAGACTGGACAATGTAGTGAGACTCTGTCTCTAGCAAAAAAAAAAAAAAAAAAAGCATTTAAAAAAAAAACAGCAACACCCGGCACAGCGGCTCACTCCTGTAATCCCAGCACTTTGGGAGGCTGAGGTGGGCAGGTCAGAAGGTCAAGAGATTGAGACCATCCTGGCCAACATGGTGAAACCGCATCTCGGGGGGGGCGGTGGAGGGGAGGTGGGGGAAGCCATGTGTGGTGGTACACAACCTTAGTTGTAGATTCTTGGGAGGCCAAGGTGGGAGGACTACTTGAACCCAGGAGTTGGAGGCTGCAGTAAGCTGTGATCCTGCCACTGTACTCCAGCTTGGGGGACAGAGCAAGACCCCATCTCAGAAAGAAAGAAAATATGAAGCACAGGAAGCAATCTTGATAATAAACTCCGTGTGTAGTTTACTCAGAAGGTGAACAAAATTCTTTTACTTATTCATACAGCACATACATCTTATTTTTTTATTTTAAAACTTTAGATAGTAGACAGAAGTAGAATACATAGTTAGCAGGGGCTCAAGAAAAGGGGTTCAGTCTACTGGGAGGTTCCATGTGGGAAAAGTGGCATCCAAGAGAAATACAGAAGTCTTTAAAAAAAAAAAAATAGGGTATTCAAGCCACATATATTTATGTGTGTGTATACATATGTATATATAAATACATATGTATGTATTTGTGTGTGTGTGTGTGTGTATATATATATGTATATGACTTGAATATATGTAGCTTTGGGAGAGACAGAGGATTGAGAGCTGGGTTCAGAGAGACCTTGAGGCTGCTTCTTTAGTTCCACATGTCAAAATGTCATATATCTGAGCCCCATCAGTTACCATCATCCATCTCCAAAACTTTGTCATCATCCTATATTGAAACTCTGTATCCATTTTACAGTAACCTCCCATTCTCTTCCAGCCCTGGTGATCACCATTCTACTTTCTTTCCCTATGAATTTGACTACTCTAGTACTTAGATAAGTGAAGTCATACAATATTTTTCTACTGTAACTGCTTTATTTCACTTAGCAAAACATCTAGGTTCATCCATATTGCAGCATGGTTCAGAATTTCCCTTTTTAAGGCTGAATAATATGTCATTGAATGTATACTATCACATTTTCTTTATCCATGTATCTGTTGTTGTTTTATAGTGCTCTTTAAAATAGTTTTACTGATGTATAATTGATAAACAGTAAACTGTGCAATGTAATTGATATACAGTAAACAACTTAAAAAAATTTAAAGTTGTGCCGGGCACGGTGGTGCATGCCTGTAGTCCCAGCTACTCGGGAGGCTGAGGTCGGAGGATTGCTTGAGCCCAGTAGTTCTGGGCTATAGTGTGCTATGCTGATCGCGTGTCTGCACTAAGTTTGGCATCAATACAGCGACATCCTGGGGACAGGGGACCACCAGGTTGCCTAAGGAGGGGTGAACCGGCCCAGGTCAGAAACGAAGCAGGTCAAAACTCCCATGGTGATCAGTAGTGGGATTCTCCCTGTGAATAGCCACTGCACTCCAGCCTGGTCAACATAGCAAGACCCTGTCTCTTAAAAAAAAAAAAAAATTAAAGTTGTATATATTCATATGAAACCATTATCACAATAAAAAGAAAATCATTTTATGATACAGCATTAAAACAAAAAGTGCATAAAGGACACAGAAGTGAAAAGGCAGGGTGTAGATTTTATATTACATACTAGAAAAGCAGGCCGGGTGCGGTGGCTCATGCCTGTAATCCTAGCACTTTGGGAGGCCGAGGCAGGCAGATTACCTGAGGTCAGGAGTTTGCGACCAGCCTGGCCGACATGGTGAAACCTGTCTCTACTAAAAATACAAAAAGTCAGGTGGGAGCAGTGGTGTGCGCCTGTAATCCCAGCTACTAGGGAGGCTGAGGCAGGGGAATCGCTTGAACCTAGGAGGTGGAGGTTGCTGCGAGTGGGAGATCACACCATTGCACTCCAGCCTGAGCGACAGAGCAAGACTCCATCTCAAAAAAAAAAAAAAAAAAAAAAAAGCAAATGTTGGAAGAATGACCAAATTGTATGACAAAGTGTTTTATGAGAGTTAAGGAAAGGTTAACTATTAAGTCGATAAAGGCTTGTACTTTATTTTCCAAGCCAAGTGCTGCGACTGAGGTTAGGAAAAATGTCCAAAGTTCTCAAGATAAATTTCAAGGCAATGACAATGTATTTGACTGATTAATGTGTTATGCTGGACTGTCATTAAGGAGCTGATCATTTATTTGTTAGCAACTTTCTCCTGACTTTGAACAGAAGCCGCTCACTTTCCAGAGACAATTTGATTCCCTTGAGTGAAAACCAAAACTACAAATGTAGCCAAATAGGAAATGCTGACTAAAGCCGAAGGTTCTTCCACATATCTTCAGAATTATACTGTCAGTGCTAAAGGAGAGAGAGCAAAATGATGAACCCAGGTCATGGGTCATTCGTGTCTCGGTATGCAGACAAGCATACAGTAAACACACTAAAAGCATGTCCAGCTTTAGCTAGCAGCTTGGGTTCTTCCCTAGTGGTTCATGAAATAGTGATGCGTCTTATAATCAATGGCATGTTAAAGCCGGGCACAATGGCTCACACCTGTAATCCCAGCCCTTCGGAAGGCCCAGGTGGGTGGATTGCTTGAGGTCAGGAATTCAAGACCAGCCTGGCCAACATGGTGAACTCCTGTCTCTACTAAAAACACAAAAATTAGCCAAGAGTGGTGGCAGGTGCCTGTAATTGGGGCAGAGGTTGCAGTGAGCCAAGATCATCCCACTGCATTCCAGCCTGGGTGACAGAGCAAGACTCTGTCTCAAAAAAAAAAAAAAAAAACCCAAAAAACAACAAACAAACAAACTAGGCATTGTAGATAAGAAGAAATGTAGTGATTAGGAGGACATGAAAAGAAGTTCCAAAGCTATGAAGTGAGAGATTTCTGGTTGTCATCCTCCTTGAGATGCAAGGTCTTAGGAGAAGCACAGTGACAGCTAACACAGGATAGGATCCCACCCGATCTGAGATCCACCTGGTCTACTGGTCTTAGTTCTATTTTCACATTACTACTAGTTCAAGATGACACATTTCAAATGCATTGAAACTAGGGCCATGGCTGTGGTTCATGCCTGTAATCCCAGCATTTTGGGAGGCTGAGGCAGGAGGATTACTTGAGGACAGGAGTTCGAGAACAATCTGGACAATGAGGCAAGATCCCGTCTCTACGAACAACCACAACATTTAAAAATTATAAAAAGTAAATCGGGCTGGACTAAGTGGCTCATGCCTTATAATCTTAGCACTTTAGGTGGCCGAGGTGGGCAGATCACCTGAGATCAGGAGTTCAAGACCAGCCTGGCCAACGTGGTAAAACCTCATCTCTACTGAAAATATAAAAAATAGCCAGGTGTGGTGGTGTGCACCTGCAATCTCAGCTACTTGGGAGTCTGAGACAAGAGAATAGCTTGAACCTGGGAAGTGGATGTTGCAGTGAGCTGAGATGGTGCCACTGCACTCCAGCTTGGGCAACAGAGCAAGCCACTGTCTCAAAAAAAGAAAAAAAAATAGTAAATCAAATGCATTTAAACTATTACTTCAGGCTTTACCTAAGTTTTCCGTTATCTTAATTTCCTTTTGTGGGTCTTCCTTGCCTTCCTGGTATAGATAGAAGGAAAACGATGACTCACCATAATGATGGTCAGCACGCTTGTGGTTGAGATGTCTTTGTTTATTTTGCAGAGGTATAAATCATTATTCATATGGACTTTGGAAAGGTTTTATGGGCTTTCCCTGAAATGAGATTAACGAGGTTAAATACCCAGCCCTTAATGTCTTTCCTACTACTATGCAAGAGAGTTTCTAATCTCTCATTTATTAATACATATTTATTACTTCCTGGTTCATTTCTGGGATTTATGCACAGCAGTTGAGGGAAGATAATGGGTTCAGATTGCATCCGCTGGGACTGTCACTGGCACCTGTCTTCTCCCTCAAGTCTTCCCTGTAACCTGTACCTCTGCCATTTCTGCCAGCTTTCACCAATTACATATGTACAATTTATATATATATATTTTTCTTTGATTGACTATTCTTGTTTTTAAGAACTCTATGACCAGGCGCGGTGGCTCACGCCTGAATCCCAGCACTTTGGGAGGCCGAGGCGGGTGGATCACGAGGTCAAGAGATCGAGACCATCCTGGTCAACATGGTGAAACTCCGTCTCTACTAAAAATACAAAAAATTAGCTGGGCATGGTGGTGCGTGCCTGTAATCCCAGCTACTCAGGAGGCTGAGGCAGGAGAATTGCCTGAACCCAAGAGGCGGAGGTTGCGGTGAGGCGAGATCGCACCATTGCACTCCAGCCTGGGCAACAAGAGCGAAACTCCGTCTCAAAAAAAAAAAAAAAAAGAGAACTCTATGGACACTATCATGATTCCTGCAGAAATCACAGTCTTGGAATAACTATTGCAGGAAGATTGCAATAAGATGAATTTCCCAGGAAGTGGAGGTGGATGTCTGGCTTAATTGAATTTTTTAAAATTTTACTTTAAGTTCTGAGGTACACGTGCATATCTTGCAGGATTGTTGAATAGGTACACACATGCCATGGTGGTTTGCTGTCTCCATCCCCCTATCACCTACATCAGCCATTTCTCCCAGTGTTATCCCTCCCTAACTTCCCCACCGCCCTGCTGTCCATCCCCTACCTCCCCGCCCCCAATAGACCCCAGTGTGTGATGTTCCCCTCCCTGTGTCCATGGGGTCTCATTGTTCAGCACCCGCCTATGACTGAGAACATGCAGTTTGTTTTTCTGTTCTTTTGTCAGTTTGCTGAGATTGATGGTTTCCAGGTTCATCCATGTCCCTACAAGGGACACGAACTCATCGTTTTTTATGGCTGCATAACATTCCATGGTGTGTATGTGCCACATTTTCTTTGTCCAGTCTATCATTGATGGGCATTTGGGTTGGTTATTTGCTATTGTAAACAATGCCACAGTGAACATACATGTGCATGTGTCTTTATAATACAACGATTTATAGTCCTTTGGGTATATACCCAGTAATGGGATCGCTGGGTCAAATGGTATTTCTATTTCTAGGTTCTTGAGGAATCACCACACTGTCTTACACAATGGTTGAACTAATTTACACTCCCGCCAACAGTGTAAAAGTGTTCCTATTTCTCCACGTCCTCTCCAGCATCTGCTGTCTCCAGATTTTTTAATGATCGCCATTCTAACTGGCGTGAGATGGTATCTCAATGTAGTTTTGATTTGCATTTTCTAATGACCAGTGATGATGAGCATTTTTTCATACCTTTCTTGGTCTCATATATGTCTTCTTTTGAAAAGTGTCTGTTCATATCTTTTGCCCACTTTTGAACGGGTTTGTTTTTTTCTTGTAAATCTGCTTTAGCTCTTTGTGGATTCTGGATATTAACCCTTTGTCAGATGGGTAGATTGCAAAAGTTTTTTTCCCATTCTGTTGGTTGCTGGTTCACTCTATTGATTGTTTCTTTTGCTGTGCAGAAACTCTGAAGTTTAATTAGATCCCATTTGTCTATTTTGGCTTTTGTTGCCAGTGCTTTTGGTGTTTTAGTCATGAAGTCTTTGCCTATGTCTATGTCCTGAATGGTTTTGCCTAGGTTTTCTTCTAGGGTTTTTATGGTGTTAGGTCTTATGTTTAAATCTTTAATCCATTTGGAGTTAATTTTAGTGTAGGGTGTAAAGAAGGGGTCCCATTTCTGCTTTCTGCCCATGGCTGGCCAGTTTTCCCAACAGCATTTATTGAACAGGGAATCCTTTCCCCATTGCCTGTCTTTGTCAGGTTTGTCAAAGATCAGGTGGTTGTAGATGTGTGGCATTATTTCTAAGGCCTCTGTTCTGTTCCATTGGTCTATATCTCTGTTTTGGTACCAGTACCATACTATTTTGATTACCATAGCCTTGTAGAATAGTTTGAAGTCAGGTAGTGTGATGCCTCCAGCTTTGTTCTTTTTGCTTAGGATTGTCTTGTCTATGCGGGCTCTCTTTTGGTTCCATATTAAGTTTAAAGTGTTTTTTTCCAGTTCTGTGAAGAAGGTCATTGGTAGCTTGATGGGGATAGCATTGAATCTGTAAATTACTTTGGGCAGTATGGCCATTTTCACTATATCATTTCTTCTTAACCATGAACATGGAATGTTTTTCTATTTGTTTGTGTCCTCTCTTATTTCCTTGAGGAGTGGTTTGTAGTTCTCCTTGAAGAGGTCCTTTACATCCTTTGTTAGTTGTATTCCTAGGTGTTTTATTCTCTTTGTAGCAGTTGTGAATGGGAGTTCACTCATGATTTGGCTCTCCATTTGTCTGTTATTGGTGTATAGGAATACTTTTCCACAGAAATACAAACTACCATCAGAGATTACCACAAACAACTCTATGCACATAAATCATTAAATCTGGAAGAAATGGATAAATTCCTGGACATTTGCACCCTCCCAAGACTAAACTAGGAAGAAGTTGAAACCATGAATGAACCAATAGCAAGGTCTGAAGTTGAGGGAGCAATTAAGAGCCTCCCAACCAAGAAAAGTTCGGGTCCAGACAGGTTCACAGCTGAATTCTACTAGACATACAAAGAGGAGCTAGTACCATTCCTTCTGAAACTATTCCAAACAATACAAAAAGAGGGAATCCTCCCTGACTCATTTTATAAGACCAGCATCATCCTGATATGAAAACCTGGCAGAGACACAACTAAAAAAGAAAATTTCAGGCCGATATCCATGATGAACATTGATGCAAACATCTCCAATAAAACACTGACAAACCAAATGCAACAGCACATCAAAAAGCTTATCCATCACGATCAAGTAGGCTTCATCCCAGGGATGCAAGGCTGGTTCAACATACGCAAAATCTGTAAACATAATCCATCACATCAACCGAACCAAAGACAAAAACCACGTGATTATTTCAACAGGTGCAGAGAAGGCTTTTGACAAAATTCAACAGCCCTTTATGCTAAAAACCCTCAATAAACTAGATAGCGATGGAACGTATCTCAAAATAATGAAAGCTATTTATGACAAACCCACAGCTAATATCATACTGAATAGGCAAAAACTGGAAGTATTCCCTTTGAAATCTGGCACTAGACAAGGATGTCCTCTCTCATCACTTCTATTCAATATAGTACTGGAAGTTCTAGCCAGAGCAATCAGGCAAGAAAAAGAAATAAAGGGTATTCAAACAGGAAAGGAGGAAGTCAAATTGTCTTTGTTTTCAGATGACATGACCGTATATTTAGAAGACCCCATCGTCTCAGCCCAAAATCTCTTTAAGCTGATAAGCAACTTCAGCAAAGTCTCAGGATCCAAAATCAATGTGCAGAAATCATAACTGATTTTTTTTGGTGTCCTTCAGGTTAGGCAGAAAACCTTTTAAAAAATACTCAGGTGAGAGCTGAGTGGGCAGTGGCTCACACCTGTAATCTTGGCACTTTGGGAGGCTGAGGCAGGCAGATCACTTGAAGTCAGGAGTTTGAGACCAGCCTGGCCAACATGGTGAAACCCCATCTCTACTAAAAAATACAAAAATTAGCTGGGCAAAAAAATAAGCTGGGCATGGTGGCATGTGCCTGTAGTCCCATCTACTTGGGAGGCTGAGGTGGGAGAATCTTTTGAGCCCAGGAGGTGAAGATTGCAGTGAGCTGAGATCCCAGCACTGCACTCCAGCCTGGGCAACAGAGTGAGATCCTGTCTCAAACGAAAACAAAAACAAAAACAACTCAGGTGAAATATTTGTGAAAGGCAGAAGTCTGCTGTCCTTTAAAAACAGATGGTTAAACACTACCATTAAGAAAAATTGTTTAAAAGCTGGAAATAAGAAAAAAGTTGGGCAGCATATCCTTGCAGTATCATATAAGGGCATTCTTTCCTTCTTTCTTTTCTTTCTTTATTTCATTTTATTTTTTATTTATTTATTTATTTATTTTTTTTTTGAGGCGGAGTTTCGCTTGTTACCCAGGCTGGAGTGCAATGGCGCGATCACGGCTCACCGCAACCTCCGCCTCCTGGGTTCAGGCAATTCTCCTGCCTCAGCCTCCTGAGTAGCTGGGATTACAGGCACGCGCCACCATGCCCAGCTAATTTTTTGTATTAGTAGAGACGGGGTTTCACCATGTTGACCAGGACGGTCTCGATCTCTTGACCTCGTGATCCACCCGTCTCGGCCTCCCAAAGTGCTGGGATTACAGGCTTGAGCCACCGCACCCGGCGTTTCATTTTATTTTTTTTAGACAGAGTCTTACTCTGTCCCCCAGGCTGGAGTACAGTGGCGTGATCGTGGCTCACTGCAACCTCTGTCTCCCGGGTTCAAGCGATTCTCCTGCCTCACTCTCTTGAGTAGCTGAGATTACAGGCATGGGCCGCCACTACGCTTGGCTAATTTTTGTATTTTTGGTAGAGACGAGGTTTCACCATGTTGGTCAGTCTGATCTGGAACTCCTGACCTCATGAGCTGCCCGCTTCAGCCTCCCAAGGTATTGGGATTACAGGTGTGAGCCACCATGCCTGGCCAATATAAGGGCATTCTTTAACCAATCCACCTAAGGATGTTTTAATTATCTAGGGCAAAGCTGCTCAGTCTTCACAGCAGTGACATTTTGAGCTGGATAATTTTTAGTTGTAAAGAGCTATCCTGTTCATTGTACAATGTTCTGCATCATCTATGGCCTCCATTCACAAGATGCCAGGAGACACCACCTCTGTGACCAAAAATATATCCAGACAATGTTAAATGTACCCTAGGGAGGCAAAATCACCCTGGTTGAGAACCACTGATTAGGGAAAATGCACTTTTAACTTTGTTATTTGCTAATAATAAACATGTTAAGACCGGGTGTGATGGCTCAAGCCTGTAATCCCCGAACTTTGGAAGGGTGAGGCAGGCCACTCACAAGGTCAAACGTTCGAGACCAGCCTGGCCAACATGGTGAAATCCCATCTGTACTAAAAATACAAAAACTAGCTGGGCATGGTGGCAGGCACCTGTAGTCCCAGCTACTTGGAAGGCTGAGGCGGGAGAATTGTTTGAACCTGGGAGGCAGAGGTTGCAGTGAAGTGAGATCGTACCACTGTGCTCCAGCATGGGTGACAGAGTGAGACTCCGTCTCAAAAAACAGAAAAACAAAACAAGAAAAACATGTTAAATGGCCAGAAAGCACTGTATCTAGCTTTAGCTAGCTCAAACTCAGTAGAAGTATATGTTATCTTGCAGATCTTGTTGGGTAGAGACACAGATAATTTATAACCAGTAGAAAGGAAGTGCTCAAATGTTATGATTTTGTATCACCATAAGGCAATACCCAGTTCTGCATCAGCTAGGAACTTTATTCCAACGTTCTTTTATAAATGTCTACAAATATTTAGTTTCTTATGGTGCCCTTTGAATCAGCTTTGCCATCTTACTGCTTCTCTCTTTAGTGAGTTGAGTAAGCTTTTGACGTCTTCAATGTTTATTTGTAGAGTCAAGTTTTAAACTTTTGTGAAAATTATACTATAGCATGATTGACTGGGGTTGCCAATCATAATCTGTGGGCATTTCTCTTCTACTGGGCATAAATTAATTTCTATCTCTGCCAAACACAATCTGCAAGCTAACATGTAATTTTACTAAGTTTGAGCTAACTAAAGCTGGTCACGGTGCTTTCTGGCCATTTTGTGTGTTTATTAATAGCAAACAGCAAAGTCGAAGGTGCATTCTCCCTAATTCATGGTTCTCAACCAGGGGTGGTTTTGCCTCCCTATGGTACATTGGACATTGTCTGGAGACATTTTTGGTCACCGCTTGGGGTAGGTATCTGCAGGCATCTTGTGGGTATAGGCCATAGATGATACTGAACATCTTATAATGAACAAGATAGCTCTTCACAACAAAGAATTGTCTAGCTTGAAATGTGATTGTTGGCCAAGCAAGGTGGCCCACGCCTGTAATCCAAGAACTTTGGGAGGCCAAGGCGGGCAGATCGCTTGAGGTCAGGAGTTCAAGACCAGCCTGGCCAACCTGGCGAAATTCCATGTCTACTAAGAAAAACACAAAAATTAGCTGGGCATTGTGGCATGCGCCTGTAATCCCAGCTACTTGGGAGGCTGAAGTGGGAGAATCGCTTGAACCCGGGAGGTAGAGGTTGCAGTGAGCCGAGTTCGTGCCATTGCATTCCAGCCTGGGTGACAAAGCAAGACTGTGTCTCAAAAAAAAGAAAAAAAAAAAAGTCATTGTGAACCTTGGGTCACAAGGCTCCTACCTTTCAGATTTGGCTCTCAGATTTTCTCAAATCTGTGGGGTGGTTTTAGATTCTTCTTGTCTCCACAGTCCTCTCAGCTTATCCTCAGCATTACTGATCTGGTTGTGTCCTCACCATTTCTACCAGGACTATTGCAGTATCTCTCCAGCGGGCCTCCTCACTTTCTGCCTTTTTTTTTTTTTTTTTTTGAGATGGAGTCTTGCTCTGCCACCCAGGCTGGAGTAGTGGCAAGGTCTTGGCTCACTGCAACCTCTGCCTCCTGGGTTCAAGAAATTCTCCTGTCCCAGCCTCCCAAGTAGCTGGGACTACAGGCACATGCCACCATGCTTGGCTAATTTTTTTATTTTTATTTTTAGTAGAGAGGGTATTTCACTATATTGGTAAGGCTGGTCTTGAACTCTTGACCTGAGGTAATCCACCCACCTCAACCTCCCAAAGCACTGGGATTACAGGTATGAGCCACTGCACCCAGCCACTTCTTACCTTTGGTGACATTCTTTCATCCCTGCTGAACTCTGCTACCAACTAAGGGTTCTCAAACCATGTTGCTTCCAGGACAAAGAAGCCAGGCAGTAGGATCACAGAATTTCTGATCTGAAAGAGCTAGTTTTTTATATTTAGGGTTAGGGGTTCCAATTTCTACACCCTGAGGAAACTGAGACCCAGAGAAGACAAGTAGCTGATTAAAGTCACACAGGGAGGAGAATATTTTTAAAGAGGTTGGTAGTCAGGTTGAATGTGCCCTAGACAGTTTCTAGAAATTGACATTCTGCATAAATCCCGGATATTATTCTTCTCCCCATTCATTTCAGATGGAAAGTACAAGGCAGAAAACGTTCCCACTAACTGGGTGTGGAGAATGGGGTGCCAACTAACACAGGCTTTTCTGGGTTCAATCAGTACCTTCTAGATAAGTCTTTGATTATGAAAAACCACACAATGCTTAATTTTTTCTTTTGGCATTAGGATCCTGCCGCTTTAGCCTCAGCAAGCCCTGGGTTCCTTATCTGCCACTCATTTGATTGTGTAGTTGGTTTTTCCTGATACTCCCATAATGAATTCTGTTTGCTTTTCATTGTACGTTCCTGGTTTCTTCCAGCTCTCTGGCTTCACAGTGTACTTCTGTCTTTCTGTACTAACAACATCTATTTTCTGCTTTTTTTGATTTTCCCACAAAGAACTAACAAGTGTGTTAAGTCCCTTAATTAACATTTTTTTATCCACATGCATCATTGAATCAGCTTGGTGTTAGATGCCCTTTATTTTTGCACAGTTGCACAGACTGCAGTAAGTTTGGATTGTTGGGGAACAGGAAGCTGACTAGAGCCTACAAGAGTATCTTACGTAAATAGCACCCAAGGTATATGGAGTCTGTCACTCAGAATGTGGCCAAGATTTGCTGTTTCCCATTAGAGGTAATAAAATTCTATGTATATATCAATTAAGATTGGCTTGTTTGCTTTCTTTTTAAAAGGAATTAGATTATTATTTTCCCCTACAAAATAACTGGCAGTGTGTGGTTGTTGAAAATCAATGACTGGTGTTTTACATTATCCAAAAACAAATGTATTTTTGGAACTTAGTGACATGTCAAGGTCAAGCAGCTCCGTTTCCTTAGGTCTATGTTGCTCTCTCTGCTATTGGTATTTGGCATTTTCTGGAAGTGCCAAGCTAAAGGTCAGAAGCTTTATTTTTCTCTTTCTTTCTTTTTTCTTTTTTTTCTTTTTTTAAGACAAGGTCTCACTCAATTGCCCAGACTGGAGTGCAGTGGTGTACTCACAGCTCACTGCAGCCTTGACCTCTCAGGCTCAAGCAGTCCTCCTGCCTCAGCCTCCCAAATAGTCAAGACTGTAGACATGTGCCACCCCACCTGGCTAATGTTTCAGTTTTTTCTTTTTTTTTCATAGAGACAGGGTTTAACCATGTTGGCCAGGCTGATCTCGAAGTCCTGGCCTCAAAGAATCCACCCGCCTCAGCCTCCCAAAATGCTGAGATTACTAGCATGAGCCACTGCGCCCAGCCCCAAAGCTTTATTTCAAAGCATAACCAAATTTAAGTATTAAAAAACCATAAAAATTGTTAAAAGAAAATGTGAGTGAATATGTGATGACCCTGGAAGGGAAATGGGTTTTCTAACCATTATATTGAAGCTCAGAAGCCAAAAGGAAAGTATGGACAAATTTGACTACGTAAAGTCAGTGCAGTCTTCTGTGTATTAAGTGTTGCCCCTAGGAAAGAACCTCATAAAACATAGTCAAAGTTGAACAATACACTGGGATGCCATATCTACAAAACCGGAACAAAGAGGGATTAAATTGAAAGAACTCTCACAAATTAATGAAAAAACAGCTAACAACCCAATAGAAAAAGATGTAGAAAAAAGTCAACACTAAGGCCGGGTGGTGGCTCACGCCTGTAATTCCAGCACTTTGGAAGGCGGAGGCCGGTGGATCACCTGAGGTTGGGAGTTGGAGACCAGCCTGATCAACATGGAGAAACCCTATCTCTACTAAAAATACAAAATTATCTGGGCGTGGCGGTGCATGCCTGTAATCCCAGCTCCTCGGAGGCTGAGGCAAGAGAATAGCTTGAACCCGGGAGGTGGAGGCTACGGTGAGCCGAGATTGCGCCATTGCACTCCAGCCTGAGCAACAATTGAAACTCGGTCGCAAAAAAAAAAAAAAAAAGAAGAAAAGGAAAAAAATAAACAGTAAAAAAATTTAAGAGGCCAAAGTGGGAGGATTGCTTGAAGCCAAGAATTCTAGACCATCCTGGGCAAAGTAGCAAGATCCTGCCTTCACCTTTACACATTTTTTTTTTCAATTAGCTGGGGTGTGGTGGCATGCACCTATAATCCTAGGTACTCAGGAGACTGCCGTGGAAGGATGGCTTGAGCCCGAGAGGTCGAGGCTGCAGTGAGCCGTTATCTTGCCATGCACTCCATCCTGGGGGACAGAGCTAAAAAGAAATGCAAATGGTCCTCCAAATTATGAAAAGAAGCTCAAGCTTACTACTAATCAAAGAAACATAGATTAAAACTACAGTGAGATACCATTTGTTATTTATGGATTGTGGAAAGACAAAAGTAAAAGATGATACCAGATGATGACAAGGGGTAACCAGATACTTTATTATTTTATTTCTTAAACATTATTTTAATTAAAAAAAATTTTTTTTGACAAGGTCTCATTCTGTCACTTGGGCTGGAGTGCAGTCATACAATCTCAGCTCACTGGAGCCTTGACCTCCTGGGCTCAAGTGATCCTCCTGCCTCAGCCCCCAGAGTAGCTGGGATTACAGTTGCATACCACCACGCCCACCTCTGCCTCCCAAAGTGCTGGGATTACAGGTGTGAGCCACCATCCCTGACCAACATGTACCTTTGTATTAAATGGATAAAGCCTTTTGAGAGGTATCAATTAAAAATTTTTAAAGCTGTGACTCAGAAATTATACTTCTAATAATTCTATAAACATAGCTGCACAAATACATATACACATATGTATTTTGTAAAATTTAAATGTTCACACAACTTTCAATATATACGTGTATATATACATATATATATATATATATATATATATATTTTTTTTTTTTTTTTTTTTTTTGAGATGCAGTCTCGCTCTTGTTGCCCAGGCTGGAGTGCAATGGCACGATCTTGGCTCACCGTAACCTCTGCCCCCCAGGTTCAAGCGGTTCTCCTGCCTCAACCTCCCGAGTAGCTAGGATTGCAGGCATGCTTCACAACGCCTGGCTGATATTGTATGTTTAGTAGATTTTGTATTTTTAGTAGAGATGGGGTTTCTCCACGTTCGTCAGGCTGGTCTCAAACTCCTGACTGCAGGTGATCCATCCACCTCAGCCTCCCAAAGTGCTGGGATTGTAGGCGAGCCACCGTGCCCAGCCTATACATGTATATTTTAATACAGCTATTTAGAAATACATTGTAAATAACTATTTTATTAAAAACAAGATTATTTAAATAATTGTACTGTAACTCATGCATAACCAAAGGGATAATCTGTGGCCTTTAAAAACAAGGTAGTTTTAGGCCGGGCGCGGTGGCTCACGCCTGTAATCCTAGCACTTTGGGAGGCCGAGGTGGGTGGATCACCTGAGGTCAGGAGTACAAGATCAGGCTGGCCATCATGGTGAAACCCCATCTTGAAAAAAAAACAAAACAAAACCGCAACCAGGTGAGACTCCAGCCGCTGTTCCAGAGCCCCCTGGGCAGGGCCATGGCAGGAAACACTGCTCAAAGACAAGCTCATCTCCGATGAGCTGGAACTATATTATTTGACAGCTGGAAGGTCTTGAGAACCAAAGCAGTCTGTCTGACCTCCCACCTGTGCAGTCTTACCCTGTGCCTCCCTGGCAGGTGGAGAAGAGAAGTAGCCCACCACTGGCTCCTGTAGGTCTGCCCTCCTCCTCCTCACCTTCTCCGCTGCTCCCCACCTAGGAAGAGGTAGACTGTCTGCCTAGGCCCAGCACAAAGTCTTGGTGATCTATGCCTGAAGGATAGCAATGACCACAACTACACACATGAACCCTTCCAGGGTTCCAGAGCATGCAGTTGATAGGACATTACAGGTTGGGCAGCACAGAAATACTCTTCTTTTTTTTTATTTTTTATTTATTTTTATTTTTTGTTATTATTTTTTAAAGATGGGGTTTCACCATGTTGGTCAGGCTGGTCTTGAACTCCCGACCTCAGGTGATCCACTCGCCTTGGCCTCCCAAGTGCTGGGATTACAGGTGTGAGCCACCACGCCCAGCTGAAATAGTTTTCTTGTTTGATGCTGTAGGGGCCTCGGGAAAGGTTTCCTTCCATCTACTAGAGGTTTGCGGAAAATGAGTTGACAATAGGTAGATTAAAAGGAGAAAAAGGCACACCAAACATATCTAATGTGTATATGCACATAGAAGCCATACACAATGTATGAGACTCAAAAAGGGGCCACATGGTTGAGGCTTAAATAGTGTCTTCATAGGGGAGAGACATATGGACCCAGGAGGAAGATTTTATGAATGATTGTCTTTAGGAGCTGGATGAGAAAAGTTAGGGGAACGTGAAGAGTGGAACTACACAGGAACAAAGATTGTCTTATTATTTGATGAAGTCCCCCAGTTAATTTTTTTTTTTTTTAATTTCAAACACCAAACAGGTGGTGTTTGGTTACGTGAATAAGTTCTTTGGTGGTAATGTCTGAGATGTTGGTGCACCCTTCACCTGAGCAGCGTACACCGTGCCCAGTGTGTTGTCTTTTCTCTCTCACCCACTTCTACCCTTTCCTCTCAGTACCCAAAGTTCATTGTATCATTCTTCTGCCTTTGTGGCCTCATACCTTAGCTCCTACTCAGGAGTGAGAACAGACAATGTTTGGCTTTGCATTCCTGAGTTACTTCACTTGGAATAATGGTCTCCAATTCCGTCCAGGTTGCTTCAAATGCTATTATTTCATTCCTTTTTTTTTTTCTTTTTTGAGACCCAGTCCTGTTCTGTCACCTAGGCTAGAGTGCAGTGGCACAATCTTGGCTCACTGCAACCTTTGCCTCCTGAGTTCAAGCAATTCTCTTGCCTCAGCCTCCTGAGTAGCTGGGATTACAGATACCTGCCACCATGCCCAGCTAATTTTTGTATTTTCAGCAGAGACAGGGTTTCATCATATTGGTCAGGCTGGTCTCAAACTCCTGACCTCAGGTGATCCGATTACATTGGCCTCCCAAAGTGCTGGGATTACAGGCATGAGCCACTGTGCCCAGCCCATTTCATTCCTTTTTATGGCTGAGTAGTATTTCTTAGCATATATGTACCACATTTTTTTTACTTATTGATCAATGGGCAGTTGGACTGGTTCCATATTTTTTGCAGTTGTGAACTGTGCTGCTATAAACATGCATGTACAAGTATCTTTTTCGTATAATGACTTCTTTTCCTCTGGGTAAATACCCAGGAGTGGGATTGCTGGACCAAATGGTAGATCTACTTTTAGTTCTTTTTTTAAAAATTAAAAAAAAAATTTTTTTTTTCTTCAAAGATGGGGTTTCACCATGATGGCCAGGCTGTTCTTGAACTCCTGACCTCAGGTGATCCACCCACCTCGGCCTCCCTAAGTGCTAGGATTCAGGCGTCAGCCACAGTGCCTGGCCAAAAAAAATTTTTTTTAAGGCAGTCAAATTTAGCAGTGGGGGGTTATATGCCAACTTTAGTGATACTCATGTTAGTAAGTTCTGATAACCCGCTACCATCGGACCAGCTACTTTCAGTTCTTTAAGGAATCTCCACACTGTTTTCCTTAGTGGTTGTAATATTTTACATTCCCACCAACAGGGTAAACGCGTTGCCTTGTCACCACATCTGTGCCAACATCTAGTTTTTGATTTTTTTTTATTGTGGCCATTCTTGCAAGAGTAAGGTGGTATCACATTGTGGTTTTGATTTGCATTTCCCTGGTAATTAGTGACATTGAGCACCTTTTTCATATGTTTTTCGGCCATTTGTATATTTTGTTTTGGAATTGTGTATTTATATCCTTAGCTCACTTTGTGATGGGTTTCACCTTTTTCATATGTTTTTCGGCCATTTGTATATTTTGTTTTGGAATTGTGTATTTATATCCTTAGCTCACTTTGTGATGGTTTTTTTTTTTTTGTTGCTGATTTGTTGGAGTTTCTCGTATATTCTGGATATTAGTCCTTTGCTGCATGTATAGATTGCAAAGATCTTTTCCCACACTGTGGGTTGTCTGTTAACTCTGCTGAATATTTATTTTGCTGTGCAGAAGCTTTTTTTGTTTAATTAGATGAAAAGTCTGTGTGGGTTGTGGCAAAAACTCCCAGTCTCTTCTCCCCTGGTTGATTTTTTTTTTTTCTGGTTATTTGATGAGATTTCTGGGGTGGGGATCTTAAAGCAATTGCATTTCTTTTGGGCAGAACATTTTTCTTTTCTCTTTTTTAAGATAGGGTCTCCATCTATCACCAGGCTGAAATATAGTGGCATGATCATAGCTCACTGCAGCCTTCAGTTCCTGAGCTCTCAAGAGATCCTCCCTCCTCAGCCTCTCAAGTAGCTGGGATGATGGGTGTGCACCACTGAGTGCTCAGCTAATTTTTAAAATTTTTAGTTAAGATAAGGTCTCCCAGGAGGAGGAGGAGGAGCAATTTTAGTTTTAAAACTAAAGAAAAAAGAGATAAGATCTCCCTTTGTTGCTCAGGCTGGTCTTGAACTCCTGACTTCAAGTGATTCTCCTGCCTAGATCTCTCAAAGTACTGGGGTTATAGGTGGGAGCCACCACAGCCAGCCTGGAAAGATGTGTTTAGATAAGGAAATCGCAGAGAGAGAGAGATTTCCTCTCAATGCTTCTGGAAAGAGAATCAGAAAGACAGGGAGGCAGGAGGTCTGAGAGAGACCTTTGGTCTGAGACTTACATCAATTTTCAAAGCACTTAGCATGTCAAAGGGCAATAGGTTGGGGAATCATTCTTTGTGCCTCAGCACTACCAGAAAGGATGGCATGAAGAGTCAGTATTTGTTATTGTTTTTTTTTTTTTTTTTGCTTAACATCAATAAAACTATAATGTATCATGTTATTTAATTTTAGCATTTTAAAACATTTTTAAATATAATAGTTGGCTTGGTAATCATTTTCCCTTAAAAATGACAATATCCTTTTTTTTTTCTTTTGAGATGGAGTCTCACTCTGTCACCCAAGCTGGAGTGCGGTGGCACAATGTTGGCTCATGGCAACCTCTGCCTCCCGGGTTCAAGTGATTCTCCTGTCTCAGGCTCCAGAGTAGCTGGACTTACAGGTGTGCACCACCATGTCCGGCTAATTTTTGTATTTTTTAGTAGAGACAGGCTTTTGCCATGTTGGCCAGGCTGGTCTAGAGCTCCTGACTTCAAGTTATCCACCCACCTTGGCATTCCAAAGTGCTGGGATTACAGGAGTGAGCCACTGCAACCAGCCCGATACCCTTTTTATAAGATGAGTGAATGAAGTGGGAATTTATGGGTGCTAGGTGATGGAAATAATTGAATTATGTTGTTTAAGTTGCTGTCATGGCTGGGCACAGTGGCTCACACCTGTAATCCTAGTACTTTGGGAGGCCGAGGTGGGTGGATCACCTGACGTCAGGAGTTCAAGACCAGCCTAGCCATCATGGTGAAACCCCATCTTAAAAAAAAATAATAAGTTGCTGTCATTATAAAAACAGTTAATTTTCACATTCGTAAAAATCATCTTTGTTACTACTAGAGTAACTGCCCAATGGTTCTCCTTGCGTAGAAAGAGCTAATTTACTAAGACGGGGAAATTGAAAGAGAGAAAGGATAATTCACATGGAGCTGGCTGTACAGGAGACCTGAGTTTATTATTACTCAAATCAGTCTCCCTGAAAATACGGGGATGGGTTTTTAAGGATAATTTGGTGGGTAGGGTCCAGTGAGTCAGGAGTGCTGATTGGTTGGGTTGGAGATGAAATCATAGGAAGTTGAAGCGGTCCTCTTGTGTTGAGTCAGTTTCTGGGTGGGGGTGAGGAGACCACATGAGCCAGTTTATTGATCTGGGTGGTGCCAGCTGATCCATCAAGTGCAGGGTCTGCAAAATATCTCAAGTAATTATCTTAGGTTTTACAATGTGAACAGTGGTGTTATCTGCAGGTATAATTGGGGAAGTTGTAAATCTTGTGACCTCTTGAATAATGGCTGGTAATCATTTACGCCTACCTCTTAGCAGAATTCAGGCTCCTCTCATCCTCCTAACCTGGTGTCTTTCGTTAGTTTTACAAAGATGGTTTAGTGTTGGGGAAGGGCTATTAGAATTTAAACTATATCTAAATTTCTCTCTAAGTTCACGTGGCCCAAGCCCAGGAATGACCAAGGGCAGTTTGGAGGATAAAGGCAAAATGGGAGTTGGTTAGATCAGAGCTGTTTTGATATCATTTTCTCATTGTTATAATTTTTGCAAAGGTGCTTTCAAAAATACTTTGGGGGTACTGGTTTCTGAGCCCCAGTACACACACACATTCACTCACACACAATTCTTCTTTCCTTAATAAAATAAAGACTAGATGTCTTCGCATAGGCCTGTGAAGAGGTAAAACAAAATAAAGGTTGACTCCTGTAATCAAAGAGAGCACTGTTTTGGATTTTCTAAAATGATGTTAAAATAACTTAAACATAATGCTACATTATGATTTAGGGCTAGAGAACAAAAAGCATGTGCATTCTAGGTAAATCGCAAAACTGATGAAACAAATAGACAGTAATCACAGAATCCAGAATCCACTGATGTTTTGGTGCATTATTTTCTGGACTTTTTCCTGAAATGTGTTCTTAAATAAGAAACAAAAGATGCTTGTAGTGAAATCACCTTTGCAAAAATTATAGTAGTAAGGGAAATGTAACATAATTGACTCCACCTTGCTTCTACCAGGCTAAATTGCTTTTGCTCATTTTTGTGTGGAGGCCATAATTGTCCTTTCCTTACACTGATCCCTTCTTGGTTGAAAGATTGAAACCATCTTTGTAAAGACTAATACAAGGCCACAAGATTAGAATTATGGTGTTACAGGAAAGGAGGTCCTAAATCCAGACCCTAAGAGGGTTCTTGGGTCTCATGGAAGAAAGAATTCACGGTGAGTCCACAGAGCAGAGCAAAAGCAAATTTGTTAAGAAAGTAAAGGAATAAAAGAATGCCTAGTTCATAGAAAGAGCAGCCCTGAGGGCTGCTGGTTATGCATTTTAATGGTCATTTTATGATGATATGCTGAACAAGGGGTGGATTATTCATGCCTCCCCTTTTTAGACCATGTAAGGTAACTTCCTGATGTTGCCATGGCATTTGTAAACTGTCATGGCGCTGGTGGGAGTGTAGCAGGGAGGATGACCAGAGATCATTCTCATTGCCATTTTGGTTTTGGTAGATTTTGGCCGGCTTCTTGACTGCAAACTGTTTTATCAGTGAGGTCTTTATGACCTGTATTTTGTGCTGACTTCCTATCTCTTCCTGTGACTTAGAATGCCTTAACCATCTGGGAATGCAGCCCAGTAGGTTTTAGCTTCATTTTACCCAGCTCCTATTCAAGATGGAGTTGCTCTGGTTCACATGCCTCTGACAATAGTAGGACCTGAACTTTGGTAAAAAATAGGCGTGGTTAAACAATACCCATTCATTGCTTGCTTAGCTTGCTTTTCTATAGCTGCCTTGTGTCCCAGAGTCATGTAACCAGAGGTCACAAGACTTGTGACTTCCCAAAGTGTTCCTGTACATAACATCACTATTGTGAGACATAAAGGACTGTTTTTTGTTTTTTTTTTTGTTTGTTTGTTTTGTTTTTTAACTCTGTCACCCAGGCTGGAGTGCAGTGGTGTGATCTTGGCTCACTGCAACCTCCATCTCCCAGGTTCAAGTGATTCTCCTGCCTCAGCCTCCTGAGTAGCTGAGATTATAAGTGGATGTCACCACGCCTGAGTAATTTTTGTATTTTTAGTACAGATGGTGTTTCACCTTGTTGGTCAAGCTGGTCTCAAATTTCTGATCTCATAATGTGCCCAGCTCAACCTCCCCAGAGTGCTGGGATTACAGATGTGAGCCACTGAGCTCAGCCAAGGACTGGTGTTTGAGATATTTTTTCAGATTTAGTATTTTGGCATTCCAAGAGATGCGACCTGGACCTGTGACCTATACCAAGAAACGGACTCTACTGGCTCTGTGACCCACAGCTGGGAATTGACTCATCTGCAGCTTTGATACCCCTAGAATTTCATCCTTAGCCAACAGTTGTTTCAGTTCCCTATCCCCGCACCCACCAAAATACCCTTAAAAATCCTATGATATGATATGGTTTGGCTGTGTCATCATGTGTGTTCCCCCCACACCCAATAATCTCATCTTGAATTTCCATGTGTTTTGGGAGGGACTGGTGGGAGGTGATTGAATGATGAGGGCTCGTCTTTCCTGCACTGTTCTCATGATAGTGAATGAGTCTCATGAGATCTGATGTGGTAAAAGGGAGAGTTTCCCTGCACGAGCTCTCTTCTCTTATCTGCCACCATGTGAGACGTGCCTGTCACCTTCTGCCATGATTGTGAGGCCTCCTCAGCCACATGGAAATGTAAGTCTAATAAACCTCTTTATTTTATAAATTGCCCAGTCTTAGGTATGTCTTTATCAGCAGTATGAAAACGGACGAATACATCCTACCTCTGAATTCTTGGAGAGATGGATTTGAGAAATATTTCCTGTCCTTCTTGTGTGGCTGCCCTGCAGTTAATAAACTCTTTCTTTGCCTCAGTACTTGCTGTTTTTGGTGTGTTGGCTTTTTCAGAGTGGTAGTCAAAAGTAACTCATTGGGCTGTAATCATGGTGTAGAGGAGAGGAAGTCGTGGTAGACAGAATGGGAATTAGAGTCCCTGTTCTATACTCCACAGGCCTCTAGCTACTCTTTACTCCTCTGTAATGTAATCACTCAGTGGCTTCTTCCTGGCTACTGTACAGACAAAACCAATTAACTGAGACCATGGTATTGCAGTAAAGGAAGCATTTAACTGACACAAGGATGGCCATGCTACTCGGGAGACACAGTTATTACTCAGATCAACCTCTAAAGGCTTAGAGGTTAGGATTTTTCTATGATAGTTTGATAGTCAGGGGGCTAGGGAAGGGGGAATGCTGGCTGATTGAGGATACCATCATAGGGGTTTGGAAAATGGTCTTCATGCACTGAGTCATGAGTTGAGGGTCCAGGTGGAGTCAGCCAGTCATCAGAAATGCAGATGTCTAAAAAGACATTTCAGAAGGCCAATCTTAGGTTTTATGACAGTCACGTTATCTACAGGCATAAGTGGAGAAGTTACTATCTTGTGAACTCTGAGCAATGGCTCATTAACTACACCTAGTTTTTAGAAGAATTCAGTTTCATAATCCTAACTTTGTGGCCTTTCATTAGTTTCACAAAGGTGGTTTAGTTTTTGTAAGGACTTTATCCTTATTTTAAGGTTAAAGTATAAACTAAATTACTCCCATGGTTAGCTTGGCCTACACCCGGGAGTGAGTACAGACAGACAGCTTGTGAGGCTAGGAGCAAGATGGAGTCAGCAGTATTTGATGTCCTGGCCAAAGCATTTTCAGAAACGTGTTTTTTTTCATCCTTGTGATACTAAATGTCCCTGCATTAGGACATGGCTTCTCTATGATTTAGGCACTTAGGAATGCGGCTCACGTCAGAGACCTGAAAATGTAATGGCTCAGTCAGGTAGTATTAAGTTTAGCCTAAAGCTGTGTTCTTACATATGTTAAATTTACCCTAAAGGTGTCTCTGTACATAGTGAACTGTAACCTAACTGAATGTGTAAATAGATTATAACCTACTGTTGTACCAATCATTGAGTTTTGACCTTGCTATAATGCTAAAAGGAGCTTCCCACCTTAGGTATCGTAAAACTATTCTGTATTTTCTTACTTGTTTGTTTTTTTTTTGAGACAGAGATTTGCTCTTGTTGCCCAGGCTGGAGTGCAGTGGCCCGACCTCAGCTCACTGCAACCTCTGCCTCCCGGGTTCAAGTTATTCTCCTGCCTCAGCCTCCCAAGTAGCTGGGATTACAGGCATGTGCCACCATGCCTGGCTAATTTTTGTATGTTAGCAGAGATGGGGTTTTGCCACGTTGGCCAGGCTGTTCTTGAACTCCTTACCTCAGGTGATCCACCCAGCTTGGCCTCCCACAGTGCTGGGATTATAGGTGTGATCCACCATGCGAGGCCTATTCTATACATTTTCTAGAAATATTGGAACTGTCTTTTTAGATTTAAATCTGAAATTTATTTGTTTCTAGTGTGGGGTAAGGATACAACCTTGTTTTTCCAAGTGGCTGGCCCAAGGGGCTATTGTCTTTAACCTCTTGTATAGCTATTAGCCAGAACTTGTCCCTAGACAATGCAGGAGGCACCATGACACATTCTTACTCTTTCTAGACTTCCCAAAGACTTACACTCATTTCTTGACACTTTATTTTAACCATTCCCTCTGGGCTTCCAGTATATTCAATGCATCTCTCTTTACACTTACAAGTGGCATCATAAATACAGGTGGCGGCTGGGGGTGGTAGCTCATGTCTGTAATCCCAGCACTTTGGGAGGCTGAGGCAGGTGGATCACTTGAGGTCAAGAGTTGTAGACAGGCCTGGACTATATGGCAAAACCTCGTCTCTACTAAAAATTCAAAATTTAGCTGGGAATGGTCGTGGGTGCCTGCAATCCCAGCTACTGGGGAGGCTGATGAAGGAGAATTAGTTGAACCCGGGAGGCAGAGGTTGCAGTAAGCTGAGTTTGCACCATTGCACTGCAGCCTGGGCGACAGAGCGAGACTCTGTCTCAAAAAATAAAAATAAATAAACAAAGGTAGCATCATAATGATCTTCTTGCAAATAGTTTTCCCACACAAGGCTGTGAACTCCTTGAGTAATAAAGGAGTAATAAAGTAAGAAAGGAACTGCCTTTATTAACTTCGTATCTCTAGTACTTACAATTTAGTCGTTTCCTCAGTAAACAATTGCGTGATTTCTTTTGGTTTTTTTTGGGGAGTGGATTCTCTGTCACACAGGCTGGAGTGCAGTGGTGCAATCTCCGCTCATGGCAACCTCTGCCTCCCAGGTTCAAGCTATTGTCCTGCCTCAGCCTCCTGAGTAGTTGGGACTACAGGTGTCTCTTACCATGCCCAGCTAATTTTTATATTTTTAGTAGAGATGGGGTTTCAACATGCTGGCCAGGCGGATCTCGAACTCCTGACCTTAGGTGATCCACCAGCCTTGGCCTCCCAAAGTGCTGGGATTACAGGTATGAGCTACCGTGCCTGGCTAATAAACAATTGTTAAATGGAATTAACGAATTAATAAAACATGGCCCCATCTTACCATTTATTATTGGTTCCATTTAGAAGTTGATTCCTAATGGCACAATAGGAGGCATCTTTAAAAAAAATTGTTTTATTTTAAAAGATTGGGGTCTTGCTGTGTTGCCCAGGCTGGTCTCAAACTTTTGGTCTCAAGCATTTCTTCCACCTCAGCCTACCAAAGTGCTGGGATTATAGGCGGGAGCCACCACACTCGGTCATTATGAGGCATCTTGATCTCTCTCTCATTTTTTTTTGGGAGATGGGGTCTGAAGTGCAGTGGCCATTCACAGGCGCAATCCCACTACTGATCACCATGGGAGTTTTGACCTGCTCAATTTCCGACCTGGGTCGTTCACCCCTCCTTAGGCAACCTGGTGGTCCCCTGCTCCCGGGAGGTCACCATATTGATGCCAAACTTAGTGTGGACACCTAATCGGCATAGCACACTACAGCCCAGGACTCCTGGACTCGAGCAATCCTCCAGCCTCAGCCTCCCGAGTAGCTGGGACTACAGGTACCTGCCACCGCGCCCAGCAGCATCTTAATCTCATCATTAGCACACCTCCAAATCCCGTCTCAAACAGAGTATTTCCTAAACAAGATGAATCCCTTTAAAAATGTTAGTTGGGTTTCTATTAGCTTCAGCTCTGTAGCATTACATTTTTGTATGTAGTTTACTCTAGGGAGCCTCTGTATATTAATTCCAGCAGCTACTGTGAAGGCCAAGGGAAAGCTTCTATATCCTTTGAAGGTTCACTGAACAATCAACTCACAACTCACAAAAGGCAGGTCAATTGGGGCATACAGATTGTATTAACTCAAATCTGGGGAGAATCACAGAGTGGTTAGCTACCCTGCAAGGAGGTTCTGAAGGTTATATGCCACCCTGGCAACATAGGTTATGGGAGGCGAGAGGAGAAGAGGAACTCTGCTGAGGGGTTTACTAGGGAGAATGAATGGATCAGCGAACAGAGATTAACTTGAGCCTTATCTTGTGAATATGTCTGTTCATGTGTGGTTATACTCTTGGTGTTTAGGGAGGGGAAGAAAAAACAATTGTTCTTCTTGGTGGGTCAGGAGTTTTGACAGACAGTACAAATTAAGCTTCGGAGATGGAGGGTTAGAAGTTGAGCCTTCTTCAGTAGGTCAAGGTGCCATTATTGGAACATCAGCTTCTGACCCCCGACACTCCCAATAAGCCGTGTTTCCAAGACTGCAGCACAGTAGTTCCCCCTGACTCCATTTGGCTTGCCATGGTTTCAGTTATCCACAGTCAACCATGGTCCAAAAATATTTGTGTTTCGAGAGACAAAAGCTACATACCCATAACTTTTGCTACAATACACTGTTACAATTGTTTTATTAGTTATTGTTAATCTCTTCCTGTGCATTATTTTAAAATTAAGCTTTATGATAGGTATGTATGGGTGTCAGGCTGTTCTTGCATTGCTATAAAGACATACCAAATACTGGGTAATTTATAAAGAAAAGAGGTTTAATTGGCTCATGTTTCTGCAGGTTGTGGTGCTGGCATCTGCTCAGCATCTGGGGAGGTCTTAGGGAGATTTTACTTATGGCAGAGGGCAAAGGGGAAGCCAGTGAGTGGTGGGAGAGAGAAGGGTGGGGTAGGTACCATACCGGTTTTTTTTTTTAAAGCCAGAGTCTTGCTCTGTTGCCCAGGCTGGAGTGCAGTGGCACGATCTTGGCTCACTGAAACCTCCACCTCCCAGAGTCAAGCGATTCTTCTGTCTCAGCCTCTCCAGTAGCTGGGACTACAGGCCCACGCCATCATGCCGGGGTAAATTTTGTGTTTTTAGTAGAGACAGGGTTTCACCATGTTGGCCAGGCTGATCTTGAACTTCAAAGCACGTGATCCACCTGCCTCTGCCTCCCAAAGTGGTGAGATTATAGGCGTGAGCCACCACGCCCAGCCCCCATACATTTTTTAACAACCAGATCCAATGAGAACTCACGCACTATTGAGTGGACAGCGCCAAGTCATGAAGGGTTTGGCCCCCGCCCCCGACCCAGACATCTCCCACGGGGCCCCAACTCCAACGTCGGGGATTGCAATTCAACAAGAATTTGGCAGGGACATGTATTCAAACTATACCAGAATGTATAGGAAGAAAACAGTATACAGAGGGTTTGGTATTATCTGCTGTTTCTGTAGAAACAGGGTGACTTCTGTACTCACAGGACCTTCCCAGGGACAGCGAGGTAGCTGTTCATTCAGGAAATGTTAATAGCAAGTCTACTGAGGACTGAACTCTGAGTTTTTATCTTGCCCAAATTCCTATCTAAGCGGTCTGGGGAGTCATGCCCTATAAATAAAATTCTCATCACATAGGTTTTATTTAACTCTATATATTATAACTTACTTTGTAACCGGATGCCTATGAGACAAGGAAAAAAAAATATTTTACTCCTAAAGCATGTTTCTTTGCCATTATTTTGCAATGGCCCTATAAAGCTGTCCTTTGTGAGGGGAAATTTACATCTGTAGAGAATCTCTGTTAACATAGCTAGATCTTTTTCTGCCAGACCCTCCCAATCCTAAAGAGATTAACTAAGAGTCTAGTACCTTTCAAAGATATGGATAGGAAATATTGTTTTCTATTGTCTCTAAGGGCAGCCACTATAAGACTTCAAAAGAAGTTTAGTCTCCACAATCTTTTCTCTTAACCTGAACATTCCCTTTCTATGGATCCCAGGTGTTTTGTTTTCTTTTGTTTCTGAGACGGAGTCTCACTCTGTCACTTAGGCTGGAGTGCAGTGCCATGATCTCGTTTCACTGCAACCTCCACCTCCTGGGTTCAAGCCATTCTCCTGCCTCGCTTCCCGAGTAGCTGGGAGTAAATGTGTGCCACCATGCCCAGCTAATTTTTTTTTTTTTGAGACAGAGTTTCACTCTTGTTACCCAGGCTGGAGTGCAATGGCGCGATCTCGGCTCACCGCAACCTCCGCCTCCTGGGTTCAGGCAATTCTCCTGCCTCAGCCTCCTGAGTAGCTGGGATTACAGGCACGCGTCACCATGCCCAGCTAATTTTTTTTTTTTTTTGTATTTTTAGTAGAGACGGGGTTTCACCATGTTGACCAGGGTGGTCTCGATCTGTTGACCTCGTGATCCACCCGCCTCGGCCTCCCAAAGTGCTGGGATTACAGGCATGAGCCACCATGCCCGGCCTTAATTTTTGTATTTTTAGTAGAGATGGGGTTTCATCATATTGGCCAGTGCGGGGATCCCCCACCAGCGTAGAGACCCCTCCGTGTCTCCGCTGTGATGGGGTATGAGCCCAGACACGTTTCCCTCCACTGGGTGCAGTCGAGTGAGGTGGCTACAGGAGGACACGGAGAAATGTTGAGCCTGCAGAGGGTCACTCTCAGTTCATTGCTCCTAAAGCATGACTGCTATTGTTTTTCTCTCTTGAAGTCCCTGTTCTGGGCTAGTTCTATGACTCTGTTTACCCGTAGTCACAGAAGCTTCAGATCATTCACATGTCACTAGAAAATTGCTCCCCTCCTGATTTATCACTTACCCCACCTGTCTTGACGTCATTTTCTGTAACAATGGATAAGAGGAGAAGAATCTTTTGTGACCTTCAGATAAACCTGCATGTTGCCCCCTCCCTTGGTTGCTTTGTAACTTTCTGGTTGCTTTGTAACTTTCTGTTTTTCCCTGATAATGTTTCTGTAAGAAGACTGACGTCAGTCACTGTATGTAAAACCATATATAAGCTCTTGTGCACAAGAATAAATCGCTGATCTGAGCACAGCTCATTTCAGACCTCCAGACCCATTTCTCTATCTCTCTTTTCTTCCGCGCTCTCTCTCTTCCAGGTATTAGGACCCTCTTGCTGGTCAAGAGATCCCTGGCAGACATGCCGATCTCACGGCCAACAACAGGCCAGGCTGGTCTCGAACTCCTGACCTCATGATCCACCCGCCTCAGCATCCCAAAGTGCTGAGATTACGGATGTGAGCCACTGTACCCGGCTGGATCCCAGGTCTTCAGAAAACTTAACCAGTTGCCAACTAGAAAATATTTAAATTCACCGTTAGCCTGGAAATACTCCCCCACCATCTCCCACACTCTTAGAGTTGTCCCTCCTTTCTGGACCAAACCAATGTATTTCTTTAATGTATTTGATTAATGTCTCATGGCTCTCTAAAATGAATATAACCAAGCTGCACCCCAACCACCTTAGGTGTAAGTTCTCAGGACTGCCTGAGGGCTGTGTCACAGGCTATGGTCACTCATATTTGACTCAGAATAAATCTCTTCAAATATTTTTACAGAGTTTGACTGTTTTCTTCGACACTACCGTCTGCAAGGTTTTCTGCTGGCTGCTGTGGGAAAGACACGGCCGAGTCAGACATGGTCTCTGCCCTCCAGGAGCTTCTGACACCACAGTCTTCACAATTCTGTTTGGGTGAGTTCGTGGGGTTAGGAGACAGAACAAGCATGGCGGTCACTGTCGTCTCCTTCCGTGGTTCTGAGCAGCAGCAGGGGCAGCTGTGAGCGGGAAGGAAGCGGAGCGCCACCCAAAGATGCGAATGAGGAAATATGGCCGCCTTTACAGCCTGGCAAATGACTGGCCTTGGGCATGTGAGTAGAGAGGGAGTAGCAAGATTATCTCACCTGAGAAGATTCAGAAGTTTCCTCTGCATTCAGTGAATAAGTAGTGGAAGGTGGTTTGTCAGTCTGCCTGCCTGCCTCCCTCCCTCCCTCCCTCCCTCCCTCCCTCCCTCCCTCCCTCCCTCCTTCCCTTCCTTCATTCCTTCTCTTTCTCTCTTTCTTTCTGTTTCTTTCTCTCTCCCTGTCCCTCCTTCCTTCCCTCCCTCTCCTCCCTCTCTTACCTGTCCTCCCTCCTTCCCTCCCTCCCTCATCCTCCTTTCTCCTCCCTCTCTCTCCCTCCTTCCCTTCTTCCTCTTCCCTCCCTCCCTTCCTCCCTCCTTCCTTCCTCCCTTCCTTTTTTCCCTCCTTCCTTCCTTTTCTCATTTCCTTTCTTTTCTTTTTGTCACTTTCTTTTTCTTTCATTTTGCCCTCTCCCTGACTTCTTCCCTTCCCTTCTTCCCCTCCCTTCTTCCCCCTCCCTTCTTCCCCCTCCCTTCTTCCCCCTCCCTTCTTCCCCCTCCCTTCTTCCCCCTCCCTTCTTCCCCCTCCCTTCTTCCCCTCCCTTCTTCCCCTCCCTTCTTCCCCTCCCTTCTTCCCCTCCCTTCCTCCCCCTCCCTTCCTCCCCCTCCCTTCCTCCCCTCCCTTCTTCCCCTCCCTTCTTCCCTTCTTCTCTTCTTCCCTCCCTCCCTCTGTCCTTCCTTCCTTTTACCTTTCCTTTTTTTTCCCATTCCCTTTCCATTTCCCTTTCCTTTCTTTTCTCCTCTTTTTCTCTTTCTTTTCTTCTTTAATCTTTTTTCTCTTTTACTGTAGACCATGTGAAGTGTGTCCAGGAGGGTTGTCCAGGGTGAGAGTGAGCTTTGGGTACACAGAGGTAGAGCTCTAAGGAAGAACCTCCAGCTGTCCCTGTCTTTCAGCAAATTGCAGTGAAGTCGAAGCTTCATTTTACAACCCTGACTAGAAACCAATTTGATCACACTGGGTCTTTTTTTTTTTTTTTTTTTTTTTTTAAGACAGGGTTTCACCATGTTGGCCAGGCTGGTCTTGAACTCCTGACCTCAGGTGATCCGCCCACCTTGGCCTCCCAAAGTGCTGAGATTACAGGCGTGAGCCACCGTGCCCAGCCCCACACTGGGTCTTTTAACCATTTCTCTGTGGCTAGAGGTCATAACTTCATCTTTGTTAAGAGCCCACTGCCCGGAACATTTATTTAATGTTAGAGCTCACGACACCCTACCTCCCCTCTCCCCATCTTCCTTGGCGCCTTCAGTCTTTTTCAATCCCTAGTTCCAGCCTAATCGGTAACACATTAACTGGGTTTTCCTGTATATCTGTCCTCTCTCATTGCATCTCTGAGTCATAGTCTCTTTTCTCTAAGTCACTGAAACTGCCCTTGCTACTTTGATGCCTTACACTTAACGGTTTTTGTTCTGGGAAGCCTTGGAATTCTGCTAATACCTATCACTCTAGGTGCTGGGAAACAGAGGTACAGAACATGACCTCAAGGAGCTTCCCGTCAATGAGAAGAATAAGCTGATGCCTGGCAAAGGTAAATGCCACCATAACAAAATAAGTGAAAGGGTGCGTTAGCTAATTTGTAAATTCAGCTTAAGATGAATCCTGCTGCTTGGGCCCTTCTCTGACCTTGGTGTTTAGACTGTAGGGTTCCTTGAACCTCCATCAAGGTTAACATCAAATCCCGCTGGTGTCACCTCAGCACCACCTTGATCACTCTAGCTTAGTTTCTCTGTCCCATGAATGGAACTCTTAGACTTTTCCACAACCATACGAGGATACAGAATTCAAAGCTCAAGGGATGAAGTTAAAGCTGTTTGCCCATAGGAATTTGATTTTTGATGGGAAAGAAGGTGAGATATGAGGGGCCACCAGAGAAAAGGAGAATATGAAGGAAGTGGAATGATTTTTCTAGATTCAAATAAGCAAGTGCTTATCTTGTAATCCTTCTTGTCTCAAGGATTTTATACTCAAAGATAGAAAGTCACTGAGAATCCCATTGATGCAGAAAACAGCCTGTGGAGCAGGGCCAAAGTAGGGGTGCAGATGACCCTGTTCCCAGAGAGGGGTCCTGATCCAGACTCCAAGAATTCTTGTGCAAGAACGAACTCAGGGCCAGTCCATAGAGTAAAGTGAAAGCAAGTTTATTAAGAAAGTAAAGGAGTAAGAGAGTACCTACTCCATAGATGTAGCAGCCCCGAGGGCTGCTGCTTGCCCATTTTTATGGTTATTTCTTGATTATATGCTAAACAATGGGTGGATTATTCATGCCACCTCTAGGGTACCGTCCTGTAGTTGCCATGGCATTTGTAAAGTGTCAGGCACTGGTTGGAGCGTAGCATTGAGGAGGACAGCAGGTCACTCTCACCATCCTGGTTTTGGTGGGTTTCAGCTAGCTTCTTTACTACCACCTGTTTTATCAGCAAGGTCTTTATGCTGGTGTATATTGTGCTGACCTTTTATCTCACCCTGTGACTTAGAATGCTTTAACTGTCTGGAATGCAGCCCAGTAGGTCTCAGCCTCCTTTTGCTCCACCCTTATTCAAGACAGAGTTGCTCTGGTTCAAACACCTCTGACAACCCCACATGACTTCCTTGTCTCTGCCGTGGCTCCATCTGCAGTCAGAGGCGGGTGGGGAGAGGACCAAAAAAGAAAATGCCTAATTCCCTACACCGAAAGTCTTGGAGGTGTGTGCATGTAAACAATTCATGCACCAAGAAGGCAACCCTGACTCATCTCCATTATTGCCTCATCATCTTCAGAAGAAGCCCACCCTTCTCAGCTCTACTTTGTGATGTTGGAGAGGTGACTCTTGAAACCACGTTTCTGCTTAAACTCTGCCAATAGGCCGGGCGCGGTGGCTCAAGCCTGTAATCCCAGCACTTTGGGAGGCCGAGGCGGGTGGATCACGAGGTCAAGAGATCGAGACCATCCTGGTCAACATGGTGAAACCCTGTCTCTACTAATACAAAAAATTAGCTGAGCATGGTGGCGCGTGCCTGTAATCCCAGCTACTCAGGAGGCTGAGACGAGAGAATTGCCTGAACCCAGGAGGCGGAGGTTGCGGTGAGCCGAGATCGCGCCATTGCACTCCAGCCTGGGTAACAAGGGCGAAACTCCGTCTCAAGAAAAAAAAAAAAAAAAAAAGAAGAAAACCTCTGCCAATAAAGGGCACTGGAGGGTGACAGGAGGCTGGAGGAGGAACTTCCTGTTTGCTTTCTACTTACTTCCTGCTTCTGTGAGCGTCACCATGTCAACGCCTGTTTACCTCTCAGTGGATGTTCTTTTGTGTAGCCACACTAAATTCCGTTTACAGTAGCTATCAGTAGAGACACCAGCTGCCTCTTGAGAGACCTGGATTTCAGCCTAGAGGGCTCTCCTCTGAGCTCAGAGACCTCAGCAATAGTTGAGTGGTCCGTATTCTTTAGAGCTATGAGTTTCAGCTTCTTTGGTGTCCCTCCACCCAAAATTTAAATTCAATAATTTTCATTTCCTCCCTTAATTCCCTCAATCTAGGAGTGGTAGCTACTTCCAAAAATTGCTAGGGCCCTAATAGTTTCCCCTTCGCCCACACTTTATACCTTAACTTTATACCTAGTTAAGTTGTTTATGTTAAACTTGCTCTGTTCAGGATGGGCATGGTGGCTCACTCCTGTAATGCTAGCACTATGGGAGGCTGAGGTGGGAGGATCGCTGGAGCCCAGGAGTTCGAGACCAGCCTGGGCAACATAGAAGACCTCATCTCTATTAAAAATTAGAAAAAAAGAAAAAAAAGCTCCGCATGCATGATGGTGTGTGCCTGTGGTCCCAGCTACTCAGGATGCTGGGGCAGAAGGCTGTCTTGAGCCTAGGAGGTCAAGGCTACATTGAGCCGTGATCACACCACTGCACTCCCGCCTGGGCGACAGAGCCAGACACTGTCTAAGAACAACAACAACAAAAAACTCACCCTGTTCAGATATTTGGCTAGGAATGTTGCATTTCAGGAGGAGCAGTTGTGGGTGAGGTTGGGGAGAGTCTAGCAATGCCAGCAGCTTTGAAGAAGGCACGTTGTAATCTACACCATGGCCAAAACCAGCCCATAGTGTAATCCATTCCTCAGACTGCCAATAGCTCTAGATTCACAGATATTAATGAGGGATATCTACAAACTAGATACCTGTGGGTACTTCTACAGCCTACAGATTATTAATAGTCAAGCAAAGGAAGGCAAATGGATATTTTCTGGTGGTGGGCTGAGAGGGAGCAGTTGCATTTGAAGAATAAACTATGATTTTCATTGATTTGCTTTTTTTAAGAAAAGTAACAAAAGAAAAATCCTTGAAAAGTATTTTTATTCCCACCTGTAATGTTCAGGGAATATGAGTGACATTTGGACTCGCAAACAAAAGAAGGCAGGGGCATATCTCTGTGTTTCTATGGTTCCTTGTTGAGGGAGTAAGGCTGTTAAGTTCTTGCATGAGCACTGACAGGCTTTTATGAATAGTTCATGACACAGGTACACACTGGGCTGCTGCGGCTGAAATGTCTGGTTGCCTTTCCGTATGTTGCCAGCATTCTTTCCTGCCTCACTCACTTCCCTGAGTGACTTGTGCTTGAGAATGTTTCTGCGTGATTTATCTGAGCTTGCTCTCTTATCTGAGCGCAGGAAGTCTAAAGGTGAGTGATGGAGCCATTTGCTGCTGTTCTCTACTTTGCAGAAATTAAAGAAGAGACTGAAACTGTTTCTTGCACGTCTCATGAATGTCAGAAAATATCTTTTGGAGGGTTAGAAGGTCAGGGGACAAGGTTGTTCACATTTGTTGCCGTGAAACAAATCCAGGCTTCACTTGGAAACAGAATCACACCTTGTGAAGAGATCACCCCTAAGCAGGAAAGAAGCTACGAACGGTGAGAACTGTCTTCATTTTTCGTTTTCCTTCCTCTTAGATTCCCATAAAAGTTACGACTAAACAGGATACAATTTTGTGTTTAGAAAGAGATACAACAGGGGAAAATAATCATTGCTTGAAGGATGTGGCATATTTTTTTCCTTTCCTTTTAGGGATTATTTTCTATAATATCTGGTTTTCTTTGCTGGTATTCAGCACCCTTTGTTGTATTTTTTAGTTTTTATTGTTTACTTTCTTATTTATCTTAGGATTTCAATGTAGAACTTTTTTTTTTTTTAAAGATGGGGTTTCACCATCATGGCCAGGCTGGTCTTGAACTCCTGACCTCAGGTGACCCACCCACCTCGGCCTCTCAAAGTGCTAGGATTACAGACGTGAGCCACCACACCCGGCCCTTCTTTTCCTTTTTTTAAACGGGTTTCCTGGTCTTCAATGAACGGTGAAACTTGTTTGGGAGTCAAACAAAATATAAAAGAGTTGTAATACTCCCTGTACTGCCTTTAAAAGGTAGGTGTGGTTTGCTGGAACAAGCATTAGGCTTGTAGACAAAAACGCTGGGGGAGAAGAGGAGTGGAGAGGAGTCCCAGATTCTCTTTTTAAAAGGTGTGTGTATTTGGCAAGTTATTTAGCTTCTAGTATCTTATCTATGTAAGAGGCTTAATAGTGTATTTCTGATTGGTTGTGAAGGTTATTAAACGGGACAGTGTAAAGAAATATTTCTCAAAAAAAGAAATATTTCTTGCCCACAAAAGGTACTCATTAAATATTGCATATGCACAGCTTATGTGCAGGTATATTTTAAATTTGGATGGACTCTGAATGATTTCAATGCATTTTTTGGGAGAATATCCAGTTATTTTTACTTCTTTAAGTAAAGTATTGCTAGATGTCACATCTGACCAATGAATGATATATGGTGAAAAGCATTCTAATGCTGTGTAAATTGCCAAAATAGAAGCAAGAAATGTTTTAAAAGGACCTTTAGGTTTCTAGAACTGATGCCACGTGTCTGAATTTTATGGACTTTTCTCTCTGGATCTATCAGAAGTTCCAGCCCCCAGATAAGAGCTGCCTTGTCGGGTGGTAAGGCATGAGAAGAATGCGGAATGAAGGGCGGGTAGGGGCTTCCTCTTACTGATGACACTCCATGGCAGCAGGTGCTCAGCTCTTCCTCTTCTCCTGGGTGGAGGTGGAGCCAGAGGCAGACCTCAGTGTGGTCGGCTAGTTTGTAGGGTCAGGTTACAGATCTTCATCAACAAACCAGATGTAAGGGGCTTGTAGGCAGGTCTTTACTAAGGATATTGATCCAGGTAAGAAATATGTTTGCCATCCATTTGGAATTGAACTTGATGTTTCTGGGAGTGATTGGTTTGTAACTGGAGGCATTTTGTTCTGTCCAAGGATCCTGTCGTCCTCCTCCTTCCCTGTGCTCAGTCTCCACCTGTCTCCCATTCTGTGATAATGGTTCAATGGAAGAAACTCTGCTGGCAGCATTACTTGTGGGCACTGGGCTGTTATATGCTGCTGGCCATTGCGGCTCTGAAACTTTCTCTCAGGTTAAAGTGTGACTCTGACCACTTGGGTCTGGAGCCCAGGGAATTTCAAAGCCAGTACTGTAGGAATATCTTGTACAATTCCCTGAAGCTGCCAGCAAACAAGTCTATCGACTGTTCAGGGGTCACCCGAGGGGACCAAGAAGCGGTGTTGCAGGCTATTCTGAGTAACCTGGAGGTCAAGAAGAAGCGGGAGCCTTTCACAGACACCCACTACCTCTCGCTCACCAGAGACTGTGAGCGCTTTAAGGCTGAAAGGAAGTTCATACAGTTCCCACTGAGCAAAGAAGAGGTGGAGTTCCCTATTGCATATTCCATGGTGATTCATGAGAAGATTGAAAACTTTGAAAGGCTCCTGCGAGCAGTATATGCCCCTCAGAACATATACTGCATCCACGTGGATGAGAAGTCCCCAGAAACTTTCAAAAAGGCAGTCAAAGCAATTACCTCATGCTTCCCAAACGTCTTCATAGCCAGTAAGCTGGTTCGAGTGGTTTATGCCTCCTGGTCCAGGGTGCAAGCTGACCTCAACTGCATAGAAGACTTGCTCCAGAGCTCAGTGCCATGGAAATACTTCCTGAATACATGCGGGACGGACTTTCCTATAAAGAGCAATGCAGAGATGGTCCAGGCTCTCAAGATGTTGAATGGGAGGAATAGTATGGAGTCAGAAGTACCTACTAAGTCCAAAGAAAACCGCTGGAAATACCACTTTGAGGTAGTGAGAGACCAATTACACCCAACCAGAAAGAAGGATCCTCCCCCTTTTAATGTAACTATGTTCACAGGGAATGCATATATTGTGGCTTCCCGAGATTTTGTCCAACATGTTTTGAAGAATCCTAAATCCCAACAACTGATTGAATGGGTAAAAGACACCTACAGCCCTGATGAACACCTCTGGGCCACCCTTCAGCGTGCATGGTGGATGCCTGGCTCTGTTCCTCATCACCGCAAGTATGACATCTCAGACATGATTTCTATTGCCAGGCTGGTCAAGTGGCAGAATCATGAGGGAGACGTCAGTCAGGGTGCCCCTTACGGCCCTTGCTCTGGAATTCACCAGCGGGCTGTCTGTGTGTATGGAGCTGGGGACTTGCATTGGATGCTTCAAAACCATCACCTGTTGGCCAACAAGTTTGACCCAAAGGTAGATGATAGTGTTCTTCAGTGCTTGGAAGAGTACCTACGTTATAAGGCCTTCTATGGGACTGCACTTTGAGACGCACTCTGAGAGCATTGCTACCTGCGGGGCAAGAGCATGTGTAAGCATGCTCAGAACTTGCTGGGACAGTGTGGGTGGCAGACCAGGGCTTTGCAATCTGTGGCATCCCCTAGGAGAAGGGGGCTGCCATGAGAGTGTGGGGAAGTAGATCTGCTGCCTTGTAAATTGCTGCCTGGGTGAATGCGGCTGCTTCTCCCACCCCTAACTCTAGTAGTTCCTCCGTTGTCCTTACCGAGTGAGAATGAGAACTGCTGTGATTTGGGAAAGTGAAGGAGGGATGCGTGATAGGGAACTTGATTTCAGTTGAATGCCTGGTGGTAGCTTTTCCATTCTGTGGAGCTGCTGTTCCTAATAATTCTAGGTTTGGTAGCATGGAGAATTTTGATGGAAAGAGAGCCTTCCCTTTTGTACTGTTAACTTAAAAATAAATAGATCCTGATTCAAAGTCTTACCTCTACTTTTTGCCTAGTATGCCAGAAATAATATAAATAGATAAATGTGTAAAACTTGCTCATAAGTATTGGTGACATTTAAAATCCCTAGGGGCTGGCAAGAGAGTTCTCATTCTGAAATGGTCCCGACAAGCTACATGAATAGCAAATTCTTATGAAGACAGGGGAACAGAGCTGGTTTTTTGATTGTTTGAAAGCCAGGCCAGGTGGCTCATGCCTGTAATTCCCACCACTTTGGGAGGCTGAGGTAGGTGAATCACCTGAGGTCAAAAGTTCAAGACCACCTTGGCCTATATGGTGAAACCCTGTCTCTACTAAAAATACAAAAAATTAGCTGGGCATGGTGGCGTGTGCTTATAATCCCAGCTACTCAGGAGGCTGAGGCAGGAGAATTGCCTGAACCCAGGAGGTGGAGGTTGCAGTGAGCCGAGATCGCGCCATTGCACTCCAGCCTGGGTAACAAGAATGAAACTCCATCTCAAAAAAAAAAAAAAATACAAAAAATTAGCTGGGTGTGGTGGCAGGCACCTGTAATCCCAGCTACTCAGGTGGCTGAGGCAGGAGAATTGCTTGAATTCAGGAGGTTGCAGTGAGCTGAGATTGTGCCACTGCACTACAGCTTGGGCGACAAGAGTGAAACTCTGTGTCAAAAATAAGAAAAGAAAGCTCTCCTCATTTTGTTTATATTGCCAGGTCCGTGACTTTTCTGTAAAGGAAAAGGCAGGGTGATTTAACCAATTTGACCCCCTGTATTCTTATAGGAAAACCACAGCACTAATTTTGTCCACCTCACAGCCAAAGCTTAACTAATGTTCTGTAATGAAGACAAGAGCCATTCAGGTAAGGTAATGTGTAATTATTCAAAGTGGAACATGGTTTTGTAGGGGGATAGTCTGCACTATTAATAATTATATTGAGAAATAAAAATAAACTAGGACTATTTAGCTAAACCAGGATGTCTGCTTATTCCACGTTTAGGCCTCTTGAGTTAAAACTTTTTTTTTCTTTTTTTTTCTTTTTTGAGACATGGTCTCACTCTGTCGTCCAGGCTGGTGTGTAGTGGCATGATCTCGGCTCCTTGCAGCCTCCATCTCCCGGGTTCAGGTGATTCTCCCACCCCAGCCTTGTAAGTACCTGGGATTATAGGAGTGAGCTACCATGTCCAGCTAATTTTTGTGTATTTTTAGTAGAGATGGGGTTTTGCCATGTTTGCCAGGCTGGTCTTTAACTGCTGGCCTCAAGTGGTCCACCTGCCTCAGCCTCCCAAAATGCTGGGATTATAAGCGTAAGCCACCATGCCTGGCCCTCCTCTTGAGTCAAAAGTCTTATTTCAGAATGTGAATGCAAGGATCACTATTTGTGATCCTGCAGATTACACATTTCCTTGTAGGGGGACAATACGGTATGTGTAAATACATATGTGTGTATATGGATACACAAACACAGCAGGCTACCTCCCAAATGTTACCTAGTAAAACAATTTCCTTCCTGAAGCTCCAGAGATAATGGTTGGCTAAGTTATACTCTTCTGTGATGGGCAAGGGATACTACAGAAATATAGGCAGTGCCCTTAGAATACAGTCCTGTCATCTCCTGCATACAGAAGACTCTGGAAAAGTGATTTATATGGAAGTTAATTTGTGTAATCTGAAAGGGTTCCCGTTAATATGTCATGATGTCATTAATATGTTTCTGTATTTCTGATGTCATTCAATTCATCGGGTTTTCTCTCATGATCGACTTTGCTCTATGCAAACCCTATAACTGTGACAGTTATCACTGTGTCTGACACAGTGAGTTTTTTATTCATAAGTTAATGACTTCTGGCCACGTGTGGTGGCTCATCCTGTAATCCCAGCACTTTGGGAGGCCAAGGTAGGTGGATCACTTGAGGTCAGGAGTTCAAGACTAGCCTGGCCAACATGGTGAAACTCCATCTCCACTGAAAATACAAAAATTAGCCAGGTATGGTGACGCACCTGTAATCCCAGCTACTCGGGAGGCTGAGGCAGGAGAATCGCTTGAACCTGGGAGATGGAGGCTGCAGTGAGGCGAGGTCATACCACTGCATTCCAGCCTGGGCGACAGAGTGAAACTCTGTTTTAAAAAATAATAAAAGTTAGTGACTTTTTTTTGGTAAGGTTGTACTTCTTAGGTAATGGGCATTGTCACTGCCAACTTACCTGCATTGTAATAGAGTCCTGTTCACTTTGCTCCCAGCCCCACCATGGAGGTGACTGATAACTAGTTACATACATGGTGGATGTGCCCTGAGAGGTCTGTGACCGGCAGCGGTGATCGCAGTGGTGATCATGGCCTCCCCCTGCTGGCCGATGTGACGGTCCCTGGCTCTCCTATGAAGGAGATAGAAGGAGCACACTACCACCGTGTGAAGTAGGCAGAAAGGCCTCCCTAGGTCCTTGTTGTCTGAGAAAAAAACTTTGGCCTTATAGTTAACTTACTCTAAAAGCTTTCATGTGAAATAAGTTATAATTTTTTACATAAATAAAATGATTAAAATGTGGACTTGTTTTCTGGGGGATAAGTTGGTGAAATTTTCCAGCCATTGAGATTTTCTCTAGAAATATACTCAGGGAAAGGAAGTGCTCTTTATTTAATAACACAAGGTCTTCATATCAGAGGGGTTGAATTTTTCCCCCATTTGTTTAGTGTATTATCGAAATCATACACCAGGCTGTGCGTGGTGGCTCACACCTGTAATCCCAGCACTTTGGGAAGCCGAGGCGGGCAGATCACAAGATGAAGAGTTGGCCACCTTGGCCAACACAGCGAAACCCCGTCTGTACTAAAAATACAAAAATTAGCCGGGCGTGGTGGCACTAATCCCAGCTGCTCAGAGAGGTTGAGGCAGGAGAATCACTTGAACCTGGGAGGAGGAGGTTGCAGTGAGCTGAGATTGTGCCATTGCCCTCCAGCCTGGACGACAAGAGCAAGACTCCGTCTCAAAAAAAAAAAAATACACCAACACATCTGTTGATTTTTCTCTTCCTTCTGAGTCCTATCTGTTTCTTCAGCCATTCTCTGGTAAGAAAAAAATCTCATAAATTAAGTGAGCAACTACGTTTGTATTACCTCTCAAGGTTTGAATGTCCTCCTTATTTTTGATTTGTGGACTATTGGTGAGCATTGTTTTAATAACTGCATTTTTGTTGTGTGCTCTGCTCATTGTGATTTTGTTCTGTTGGTTGAGTGAAAAAATAGTTTCTTTTTATTTATTTATTTATTTATTTTTTTTCCTGAGATGGGGTTTCGCTCTTGTTACCCAGGCTGGAGTGCAATGGCACGATCTTGGCTCACCGCAACCTCCGCCTCCTAGGTTCAGGCAATTCTCCTGCCTCAGCCTCCTGAGTAGCTGGGATTACAGGCACGCGCCACCATACCCAGCTAATTTTTTGTATTTTTAGTAGAGACGGGGGTTTCACCATGTTGACCAGGATGGTCTCGATCTCTTGACCTTGTGATCCACCCGCCTCGGCCTCCCAAAGTGCTGAGATTACAGGCATGAGCCACCGCGCCCGGCCAAATAGTTTCTCTTTTGAAATGGGGGTCTCACTCTTTTGCTCAGGCTGGAGTGCAGTGCTGCAATCACGGCTCGCGGCAGTGCTGACCTCCTGGCTTCAAGCGATCTTTCCACCAGAGCCACCCAAGTAGCTGGGGCTGCAGGCGTGTTTGAGGAGTTTGAGGCTGCAGTGAACGATGATCATTGTGCTACTGCATTCCAGCTTGAGTGACAGACTGAGACCCTGTCTCAAAAAGACAAAAGCCCACAAAAACAAAAGGTGGACAGGGAAACCCACAATGGAAAGGCGATGTTAAGGTCTGAAAGAAGGCCAGGCACAGTGGCTCACATCTGTAATCCCAGCACTTCGGGAGGCTGAGGCAGGAGGATCACTTGAGCCCAGGAAGTCGACCTGAGTTCAAGCGATCCTCCTACCTCCTCAGCCTCCTGAGTAGCTGGGACTACAGACATATGCCACCATGCCCAGCTTGAAAATTTTTTAAGAAAGAAAGGGCAGTTGATGAGCTTGTTTGGGAACACATGACGTAATTCAATTGGGGACATTAAATACTTTGATTAAAAATGGAAAGAACACTGGGGCTAGGTGTAGTGGTTCACACCTGTAATCCCAGCACTTTAGGAGACTGAGGTGGGAGGGTTACTTGAGCCCAGAAGTTTGAGGATGCTGTGAGCCATGACCATGCTTTTGCACTCCAAACTGGGCGTGAGAGGAAGATCCTTCTTAAAAAACAAAAAAAAAAACCAATGTTGGGAACAATAGTAAGAGGAGTTAAAAAAAAAAGAAAACAATTAAATACCTTGCCTGCTTCTCTGCTTTAAGTATCTTACTTGACCTAAAGATCTGTTCTTGTATTTTTAAAAATTTTTCGTACTTTTTTTTTTTTGAAAGAAAAAAAAGAATGAAGAAGAGGAAAAAGGAAGAGAAAGAGGGAGAGAGAATAGGAGTATTGCTTTCTTGCCCAGGCTAGAATGCAATTTAGTAATGGGTATTGAAAACCTCTTTTATACCAATAATTATACTTAATGATGTAGACAGGAAGGAATAAGGGAAGAAAATAACAAACAAGCAGCCAACCAATATTTCATTTAAACCTATGAAATGCTATGCGGTTACTGAGGAGTGATTTACTTCCAATTATGTAGTCACTTTTGGAATAGGTGTGAGGTGGTATAACTTATTCATTCCACAACTATTAATTGAGCTCTTACTGTTTACCAGGAATTGTTGTTGGCACTGGGGATGTATTAGTCAACAACACAGAGAAAAATTCCAGCACTCGTGTTGTTTGCATACTACTCTGAAACAGACTAAATCATTAGTAGAAGGAAACAAATGATAGAGATCAACGGAAGTGACAGAGAACTTGGGAGGATGGAGTACAAAGGGAAGATACTTAAAATTTTAAATTGGGTGGGCTGGGTTGGGCATGGAGGCTCACATCTGTAATCCCAGCACTTTGGAAGGCTGAGACAGGAGGACAGCTAGAGCTGTGGAGTTACAGGCTGTAGTGAACTACCGTTATGGTGCCACTGCATTTCAGCTTGAGTGACAGAGTGAGACCTTGTCTCAACACACACACACACACACACACACACACACACGGGTAGACAAAAAAATTCCCTCAATGAAAATATTATGTTCAAGTAAAGATCTGAAGGAAGGGCGGGCACAGGCTGGGCATGGTGGCTCACGCCTGTAATCCAAGCACTTTGGAGGCCAAGGCGGGCGGATCACCTGAGGTCAGGAGTTCAAGACCAGCCTGACCAAGATGGTGAAACCCTGCCTACAAAAAAAAAAAAAAAAAAGGAAGAGCAGGCACAGTGACTCATGCCTGTAATCTCAGCACTTTGGGAAGTTAGGGAGGATGGATTGCTTGAGCCCAGGAGTTGGAGACCAGCCTAGTCAACATGGCAAAACCCCGTCTCTACACAAAATACAACAATTACCATGCCTGTAGTTCCAGCTACTCAGGAAGTTGAGGCAGGAGGATTGCTTGGGCCTGGGAGGTCGAGGATGCAGTGAGCCATGATTGTGTCACTCACTACACTTCAGCGTGGGTGACAGAGCAAGACCCCATCTCAAGGAAAAATAAAAACATCTTAATCCATGAGGCTTAAGGGGGAAGAGCATATTCCAAGCCAAGAGGAAAGACTTGCAAGTCCCTGAAGCAGGAACCCCCCTGCCATGTTTCAGGTACAGCGAGGAAGGTATTTTAAGTGGATCAGAGTAAAGGAGGAGAAGAAGAGGAGTTAAGAGGGGCATACAGAGGAGGCCAGCAGAGGCCTTGTAAGCTGTTGTATGGAGTTTGTCTTTTCCTCTGAGTGAAATAGGTCATCGTGGGGGGCTCTGAGCAGAGAACTCACATTTTAATAGGATGATTCTAGCTACTACATTGAGAAGAGGCTGGCTGGCGGGGTGAGGGTAGAGCAGAGGGCCAGTTAGGAGACTAGAGCAATAATCCAGGCACTATGCATTTGTGGCTCGGAGCAAAGCGGCAGTAGTAGAAGTGGTGAAAGTGGCCAGATTCCAGATTTTTTTTTTTTTTGAGACAGGGTCTGGCTGTGTCACCCGTGGCATGATCTCAGCTTACCATAGCCTCGACCTCCTGGGCTCAAGTAATCCTCCTGCCTCAGCCCCTTGAATGGCTAGGACTACAGATGCATGCCACCATGCCCGGCTAACTTTTGTATGTTTTGTAAAGATGTGGTTTCACCATGTTGCCCAGGCTGGCCTTGAACTCTTGCACTCAAGCGATCCCCCCATCTCAGCCTCCCAAAGTGCTGGAATTACAGACGTAAGCTACTGCGCCCAGCCTGGAAGTATTTTGAAGGTTCAGTTTGAGGATTTGCTGACAGATTGAGTTTGAGAGAAATGAAGGAGTAAATAACTCCAAGTGTTTTATCTTGTTAGAAGGATGGTGTTGCCATGAAGTTGGGAAGCCTGTGAAAGACTGGTTTTTCAGGGGAAGATCAGGACTTTGTGAACACAGGAAACTGCAGATTACTCTTAGATATCCAAGTAGAGATGTCGAAGAGATGAATGTATACAGAAGTCGGAATTCAAGAGAGAGGTCTGGACTGGAGATACGTGGTGTTAACAGCTTATAGATTGTGTAAACTCATGAAATGGAACAGTGCTTTCAAGGAGTGGAAATGGAATAGAGGCTATTACATGAGTTCCAGGCTCTCCAAAATGCAGAGGGCAGGGAGACAAGGAGGAACCAGGAAAGGCAGGAGGAAAGGAGTAACTAGCATGGTAGAAGGAAAATTGGGGTGAGTTTGATGTTCTGGAAGCCAACAGGAAAAAGTGTTTCAGGAAAAAGAGAGTTGATGATTGCACCAAAAGCCGGTAAGACTCACATATGATGAGGATGAAGAAGTGACTATTGGATTTAACAATGTGGAGGTGACCCTGATAAGATCAGTTTTTGTGGAATGCAGAGTTGAGCACTTGATTGGATGCAGTTCAGGGAGAATGCTCGAACAAAAGTGCATTCAGCAAGTATATATAAATCTTTTGAGGAGTTTTACTTTAAGCTAAGAGAAGGAAAAAAGTACAGTAACTGGTTAAGAGAAGGTTATCTTAAAAATGTATAAAGTGAGGCCGGCGTGGTGGCTCACGCCTATAATCCCAGCACTTTGGGAGGCTGAGGCGGGTGGATCACGAGGTCAAGAGATCGAGACCATCCTGGTCAACACGGTGAAACCCCGTCTCTACTAAAAATACAAAAAATTAGCTGTGCACGGTGGTGCGTGCCTGTAATCCCAGCTACTCAGGAGGCTGAGGCAGGAGAATTGCCTGAACCCAGGAGGCGGAGGTTGCGGTGAGCCGAGATCGTGCCATTGCACTCCAGCCTGGGTAACAAGAGCGAAACTCTGTCTCAAAAAAAAAATATATATATATATATATATAAAGTGATAACACGTTTGTATATTGATGGGAAAGATCTAGTCAAAAGGAAAAGATTCAGGAATGAGTTGGGAGGCTTGCCAGAATGACATTTTTGTAAAGAAGAGAGGAATGATTATTTAAGTGCACGAGAAGAAAGGCTTGTCTTTGATGGAGGTATGAACAGTTCACCCACAGTAACAGGAGTGAAGGCAGCGTGGATGGGCTCAGTTGTAGCAGATGCATGGATGTTGTGGGATTTGTGGGGTTCTCTAATTGCAGTGCCACGATCACGGTTCACTGTAGCCTCAATCTCCTCGGCTCAAGCGATCCTCCTATCTTAGCCTTTCAAGTAGCTGGGACTACAGACATGCACCACAATCCCCCGCTAATTTAAATTTTTTTTGTAGCTAGGGGGTTTTGCCATGTTGCCCAGGCTGGTCTTGCACTCTTGGCCTCAAGCAATCCTCCTGCCTCAGCCTCCCAATGTGCTGGGATTACAGGTGTGAAGCAGTGTATCCAGGCTTTTTTTCAATGAATGTCTTTTTTTTTTTTTTTTTTTGAGATGGAGTTTCGCTCTTGTTACCCAGGGTGGAGTGCAATGGCGCGATCTCGGCTCACTGCAACCTCCGCCTCCTGGGTTCAATCAATTCTCCTGCCTCAGCCTCCCGAGTAGCTGGGACTACAGGTGCGCACCACCATGCCCAGGTAATTTTTGTATTTTTAGTAGAGACGGGGTTTCACCTTGTTGACCAGGATGGTCTTGATCTCTTGACCTTGTGATCCACCCGCCTTGGCCTCCCAAAGTGCTGGGATTATAGGTATGAGCCACCGTGCCGGCCTTCAATGAATGTCTTATCTGAGGTACGATATCTGTATGGAAAAGCACAACATTCCAATATATAGCTCAAGAATTTTTACAAAGTAAGCACACCTGTGTAATTAGAACCCTGGTCAAGAAAAAGGAGATTCCCAGCAACCCAGAATATCTCTTGTGTTCCTTTCCAACGACTTTGCAAAAATAACCATTGTTCTCACTTTTTTTTTTTTTTTTTTTTTTGAGACGGTGTTTCGCGTTACCCAGGCTGGAGTGCAATGGCGCGATCTCGGCTCACCGCAACCTCTGCCTCCTGGGTTCAGGCAATTCTCTTGCCTCAGCCTCCCGAGCAGCTAGGACTACAGGCGCGCACCACCATGCCCAGCTAATTTTTGTATTTTTAGTAGAGACAGGGTTTCACCTTGTTGAGCAGGATGGTCTCGACCTCTTGACCTCGTGATCCACCTGCCTCGGCCTTCCAAAGTGCTGGGATTATAGGCGTGAGGCACTGCACCCGGCCTTGTTCTCACTTCTAACATGACAGATTATTCTGCCTGGTTTTGAATTTTATGTAAATACTATGTTCTCTTTTGTTTGTGGCTCCTTAAACTTGACATTATGTTTACAAGAGTCATCTATGTTGTACACAGCAGTTCAGTGATTCTCACTGCTTGTAGTAATATTTCATCGTATGAACATACCATAGTTGATCCATTCTATTATGGATGAACATTTGGGGTGTTTCCAACTTTTGCCCATTATAAACTGTGCTCCTATGGGCCTTCTCGAACGTGTTTTATAGTAAACATGTGTATACAGGTATATCTCAGAGTTATTGTGAGTTTGGTTCCACACCACTGAATAAAGCAAATTTTGCAATACAGCAAGTCAGACAAATGTTTCGATTTCTCAGTGCATATAAAAGTTATGTTTACACTGTATCTGTGCAATGGCCTTATGTCTAAAAATGAAATGTATATACATTAGTTTAAAAACACTACTGGGCAGTCAGTGCAAAAAAAAAAAAACTTTATTGCTAAAAAATGTTAATAATCTGAGCCTTCGGTGAGTCATATAATCTTTTCGCTGATGTAGGGTCTTGTATCAGTGTTGATGGGGGCTGACTGGTTAAGGTGGTGGTTGCTGAAGGTGGGGGTGCTGTGGATAAGACAGCAATAGAGTTTGCCACATTGATTGACTCTTCCTTTCATGAAAGAGTTCTCTGTAGCATGCCACGCTGTTTGATAACATTTTACTCCCAGGAGAACTTCCAAAATTAGAGTCAGTTCTCTCATAGCTTAGTGCTGTTTGATCAATCAAGTTTATGTAATATTCTAAATCTTTTGTTATCGTTTCAACAATGTTCATAGCATCTTTGCCATGAGTAAATTTCATCTCAAAATACATCTCTCTCTCCCTCCCTTTCCTTTCCTTTCTTCTCTTTGTCTTTCTTTTCTGCCCTCCCTCCCTCCCCCCTTACTTTCTTTCTTTCTTTCCTTTTCTTCTGACAAAGTCTTGTTCTGTCACCCAAGCTAGAGGGCAGTGGCATGATCGCGGCTCACTGCAACCTCGGCCTCTTGGGTTCAAGCGATTCTTCTACCTCAGCCCCCTGAGTAGCTGAAATTATAGGCATGTGCCACCACGCCTGGCTAATTTGAATATTTTTAGTAGAGACGGGGTTTTGCCATGTTGGCCAGGCTGGTCTTGAACTACTGACCTCAAGTGATCCACCCACCGTGGCCTCCGAAAGTGCTGGGATTACAGGCATGAGCCACTATGCCAAGTCAAGAAACTACTTTCGTTGTTCATCTACAAGAAGCACCTCCTCATCTGTTTAAATTTTATCATGAGATAAAATTCTAGCTGGGTGAGGTGGCTCACACTTGTGATTCCAGCACTTTGGGAGGCTGAGGTGGACAGATCATGAGGTCAAGAGATGGAGACTGTCCTGGCCAACATGGTGAAACCCTGTGTCTAGTTAAAATATAAAACTTAGCTGGGCATGGTGGTACGCGCCTGTAGTCCCAGCTACTTGGGAGGCTGAGGCAGGAGAATTGCTTGAACCTGAGAGGTGGAGGTTGCAGTGAGCCGAGATCACGCCACTGTACTCCAGACTGGGATTCTTTTTTTTAAGATGGAGTCTTGCTCTCTTGCCCAGGCTGTAGTGCAATGGCATGGTCTCAGTTCACTGCACCCTCCACCTCTTGGGTTCAAGTGATTCTCCTGCCTCAGCCTCCCGAGTAGGTGGGACTACAGATGCATACCACCATGCCCAGCTAATTTTTGCATTTTTAGTAGAGATGGGGTTTCACCTTGTTGGCTAGGATGGTATCGATCTCTCAACCTCATGATTTGCCGGCTTCGGCCTCCCAAAGTGCTGAGATTACAAGTGTGAGCTACCATGCCTAGGCAGCTTTTTTTTTTTTTTTTTTTTTTTTAAGACGGGGTTTCACCATGTTGGTCAGGCTGGTCTTGAACTCCCGACCTCAGGTGATCTGCTCACCTTGGCCTCCAAAGTGCTTGGATTACAGGTGTGAGACACCATGCCCGGCTTTTTTTTTTTTTTTTTTGAGATGGAGTCTTGCTCTGTTACCCAGGCTGGACTGCAGTGGTGTGATCTTGGCTCACTGTAACCTCTGCCTCTCGGGTTCAAGCGATTCTCCTGCCTCAGCCTCCCGAGCAACTGAAATTACAGGCATGCAGCACAACACCCAGCTAATTTTTGATTTTTTAGTAGAGACAGGGTTTCACCATGTTGGCCAGGCTGGTCTCAAACCCCTGACCTTGTGATCCTCCTGCCTCGGCTTCTCAAAGTGCTGCAATTACAGGCATGAGTCACCATGCCTGGCCTTTCTTTTTTTCTTAAGACAGTATTTTTACTCTGTCATTCAGGGTGGAGTACACAGGTGCCATCACAGCTTAGTGCAGCCTTGACCTCTGGAGCTTGGATGATCTTCCTACCTCAGCTTCCTGAGTAGCTAGAACTACAGGGGCCGGCCACCACACCCAGCTAATTTTTTTTTTTTTTAAATAGAGGTAGGGTTTCCACATGTTGCCCAGGCTGGTCTTGAACTCTTAGGTTCAGTAGATGCTCCTGCCTTAGCTTTCCAAAGTGCTGGAATTACAGGCATGAGCCATTAAGCCTGGACAATGCTTTCAATTCTTTTGGATATATACTCAAAACTGGAATTGCTGGATCATTTGGTAAATTTATTTATTTATTTATTGAGACAGAGTCTTGCTCCGTTGCCAAGGCTGGAGTGTAGTGGCACAGGTATAGCTCACTATAGCCTCGAACTCCTGGGGTCAAACAATCCTCCTGCCTTGGCCACCCAAGTAGCTGGGACTACAGGTGCATGCCACCACACCTGGCTAATTTTTTTTTTTTTTCCGTAGAGACTGGAGTCTCTATGTTGCCTAGGCTGGTCTCTAAGTAGTGACCTCAAGCATGCCTCCTGCCTCAGCCTCCCAAAGTAGTTATGACCTGACATGCCTGGCTGGCAATTCTCTCTTTAATTTTTTTGAGGAACTGTCATACTGTTTGCTGTAGTTGCGGCAGTCTTCCATTCTCACCAACACTGCATAAGAATTCCAATTTCTCTACATTCTCATCACTTGTTATTTCTTTCCCCCGCTAGTGGGCATCCTTCGTAATGTGAGGTGACTCTCAGTATTTTTACGACTTTATTTCATTGTCTTCTAGCTGCATAGCTGGTAACATGTAGTCTGTGGAAATCATTATCTTTGTTTTCGTGGGTATAAAGTGTCTGTTGGCTCTCACTGCTTTTCAATTTTATCACTGTTTCTCAGCAGTTAGATTACGATGTACTGTGGTTATCCTGCTTGGAGTTAAGCTTCTTGGTTTACAGTTTTCATCGAATTTGGAAAAATTTGGTCATTGTCTCCTTCATTTCATTTTTCTGTTCTCCCATATGTAGCCACTCAATGCTATTTCAAAAATCTCTGAGGTTCAGTTCCTTTTTTTATCCCTAGTTAACGTTCTTTCTGAGGTATTTTAGAAAGTTTTTTCCTCAGTTTCACTGATCTCTTCTTTAGTATTAATCTGCTATTCAGTTACATTTTCTTTTCATATATTGTATCTTTTATCTCTAAGTTCTGCTTGGTTTTTTTTCATCTTTCATTTTTGTCATTAAGTACTTGTATTAATATAAAAATAGCTGTTTTCACATCCTTGTCTGCTGGCTCTATCACCCCTGTCATTTCGGTGTCTGTTCCTGTTCACTACTTTTTGTCCTCGTAAAGGTCACATTTTCCTGTTGCTTAGCATGTCTTGTAATTCGTCTGTTAGACGTAGGACACTGTAACTCTTAAGTTATTGAGGATCTGGACTTTGTTTACTTGTGTTGGGCTTCGTTTTGGCAACTCTTTGTGGAGCAGTGTGATGCCCTTGAGTCCTGCGTTTCAGTTTTGCTAGGGTGAGTCCAAGTCAAGCAGCTTTCATTAAAGGGATGCCTGCTACCAAGGCATGACTGCTCTGGGGTCTCCGATGTCTTGGGTGATTACGAAGGACTCTTCACTCTGGCATCCCCCACTGTGAACTTTGGGAATTGCTGTTTCCAACTCCCCACTCTTAGCTTAGCCTAGAAGAGTGTCACTCTGCTTCTGTGCAGCCAGGCACTGAGTAAGGACTCTAGGGGATGACGGTATAGATTCCTGGAGGTTTATTTTTCCCCCTCCATAGTGGTCTCCTTTCTGGAAATCTGCTTGCAGCTTCCAACGACTTTAGCTTCCTTCAACTCCGCAAGGCTGACAGGTTCTGTTTGGATTTCCTTTCCCTGTGTCTGCAGCTTGGATATTGCGTCTATGAAAAGAGCTGGGATGATTATAGGTTTCATCCTACTTTTTTTTTGTTTTTCAGGGATTACAGTCCTGTGCTGCCTGTGATCCGATACATGAAAAACATTTGTTTCATATATTTAATCTACTTTTCTAGTTGTTTATAGAGAAAGTTAAGTGTCACCCTTCTTACTCTGGCGTGACTAGACGTGGAAGTCTCCAGGTAGAGGCTTCTTATCAGGGAATAGAGTGAGAAGCAGCAGGAAAGAGAAATGCGTAAAGTTTGTGTGTTCATTCCTTAACTTGGCCAAAGAATTGGTGCTGCCTGTGTCTCTCCGGAAGTAGAAAGAACACCTTCACATCTCTGCCTACAGGCAAAACCAAGATGGATATAACGAATCTCATTTTCCTGGTACAGAGCTTCGGCAACTATCAATGCATGGTCCATTTTGTTTGACTGTAATCCATCCCCCTACCCAGTTATTTTTGAAGTGCTAAATGCCATTTCATTAGAAATTTTTGTAGTAGGCATTGATTTTTAATCCATTGGCTTCTCACTTAACTGCGTATAGTGTGCATGTAGGTGCATAGTAGTAGGGACTTAAAGGTGCTTAAATAATAATGCATAAATGACAGCTTTTATTTTCATGTAGTCTAGTCATATAATTTTGGGAGTTTTATACTCAGGTTTTCTCCTGATTGGATTTTTGGTCTTAAAAAGGTGCATCCCTGTCTGGGTCTTAATTTTCTTGTGCACGGAAAGAGGAGGCTGAAGTCACTGGATCATTTTTGAGGTTCCATTCAGCTTTGAAAGGTTTTGATCTGTGAACCTTCACGTGTCCATGGGTTAGCATCTTGGCCAGTAAGTTCTGACAAATGTTCATATGTATGTTAACCTGAACTCCAGGCTCTGAGTTTTCATTGGAATTTGAATTTCCGTGATCTGGGCTTTCTCATTCCCATAATTAAACCCCTAAGCCAGTCTAATTTTAACTGCTCCCTGGATACTCTTATCTTTCCTGCATGTTTCAGCTTTGTTTCCTGTGTCTCCCACCCTCAAAGACCACTAAAGGCCTCTTGAGAATTTCTCTGCCCAGCTTTCAAGGCCTCCTGTAATCTGCTCTCATGTTACAAAATCAACTGTATTTTCCACTTGAATCCAAATTTCATAACTAATGTTACAAACTGCTTCCCCAATTGATTCATATATATCATTGTAAATATGTGTACTTTAAAAATATTCCAGAAATTTACCTTTAGTATACATTTGTGACCTTTTCAAAACTGAAGGCAACAGACCAGTGTGTTATGAGTGACTGATAATGTACCGAGAGGAAATACTGTTTTCTTCCCAGCCGTGTGAGTGCAAATCGTATGAAGCCAATCAGTCACCAGTCTGGCATTAAGCCCAAGGAAGAGGCTATTCTTTGTCCACTCTTTGGGTGTTAAAATAGCAAATATGAGAACCTGGAGGACTGTCTCTACACTATCACAAAAAGCCCAGCTTTCTTTGACTTGTATTCCTGACAGTAGGTGAATTAATGAATTTCTTTCTTCCACATTAACAGGCACCTACGATTCTTTTAAGTTCCGGGGCACATGTGCAGGATGTACAGGTTTGTTACATATGTAAACTTGTGCAATGGTGGTTTGCTGCACCTGTCAACCCATCACCTAAGTATGAAGTCCACCATGCACTAGCTATTTTTCCTCATGTGCTCCCTCCCCCTCCCCCACTACCTGACAGGCCCCAGTGTGTTGTTCCCCTCCCTGTGTCCATGTGTTCATTGTTCAGCTCCCACTTAGGAGAACATGTGGTGTTTGGTTTTCTGTTCCCGTGTTAGTTTGCTGAGGATAATGGCTTCCAGGTTCATCTATGTCCCTTCAAAGGAATAATCTCATTCCTTTTTATGGTTGCATAGTATTCCATGGTGTGTATGTACCACATTTTATCCGGTCTATCGTTGATGGGCATTTGGGTTAATTCCATGTCTTTGCTATTGTGAACAGTGCTGCAATGAACATACGTGTATCTGTATAATGATTTACATTCTTTTGGATATATACCTAGTAATGGGTTTACTGGGTCAAATGGTATTCGTGGTTCTAGATCTTTGAGGAATCAACAGGTAACTAAGATTCTATCCCTAGACTAGAAACTATGGCCAGCTGCGAGGGCACAAAGTGATACATGCACCTGTTGTGACCTTTTACTTTAATTGCAGTGCCTTGAGTAACACTGTGGTAAGATTAGAAGACACGCCACAGTGCAAGTATCAGTCATGTGGTGTGTATGCGATAATTAGAAGTCACAGGAGGAAATGCCAGGCTTTGACTTCTGCACCTCTGCCCAGGCAAAAGCAGAGGTATGTATGTATGGTGGCTAAGCTAAATATGTAAACTGGTTTCAATGGATGGAATGAAAAATCCTAGGTATTCCATAGCAGTTACCTGTAGGAGTACTCTAGCATCTATTGTGAGTCTACTTCAGTCAGCCTGAAACAAAAATCTGTCCCATCAGAGAGATGGCCTCCCACTAAATAATGCTGAGCAAAGCCCTAAGTACAGACCACTTTCTAGTACAGAGCTGTTTAAAGTAAAAAGTCTGGGCTGGGCATGGTGGTCACGCCTATAATCTTAGCACTTTGGGAGGCCAAGGCGGGTGGATTGCTTGAGCCAAGTTCGAGAGCAGCTGGGCAACATGGTGAAACCCCATCTCTACTAAAATACAAAAAATTAGCTGGGTGTGGGGACGTGCACCTGTAATCTCAGCTACTCGGGAGGCTGAGACAGGAGAATTGCTTGAACCCGGGCGACTGAGGTTGCAGTGAGCAGAGATCACACCACTGCACTCCAGCCTGGGCAAGCGACAGAACTAGACTCCATCTCAAGAAAACAGGAAAAGTCTGGGTTGAACTCCACATTCTACTCCAATAGTAGTTTTCTAGTGTGCCTGGCATATATGAGTTAAGAGTCTGTGAATGTTTTCCTTGGAGAATACTATTCAAACGTTAGCTGAGAAACCAAATAAATGTATCTCAATGATTATCCCGACCTCCTCTGGGAGAAACATGTATTACTGCTCTCAAAAAGGTTTATATTCTGTCCTTTGTCTTTTCATGCATTATTTTTGAGACAGGGTATTACTGTGTCACCCAGGCTGCAGTGCAGTGGCATGATCTTGGTTCACTCCAACCTTCGCCTCCCTGGCTCAAGTGTTAATGCTTCCACCTCGGCTTCCCAAGTAGCTGGGATGACAGGTATGCACCATCATATGTGGCCTTTTTTTTTTTTTTTTTTTCGTAATTTTGAGTAGCACGGGGTCTCCTCATGTTGGCCAGGCTGGTCTCAAACAACTCTTGAGCTCAAGCAATCCACCTCCTTCGGCCCCTAATGTGCTGGGATTACAGGCCTGAGTTCCCATGCCCAGGCTTTTCATGTATTTAAATGACTCCACTGCAAGAGGTCAGAAAGAAATATAGATTACACTCAGAGATACAACTGGGTTTGTTTTGGAGGATGTTTTAAACTGACAGTAAAGACATGAAAATTGGAGGAAATAGCCTAACCAAACATTAAGAAATCATAGGTCTCTTTTTTTCTCAAGCGTAACTGGAGCAGACTATGTAATGGGTAGTAGTGGACGTTAGGCAGGGAATATGGAAATACAGGATAGAATGAGTTGGAGGATGAAATAATTTTCTTTGTAAAGACAGTCTGTGTTGTCCAGGGTAGTCTCGAACTCCTGGGTTCAAGTACTCCACCAGCCTTGGCCTCCCAAAGTACTGAGATTACTTACAGGTATGAGCGACCAGCACCTAGCCGAAAAGAAGTTCTGAGAATCGAGTACTACAGTGGCAGGCTAACAACCCTAACGCCCCTTCCTCATGTTACCTGGTCTAAGGCAAGTGTTTTGGTTTTGTTTTTGCTATGATTGTCTAACCTTTACTAAGTTGTACTTGGGTTTTTCATGCCAATCAATCATTAAGTTTGCTTTTATACTTGATTCCACCCTGGTTTTGCCCCTGCTGATGCTTTCATCAGGTAAGGCTACAACTGACTAAACATGACTTTATTGACATTAAGACTTCTGAAAGAGTATCACGTTCCTAGCAGAGAAAATGCATTATCTAGTATCTATCTTCATATTGCTACCTTACAGCTTCAGAGTTGTAAAATGAGTTTATTGAAGAAGGTTCTTAGGAAGGCAACAACTTTTGTCATTAAAAAAAAGTTTTATGTTTTTTTCATGCTGTATAATAAAGGTAAGAGGCTACAGAGTTATAAGCTTTTTCCTAGTGGAATTCTCTGGTATAGCGCAGTGTAGTCATTTCTGCAGTTCTAGAATAAATAAAAAGTCTCTTCTATGCTTCTCTTCAAAAGCAATGAATAACAGAAGATGGCATAGAAGAAGGCATTTTTCCCTTTTCATTCTGTAGTATTGGAGCCAGTATCTAGGGAACAAAAAAAAGAAAGTAAATAATTCAAGGAGCAATTTAATTTTAAATGTGAATATTTTAAGAATATCAAAAATGAGAACACAGGACTAATGGTGGTGGCTTGAAGGGTGGGGAAGAACACAGGGCAAGGTTGGAGAGGGAAGGTGACAGTGGAAATACATTCACAACTTCACTAACCTTTTCAAGCAGAGATTAAAAAGATGCTTTGCTCTTCCCATTCATACTAGAGTAAAACCAAGTTGAACTGCCTTTGGTTCATATGTAACATAGTTCTTTTCCAGGTCCTTTACTGTCCCAAACTTGTTTTTTATTCTTAACTGTGTTGCACAGGGTGCAGTGCAGTGGCATGATCTCAGCTCACACCAACCTCCGACTCCCAGGTTCAAGTGATTCTCCTGCCTCAGCCGGAGCAGCTGGGATTACAGGTGTGCCCCACCATGCATGGCTAATTTTTCTATTTTAAGTCGACATGGGGTTGCACCATGTTGGCACTGGACTCCTGGCCTCAAGTGATCCTCCCAAAGTGCTGGGATTACATGCATGAGCCACCATGCCCAGCCTATTCCAAACTTCTAACATTGCATTAAAGTAAATGGAATACAATTTAAGCTTGAGTCCATCAATTACTACACTGTACTGTAAGTGGGGGAAATAAATAAATGTTTATATAAATAAGGCTGATCTGCTACTTCTCCTCTATTGGGGTTTGGAAAACAATCTTGTGTGGTTAACAGCAACACACTCTAAAGGACTACCAGACAGGAGCTCCTATCAGTAAAAAAAACCTCTGAACAAAATACGTATTTTACTGACTCTGGTTCTCAGCTATGGTTCAAATAAGTGAAATTGACACTCTACTAATCTGCATCTGTTCTGTCCAATACAGTAACCACTGCCTAGCCATATGTAGCTAAATTTACATTAATGCAAATTAACAAAATTAAGTTCCTCACTTGCCTTACCCACATTTCAAATACAATAGCCATGAGTGGCTACTGGAAAATGCAACAAAACATTTCTATGGTAACAAAGGTCTAACCAGCACTAAGCATTAACAGAGGTCTAGGTATTATAAATAAATTAACCTAAGGGAACAGTAAAAGTACCGTTGCTAGGTTCAGAGACTTTCTTATATCTGGAAGAGATTATTATTTCTTTAAAAATGATGATTGATTGATTGATTGATTTACAAATCTCTACATATACATTTTTGGGAAAAAAAGGTAGTATTTAATATGGCAGTTATAAGACCATCATCAGGTAGTGTTACAGATGGTAATGTATTTTTTCTATGTTTTTGTATTCTCTACATTTCTTCAGTGATTAGCTACTTGGAAATCCAAAATATATGAAACAAATCCAACTTAAACAGGGAAATGGAGAGTATTACTTTCTACATTTCTTTTTCTTGCTTTTCAAAACTCCCCCTCTTAAAGAACAGCAAGCAGTCTTTTCTATTTAACTTCTGGAATGACTGACTGCTTTTAACAGAAGTGGTTGAAGACTATAAAGTTTGTATTTAAAATATAAATCACAAAAAGCAAATAACCCTGAAACAGAAACCAGCGGTATAGCTTTTGAAACATTTAAGGACCTGAAGTTCCTAGGTCTGGTGTGAAGAATTCACTTGCATATATATGTAACAAATTAGAGGAATGGATATTTTCCATCATGATGCCAAAGTCCTTAAGCTAGTCTTTTCCCCCAACCCAAATTCAATCTGTGTAAGTAGTCTATGTGTCATTTGAAATGTATCCACCTACAGTCAATAAGAGCACTCTTTGAGATTTGTAATTCAGAATTTAGCTGAGCTAGAAGCCTGGGATCTAGCTGGGCATTGATCATTTGGCCATTTTCTCCCTTAGGCTTTTCATATAGATGCAGCTATTCTAAAGGCTCATAAAATCAAGGTTTTCAGTAGCTTTGCTTTCAAAGAAATTAGGCAAACACTTACTTTTTCCATCACAGGCAACAATTTTCACTTTTTCCACTTTAATAAGTTCTGTCACCTCTCTGAATTCAACGTCATTCAATACAAAAGTCCACACGTTATCGCAGAATCTGTACGTATTTAGCGCACCCTTTAAAACAAAACATTTAGACATACCATGAAGTTATTTTTTCCCCTCACATTTTTCACCAATTTAAGAGATCTTAGCTACCAAATACAAAATTGTTAGTAAGTTTAATGCTTAAGATTTTCCTTACTTTTAATCCTAGTTACTGAGAAAAGAAAAAAATGAGACAAATTTACTAAAGGGATAGTTCAAAAACATTTTAGTTGGTAGACAGTATTTTCAGTACTGCAAATGCATCTGCAAATTACCTGAAACAGGAAGAAAAAAAAAACCTTGCGTTTGTATTTCTACTGCCCTCAGGTGGCTAAGTTATGAAAGTTCATTCAAAATATTATGGAAATATTTCTTAAGTTACATATTTCATTGTGTATGTTAATTCTCCAAATGTGTACAAAAGCCAGGATCTCCTAGAAACACTCAATGTTAATCCTGTGACTTGGTTCAGATGCATTACTATATTAGTCAGTCACTAAGACTACAACATTCATTGGCTTGTACAATTTATTTTTTTTCTGAGATGGAGTCTCTGTTGCCCAGGCTGGAGTGCAGTGGTGCAATCTTGGCTCACTGCAACCCCCGCCTCCTGAGTTCAAGTGATTCTCCTGCCTCAGCCTCCTGAGTAGCTGGAATTACAGGCAAATGCCATCACACCTAGCTAAATTTTGTATTTTTACTAGAGACAGGGTTTCACCACTTAGCCAGGCTGGTCTCAAACTTCTGACCTCAGGTGATCTACCCACCTTGGCCTCCCAGAACACTGAGATTACAGGCTTGAGTCATTGTACCCAGCCTATTTTAATATTTTTTAAAAATAGAGACAGGGTCTTGCTATGTTGACCAGGCTAGTCTTAAACTTCTGGCCTCAAGCAATCTTCCCGCCTTGGTCTCCCAAAGTGCTGGGATTACAGGCGTCAGCCACCACAGCCAGGCCACATTCTTCTAATTAGTTGGAGTGCAGGGCACAATCTCAGCAGCTCACTGCAATCTCTGCTTCCCAGGTTCAAGCAATTCTGTCTCAGCCTCCCGTGTAGCTGGGACTACAGGCACAGGGTACCATGCCTGGCTACTTTTTGTATTTTTAGTAGAGACAGAGTTTCACCATGTTGGCCAGGCTGGTCTCAAACTCCTGACCTCAGGTGATTTGCGCATTTTCGCCTACCAAACTGCTGGGATTATGCGTAAGCCACCGCGCCCAACCTATTTTTATTTTTTGAGATGGAGTCTCACTCTGTCGCCCAGGCTGGAGTGCAGTGGGGTGATCTTGGCTCACTGCAACCACCGCCTACCAGTTCAAGCGAATCTCCTGCCTCAGCCTCCCAAGTAGATGGGATTACAGGTGCCTGCCACCATGTCAGGCTAATTTTTGTATTTTTAGTAGAGACAGGGTTTCACCGTGTTGGCCACACTAGTCTTAAATTCCTGACCTCAGGTCACTCACCTCAGCCTCACAAAGTGGTGGGATTACAGGTGTAAGCCACCATGCACGGCCGGAAATTTTTAAAAAGAATGTGACGAAAGTCGTGCAAAGACACCAACAGAATATAATTAAAACCTGAGATATACCCACAAGTGCACATATAGTCACAGAGGAAATTTAGTATGCAACACTTAAATGACTAAAATCTTCAATTTAGAAACAAAGTTTCAAGCACAGAAATGCTCCCTGAAATATTACTGTAATAACAAAAACTGGATTCAATGTAAATAGTCTATCAAGTGAGAATAATTAAGAAAACTGATGGCTATGAATTAATGACTGAATGTAATAAATGAGTAATCACTGTGTGCTAGACTATGCTGGGCTCTGAGGATACGATGGTAAACACCAGTCCTTGCCAATGGCAGCTGAGTTTAGTAGGGAGATCATTATAACAAATAGATATGTAGTATAACAGTGCTATGAAAGAGTAAGTTACTGGGTACAATGAGAGTACAGCAAAGGCACTCAAGGGTATGGAGGACACAAGGCAGAGAGAGAGCTTCTCTCAAAAAGTGAAGGTTGAGTCCTGAAGAGTTAAGAGTCAAGGGAAAGAAGCGATAATGGAAAGGAAGACAAACATGTGGAATGGGGTAGTCGATTCCAGAAAACAGATCGTGTCAGGAGATCCTAAGATAAAGGAGAACCTTGGAAAACCTTTGCCCCATCCTAATGGTACTGGGAGGTCAGTGAAGGATTTTAAGCCAAAGTCACAGGATTAGATTTGCATTTTTGTTGATGACATAGAGAATGGATTAGACAGGACTATGACTAAAGGAAGACACACCAGCTATGAAGCTGATGTCTGTTAGCTGGGTGAACCAAAGAGGTGCAAGTGGCTTTAGTACAGTAAGAGTAAACGGATCTACAGAAATGCAGAGACTCTAAAAGGTAGCCTACCTTTAAAAGATAGGTCCAGTAGGACCGGACAAGTATAAATATGGTGGGGTTGGGGAAGAGAGAAATCCACGGTAACTCCCAAGTTTCTGGATGGAATGACAATGCATTCACAGAAAAAGCTGGTTTGGGAGTAAAGTTAAATTTGGATTTTGTTGAATTTCAGGTATATCTAAGTCATGATGTCCAATAAGTAGGTAGAGTATAGGAGAAAGCATGGGAACCTGATACTTTAACCAAAGCCAGAGGGTTGGATGAAACCAAAGATAGAAAGGCACTCTATAACCCTGAGGAATACCAACAATTAAATGATAAGCAAAGGCAGAAGATAACTACAAAGGAATCTGAGGGCAAGAGCCCAGGGAATAGGAGAAAAGCTCACACAGTATGATTTTCAAGGGAAATATGGGTGTCAAAAAAAAAGAATAATCAATAGTATTACAAATGATGCATGAGATTTAGCAAAAATAACTTGGCAACAACAATTTCAGTGGAAAATACATGGAAAATCATCTATGACATCATGTTAAGGGGAAAAGGCACAAAACTGTAAACCTGTAAGATATATTTAAAAATTAGATCTGCTCATTTGCTACAGTCTGAGCCTCTAAAAGCTGAACAGGTAGATGCTAATCTCAATGTTCATTTCCAGCATCCTGAATTTGTGTGTAATCCATAATCTTAAGAGTATATATATTACTGGCCAGGTGTGGTGGCTCATGCCTGTAATCCCAGCACTCTGGGAGGATCACCTGAGCTGAGGAGTTCAAGACAAGCCTGCCCAAAAGTGTGAAACCCGTCTCTATGTAAATACAGATATTAGGTGGACATGATGGTGGGTGCCTGTTATCCCAGCTACTTGGGAGGCTGAGGTGGGAGAATCACTTGAACCCAGAGGGTGGAGGTTGAAGTGAGCGGAGATGGCGCCATTGCACTCCCACCTGGATGACAGAGCGAGACTCCATCTCCAAAAAAAAAAGAGTGTCTGTATTTCTTTTTTTGTTTTTGTTCTCAGACAGTGTCTTGCAGCATTACCTAGGCTGGAGTGCAGTGGCACTATCTCGGCTCACTGCAACCTCCGCCACTTAAATTCAAGCGATTCTCCTGCCTCGGCCTCCCAAGTAGCTGGGATTACAGGCATGCACCACCACAACCAGCTACTTTTTATATTTTCAGTATAAAAAACACTGCATGCCACCTAAATATATGTACTCTTTTCTCCCTTACTACCCTCCCACCCTTTTCCCCAAATCCCCAAAGTCATTAAATCATTATTTTGCTTTTGTGTCCTCATAGCTTAGCTTGCAGTAAATTACTTTCATTGGATAAATAATGTTATGTAAATAATTTGAACGAAGCAAGTCATTGGAATTTATGGGCCAGTAACTGAGTATTCACTTTCAAATATAAATAAACTATTGTAGATGTAGACCGAAGTGAAAAATCTACTTGCATATAAGCATATGCTAAAATTCCATTAGTTGCAGTATAAATGTATATATTTCATTAATTTTACTGCAAACATGCTACAAAACTTGACTGAAAGATGTTAATTAAAAGTTATTAGGCCGGGCACTGTGGCTCACGCCTGTAATCCCAGCTCTTAGGGAGGCAGAGACAGGAGGATAGCTTGATCCCAGGAGTTCGAGACCTGCCTGGGCAATATAGCAAGACCCCGTTCTCTTAAAAAATATATACATATATATAAAATGCCTTCCAATTTCAGATGAAAATTAAGTTGACAATTAACATAATCAAAGAGCACATTAGCTAGATAACTTCTGAGCCAACAAATGTTTTTAAAAAGTTAAACCTAAGAGATTAAATAATATAAATCTAATCTTTTTAGAATAATTTCGTCTAGAATCTATAACATCAAATAAGCTTTTCTGTATAATTTTCATTTAAATACCTTGCTTTTTCACTCTCCATTTGAAAATCAAAATCCATTTAGTATCTCAAGTACAGTATAAAAACTAAGACATGTATATATAAGTATATATTACATATACACTCTATAATTATATATCAGATGAACATATATGTCTTTCAGTTTGTGTACATATATTATATAATTATAAATATGTAATCTATATATTTATATACATACTTTTTTTTTTTTTTGAGGGAGGATCTAGTTGTGTCACATAAGGCTAGAATGCAATGGCATGATCATGGCTCACTGCAGTCAGCCACAACCTCCTGAGCTCCAGCTGCTCTCTGACCTCAGCCTCCTAAGTAGCTGGGACTACGGGCACACACCATCACACCCAGCTATGTTTTTTTTTTTTTTTGAGACAGAGTTTCCCTCTCATTGCCCAGGCTGGAGTGCAACGACACCATCTTGGGTCACCACAACCTCCCAGGTTCAAGCAATTCTCCTGCTTCAGCCTCCCGAGTAGCTAGGATTACAGGCATATGCCACCATACCCAGCTAATTTTATATTTTTACTAGAGATGGAGTTTCTCTGTGTTAGTCAGGCTGTCTCTAACTCCCAAACTCAGGTGATCCACCCACCTTGGCCTCCCAAAGTGCTGGGATTACAGGTGTGAGCCACGGCGCCCAGCCCTTTTATTTATTTATTATTTGGACAGGGTTTCACTGTATTGCCCAGGCTAGTCTTTAACTCCTGCCCTCAAGTGATCCTCCTGCCTTGGCCTCCCAACGTGCTGGGATTACAGGCTTGAGCTGCAGTGCTTGGATAATTATACTTTTTAAAGTCAAATTTTGGATTTATTCTTTAAATTCAAAAAGTTCCTTCTATAAGATATTTGGCTTTGGTCAAATATTAATTATAATACTTAATCATTTGGCCAAATTTTATCTTCAATGCACCTTTAATAAATACATTTTTTGTTTTACATGTATCCACAACTGGGCAACACTTTTTTTTTTTTTTTTTTTAAAGATGGAGTCTCACTCTCGCCCAGGCTGGATCACCCAGTGGCATGATGTCGACCTACTGCAACCGCTGCCTCCTGGGTTGAAGCAATTCTCCTGCCTCAGCCTCCCAAGTAGCTGGGACTACAGGCGTGCACCATCATGCCTGGCTCATTTTAGTACAGACGAGGTTTCACTGTCTTGGCCAGGGGCCAGGCTGGTCTCCAACTCCTAACAACAAGCAATCTTCCTAACTCGGCCACCCAAAGTGCTGGGGTCACAGGCATGAGCCACCGTGCCAGCCAAGAACAACATCTTAAAAGTTATGTAAGAAAAGTTTGTTATAGAAACATCAAAAAACAGGGAAAGGAAACTTTTGAGTTCTTTTAGAAGGGCTATTTTTCATGATCACTAAATCTTATTTTTGGGGGGATGGTATTAAATATTCTAATACTTGTTTACCGTTTGAAGTACAATACTCTAATGTTTAAGTAAGCATTATTTTTATCTATGGCCATATATTCTCCCAAAAACATAAAATGGGTCTTTAAAAGCCTACTTACACATACTAGTTCAATCTGAATTTTCTCCCTAAAAATTAGTTCAGTTCAAGATACATATATTTAGAATTTTTTACTAATAAATTAAAACATAGAAACAATTAAAACCTCAGCTCTCATACTCAAGGGGATTTTCTCCTGTAATACTCTACTAAATAATTTCACTTATATGGAACCCATAAAAAGATTTAAAACAAAAAACAATTTAACATGCCATAGAGGATTATTCTGTTCTTTTAATGGATGCGTACTCACTCCTAGGTCAGCAAATTATAAATAAAAAATATATACTTAAACTTGATCTAGCAATATGGCTTTGAAAATTGGTTATTTCTAAAATATTATCTCTTTTGTCTTGGCCATTGCTACACTAAGCTAAACAGAATGTTATTTGCAAACATTCTGGACTTAAAATTGATCAAGTTGGCTGTAACCCATGAGTAGGGCGATGAAAGCCTGAGCTAGAATAGCAGCAGTGGGAAAATAAAAAGCTCAAGAATGGAAAAGTCCTTATCAAGGCTGAGAGCAATTATTTATAGCTTTTGGAATATAGACAAACTTACAAAACACTAGACAAGATAAATGTAAATGTTAAATTACTTTAACTCTAGCTAAAGAAATCCAAACTAGAAACCTACAATAATGCACCTAGAAGACTAGTTAGGCCTTGCGAAGTATATTGTCTTTGATAAGTAGTCCACCAAATTTGTTACTAGAGCAAAATTTATGTATTAACATGGATCATCTGGGCAGACTTCTGCATATGGGTAAATAAACACAAATTAATTTTGCCACAATCATTACTGTTAAAAATTCAAGAATCCACTGGTCAAATTTTATAGTCTTACAGGTATATTTTACTCCAGACAACTTTTGGCACATGAAACTGATAAATAACAGACTTGAGTGTGGGAGTGGTGGGGTAAAAAAAAAAAAAAGAGACTTATTTTATTATAAAATACATGCAGATTTTATCCTTCACTAAAATTTAACTCAAATGGGGCTTTGTCTATCTTGTTCATCTCTGTGTATCTAGAACATGCCTGGTATGTAACAGACACTCAAATTGTTTAATGAATATTTTAAATACCAAATAAAGTAGGCAGATGTTACCTAATGTTCAAATTTTGTGTTTAAATCATATTTTAACCTACTTGTAACCATATTTCTATAGGTTATGCCTTATAGTACAATATAAGCATGAAATTAGATAGGATAACTAAACATCATCATATACTATATGACTCCATCAATACCATAATGTGGTAAAATTATTTCTGTTGCACTATGATGCTTTCAATGGGCCCTGAATCTAAACTTATCAGGAAATTGAGAGAGATAACTTTACTTAGCTTTGGATGACTGACTGTTCAAAGTATAAGTAACTCAAGTAAGACCAAGCTACCAGAACAGACTGCTATCTCCCACTAGATCAGGTTTTTATCAGCCACGTTACCTAAGAGTATGAGGGAAGACAACATGAAGTTTCTAGAAATAACTCTCCTTCCCTGAACAGGGAAAGGCCAGAGTTTGAAAACCATAATAGAGCTGTGGGGATTACTCTACCACTTACCTTTAATCCTGCAGATAATGTTTCAGGTGTTTGGAATCTCAGTAACTCTTCAGGGAAGTTAGCCAAACACATCAAGGCTGATTTGTGAAACAACGAAATAAAAATCTAAAAACATCTCTGTATCTCACATTAAGTTGATCAACTTAGTATATAGTTGATTGAAAAGTACAGTTACTATACAACAAAGTTCCAAAAATTGATTAAGCCACCTCTTCCTTTTATAACTAAAAAAAAAACACACTGTTTTAACAACCATTGGTACAGGCGTCTAGATTCAGGAAAATATCCTTACCCTGAAATTGACTCTGTTCCTGACCCTCTGAGCCAATGCTGAATTTATAGCCTTATCAAACTGAAGTAGAACTTGAAGGGCAAGTTGGGGGGTGATCTGTTGAGACTGAGAAAAGGTAAAGGTCATAAATCCCCTTAGGGAAGAACATTAAAGACAAAGTAAGTAAAAATACATGAATTATCATCTAAAATTTAACTGAGGTTAACCCAAGCCTCTAAACTAGAATTCCTTTATCTCCTTTGCCATAACTGATGATGAAGCAGCAAAGCTGGAAGATATCTTTTGCACTATCTTGACACAAACAATCTTAAAAACATGCAGTGATGTTACAAAGCCAGAACAAAACTTTGTCTCTTTCCTTCACAGAGGCTGGAAACAGAAGACGAAGCGGTGTTTGTTTTAAACACAAAGGGCCTATATTAACAAACAAAAAACCTATTAAATTTTATTGAAGCTCATAAAATATACCCACAACTGGAAATACTTAATATGTTCTAATTTGGAAGAATGATATAAAAAGGGTTAATTCTCTTAAAATTGAAATATAAATTCAGACTTCTAAATCTCTAAAGACTTTATTAAATTGGACAAAATTATCTTCAAGCTACAAAAAATATGCCTTCCTTCCCTAAATTTGAGAAGTAGGAAACCAACAATCTCAATTTTTATGGTGAATAAAAATTTTTGAAGATTTAACTTTACTTATTTATTTAGAGGCAGGGTCTTGCTCTGTCACCAAGACTGGAGTGCAGTGGTACCATCACAGCTCACTGAAGCCTCAAACTCCTGGGCTCAAGCCATCCTCCCACCTCAGCCTCCTGAGTAATTGGGACTTTAGGCATGCGCCACCACACCGAGCTAACTTTTGTATTTTTTTGTGGAGATGGGTGGTCTCAAACTTCTGGCCTCAAGCAATCCTTCCACCTTGGCTTCCTAAAGTGCTGGGATTACAGGCCTGAACCACTGCACATACCCAGATTTAGTTATATTTAATGATATAATTCAATCATATTTTGTGTCCTGTTGTCAGGACAGTGTGGTAAACAAGAATTTGAGGTTATTCATCAGTCAGTGTTATTGACTTGCTAGGTCAAATAGTCTAAGATATTTTACCTCATATCTCTTTGCCTGAGGTAAGTGATAAGACAAGAAATATTATAAAACCATCTAGATGAAAATGTTTGATTTTCAATTCAGTCTCCCACCTGTATGAGCTCATCTAGGCTCTCCTGAAGACTGTTTCCCAAAGTGGTATTTCTGTATAACTGATATGCCATGGCTTATGAGGAAGAATTTGTTTTTCTTATTCAAGCTTGCATTGATGTCCTAAAAATTTAATATAAAATTGTTAAAAAAAAAAAAAAAAGATCAAGATGTAACATCATAAATTATGTATATCAATATCTTCTACCTCCTACGTTCTCATATAGAACTAGAACAACACTTAGTGATTGCAAATTACTATATAATCATTTTAGAATTACAAGGAATAGCTACAAATGATTTTCCAGTTTTTTCCCTGTGATTTTGACATATTAAAATGTCTTTACCATTTCTTTTAAATGTCTGCCTTCTGACATAGTCTAGAATTTTCCATGTACTGTCCTTTCTACCTGCCGTCAAGTCACTGGTACAATCTTCAGCTTATATTTGCATGTCTGCCCCTTTAGTTCTCTGTTCGCTCAAAATTCAGTATTTACGGAGTGCCTACCAAGAGGATGGCACTGTGACAGGGACCAGGGGGAACAAGATGACTGAAGACATGCTCTTAATCCTAAAAATTTATACTCTAGAGAGGGTAACAAACATACAAAAAAGATTCAACTCAGTCTAAGAACTGTGATAAAGATACAAAGCATACTATGGAGGCTGCCCGTAGACTGAGTTAGCTCAGAGAAGCTTCCAGGTTCTTCAAGCTAGACTTTAGGCAAGCAGAGGAGGGAAGTCATTCCAGGCTGACAGAATAGAACAAGGATGAAACGTTTGTGGGGAAAAACATAAACTGTTCTACATTATCAGGGCATAAGTATGAACAGAGAGTGGCATAAGATGAAGCTGAAAGAGGTGGCACAGATGGACTTGTTTGGCAGGATAGGTGCAAGCAGTGGGGAGCCACTGAAGCATTTTAGGCAGGAAAGGTCAGACAACTGGGCTTGAGTGCGAGATTTAAAAACAGATGAGGGATGGGGGCTCGAGAAGGGTGTCAGCAGTACAGAGTCAATAAATATTTACTGAGCTTCTACTACATGTCAGGTGTTAAGATCTTGACCTCATGGCACTTTCAGTCTGGAGATGGATAGGGGAAAATATATTTGAGGAACAATCATCAGGTAAAACTCAGCAAAAGGAATGGCCAGCCATCAGTCCTCACATTACATACCTTGCTAGCCTTGGATACGACAGATCCTTTCTGCCTTGAAACATTTCTTCAGCTTTGAGACACCACTCTCAGTTCTCTCATGTCACTGGGTACTACTCTATTTCTTGTTTTCTTTTGCTGGTTCCTTCTCAGTTCCCTGACTTCTAAATGCTGAACTGCCCTAAGGCTTCCGGGGTCCTCTCTTCTCCACATGCTTTACTCCCTTAGTTACCTAATTCAGGCTTATGGCTTTGAATACCATCTACTATCTGCCACAGTGATGACTCCCAAATTCGTATCCCCAGGCCTCACTTCTCCCTTTGTACCCATATATAAAACTGCCTGCTTGACACTGGATAAAAATATCAAGTAGGTAGCTCAAATTCAATTTGTCAAAAACCATGTTCCTGATACCACTCTTGCAAATCTGCTCTGTTCTGTCTTAACCACCTCAGTAAACAGTAAATCTACTCCTCCTGTAACAGATCAAAAACCTTAATGAAGAGTAACTTCTTTTTTCTTACCCGGCATGTAATCCATCAGGCAACCTTTCAGCTCTTCCTCCTAAATATAACCAGAATCTGAAAGCTTCTACCACCTTCAGTGCTATCACCCTAAGTCACCATCATCTGTCACTAAAGTTAATGTGGTAACTCATGAAGTGGTCTCCTTATTTCTACCCTTGCCTATCCCAACCCCACCCTCATAGCAGCCACACTACGACTTTAAAACATAAGGCAAATAGCATCACCAGTCTATTCAAAACCACTCATGGCAGCATTCCATCTCAGTGAAAACCACAAAGACCTTGGTTTGCAAGGCCTATGTGATTTGGGCCCCCCAATACCTTCTGCCCTATCTTGGCCCATTCACCCTCTCACTCTGCTCTGGTCATTCTGGTCCCCTGCTGATCTTTGACATGGCAGGCATGATCCTGCTTGAGGGTCTTTGTGCTAATTTTTTTTTTTTAAACAGAGTCTCTATAGCTCAGGCTGGAATGTAGTGGCGCAATCTCAGCTCACTGCAACCTCCACCTCCCGGGTTCAAGCAGTTCTCCTGCCTCAACCTCCCAAGTAGCTGGAATTACAGGCATGCGCCATCATGCCTGGCTAATTTTTTTTCTATTTTTAGTAGAGAGGGGGGTTTCACCATATTGGCCAGGCTGGTCTCAAACTCCTGACCTTGTGATCTGTCTGCCTCAGCCTCCCAAACTGCTAGGATTACAGGCGTGAGCAACTGCACCCAGCCTGTGCTGGCTCTTCATTTTGCTGTCAGTATTCTTCCCAGATACCTGCATAGTTCAGTCCCTCATTTGATTCAGATCTGACTCAAATGATACCTCATCAGAAAGGCCTTCTGTAATCAACCTTTAAGAAAGAATTACCTCCCTTCCTCACGCTGCTTTATTTTCATTCATACCAATAACTGAAGCTGACATATATATGCTTATTCTGTTCCCATCTACTAAAATAGATAACCCACTGAAGATAGGGAGTTTTGTTCAGTTACATATTTACCACCTAGAACAAGATAGGTAGTATGTATTCAATAAGTATTTGTTGAGTGAATTACTCAGAAGTATTTCAAAGTGCTAATATATTAGAAATGTATCTAAGTACAATACAAAGTTTTCTCCATTATTGAGGAAACTGAGGCAGTGACTTCCAGTCTTTCACAGCCCCATCAAGGGATGAGTTGGGCATCCCTTACTTATCTCAAGCATTTCAGATAAGGGATGCCCAACCTGTATAGCTATCGGTAGGGCACACAATTGGTATTTTGTGCCCTATTGTGTGCCCTACCAATAGCTATACAGGTTGGGCATCCCTTATCTGAAATCCTTGAGACCTGAAGTGTTTTGGATTTTGGAATATCTGCATCATATATACTTTTGGCTTGAGTACCCCAAATCCAAGCTCTGAAATGCTCCAATGAGCATTTCCTTTGAGGGTCATGTTGGTGCTCAGAGTTTTGTACTTCAGAGCATTTTGGATTTGGGATGCCCAGCCTGTACCCATATACTCCGCCTCCCTGCCACTGCAGATGAACTCTATACATATTTTTATCTAAATCCAATCCTTCTACCTTTGTATTAGGCACTGCCTTCAAGTTCACGCAAGGATATTGTTCTGACAATTCAGTTGCCACTTCTACTGCTCACCATCAGATTTTCCCTCTCTGCGGATCATTTCCACTAGCAAACAAATAGGTGGCTACTTCTCCCACCCTAAAAAGTAAAACAAAACAAAAAACCCTCAACCCACTTCACCCTGCCAGCTACACCCTATTTCTCAGTTCCTCTTTGCACCAAAATTCCTTAGTTTTGTCTGTATTCACTGTCGCCCAATTCCTTTTTCCCCATTTTAAGCTCATTTTTGCCTTCAGCACTCTAAGGAAACAGGTTGCTGAGAGTCATCAATGGCACTGCTAAAGCTAATCCTCTATCCTCAACCAGAATATATGACACACCTGATTACTGCCTCCTCTTTTGTAAAGGATCTTAGCTTGGCTTGCAGAACACTATCCTTTTTGGATTGTTCTCTTAACTCACTAGTTCATCCTTCTTAATATTATTTGCTGGTTGATTCTGTTTTCCCTAAACTCTTCATGTCACAGGACACAGTCCTTGGTCCTCTGCTGCTTTCTGTCTACACCCATTCCTTACTAATAACATTTACTGTCATCGTTTAAATACCGTTGCTGATGATCTGCAAATTCACACACTAGCACAGAACTTCTCACACCTGGATCTAGCTGCCTACCCAACATCTCTACTGTTATCTTTTGCATCTTGGCTTAAGTAACTCCATACTTACACGAGCTTGGGCAAAACCTTTGAAGTCATCGTCCACTCCCTCGATGTCACCCTCCATATCCAATTCCTAGCAAATCCTGTAAGGCCTACCTTCAAAATGCATTCAGAACCCAACCATTTCTCACCATCTCTATTGTTATCACCCTGGCCTGGGCCACTATCATTGTCATCTGGATTACTGCAAAAACCTCCTTAATGATTTCCCTGCTTCTTCACTCACCCCTACACTCTAATCGCAACTCACAGTCAAGGTGATCTTCTAAAACTTCAGTAAGAACACACCTCTCCTCTATTCAAAACCTCCCGTGGCATCTATTATTCTTTACAATAATCCAGCTACTGATGATCTGACTTTATCTTCTTCTCCCGCCACCCCACAAACTCGCTCATCCCTCTCCAGATACACACTGGCTTCCTTGCTATTCCTCAAACACGACAGGCCTAAAAGCCTTTGTAACTGCTTTCCTATCTGCCTGAACGCTCTTCCTGACATTTACTTAGCTAACTCTCTTAATTCCTTCAAGTCTTTGCTCAAATAACACCTACTAAATGAGGCTTACACGGACCACCACAATTGTTCTCGCCTCCACTCTGGAACTTTCCCGTACTCCTTTATCTTTCTCAATTTTTTGATGGCACTATCACCTTCTAACACCATTATGTATTTATTTTACATTTATTTTCTGCATGCTCTAATAGAATGTAAGCTTCATGAGGGCAAAAGTTATTTTGTTCACTGAAGTAAACTGGGCGTCTAGAACAGTACCTGACACACAATGGGCGCCAAATCAATCACCTGTTCAATAAATGAAGGCAAATATAAGTACCACGTGTGTGCGTGCGTGTGTGGGGGGGGTTAAAAAGGGCAAGAAGTCCCAATAGGAAGACAAAAAGTTTACAAAGTAGGAATACAGCATCATACAGCATCATGTCCCATTTGACAAATTTATCTAGAAAATAGCTATGCGTTTTTTAAAAGTTAAAATTACTGATTTAAATGTTCTTACATTATTTTAAAATTCCTTATTAAAAGCCTTTGTAACGGCTTTCCTTAAAAGTGTTCTACTCTTTTAGATGTGGTATCAGCCCCAGAAATATACTGTTCCCTTCTCGTTTTGCAGTTCAGAAAATTAGAAGACTACAAATTCGGAAGTAACTCGTCCTTGCATTTTTTTAATTAAACCACCCACTTTAAATTCGTTCCTTTTGTCGGAGTTCGCACGAAGAAAGTTGGAAGGCAGACTTCAATCAACAAGCGACAAAGCACAGTAATGAGACATTTAAAAAACGCTCTCCGAAATTCCGCAAAACCCACAAGGCGCCGGCGGATGCTTTAAGACGTTCACCTGGCTGAAAACACGGCGGTGGGCCGAGGACCTCCCCCAGGGGGGTTCTGCGGGCGCCCAGTGGACGACGAGCCTCCCGCCACAGGACGCGACGGTCCCCGCCGCCCCGCCACCCTTCTCCGGTGCCGGCCGCAGGGCCTCGCCGGCAACAGTCGGTAACGGGCCGAACCCAGGAGCTAAGGGCCCTCAGAGACGACCCGACCAACGCAGGCCGGCCCCAGGGACGGCAGGGAGCGCGGGCCTGCCTGCCTCCCTGCCTCCCTATCCCTGCCCAGCTCCCCCATTACCTGTGGGGAAGGCGCTTCCCGCCGCGGAGCGGACAGAAGCCGTCACAAGCCCAACAGGAGGTTCCTGCTTCTCCGACCACCTCTTCAGCCACCGCAGAAGCCCCAGAGCAGAGCCGGCGACCCGGAAGTGTTCGCTGAACCTGGAAGTGACGTCCCGCCGGTGGGCCAAGAGGCCCCGCCCAGCCTTGCTCTCGCCCGCCAATCAAGCCTTGCGAGGGAAGGACAAGGAGGTGAAAGGAGGGGCGTCGGGCAGGAGCTTCAAGCCTTAAAGTGGTGGGCAGCCGCACTGCTCGAGTAACACGAAATCCTTCCTAAGGGAATTATCGTTTTTAGAGACGAATCTTCTCCACTGTTAGATGCACAATTTAAGAAATGTAGGGTATTCATATTTCATGCCGGAAATGTGTTCAGGATAAGACTGTTGAAAAGACGTTGCAGACGAATTCTGAAAAGATTATAGCAGGGTCTCTTCTTTACCACTCGAAAGAGGCCTGCAATTCATTTAGGCAAGCAAAGCTTTCAGTTTGTGACTGGTTCATGAAAAATTTTAATTTGGGAGAAATTATATTTAAAATTTGCATCTAATATGCAAGAGAAATACTGCAGTCTACATTTCAAGTTTGCAAAATCACAAATTGTTTTAGGCGTTAGGGAGCATGGCATACTAACTGGCTTTTAAACGCAGCAGTAATGTGTAGAGCAGTTTATCCTACAAAATAATTGAATACTGATTAAAGAGTAAGTGAAAAAATTCACAACCCAAAACAAAACAAAAACCCAAAATCCAACAACAAAAAGTGGTATCAGCTGGAACCTCTGAGCAGGTCTATGAACAAATTCTCATTTATGCCATGTTTTCATTTTAAGCCATAAACTTTCATCCTTGGATTCACCATTAACTAAAAAAAATTGTCAACTGAGAATCACAAAGTTTCATTATTGTTTTGATATTAAAATAATGAAAGCAGGCTGAACTCTCTACTCTTCAAACAATAGAAGCACTCAGACTAGAAAGGGTAACAAGTGGAAAGGTCTGAAACTACTTCAGAGGCTTATAGGACAATTCAGAGCAAAAATTTAGTAGCATAATGAAAGATAGAAAAATGTGATAAAATGAGGCAAAGACAAACGTTCCAATTAATTTATTTAAATTCATTAATGTTGCAAAAAATACGGTGTGCAACAAATGAAAGACACAGTTATATTCCTAACAGGTCAAAGGAAAAGAAAATATTACATCTCCTTAGTAAATCATGACGAACTCTAGTATTTCTTACAGGGACCACATCAATATCTTGCACACACCGACATTAGAACTGAATTTCCCACAATGCAAAATGACAGTACTAGGCTAGGCAACATCTTCCTAACAGTAGGAAAATATTACGGTACATTAATTTTGTCTAAATGACAGCAACGAACTTGTGGTAACAAAAGTATTCTTGAAACAGATATCAAAGTGCGTTAGTGTCTTAACAAACTCGAAGTTGTGTTCTGTGTGAGTAGTGCCCCAAGGGCTGTGCAAGTCTGTGGCCCTGAACACCATCGATATTTACTAGCCAGGTTTATGAAAATAAACAAGCGATTGTTAAAGGGGCATTAAACTTTACAAAGTCCACATACAAAAAGTGCAGTGTAGTAGGTGATGAATGTTATTTTCCAAGTTCCTCCTTAGCCAAATTGCATTAAAACTGCAAAGGGCAAATATTTTAACTTCTTGTAGGATGTCTTAGAATCATCTATTTGAGACTAAATAGCTTAATATCATTAATTTAAAAGCATAAAATGATTTTCATTTGGTGCTTGATTTATTAAGTGCATATTTGTGTGAATTTTTCATAGCATTTTACTTAGTTCTCAAAACGTAGGTAGGTCTATCATAGATAGTGGCAACATACTGTTATATTCAAATTTTAGTATCACTCCTCACTGTTCAACATACCATACTACTTTATTTTCAATTATCATTTAGAACTTCCAAGGTAAGTTGCATTACTGCGTCTTGGTACTGATCTGATTCAGAATCTGAAGAAGGGTGGGGATGGGGGGGAGGGGAGGGGCTTGCCAGTTTTGTACTAACTTAGAAAACTGAGTAGAGAATATCCTACTTCCCTCACCAGTTGGCCTTCCCATTCAAGTCTAAGTTCTTGACTCTTTCTCCCAGCAACTCACACCACACAATTCTGATTACCTGAAACAAGACAGACTCTTTAATGGCAGAATAGGCCTAACTTGTAAGTACATTAATGCCTCTTTTTACTCCATTCGTCTCAGATTTGTAATCCATTTCTCAAATGTCCATATAGGATGGGAGAAAAATCAGGCATGAAAACTAAACAGAATGGTGTAGCAATCTCTATTTTCAGCCTATCTCCTACTGCCATCTGATTAAGCAAGATTAACACTTCTCTGCATATGACATGGAAAAAGGAAGGATGAAGCGACTGTCACATCTCTACCAACCTCATCAGCAAACTGGCCTGTTCTACCTGATATGTCCTAATGTTAATTTATCACTTGAAGAACTATAAAAAGCCACCTCTGTATTAAACACATTTCCAAATTCCCTGAGCATTCACATCAACAGCCAAATAGAAATATTAGTCTTTTTTTAAAGGCCTGTATGAAAAAGCGGATCTCTTACCTTTTTAAATTCTGGAATTACAACTGAAGAAATTCTAGCTACAGATACATGCTTGCCAATCAACAGATTTCAGTATTCAGTGCCCTTACTAAATAGTGATGTTGATTTTGGAAAACTAAATCAATGTTCAACAGCAGTGAAATATGAAAAACAAACCCCTCAAAATTAAACTTTAAGTGCTATAATGGCTAACCTTCTCTGTTCAAACTTGCTTCTGTATGAAGGGACAAAGAAAGAGAAAATAGGAATTCTCATCATAGGTATGTATTATTGGCCTTTTCCCCTTCAATCCAGTCTTTATTCACATATCTTCTGTGTAGCCTGTAGGTTTTCCTGCTGGATACAAGAAATGGTACCACCAGCTGTCATATATAGTACTTCTTTTAAGAAGGACACACATACAGTGGCTTATTAGGTAACAGCTATGTTTTTATCCCTTTATAAAGGTTGGCTTTCCCTTCCTAGTTTTATCACTTTCCAGTGACTCTGCAAGACCCTACTTAGAATCATATTTCTTCATCTCTCCCTCTGAGTTAAAGACTGTTAAGCTTAAATTATGGGGTGAATAGAACATCTTCCCTTGGTGCCTGCTTAGGAGTATGATCAAGCAGAACACAGAATCAAATTATTTCACATGAAAAACTTCTGACTCAAAAAAGGGGCACCTGGAGCCTAATGACAAAAGCATCAAATTAAGCCAGGTACGTTAGATCCATGATCCCAGCAGAAAGATATAACAGTATAATCGCATACACTCTCACCCCAGTAATGGGAAATTAAAATGCAGTAATTGGGAAAATGTTAACATAGCTATAAATTAGAAATAACAAATGTAATAAATGATCTTCCTCTAACCTACTAGTTATGATCTTAAATCTTACAGTTATAAAACATTTACTGTGGGTGCATCCCTATGCCAGATTCCATTAAGGTACAGGTTAAAGCAGGTATCCCTTTAATTTAGTGATTCACAGCACCTCCTTTTCTTTATATCCCAGGTGTTAACACTGTTGTCTCTGAATTTTTATGTGTAACAGAATATAGGCTTCTTCTATTTAAAAAAAAAATTCAGAAAAACATTGCTTTTGCAACACATATCTACAGTTAGGAGTAATGACTGCAAAATCAAAAAACACAAAAAAGAAAGTTATTCTTCATATTTTTCAAACTGAAGAACCAAGTACTTAATGTGGTGGAAAAACACCTATTAAAAACCTAAGCCCATTTTGAGCAAGATAAAGATGCATAAATGAAAGACTATGTTAACTGGTCTACGAATAGAGAATCTAGTCACAATCAATTGTTTACACGTAATCCTCATATGGTAAATTCAGAAGGAATGCCTAACTTGTTATTGTTAGTTTGCTTCTTCAACAAAAAGTGTTCCTAAGATGTGAGCAAGCAATAATGGTTTTGGCTCAATTCACTGTAATGATGTTAGCTCCGGATCTGCCAAGAGCTGCTGGATCCAAGTTAAGTCAGGAGGCTGCTGAGGACTGTTTCATTCTGGGAATCCTCCAGCATCTCTCATAACTGGTTTTAAGTCAGCATGCCAAGTATAAGACCGAGGAGGACAAAAAGTATAGATAGAAAAGTTCCCTTTTGTAACAGGAGGCTTATAATTACATGAGAATGGTAACAGCCACATGTGTGTTCAATCTAGGATAGAAGAAATCTTAAAAGGTTAGCTTACATCCACTTCAATTTCACTACTCTAGGCCACTCTTTTGTGAGATAATTACAGGAAAGTTTGGAGTAGCATAACCTTCAGATTTGGAAGGTATTATGCTTACCAGCTGTACATAAGTCTTTCAAGTATATGACACAATATTAGATCAATCTGTTGTTTCAGAAATATTTTTTTCAGTAATTAAGCTTTTTGTTTGGAGGCACAAACACAATTTATTCCAATGTAATGGTACTTACCAAATGAAAACATTTAAATACTTGCATCAAATGTGTTATCCGAAACAGCACAATATAATGATGCTCTCTAAGACTTACAGAATTAACCTAATTTACAGTATTGTCAAACATGATTTCATAGAAATTTGAACAAACACCACATCTAATTAGGTCAAACAACTACTGAGTTCAAATAATTGATTTGAAGTATTTTGGTAAAGTGCCCACAGTGAGAGCGGTTTAAAAAGCAGCCCGTTTTCTACAGAAAAAGTTGTGACAGTGAATAACTCATCATATTCTCTGCAATACTACACAGCACTCACACACATTCAGAGGAGCAATACCCTGGACACACAGCTTATTTCACATTAGTGAACAAACTCAAGATTTTTATAAAGTTCTGACTTTGGGTCAGAAAATAAAATGTCCCATATATACATATTTACAAACACCCATTCCTAATATCTTAAATCCTCTAGTTCTAAAAATGGCTTTTTGACTTGTCTTTAAAAAGAAAAAAGTGTGCAATGCGTTTGCATTTGTACTTGCTGAATTATGAAACGATATATATTAAATGAGAAAAAAACCTTGGGATGGTACTAAAACACTTTGATTATGTCCATGATCTTTGGGTATTCATGAGAATCAGTTTAACTGTTCGCTGCCTTATGAGAAACTTAATTTTCTAAGTTATCTAGGAAATGTATTTAGCCATTTACAAAAACAAAAATTCTAATATGCACTTTACAAAATCATGGTCTTATTTACCTGCATATTTCTTCCACACGACAGGTACACATTAAAAAATATTGCTCAAAAACATAAAAATATATATTATTTCTTTCCTTTGCCTTTTATGCATATAAATATTTCACCGAAGATGATGCGTCATTCAATAAACAAATGCAAAAACTGTTGTATATAAAGTGTGGTTCTCTGCTATTTAGCAATATAAAATATAAAATGATAATACACTTAGCTATTAAAGAGCTAAATTCAAGAGATTTGCAAACCAGTACAGCAGTGAACAGTCCCTTGTATAATACAAAAGTCCATTAAGAAAAGTCAAGTCAATCTTGTAACAGGTTACATAAAAATATGGGCCAATAAATGCATTGTGAATGCAAAAACAGCACTGCTTCATCAGCACATTCTTCAGTCTTGTTTGGACTAGATGCCAAACTTACTGTTCATTTTTCGGTTCGTCTTGCTTTCCATTAAGCTCTTGATCAACTCTGTTTAATGAAGAATATATATAATAAGAAACTAGCAACTGAACAATTTTCTTTCTAAAAATGACTATTTTAGCATAGAATATCACTCTGTTAAAGACAAAGCTTTGCAAAGAAGCAGACGTAGTAAAACCAGTTACCAAATATCAGTTCCCCAACCAGAAGAGAAAATTTTTAAAAGCACGAGGACACTGGCAAGAAATGTGACTGTTGTTTCTTTAAAAATTATAAAATACTTTACATACAAATGCACATAAACTTTCTTAAAAGTTCAAATTACACGGCATATTAAAATCTTGACCTGTAACTTGGCTGTGGTGGGGATCCAAGTGGTAAGAGACTGGCGGGAATAACAACTCCCTCAAAAATGATTCTTAAGTAATGAAAGTGCCACTAATGCCACTAATTGATCAATCAATATGTTAAAACCCAGTGATTAAAAAAACACATACTTACAGAACCCATAATTATTCTCTAAAACTTACTGGTACCCAGTCTATGAGTGCCTTAAACTTATTTTGACAGTATGAAGCCATAAGAATTGAACATTCAAAACTATCTAAATATAAATCAATTACTAGCTGGGCACAGTGGCTCACACTTGTAATCCCAGCACTGTGGAAGGCCGAGACGGGCAGACTGCTTGACCAGCAGTTCGAGACCAGCTTGGGCAACATGGCAAACTCTGTCTCTACACAAAACACAAAAATTAGCCAGGTGTGGTAGTGTGCACCTGTAGTCCCAGCTACTCAGAAGGCTGAGGTGGAAGGAAAGCTGGAGCCCTGGAGACCCAGGCTGCAGTGAGCCGAGACTGCCACTGCACTCCAGCCTGGGTGACAGAGGAAGACTCTGCCTCAAAAAAAACAAAACAAAAACCCATCAAAAAATCTATTTAGTGGTGGGTTGCACATCAGTCATATCAAAATTTAGGCATGTGAGGATTAGAAGGATTACATAATTACCATACAATAATTACAGATAACCCTTCAAAGATAGCAGTCTATTACTATCACATTTGTGGTGGTCTGAATAGCGGATGCAGGGACCCTGAAAACAATCTGGTCTTAGATATAAAAAGGTACTTTTCATGTTTTTATTATTAATACCCATTACTGTGCTCACCTGAGTATCAGTGAAGCAGACCTAAAAGCCTGGTCTGTGGTAAAGGCAAAGTAACATTTTAAAATATTTTAAATATTGTTATCAAAAATTTGAAAGGTACATATTTCTGATAAGGCATTTGATATAAGGATGTATCAAATCCTCTTAACATCTGAACTATCTTTACCAACTAATTTCAAAATTATTTTTAAACTCCACTGAAACATTTTAACCCTCTGTATCTACATGGCCACACTTGCACTGAATTGTTTGAAACAAGCATTTGAAACATTTAAAACTGCTATCCTTTTTCTCTCACGGGGGAAACTGGATCTCGCTGTCGTCAGCACTTCTTCAACCCTCTTCCCCACAAGCCCCTCAATAAAATGCTTTTACCCCTTCTTCCCCTGCTCCCCAAAAAACCTGCCAAAGGGACTCACAGTTTCATACTCTCTGAAGCACCAATACTTATCATGTCACGGAGTTGTCACCTTAAATAAGCTCCTTTGCACCTAGCCTCTGTAAGGTTTGCTTTTAAAAACATGGCTGGGTGTGGTGGCTCACACCTGTAATCCCAGCACTTAGGGAGGCCAAGGCGGGCAGATCACCTGAGATCAGGAGTTTGAGACCAGACTGGCCAACATGGTGAAACCCTGTTTCTACTAAAAATGCAAAATTTAGCTGGGTGTGGTGACAGGTACCTGTAATCTCAGTTACTTGGGAGGCTGAGGCAGGAGAATCCCTTGAACCCAAGAGGCAGGGATTGCAGTGAGCTGAGATTGTGCCACTGCACTCTAGCCTGGGTGACAAGAGTGAAACTCTGTCTCAAAACAAAACATGCCTCTCTATCTAAATTTAATTTAAAATTTTATTTTCAGATTGACAAAAATTTGTTATTTTTTAAGACGAAAGAAACTACAAAAACCATAAAGTTTCTAAAAGATACAAGTAATAATTCTGTTTATGGTTAAACCCAAGTGAAAAAAAATCAAGATAAAATAGTGACAGGTTTCAAACAATGCATTTAAATAAAAAGTATAAATTCCACCGTTTTCCTGATGTCTAAATTACTTCTTTACAGTATTAAAAACTTTTTTTAAAAAAGGCTTAATACAGGACATTTCATCAACAAAGGCAATTCACTTTGAAATCTATGAAGCAGCTAGCTTCAAAATATTCTACAAGTACAAATCATATTTTTAATTTTAGCCGCTTGTCTAGCAAATGCACAGCAATGCCTAGACACGGATGAGAAATCAGCACGACCAGTGTCTACCTTTCTATGTTAAAGTGTTGGTTAAACTGTGAAGCGTCACATAGAAGTGTAAAACCGATTCTCTCACAGGGCCTACTGAATTCTCATTCATCAACAGAAACAAAATGTGTTCAAAGTTAAGAATGTTCCAGTTAGTTACAGTTGGCTCCTTAGAATGGACAAGACAATTACAGATAAATCTCTCACCATAACTCTTCAGATTGTATTAAACTATGCTGTGCTAATTTAACTGCCAATATTTTAAAGATTTAACAACTAGCTCCAAATTCTACATTTTTAGAAATTATTACATAAAATTGTAAGTATTGTATACCCTTGCCTCACATCATCTACGCCAAGGTATCAATAGGTAATAGTTTGTTATGCTCAAAGCAGAGGTGTTCAAAATTAAATTTAAAATAGAAAGCAGAGTGGTTTAATTGTTAAGTGGTACATTGAGATTTTAGGTATTTCATCACATGTAGAATTTGACTGGTTAGCAAGCCATTTAATTTAAGCGTAAAAGGAAATTAATGTTGGTTAGCCAAAGAATATATGCATTGCAAATATAATAAACAACCCCAGGGAAATAAATTGATAACTTTAAAAACGTATGCATAACTATTTCAAAAGCACAAGTTAGCGATTTAAAGAAAATGGTGAAACAGATAAAGTCTTAAAAGTATTCGGTGTTCCAAATATCATTTTTAGTAATTTCTCTGCTTTCACCATTAGTATTTAGAGTAAGAAGGAAAGAGAAGGGTCTGTGGTCTTTAATTGGCATCAAATAAGGCAATAAAACATGGTGAATCCAAGTCATATTCAGCCTTAGGAACTCTGGGTTCACCCTGTATTTGGAAGCTGGGGTATATCTATATTTACAAATGCTATTATCTTTGTCTACAAGCTAACCAACCAATAAGGAGGAGTTAGTCTGCAATGCAAATGGACTAGTCTAGATGCAACCCAGTCAAGGTGTGCATATACCTTTTTCGTTTCTTTTTAAACTTTTCTTCTTCATACCTTTGTAGGGAAGAGTTATTTCAGTAAATATACATGTTATGAAGATGAACAAAAACTTGAAAAAAGGTACTAAAAATAAACTCATTTAAATTTTCCAGCAAAACCAAAAATACTCAATACATGATGTACAAAGTAAAAATCTGACCTTCACACATTAAAAAGACTAAAACCTCAGGTGAGCAGAACAAAGAAACTTTTCTACATGCACTGTAATACTCAGGTATTTATGCTAATAGCCTTCTACCAAGTCCAAGAAATTACATGGAAGAATGTGAATCTGATAAAGAGAACAAAATTTCAGTCACTGAAAAACATTAAGGTTATGTTGCCTTAAATATTTTTATTTGTTTAGCAATGATTATTCATGATGAGTTTACTCAAATTTGTTGAGCACCACGTTCAACTTTGGAGAATGTTCCTTAGTACTAACCAATTAGAAAAATCATTTCTTAGATTATAACCACTCTATGAAAGTATAACATGGATCACAACCAGAAATGATTTCTCCTAGTTCTTCAACTGACAGCCTGAGAAAATTGCTAACTTATTGGGACGATGTGGGAAATGGCTTCTTCCTCTTTTTCTTTGTTACACACACACACACACACACACACACAGTTATAACACATAATGCATAAAGAATGAGTATTGAAAAGGATTACCTGTTGCACATCAAAATATTAAGATCCAATACAATTAAGGAAATAAGACAAAACATACTGTTTTATGCATTCTGGTATGCCGACGTACTCCATGGGGACAAGTTCCGCTAGTTCTGTCAAATTAAAGACGTATCGAATTTTTTGGCTGAATTTTGAGCTATGGAAGAAAATAAAAATAATTACCTCCATATTTCTGACAAACAGAATGGAAACAATGTTTACAAGATACAAACATTTCTTATATACAAATAGATATAAGAAATTTTTTTAAAAAAGTTATATTGGCCGGGCGCGGTGGCTCAAGCCTGTAATCCCAGCACTTTGGGAGGCCGAGGCGGGTGGATCACGAGGTCAAGAGATCGAGACCATCCTGGTCAACATGGTGAAACCCCGTCTCTACTAATACAAAAAATCAGCTGAGCATGGTGGTGCGTGCCTATAATCCCAGCTACTCAGGAGGCTGAGGCAGGAGAATTGCCTGAACCCAGGAGGCGGAGGTTGCGGTGAGCCAAGATCGCGCCATTGCACTCCAGCCTGGGTAACAGGAGCGAAACTCCGTCTCAAAAAAAAAAAAAAAAAAAAAAAGTTATATTATTTTGAATGTTCAACACACAAGGATGATAAATCTCTGAGGTGATGGATGTGCTAGTCACCCTGGTTTGATCATTATACAAGGTATACACATATCAAAATACAGCTCTGTATCCCATAAATACGTATAGTTAATATGTGTCAACTGAAAATAAATGGAAAAAAAAAGAAGTAAAAATAAAATTAAAGTCAATGGCTCTCAAAAATTACCTAATAAATGGTCTTGTAACAGCCAGAAGTGTTCTGATAAACCAAGAAGGATGTACAATGATTAGGGATTTTAGATTTTTCCGTAACCTGGAGTTAAAAAAAAAAAAAATTAAAAATCTCTACAAATTCTAATGCTAAAAGTCAAGACATCAATAAATATGTGCAAGTTTGTACAAAACAGTAATTGAAAAATCTCACCCAAGAGTTCTCATTTAGGTGTGATACTCCTGTAGACAAGAAAATATACTCTTGAATTTTGATGGTTCCTCCTACTGCTATGAAATGAACTTTACTTTATTTGGCCAAATTTATGTCCATGGTATAGCCTGTTATTAAATGTCTCCTAGCATACACATTCATTTGTCTTTGGGACTCTGACAACCAGGGATAAGAGGCCAATATTCTCTTTTGAAAAGTAAACTATTCTCACTGGTGCTAAGCTCTTAAAGCACTGCGAAGGCAGAGAAATCTGCGTGGGGGAGATGACCACAGGAACAAAAACAAATCAGATCTAACTCCTATTCTTATGGAATTTAAAGTTTTGATTAAAAATTAAAGGTATTATCCTAGACATCTTCTTTGTAAATGACTAAATAAAAACTTATTGTATTACGCATATTTCACACATCAAGTTATACAATCACAGGAGCTAGCCAATGTCAAATTTAGATGTGAAGAGAAAATTATTAATGGCACAGACTTGATTTAAATTAGCCATGGCAAGATCAAACCAATTGGAAGAACACACTCCTTCCATTAAGTACTGATGACTAACTCCCAAGAGAAAACACTTCTAAACCAAAGAAAGATTACAACTAAACAAGCATCATTAAGAAACATAAGACTGAGCGCTGTGGCTCATGCCTGTAATCCCAGCACTTTGGGGGCTGAGGCAGGTGGATGGTTTCAGTCCAGGGATTAGAGAACCAGCCTGGGCAACATGTTGAAATGCTGTCTCTACAAAAAATACAAAAATTAGCTGTCTGTGGTGGTACACGCCTGTAGTCCCAGCTACCTGAGAGACTGAGGTGGGAGAATCACCTAAGCCTGGGAGGTCACAGCTACAGTGAGCAGAGATTGCACCACTGCAGTCCAGCCTAGGTAACAGAGTAAGACCCTGTCTCAAAACAAAGCAAAAAACAAAAACATATAAAAAGCTAAGCACTATAAATTAGGCAAAGCTCAGAAAGTAATAAAATAGGAAACATACTCCATTCTCCATCCTTTCCCAAGACGTAAACAGTAGCAAAGTGTCCAATGTGGAGAAAATTTCTCCTTATAAATAAGGAGAAATGTAGAGCTACTTTATGAATTAAGGTTATTCTTTACAGAAAAATCAAAATTGATTTCCCTCATAACATTCTAAAATGCTATCTTTAGAAAATAGAAACCTGTCATGAAATTAATAAATGAAATTTTAAAAATAAATGTTTTTAAATAGCAACAGAAAACAAAGTTTGATCTATTAAAGCCATTATAAAAATTTTTCATACTAGCTTTCAACTTGTATTGTATTACCTTCTATCGATTTGCTGATAACATTTCCTGAGCCACCCCAGACTGGGCATTTTTCTTCGAGTTGTTGCACCATTTAAATAAACTATCATGTAGTTCTCTGCTACTAATAGCTCCAAAGTGCCAATAACATATCTGTAAAAAACAGATTAAGTTTAAGCCTTAAAAATCACTGTGCATAACTGAACTAGATTCTCTAAATTATACAAATCCCTTCTCTCCTCTACAATGAAAGCAAACAATGAAAATGCTCGAACTGCATTAGCTGGTATTACGATTATTTTAAAACGTTACTTTTTAAGAGATATATATGAAAGTGTTTTTAGATGAAAATGATTTGCTTCTGGGATTTGCTTCAAAAGTATATACTGGGGGGAGAAGTGGAACAAACTTTAAATTGATAATTGTTAAAGTAACTGATACCTGAACATTTGATTTACTTCTCTTTACCCTGTGAATGTTTAAAACTTTCCACAATAAAGTTTTTAAAAACTGGATTAACCTGAGAAACAGAATGACCCTGTGGAAATAGAACTGATTCAGCTCAGTTATACTGGCCTTCTACGGGTGAATGTAATTTAGCCACATGATTTTGAGACAAAAATCACTTCTTTACACTTAATGTACCTGCAAATGTAAAATTAAAAAGCTGGGATAGGTGGGGCATGGTGGCTCACTTGAACCCTGGAGTTTGAGACCAACCCTGGCAACCTAGTGAGATCCTGTCTCTACCAAAAATAAAAAAGTCAGCTGGATGTGGTGACATGTGCCTGTAGTCCCGGCCACTAGGGAGGCTGAGGTAGGAGGATGGCTTGAGCCTGTAAGGTCAAGGGTGCAGGGAGCTGTCGTTGTACCAGCAAGGGTGACACTGTGAAACTCCGTCTCAAAACAAAACAAAAAAAATTGGAACAACTAATCTGAGATCTATTTCCCAGTTTTAAAATGACAATTTTTCTGGAGTTGGAAAACTATTATTTCATAATGTCAGAGAATAAGGACTCATCTAGTCCCGTATCTAGTAACAAATACTTTTGCTTTAATCTTCATTTCTATCGTTCACAAACTTGCACTTGAAAAGATTCGGACACTTTCAGAACTGGGATATTTATTTTTCTGAGAGAGGGTCTTACTGTGTCCTCCAGACTAGAGTGCAGTGGCAAAAAGGCAGTTCACTGCAGCTCTGATCTCACAGGCTCAGGTGATCCCCCACCTCAGACTTCTGAGTTGCTGGGGCTACAGGCCCATACCACCATCCCTGGCTAATTTTTTGTTTTTTTGTAGAGAGAGGGCTTTGTCATGTTGCACAGGCTAGTCTCCAACTCCTGGACTCAAGTGATCTGCCCACCTCAGTCTCCCAAGGAACCGAGATATTTATAATTTTTACACACCTTAAGTTTTTTAAGGTGTAGATCTAATTAGCTCAGAATTCTGTCCAAATGTTTTTGTTAAATACATACTTACTTAAAGAGATTGTCCATCAGGTATCTATAGTTAGGTTGACTACTTTCAGGCATGAAACAGACAGCAAACACAACAATGGCATTTAATCCATCCCCATAATATCCTGAAAAAGACACCAAACACAGTATCACCAGCATGATTTCACTCTTAGGAATTTTCAGAAGACATCTGTATGATTGGTAAATTATAAATAAGAGTTTACCTCTCACAAATTTATGAATTAAAATGTATGTTTTGTAAATCTTATATGATCTTACATAGAATTTTAAATTTCTTCTTCCCCAAAAGAGAACAGTAAAAATTTAAAGAGGACAGTGGACAGAAAAAACAAAAAAACCCCAAGACCATTTAAATAAGCATACTTAAAATGCCAGCCCTATTTTATCAAGTAGACAAATACAGTGATATAACCCAATACAATACCAACACTATACAACATTTGAAAGTTTGTTTTAATTTTTATATATATATATATATGCACGCTTATGGTTAAAGTGGGTGCTTTTTAATTTTAAAATATTTTTTGGAGATAGGCATCTTGCTCTATTGGCCAGGATGGAGTGCAGCGGCATAATCACAGCTCATGTAGCCTTGAACTTCTGGGCTCAAGGGATCTTCCCACCTTACAGTCTCCAGAGGAGCTGAGGCTACAGTGCACACAAATATGCCTGGTTAATTTTTTAAAAAAATTTTTGCAGAGATAGAGTTTCAGTGTGTTGCTCAAACTGGTCTTGAACTCCTAGCCTTAAGCAGTCCTCCTCCTTTGGCGCTGGGCATGAGCCACCTCACCAGACCCGTAAGTGGGTGATTTTTAAAACATAAGTTTTATATTTAAAAATGCTAGCATTGTGTAGAATTTAGGACATCAAAACTAAATTAGGCCGGGCACAGTGGCTCATGCTTATAACATCAGCACTTTGGGAAGCCGAGGAGGGCAGATCACTTGAGGCCAGGAGTTCAAGACCAGCCTGACCAAAATGGCGAAACCTCGTCTCTACTAAAAATACAAAAAATTAGCCAGGAGTGGTGGTGTGGAACTATAGCCCCAGCTACTTGGGAGGCTGAGGTAGGAGATTCACCTGAACCTGGGAGGCAGAGGATGCAGTGAGCCGAGACTGCACCACTGCACTCCAGCCTGGGTGACTGAGTAAGACTTGGTTTCAAAAAAAAACCAAAACAAAATTACATCTCTGACATAATTTTCAGTAACAAAACACAGTGCTAAAATGTCTGTTTCAATTGCAGTCTTCAGATATTAAGCCCGTAATTAGTAACAAACGCATCTGCTGTAACCTTCATTTCTATTGTTTACAAATTTGCACGTGAAAAGATTTGAACATTTCAAGAACATCAGAATCTTCACTATCCTCCTTAATCACTCAGTAACAAAATATATCGTGATGATGCAAAAGGATAAGGTGGCCTTGATTATTTCCCCCACAAAAAAGCGCTATTTCTGAAAGATAAAAGATGTAAGCTATAAATCAGGTCTTATAATTTGATTCCTATGAGCTAGCTCAATAATGTATGTCTGTGGACTTCCTGATCCAGATTATGCCATTTTCTTCATCTGAGTAAGATTAAATTAGGCAGAAGAATACAACTACAAATATTCATGTTTTCAGATGAATGATTTGCTTTCAGATGAATGAAGACTACAGAAAAAAGCAGGGGAATGCATTTGGCAGAGAGTAAATTAAGTGGAAATAACTTAGAAAAAAAAATCAATCTGCTTGACCCATGTGCCCCCCTGTCCTGCGTTAGGAGAATTTAAAGTAGTATGACATACTCTATAGTGAGTTGTGTTCTGACTTGGCACTAACAACACGCCTAGGTAAACTTCTATATATGGTAGTTAGACTGAAAGGATTTATAACTTAAACTTTTATAGCTTTTCTTATTTCTTAAGGGACTTAAACCTTGTATTTTTGTATACCCTATAAATATGCAAAGTGGGTGCTCTATAAAAATGTGGAGTGAACTAGTTCTCTATTAAAAAATAATTTGTTCAGAGTTTTAAGGTAAACTAAGAGTCACAAGTTTAAAAGTCCAAGTTTTACTTATATCCACAAAAAGACTTCTACAAGAATGTTCAAAGCAATTTGTTTATAATAGTTCAAGTTAGAAACAACTCACATGCACATCAAAAAAAAGAATGGATAAGCAAATTATGGTTTCTCCATGCAATGGAAAACTACTCAGCAATAAGAAGGAATGAACTGTGGATATGTGCAACCACGTGGATGAATCTCAAAAACTTCACGCTGAAAAGTAGACCAAAGAGTGCATAGGACAATTTTAGTTACTATATATGAAATTCTAGAACAGGCAAAACTAATCAGGGAGTAGACAGGACAGTGGCTACTGGAAGTGAGTATTTACTGGGAAAGGGTATTAAAAAATTCTTCTGGGACACTAAAAATGTTCTATACATTTAGGGGTGTGGGTTATATACATGGGTATGTATTTGCCAAAACTCATTGAACTGTATACTTAAGATCAGAGCATTTCACTGTTTATAACTTAGGGAGAAAGGATAGTCCCAGTTTTTGATGGCCTACAGACAGTTTTTAAAAAAAATTTTTTTTAAACTTTTTTGAGACAGGGTCTGTCAAAAAACAAAACAAAATAAAAAACTGGAGTGCAGTGGCATGATCACGGCTCACTGGCAGCCTCAACTTCCCAACCTCACGCTCTCTCTCCTCCCACCCCAGCCTCCTAAGTAGCTGGGACTACAGGCATATGCCACCGATCCTGGCTTTTTTTTTTTTTTTTTTTTTTTGTGGCAACAATGTCTATGTTGCTCAATCTGGTCTTGAACTCCTGAGCTCAAGTAATCCTCCTGCCTCAGCCTCTCAAATTGCTGGGATTACAGGCCTGAGCCACTGTGCCCAACCTGACAGTTTTCCCTACAAATTCTTTTGTACTTTTTCAACTTACAGTCTGCATATAATCATTTTTAAATGGTACCTTTATTCTTGTACTTTAAACCTGTCACGTTTCTAAAACGATATGAGAAATGCTTATTATTCTTTCAAATTACGTGGTATCTCTAGGCAGAGTTTCTAAAAGCATTTAGAAATCTGATATTGCATTAAGCAATCTGAGAAATCCTCAGTAACTCTTACCCCCATGGCTGATAACTTTTTTATAGGGTTCAATTGCTTTCATATCAACCCTGTGGTCCTGTTCTCCAATCCTGAACATACGCCAGCGTCGTCCATCTTCTTTTTCCTCTGCTGCTGTATATTCAGTAATTGAGCCTTTCCTAATTACTTCAGTAGTCTTGGGTTTTGGAAGATCATCTGTGAAAATAAAAAGTTTTTGAATCACAAATTGTTATACAACAAAAATCAAATTATACGTTAACCACTTTACTATCCAGGTTTTTCAGAGAATTTTCATTATACTATGAGCACAATTTTCTTTTCTTTTCTTTTTTTTTTTTTTTTTATAAAGATGGGGTTTCACCATGCTGGTCAGGCCTGTCTTGAACTCTCGACCTCAGGAGATTCGCCCGCCTTGGCCTCCAAAGTGCTTGGATTACAGGCGTGAGCCACCACGTCCGGCCAATGAGCGCAATTTTAAACGTCTCTTCCATAATGGAGGAAAAGGCTTATTCTTAACATGAGGCCGTCTTAAATCTTCGGAAATCATGGTTCTTTAACTTTTTTAATTGCCCAATTCAACAAAAAAACACCTAATCACAGTGCAATGTATATCCAAAGTTCAGAAAATATTAATTCATAGAGTCAAAATCTTAGCACACTGGCCTTACAACACCTTTCCAGATTTAACTTGTGACAGTGCTGTCCCTTGGCAGTTACGACTATAGGTTACTCCAAGAAGCTATCTGGGAGCCAATTATGTTGTTGCTGAGCCCATAAATTAACTGTAATACCAGATAGGAAGTGGTTAACTACTCAATGATCACTTCTCATTTGATCAGCTTTATAAAGCAGAAATGTATTTATGATATTTTGAGGTATACATGCAGAAGTCTATTTAAATTAGCATTAGCCAAAGCATAAGCACCAATGATTAGGTGTAATTTATGTTTTGAGATTGCAGCTTAGCTGATTTTTAATTTAGTAATGATTTTCAGAATTTCAGTATTATAGTCCTTACCAAAAGACGGGGGAGGGGGGAACCTACTGCATGTTAGTTGTTTCCAAGACAAAGCTGTTAACGGAAAATATCCTTCCAGGAAATGACTACAGCAGCATTAAAGAAAGAAGAGACAAAACACATAGGCACAAAACTATTTCAGTATCTTTATAAATTATTGCTTATTACTGGACTGTTTAATGAACCAGTAAAACAGAGAAGAAAAAAGAAACCAAAAATATAGCACATCACACTTTATTATAATAAAATACTGAATGCTAAACACTACTTTGGAAAAAAACCATTTTCAAGATGGAAAAACCATATATAAAAATTATAACAAGTATATATAAGATACTGTAGACAATTTTCTAATTAAAGAAAGCATGCAAAGTAAAACACAGGACAATTCCTTTGAATTACAAATAATTAATGACAAGAAATACTAGGTCTGGGGGCTAAAAGTACACCTTAATTTAAGTTGGTCACTTTACAAAGTAGAGCAATGTCAGGCAAGTCTATTTAAAAAGTCACCCCCAAAATGCCTTTCAGAACTCCCTTCCCACAAACTGTTAATTATATGTTGCTTCAAAAGTTTCTTACTTGATTGACTGAAAATGAGCACGCCATAGTTATCAAGCAATATTTTTTAAGCAACTATGAAAGAAACGTGACAGCACTGGGCAAATAAGAGGGGGAAAAAAACCACTGGTGTAATCTACTATATACGGTTTTGAAGTCCGTGAGAATATTCAAGTGTTAGCAGAATTTCTTATCTTAGTAACAAATAAATGAACTTCAGAAAGAATTACACACCTCAAGCAAAATCCCTTAATACATTAATAAAGATCAGGTTAAAAACAGTGAAACATTTACCTTCCCACTCAAACTCATTACTATTCTCAGATGGTGTGTCTAAGCCATCTAAGTCAATCTCCCCACTTTCATCCAAATCGTCTGACAACACAGAGCCATCGCTAGGATCCAGTGTCAGGCTGATGTCTGGGGCCATTAGTTTCTTTCTCACTTTATTTTCATTAACTTCTAGGGAGCCTGGAATTGGAAAATAAAGAAAAAGATATGTAACAAAAAATGCTTAGATACTAAAGATGAATAAGAAAAATTTTAACTATTCCATTCTTGGGGAAAATAGTATCAATTAAACAAAACTTCAAAGCACCTATTTATAAAATTTTGATTCTGATTACTATTGCTTCTACATTGTTGGCAAGAGATCAATAAACTATCAATGTCTTTTAAATAGAGGCAGACCTTATAGAGACCTCTTACCAATAAAAATAATCTCCCACCTGTTTACTGTAAAACTTTCCAAAAACCAAGCGTATGTTTTGGGAAGTTAATTTTTTAAAGCATTTTAAAAATGCTTTCCTCAATGTTAAGCTTATACCTTGACTGCTGCAATGGATTAAAAACTCAAGTTGTTTTGTTTTTTTTGTTTTTTGGACAAAGAAATGTGTTTAAAAAAAACAACACCACTAAGTCCATCATTTCATTGAAAGTAAAAGTGTTAAGCTCTTACCAGGCTGGTTCTCTGGTCCAGTTATAGCTAGTATATCTGCTTCAACACTATCGTCTTCTGGTAAAGGTCTAGAAGACACAAGCATACGTTTTAACCCAGAAATTAAGAAAGAACTTCCCTCAGTCTATTAAATATACAGCTTATAGAAATAATTATGTGGAAAATGGAATGAAGCGGTGTTGTTGTTTTTGAGACAGGGACTTGCTCTGTCACCTAGGCTGGAGCGCAATGGCACAATCATGGCTCACTTCAGCCTTAACTCCTAGGCTCCAGAGATCCTCCTATTTCGGACTACAGGTGCGTGCCACCACACACGGCTAATTTTTAGTAGAGACAGGGTCTTGCTATCCTGCCCAGGCTGGCTTCAAACTTTCAGGCTCAAACGATTCTCCAACCTCAACTTCCGTAAGTGTTGGGATTACAGACGTGAGCCACTGTGCCCAGCATAAGCAATGTTTAAGATAAAGCCTCAGCCTTCTGAGTAGCTAGGACTACAGTTGCATACCACCATGTCCGGCTAATTTTTAAGGTTTTTTTGTAGAGACCGGGTATTGCTATATTGCCCAGGCTGGTCTCAAGCGATTCTTCTGCCTTGGCCTCCCAAAGCACTAGGATTATAGGCATGAGCTGCTATGCTTGGCTATGCTTTAAAAATTCTCACGCTATCAGAGCTGACTTACACATTTATTATATATAACACACAAAAATAGATATAAATACCTCATGTAACAGGTGTTATAGAATTATAAAACATGTAAAAATTTTAAACAAATATAACTGAAATGCACAAATATGTGATGTATGATGCAATGTATGAAGCTCAATTTTTACTCACAATGAGACTACTGTAACAAAGGTTCATTTCCTCTGAGATCAGCGTTCCTATATCACTATCACCACCATGTGCAACAGTGACTCAGTTCTCCTATCAGCTGTCCATCTTCCAACTGCTAAGGTACCTGATTATGGACTAGGATATCTTCTGGCCACTATGGCATGGAAGCACTATTTCATTATAAGGTCTGCCTTTGCTCTCTTTTCATTAGCCTACCTGGTGCTAATACAATTGTAAATACGAATGCAACATGTCAAGGTGGCTGGCCAGATACGGTAGAAAATCCTTGTTAATTTACTTATTAAGTTTTTTTTTTTTTGCGGGGGAGGGGATCCCACAAAATTATTATTATTTTTTGAGACAGAGCCTTGCTCTGTTGCCCAGGCTGGAGTGCAATGGCATGATCTCACCTCACTGCAACCTCTGGCTCCTAGGTTCAGGCAATTCTTGTGCCTCTGGCTTCTAAGCAGCTGGGATTACAAGTGCATGCCACCATACCTGGCTATTTTTTTGTATTTTTAGTAGAGATGGTGCTTTGCCATGTTGGCAAGGTTGGTCTCAAACTCCTGGCCTCAAGTGATCTGCCCACCTCAGCCTCCCAAAGTCTTGGGATTACAGGCGTGAGCCACTGCAACTGGTCACAAAATTAAGAGAAAAATTTTAAAGACAACTAAAGACCCCCTTCTCAGAGGAATCCCTCAGACCTAGTTTAAAGGAAAAAAAAAAAGGGGCCAGGTGTAGTGGCTCATGCTTGTTATCCCAGTACTTGGCAAGGCCGAAGTGAGTGAATCACGAGGTCAGGAGTTCGAGACCAGGCTGGCCAATACAGTGAAACCCATCTCTACTAAAAATACAAAAAACAAACAAAAAAATTAGCCAGGTGTGCCGGCACATGCCTGTAATCCCAGCTACTTGGGAGGCTGAGATAGAAGAACTGCTTGACCCTCAGAGGCGGAGGTTGCAGTGAGCTGAGATCGCGCCACTGCACTCCAGTTTGGGCAACAGAGCGAGACTCCATCTCAACAAGAAGAAGAACAAAAAGGAAATAAAAGTTTAGAAACTTAAATGACCAAAACAAAAATGAAAGATTATAGAAGATTACATATATATTTGGTTGGAAAGTAAGATATAAGAGAATCAATCTAACTGTTGAAAAGAAACTTCTACTTCCTAGCATCACATGATCACCTTGTATTACTGAGTTTAAGAAGCCAAATATCCGTTTAAAAAGTGACATCTCGGTGGGGCACGGTAGTTCACGCCTGTAATCCTAGCACTTTGGGAAGCCAAGGTGGGTGGATCACGAGGTCAGGAGTTCAAGAACAGCCTGGCCAATATGGTGAAACCCCATCTCTACTAAAAATACAAAAATTAGTTGGGCGTGGTGGCGCATGCCTGTAGTCCCAGCTACTAGGAAGGCTGAGGCAGGAGAACTGCTTGAACCTGGGAGGCGGAGGTTGCAGTGGGTTGAGATTGCACCATTGCACTCCAGCCTGGGTGACAGAGCGAGACTCTGTCTCAAAAAAAAAAAAAAAAAAAGTGACATTTTCATAAAGAAATTTCAAAGTTTTGTTCTAAAATTGTTTTCATTTAAAAGCACTGCTCACATTGGAAAATCTTCATCTTGCCATTCTTCTTTAAGTTCCACACCTTCCATCCTCAGCCTGGATTCAATGTCAACTACAAACTCTTGATAATCCAGAGGGCCAATGTCCTATGAAGAGAGAAAAATGTGTAACTTAATTTCCACTTTACTTTTTATCCAATGAAAAGGTGTAAAACTTTATATCTTAGTTCATACCTGATGTTTAGTATAGTAGTCTGGTCATGAAATTCATTTACGGGGTTGCAATTTTTTTTGTTTTTAATTAGAGACTATTCAGACTACATGTACTCTGGTAGAGTACTGTTTATAGTAAGGATACTGTTCAGTCAAAATACTTGTTTTCAGTTGCATGTATAGTGTCTCAGGTTATGAATTAAAATATATTTCATACTATGGATTATATTAAAAAATTTGAAGTGGGGTAACAAATAAAAATGTTCTTTATTACAGATTCATAATTAAACTTTCTGTCCTTTGGATAGAGGTTGAATCTAGAGAGTAAACAACAGTAAACAAATAATATTTAAACTCATGATTCAGCAGAGTTAAGTAGTATGCTTTTATATTTTCTTCTCAATAGTTTGATGTCACAATTCCTGAGCTATTTTAAGAAGTCTATTCAGTAACTTGTCCAGTAAATATGCTACCTTTTGATTTCTTTCACAGCTATACTACGCCTTTCTCAAATAGCTTCGCATACATTTTCAAACACTAAACTTGGTCAATGTCTTGGTGTATGCAACTACATATTTTAACATATGCTGTGAACTTTGGTCTTAAGTTTTTCCAAGGAAGAATGTGAGTGCCAATATCCTCATTTTAAAAGTGAGAAATCTAGAGATATTCCCTCTGGTGACGGAGAACGAAACAGAAGTTTAGGTATGGTAAAGATCAACTGGTTAACAACGCAACGAAACACCAAAAACCATAGAAGAGGTATCAATGAGTATTTAGTTCATTTATATTAAAGTCAACAGACATCTAAAGTTATTCAAAAACCAGCACTAACAAATATATATTTTGCAGTAATATATTTCTTAAGAGATACAGAGCCTCACTAGCAGTACTAAAAATAAAGTTTAAAGCGGGTAACACCAGGCTGGGCACAGTGACTCACACCTGTAATCCTGGCACTTTGGGAGGTCGAAGTGGGTGGATCACTTGAGGTCAGGAGTTGATAACCAGTTGAAAACCCCATCTCTACTGAAAAAAAAAAAAAAAAAAAAAAAGCAGGGCATGGTGGCGGGTGCCTGTAATCCCGGCTACTCAGATAATCACTTGAACCTGGGAGGTGGAGGTTGCAGTGAGCAGAGGTCGTGCCTCCAGCCTGGGTGACAGAGCAAGACTGCGTCCGAAAAAAAAAAAAAAAAAAAAAAAGCTGCCATGGTGGCTCATGCCTGTAATCCCAGCACTCTGGGAGGCTGAGGTGGGCGGATCACAAGGCCAGGAGTTTGAGACCAGCCTGACCAACATAGTGAAAACTCATCTTACTAAAAATCAAAAAATTAGCCAGGTGTGGTGGTGTGAAGCTGTAATCCCAGCTACTCAGAAGGCTGAGATAGTATAATCGCTTGAACCTAGGAGGTGGAGGTTGCAATGAGCTGAGATAGCGCCACCGCACCCCACTGTGGGTGACAGAGACTCAGTCTCAAAGAAAAAAAGAAAAGTGGTTGACACCAGTAGAAGACAAAAGAGGGTGAAATGGACAAAATGACTAACGCTTTTCATCGTAGTGAGTCCTTCTACACCATTTGATTTTTAAAACTATACTATATATGACTTTAAAAGGTATTTATTAAATAAAATCAATTATGCCAGACATTCACATCAACCAGTCTTCTAAAAGAAAAATGTCATCATGTCCTATAGCTGCCCTATCTGCAACATCATTACAACACTCAAAAGATGCACAAAGTTACACAGAAAAAAGCCTTATGCTCCGAAACAACAAAATTAAAATGGAAATGTCCTCAAGTGTTAGATTTCACAAGGTAAACTAACTTTGTATCTTTGCCAAGGCTGGAAGGCTCTCTGCCTTGTTTGATTTTTTACTTACACTCAAGAGAAAGTTTTAAACATTTCCAAAAAGTTTCAATTTTTGATGATACACTTGTTAGCACAGAAAAAAAATGGTAGATGCTGTCTTTTCCACACCAACTTATATGCTTTAAAAAGTCATTTATATATAGGAGTAAGGTTTTTAATTCTCTGGGAAAACAATGATCCAGGCAATTTTGATAAATTAATGAGAAACATTTAAAATACAATAATCTTGACTTACTTGGCACTTTCTCTGTTTCTACTATGTCACCTATACTGTTAAGTAATTAATACACATCTTCAATGTTTTTATATATATATTGCTTTCTGATAGCAACCTTTCCTCTCTGAGGGAAAAATAAGCAAAAAAAAAGGGACACCAGCCTTACCAAACCATCCCCTCTGTTTACAACAGAAATAGAAAGGAGCGCACCATTACAATCAACAAGCCCATTACTCTAGAATTACAATGCTCAAGTGAGACCAAAGCATTCTATCACTAAAGGCTGAAAACGGATACTCTCTTCTAGATGTTTAATTTACTGATTTCCCAATGTTAAGTTTTCTTAAGACTTTGGTACTCACTCTAAAGTAAACAATGCATTTTCCTAAATTCAATAATCAGAAAAGCTCTCTCTTATCTTGATGCACCTTTTTATTGAGTGTTGAAAAAAATACCAGCATGTTCTCTGGGTGTCTTTTTCTTTTTTAATTTTTCTTTTAGCACACAGAAAATGATTGGGTTCCAATGCATCTGGGTGTCTTTTTCAAATATCTCAAATACTCAGAAAAATATTCAGCATTTCAAAAATAAAAGCAGAGACTGAAAGTTGCAAACAATGTATTTCCAACATCTACCACAGTGCCTAGCACATAATAGGCCTATAAAAATTAGTTAAATGAATAATATCTGTAGGGTATGACACTGGTCAGCAAACCTTTGCTCAATCTCTTAGGCTTATTTTGCTTAGTAAACTACATGAGTAGGATTTGTCCCTTGTTATCCCACAAAAATGTAACAAAAATATTCTGTGGGAACCTACACATCTGCAATAATAATTTCTGTTGGTAAAATTTTCCTCACTGGTAAGAGGAAAGTTTACCTTGGGAAATTCCAGAAGACAAACCATGCCTTTCAGCTGCGTAACCACTTGAACAAGTTTATCTCTATGAAAATACCTCCTTGGGGCTGGGCACGTGGCTCATGCCTGTAATCCCAGCACTTTGGAAGGCTGAGGTGGGCGGATCACCTGAGGTCAGGAGTGTGAGACCAGCCTGACCAACATGGTGAAACCCCGTTTCCATGAAAAATACAAAAATCAGCCGGGCGTGGTGGAGAACGCCTGTAATCCCAGCTACTAGGGAGGCTGAGGTAGGAGAATCACTTGAACCTGGGAGGTGGAGGTTGCAGTGAGCTGAGATTGTGCCACTGCACTCCAGCCTAGGTGATAGAGACTCTGCCTCAAAAAAAAAAAAAAAGAAGAAAATAGCTTCTCAAAACACAGAAAGCTGAAGTCTTTCAGCTATCTCACCCTATTTATTCCATTTTTACCTTAATATCATATTGAATCATGTGTTAATACCTCAGTATACAGACAGGGGTATTTAGTTTGAGGATAATTAATTAATCTAGTTAAATGGAACTTGGGGAGAGAGATATAGATAGATTTATTCTACCATTTCATCACAAATTTTAGGGGACAGTACACTAGGTAGATGGAAACAATTTAAACAATTGAGGGAGTACTGTTCTTGGAAGCACTTTATTATCAAGCAGCTGTTAAGAACAGCAAACAAATAAGAAAGGAGTTCATATAACCACAGCCACTTTGAAGAAGCTCAGGATACTGCTGACTCACAAGTTAACTGTGGTTGCTTCCCATTTCTTATTCATATAGCTATTTTTTTAGTAAATTAGAATGGGAAATAACACTTTAAGATGATATTTGTTAAAATAACCTGTTGCAACAGGAATAACTTAATTTTTCAATGGATCGACTCTTGGTAGTGGTGGGACATCCTTACTTATGCCACTTACCTGTCGCAGTCAAAGATAAATGTAAAACCGTGGATCTTACGTTAAAAAAAATCAGAGATAATGGATTCCTTCTGATGTAGAGCTTCAAGGGGAGTAGTACTGGTAAACTCAACCAGGATAAAGAAACTTTCCCCAGGCAGTTTAGCAACATATGAAAAAATTAAATGTTAATATCATTTAGGCCAGGCTCAGTGGCTCACTCCTATAATCCTAACACCTTGGGAGGACAAGGTGGGAAGACAGTTTAAGCCGGGAGTTCAAGCCTAGCTTGGGCAACACAGTGAGATCTGTCTCTACAATTTTTGTTTAAAGATCACATTAGAACTGTTTAGATTGTAACACAATTTTACACAATAATTTCACTATATGCAGTTTAACAGTGCTGCTGCAATAGGTGCCAGAAAAGACTATTTATGCTGAAATCAATTACAGCAGGCAGATGGAAATGCCCAGGCAAGACTTTCACTTCCCCATTTAAACAAAATGGTTTCATTCTAAACATTTATGTTCACTTTTTAACGAACAGCCCGTACATTTAGGAGATCACCAAACATACTTGGAAAAATCCTATATACTTGCTTGTCATTGCTTCCATGAAGGGAAGGGTATATAGTTTTTAAACAATAAAATAAGATGCTCTATCAGAAATGTTAACACAAGCCAGGCACGGTGGCTCACACCTGTAATCTCAGCACTTTGGAAGGCTGAGGTGGACCGATCACCTGAGGTCAGGCATTTGAGTCCAGCCTGGCCAACATGGTGAAACCCCATCTCTACTAAAAATACAAAAATTGGCCAAGCGTGGTAGTGCCTGCCTGTAATCTTGAGGCAGGAGAATCACCTGAACCCAGGAAGCAGAGGTTGCAGTGAGCGAAGATTGAGTCACTGCACTCCAGCCTGGGTGACAGAATGAGACTGCATCTCAAAAAATAAATAAATAAATGAATAAAATAAAATAAATGCTAACAAAAAATTTAAGAGGAAAAACTAGAATGGTGATGACTTTTCTCAAAATTGTGAAAATAAAGCAAAAGATGATTGTGCTGCCTACAAAAGTTACCTTTATTGAATTATCATTGCAGAACATACTGAAAATGCTGAGACCTTAGTTTGTTGCAGTTAGAAAAGTTAATTGTAACATAAAACTATAATCGTCGAATATTACTATCATCTTATTATACTAGTATTTTGCTTCATAGCATGTGAACACAACACGACATTTTTTTTTCGCGGGAGTGGCGGCTCGGGGACACACAGAGTCTTACTTTATAGCCCAGGCTGGACCAGTCTGGAGTGCAGTGCTGCAATCTCAGCTCACTGCAATCTCCACCTCCCAGGTTCAAGTGACTGCTGTGCCACAGTCTCTCCAGTGGCTGGGATTACAGGCTTGCACCACCAGGCCCAGCTAATTTTTGTATTTTTGGTAGAGATGGGGTTTCACCATGTTGGCCAGGCTGGTCTCAAACTCCTGACCTGAGGTGATCCGCTGTCTTGGCCTCCCAAAGTAAAAAGACATCTTCGATCTACTACCAGCCAACTTTAACTTACTGGATCTGGTTACACATACTTTCTCGGACACGCTTCTCCCTATTGTTCCTTCTACCAGCATTACTCAAGATAAAATGAACAGAATTTTTCCAGAGTGCTTTTCACATTTACTAACCCCTTTTATATCCATCATCTCATGTTCGAACCAGTAACTTTGCGATGCATGACACTTGTGTTATCTTCATTTTATCTTACATGTGAGGGACCACATCCTGGTCCACCTACCTAGTCCAGAACTGCTTCTAATATAGCACACCGTCTGCAATGCACTGGCAACTTCATACAGAATAAGCCTGTAATGCCCGATTTGGTTGCACTTAGCTTCAAAGATCTTGTAATGCCTGAAGACCGTAATAGCACTGACTTAGGATAATCCAGTTCAAGTTCCGTTTGCAGAAATCGATCTGTCATACTTCCTGTCTAAGCCCAACAATGTTACGCTGCACTACGGATTATGAAGACTAGGAATAGAGTTTAGAGAAACCATAAAATAACAAGAACTAAGAAGAATATGTGCAAAATGATCAAGAAACTAGTCTGCAGGGGTAACTTAATCGGGTAACATTAGTTGTAATTCTGAGGAAACATCCATTCACAAATTACAGTTTTTTTTCCTACATCTGCAGATATTCCTTTAAAATGTTAGAAAAATAATACATTTAATTGAAAAGAAATCAGGTATTAGGAGAGACAGAGATCCTAATTAAGAGAAGGTGAGAATGAAAAAAGCAACACTAAAATGCAATCACATAATTCACTAGATTAAACAGGAGGCTGTGCCTATCTTGATGAACACGGCAAAAGCTGTGCCCTCAAAGAGCTCACAGGATAGACAAGTAACTCTCCAGCGGCAAGAGATGCATCCAGAAATCCAAACCATTGTGCCAGCTATTTAAAGAGAAAAGGTGGTGTCTGGATCCAAGACGGGACTCGGCTTTTGACTTACACACTCTACTGAAGATCTATTAAAGCCCCGATTACTTATGCTGCTCCCGTATCTATTCCCCGAGGTTACAAGGCATACCAGAAGTCCAAGTTTCTTTGTTCTGCACCAGGACGGACGCTGGTCATAAATACTGAACCATCGTGGCCCAGCCACTTCACCCACACGGGGGTAAAGGTGAGGGAGAGGAGGAGGGACAAGGTTCTATCCCGAACACAACTACCAGAAACGGAAAAGGGGTGGGGTGGGGGGTCAAACTGCCACATACAAACAGGACCCGAGCCAAGGGCGCGGACCTATGCTGGGCGGGTATCCAGGAAGCACCTCCCGAGCAGGTTCTATGGCGCCCCCTACCACGGGTAACCTTCTGCGCTTCCTCTCCCCGGGCGTCTTGGGTAAGCGCCCGACAAATCTGCGCCCCTAGGCCGGTTCCAGTCCGGCTCCGGAGCCACCGTGCCGAATCCTCCCAGGCCGCACTCACCCCGGAGGAAGCCTTGGCCCCCTCGTCCTCCTCGCCCCTCCAGGCCGGCGACGTGGGGCTGACGGCCAGGTCGCAAAAAGCGGCGCCGAGCGGAGCCCGCTCCCCTCGGTCGGCGGTGGAGACCCCGGCCCAATCCCCCGGCCGCAGTGGCACGGCGTCGGCGGCAGCAGCTGACCCGGACGCAGTGAGAGATCCCGGCGGAAGTGACAACACTCCGACCTCCTCCGGGCGCGGCGGCGGAGGAGGCAGTGGCGCAGGCGTGGCGTCCTCTTGAAACCCACACGGCATCCCCCAGCCCACTCAGACCTTAAGGGCTATCGCTCGCGTCAGCCTTCCTTACCTCTGGGCAGACCCGTGGCTTCGATTCCTTATCGGTGGCGTTTACTGCGCCTCAAGGCGTTTCTTCTTTGTTGTGCGTTGGGACGCTGCCCTGTAGTCTCAGTCATTTTTGTTTTCTTTTTGCCTGTCTTTATTGAACATTAAAATAGGTGAAATTATCAATATCAAGAATATTATAATGCAATAGGTGCAATTACCAACAGCAATATCATGACAACAGGTGCAACTATCAGTGTCATTACGATAGGTGCAATTATCAACGATCAATAATAATGTGAATAATGTGAATTATAAAATGGATGAAATAAGGGGAGGAGGCCGGGCGAGGTGGCTCACGCCTGTAATCCCAACACTTTAGGAGGCTGAGGCGGGTGGATCACCCTAGGTCAAGAGTTCGAGACCAGGCCGGGCGTAGTGGCTCACGCCTGTAATCCAAGCACTTTGGAGGCCAAGGCGGGTGGATCACTTGAGGTCGGGAGTTCATGACCAGCCTGACCAACATGGTGAAACCCCGTCTTAAAAAAAAGAAAAAAAAAAAAAAAAAAAAAAAAAAAAGAGTTCAAGACCAGCCTGGACAACATGGTGAAACCTCACTTCTATTAAACATACAAAAATTATCGGGACGTGCTGGCGGACACCAGTAATACTAGTTACTCAGGAGAATCACTTGAACCCAGGACACAGAGTTTGCAGTGAGCAGAGATCACGCCATTGCACTCTAGCTTGGCCAACAAACCAAAAACACCGTCTCAAAAAAAAAAAAAGAAAAAGAAAAAAGAAATAAGGGGAGGAAGAATATCCGAGACCTCATTTTGGGGAGCTAGGCCTCAGAAGCGTCCTTGGAGTTGGCTAATTTCGAGTGTAAACAGCTTTACAGCAGTGCTTCTTTTCAATGTGGGGAATGATATGTTAATTTTTTAAAATTTTCAATTAGCCGTGGACCACAAGTTGATAAAACAGACAAATGAAAAGACACACAAAGTCCAAGTGAAAACTTTTTATCGTTAAAGTTAACATCCATAAAATTACCCGGAAAATTGCTATAGAGTTTTCTACTATCTCTCTGTAGACTATTTACAAACAGTTCTCAGAAAAGCCCAGGTCTACAGACCATGGACAGAATACTTAAAGTAAACTATTCAAATTAGACCATACTCAGCTTCAACCAAACGAGATTTGTTTGGAGGACATCATAATCTCACTCTGCCGGCCACGCTGGCTCACGCCTCTAATCCCAGCACTTTGAGAGGCTGAGGCGGGTAGATCGCCTAAGCTCAGGAGTTCGAGACCAGCCAGGGCAACATGGTGAGACGCCATTTCTACCAAAAAAAGAAAGAGAGGCCGGGCGTGGTGGCTCACGCCTGTAATCCAAGCACTTTGGAAGCCAAGGCGGGCGGATCACCTGAGGTCGGGAGTTCAAGACCAGCCTGACCAACATGGTGAAACCCTGTCTTAAAAAAAAAGAGAGAGAGAGAGAGAAAGAAACTTAGGGGGGTGTGGTGGCATGCACCTGTTGTTCCAGCTGCTTGGGAGGCTGAGGTGGGGATCGTAGGGAGGCAGCGGTTGTAGTGAGCTGAGATCGTGCCAGTGCACTCCAGCCTGGGCTGGGTGACAGAGTGAGACCCTGTCTCAAAAACAAAACAAAACAAACAAACAAAAAATCCCTCTCCAAAGTTTCATCTGATAAATCCAGAGAAAGGCTCAGCAGTCAGGTATTTGGGTGATTCCATTACAGAACGATCAGGCCTGAGGGAAACAGAGAAACTCAAAAATTTAACTTAAAATGCAGCACTCTGCCAGGATTTCACACTGCTTTGGCAAAATTTACCCACCATTGGTAGATTAAACTCTGTCTCTTTGACAAAATGGGAAGAAAATAGTACCTACCTCATAAGGTTTTTTTGAGATGAAGTCATATATATGCATTAGGACCTTGCTTACCATAATCACATTTAAGTATTGGAAGTATTGGGTATTATTTTTATCCTATTCTAGCAATTTCACTAAATAGCTGGCATAGAAAACAAAACTGGTCAACAGAGTTTTAGCTAAACAACTTCTTGAGCCAAGAAATTTCATCTTGAGTTACAGAATTTTTTATAATTTTATATTTCGCTTATTCAGTTCTGCAATGTGCAGAATTCCCCACAGGGTGGCAGAAAATCATTGGAAATCATACACAGTTATGAGTTTTTTTTTTATAGATCTTTAGTTCTTTCTTCATTCGAGTAATTTTATCATTTAATAAGCTTGATCAGTGTTTGCTTTGGTTTTGAGTAAGCCATCCTGCTATTTGTCTTTTTATCCCAATCTCGTTAATTATCCATACTTATTGTTGAAACATTGCAAACTATAGGTAAGCCAAAAAGATAATCATTATTAACATATTTATGTATAGCATTTCAGATTATATATATAGACACACATATTTTATGTATAAATTGCACATATAAGTCTTTATAAAATCAGATAATATACTTAATGGTTTATAATCTCCATTTTTTTCTTTTCATTTAAAATATATTATGGGCTGGGTGCAGTGGCTCACACCTGTAATCTCTGCACTTTGGGAGGCTGAGGCAGGTGGATCACCTGATGTCAGGAGTGTGAGGCCGGTTTGGTCAACGTGGAGAAACCCCTTCTTTACTAAAAATACAAATATTAGCTGCGTGTGTGTTGGGCGCCTGTAATCCCAGCTGCTGGTGGGGGAGGGGGCTGAGGCAGGAGAATCACTTGAACCCAGGAGGCGGAGGTTGCAGTGAGCCAAGATTGCACTACTGCACTCCAGCCTGGGTGACAGAGTGAGACAGTGTCTCAAAAAAATAAATAAATAAATAAAATTTAAAAATACAGATTCCCAGGCTTCACCTTCTACAGTCTATGGAAAGACATGGGAATCTATTTATTAAAAAAAATATATATATATGTTATGAACTATTTTTCCAGTCAATATATTCAACGCTATTATTTTTGTTATGGATAATTTATTTATCAAACAATCCTTTACTGACCTTTTAGATTGTGGCTTTTTTTTTTTTTTTAAGACAGGGTCTCACTCTGTGGCCCAGGCTACAGTGCACTGGCATGGTCTCAGCTCACTGCAGCCTCCACTTTTTGGTTAAAATAATTCTCCTGCCTTAGCCTCCTGAGTACCTGGGATTAGAGGCAGATGACACCACGTCTGCTAAGTTTTGTATTTTTGGAGAGACAGGTTTTTGCCATGTTGCCCAGTCTTGTCTTGAACTCCTGGCCTCAAGTGATCTGCCCCTCTGGGCATCCCAAAGCGCTGGTATTACAGGTTTGAGCCACCACACCTGACCTTGTTCCACTTTTCTTTTCTTTTCTTTTTTTTTTTTTTTGAGATGGAGTCTCATTTTGTTGTCCCTTCCCCGGTCCCTGTAAGATTTTGGGGTTGGGAGGAGGGGTGCAGTGGAGTGCAGTGGTGTGATCTTGGCTCACTGCAATCTCTGCCTCCTGGGTTGAAGCAATTCTCCTGCCTCAGTCTCCCAAGTAGCTGAGATTACAGGCGTGCATCAACATGTCTGGCTAATTTTTGTGGTTTTTAGAAGAAATGGGGTTTCACCATGTTGGTCAGACTGGTCCTAAACTCCTGACCTCAGGCGCTCTGCCTGCCTTGTCCCCCCAAAGTGCTGGGCAACACTTCATAGAATGTTCAAAAAGTCAGAAACATAGAACTAATTTGTTTTCAAACAATGTATTAGTAACATTTTGAAATAATATTGCTCAATATATTTTCCTTTGACTTCCACATACTGTCTCAGGTAAGTGTCTCTAAGGTAATATATTCGATTGTTAATCCAAAATATGATATTAAAAATACACTGTAGGCTGAGTGTGGTGGCTCACGCCTGTACTCCCAGCACTTTGGGAGGCCAAGGTGGGCGGATCCCTTGAGCTTGGTCAGGAGTTCAGACCAGCCTGGCCAACATGGTGAAACCCCAGTTCTACTAAAAATAAACAATTTACTTGGGTGTGGTGGTGCACGTCTGTAATCCCAGCTACTCAGAAGGCTGAGGCAGGAGAATCCCCTGAACCTGGGAAATGGAGGTTCAGTGAGCTGAGACTGCACCATGGCACTCCAGCCTGGACGATAAAGCGAGACTCGGTCTCAAAAAACAAACTAGCAAACAAACCACTGTATTTCCTGTGTTACCAGACTTGTTGGACAAGACTTAGGGTACTTTTACAATTACTTGTTTCCTTGAATAGGCAGATATTTAAGCTCTTAAAAATTGGGGAAAACTTCAATGGGGAAAAAAAAAGTGTGGCTTCCAGCCCTACACCCGATATAGAAGGTACCACTTGGGAAAGCGATACATTAGCTCAGAGTCATGATCAACCTGTTCCTATGTAGTTTCCAGCTTTGGTGTTATGTTTAAATAGGCATTCCTCACACTGAAATTATACAGTCACTGTTGTTTTCTTCTGGTGGTTTTATAGTTTCTTTTTTTTTTTTAACATATGAATATTAAATCCAATTGGAATTTTGTGTATGTGCTTACGATATGAATAGGGAATCTAACTTTACTAAACTGACTAGTTTGTCTAAAAGCATTTATTGAATAACTCAGTAATTCTTGGACTCAACTAGGACTCAGTCAAATGAATGTTTACTTTCAAAGTTGTCATTTTAGATTACTCACTTTGTTGAAGTATCCATTCATTTGATATATCTTTATTTACTTATTTAACTATTTATTTAGAAATGAGGTCTTGCTATGTTACCTAGGCTAGTCTCGAACTCCTGGCCTCAAGCAATCCTCCTCTCAAGCAATCCTCCTGCCTCAGCCACTAAAAATGCTCTGCCATGCCCACTGGACAGATATATATATATGTATTCTTTTTTTTTTTTGAGACAGGGTTTCACTCTGCAGTCTAGGCTGGGGTGCAGTGGCAAGATCTTGGCTCACTGCAACCTCTACCTTCTGGATTTGTGCCTTAACCATCCGAATAGCAGGACTATAGGCATGTGCCACCACACCTGGACCTTTTTTTTTTTTTTTTTTTAAGAGACAGGGTTTCGCCATGTTGGCCATGCTGGTCTCGGACTCCTGACCTCAAGTCATCTGCCTGCCTCAGCCTCCCAAAGTGCTGGGGGTACAGGTGGGAGCTACCCCACCTGGCCAATAAATCTTTGTTGAACAATATTATAAATCAGTGCTGTTGGTCCCTGAGGATACTCTCAGACCTCCAAGTCCAAGCCTGGCCATTATAGCCTTGGTGACCTGCACGTACACTTCCTGATGACCTCCAGGAACCAGAAAGTCTGAAGTAACTGGCTGGCCACAAAGAGAAATGAAACAACTAGTTTCGCCTCAACTGGTTGCTCTCCCCCCTGCAATGTTTGACCATTGCTGCTGCTCAGCCTTGCAAAGCTTCCCCCCAGACATTAGGTTTCTCAAGACCCCAACCCTTGTAACTACGTAATTTACCGCACCCTCCCTTCTGCTTGCAACCAGTAACTCCCACCCTTATAATCATGCCTGTTTGTAATAGATGACCCCTACCCTCCTGACCATGTATCCTGTGACCCCCTTCCCCCCTCTAAAGTAAATTACCACTCTGAAACTGACCATTTTGCCTAACCTATATAACCAGTCCCTTTCCTACTCTCCTTGACTAACTCCTTTTTCGGACTTGGCCCGCTTTCACCTAAACATGAAATAGAACGGCCTTGTTGCCCACCTGAAGCCTGCCTCATGGTCTCTTTACGTGAGCGACATGCCTAACAGATGCAGGAACAAAAGACATAGTATCTGCCTTCAAAGAGCTTATCAACAGGTTAGGGAGAGGAGCAATGAAGACAATAAACCATTTGCAGGATTGAGGTGACCTTGGTACTTCCAAGGTACAGCTAAATTGAAGGGAGCTAAACAGATTAGGGAGTGGGAGATAAAGGCAGTAGAGGTTTTTTGAAGGAGGAAATCTTGAGCTTAGTAACAAGAGGATGATCTTTCAGGCAGAGGGAATTGGCATATGCAAATTCACAGAGGCTTCTAGGAGCTGCAATGTTCAGCACGACCACAGCACAAGCAATGGGAGAAGGCGTGGCTATGAACAGCCCTTAGTAAAAAGGAAGTAGTCAAAGGCCAGATTAAAAAGGGATTTTTTTAATGGTAAAGATTTATTTGCAGCCAATATAATGAGCTATGTGGAAATGCAATCACCTATGAATTAATAATTGCATTCCAAAAGAAGAGATTGAAAGGTATCTGGCACAGTGGCAGCAGTGTTAGTATCAGGCCTCCAAGTCCAAGCCTGGCCATTATAGCCTTGGTAACCTGCATGTACACCTCCTGATGGTCTCCAGGAGCCAGAAAGTCTGCAGTAACTAGATGGCCACAAAGAGAAGTGAAACAACTAGCTCCTGCCTCAACTGATTGCTCTCCCCCTGCAATGTTCCACCATTGTTCCTGCTCAGCCTTGTGAAACTTCCCCTCTAGACATAGGTTTCTCAAGACCCCCACCCCCATAACCATGTAATTTACCGCACCCTTCCCTCTGCTTGCAACTGATAAACCCCACCCTTATGACCATGCCTGTTTGTAGTAGATAACCCCTACCCTTGTGACTATGCATCCTGTGACGCCCTTCCCCTCCCTAAAATAGATTACCACCTTTAACTGACCATTTGCCGCAACCCACATAACCAGTCCCCATTCCTGCACCCCCTGCCTAACTCCTTTCTTGAACTTGGCCCACTTGCACTCAATCGCGATATAAAATGGCCTCATTGCCCACACAAAGCCTGCCTGCTGGTCTGTTTACATGAGCAATGTGCCTAACAGGATAAGTTCTCCTAAGAGGATAGACTTTGAGGAAGGCAGTACTCATTTGAATAAATGCTTCAATATGTGTTGAAAGTATTTATGATACATTGTCACACTTCATACACCAAAATAAAAGTGCTCAGCCAACATGGACTTGAAGAGGTGCTGAGCCTGTGCCAAGAGGGGTGGGGAGTGAAGAAAAACCACAGGCAAGCACATGAGGGCTAGAGGGGGAGGCAGAAGGCACCATCTGACCTATGCTAGCAGGAAGTGATGTATCAGACTCTGATGAGAACAGGCCCTCTGACAACTTCTTGAAAAAATGGTAACAGTGTTCAGGGTGAATGGTGGAGTGGCTGTTCTCTGGGAAGCTCTCTCTGCTACAGGGCACAGAGTTTTCATAGGGAAGGAAAATGTATAGCCTGGGAGTTACTAATTACTCCTCCGGTCCCCAACTCCCCAAATTTCCTCTTTTTTTGTTCGTAATTATTCTGTACTGGGATGCATAAGCAAGACGGAGTCTTGCTCTGTTGCCCAGGCTGGAGTGCAGTGGCGTGATCTTGGCTTACCAGAACTTTTGCCTCCTGGGTTCAAGCGATTCTCCTGCCTCAGCCTCCTGAGTAGCTGGGATTACAGGCATGCACCACCATGCCCAGCTAATGTTTGTATTTTTAGTAGAGATAGGGTTTCACCATGTTGGTCAGGCTGGACTCGAACTCCACCCACCTTGGCCTCACAAAGTGCTGGGAGTACAGGCGTCACCCACTGCGCCCCGCCTGGATACATTTTATATCCTGTTTCCCTTCTCCCTCTGGCCCACTCTCCTGTGAAGTGTGAGAGTCTTGCTAAGTCCTGCTTCACACACAGATTCTTGGGGAGCTTTTTTTCTGTTTCCTTATGCTTTGCTATTCCATTGCTAGTCCTTCCTCCTTTCATCAAATCAGCCTCACAGCATCTCCCAGAAGAAGGAGGATTTGGGGTATGCTATTACTTTGGACTAAGAGGGGATGCTGTACTCCTTCAAATCATTTTTGTAAATAATGAAAAGCATCTCCTCTCACAGTCTTCCTCCAAATGTGTCTTATAATTCCTACCTTACAGATGACAAAATCAAGATATCTATTAGAATGGGAAAATGCCTCACACAGTGCTGCCATCCCATGTGACACTTTTCTGCAAATTAGCCAAGGAATCCCTTCTGGGTAATGGGGAAGCTTTCAGAATGGGCTGAGCCCTTCTGGTTTAGCTCACCAACCTTGCCCCAGGGAGCTGATAAAGCTCAATAGGCATCTTTGTGCAAATCTAAAGATAGCCCTCCCAGTTGGGCAGGTAAAGCCTTGCTCCAGAGCATGTGGCTTGATAAATGGAGTTCTCCCTCAGCCGAGTGCTGTGTGCAGGGCACAACCTGCTCAACTGGGTAGACTTGCCTAGTTCTCCACCAAAGTCTTGGAGCTGAATGTAATTATTTTTCCTATAATAAGAAGACTTCCTTGGACCGGGGGTGGTGGCCAAACTCTGTAATCCCAGCACTTTGGGAGGCTGAGGCCTGAGGATCATTTGAGGTTAGGAATCCCAGACGAGCCTGTTCCAGATGGTGAAACCCCGTCTCTATTAAAAATACAAAAAAGAATTAGGCCTATGTGGTGGCTCACACCTGTAATCCTAGCTAGTCAGGAGGCTGAGGCAGGAGAATCACTTGAACTCAGGGGGTGGTGGTTGCAGTGAGCTGAGATTGTGCCACCGCACTGCAGCCTGGGCGACAGAGTGAGACCCTGTCTTAATGAAAAAGAAGACTCCTTTATTGTTCTGTTAACAAAGCATCTTTGGAGGACTGGATCTCAACATGTAAAACTCTATTTCTAGATACATTCACATATTCTCCTTAATGATGTTCACTGGAACTGCTCCCAACCTTGGACTAGAAGATGAGAGAGAATGAAGAAGATACTTAAGATGAAATGCTTATATAAATTCAAATTTAAAAAGGTATAAGATACATTGCACAAAACTTGCATGCTGCTTCACTTTCCACCGTAGGATTTTATAGATAAATTGTTATTCTCACTTACAAGCATATACATTCAGTGATGTTTGGCAGCTTGCTCATAATTTTCAAAAAAAACATGAAGTAACCTTTTTACATGGACTGAACATGTCTTTGCTGGTTAAGCTTGAGGGTAAAACTGGATACAATTATATATTCATTTAATTATTCATAAGTCAAGTTGAAATGACTGTATATAGTTTTCACTTGTTCACTTTATAAAATTCAAAATGAAACCCAGCAGCAGTTTTGTCTTTGGCATGGTGACAAGTTTCCTTTCTACAATGAACCAGTCAAATAAATTGTTCCAGACAGAATTTGTGCTTCCTGATGTCAGAAAATCAAATTGGACTGTCCACAGTTACACAACACCGTTGTGTGATGCTTCCACATCCCAGAGTGTGCAAGAGAGGAGCAGCAATACATATTTCTACGAAATACTTCAATATACAGTTAGATTATAGCTATTCAAGGGAAAAACTAGGCTTCTTTGTTGGAGGATTTTATTGCACAAGATTTTAGAGATTCAACTCATTCAACGAACTAGGTAGGTTATAGTTTGCAGTGAAGCGAGACTAAGAGTTCAGATCTGGACATAGTTGCATAGTTGGGTTTGCTGAGGAGGAGGGGCGTGCATTTCATCCAATAGAAGTTGGGAAAGGCTGACGCTAGCTGAGATGACTCATCAAAATCAATAACGTGAAGAAATCTTTTTTTTTTTTGAGACAGAGTCTCGCTCTGTCACCCAGGCTAGAGTGCAATAGCACAGTCTCGGCCCACTGCAACCTCTGCTTCCTGGTGTCAAGCAATTCTTCTGGTGGCTCAGCTTCCTGAGTAATTGGGACCACAAACGTGTGCCACTGCGTCTGGCTAATTTTTGAATTTTTAGTAGAGACAGAGTTTTACCATGTTGGCCAGGCTGGTCTTGAAATCATGACCTCAGGTGATCTACTCACCTTGGCCTCCCAAAGTGCTGGGATTACAGGTGTGAGCCACTGTGCCTGGCCATTGTCAAGAAATCTTAGAGTCCATATTCAAGTTCTCTGTGAGAATATTTCTGTGATCATAAAAACTTACAAATATGAGTTTAAAATAACCTGAGGATATATATTTTATAAAATAAAATCATAAACTTTGGCAAAATCATGGCAACCATTTGGTTACTGTCATGGTTGCCATTTGGAAAGTAGTGGATGGACAGCGAGGCATGTACACTGAATCCTCTATACTGAGTAGTATACAAGATCGTCTACACTAAATAGCGGTCATTACAAGAATTATTCTTCACTTAAATAATTAATGCTCATGCAAAAGTAGTAACACATAGTATCTGCATGCTCAGTTTATAATTAAAATAAAGATTAATCTTGATGAGGGAAGTAGATTTCACTCTTTCTTCTGTTCTTCAGGATATGAAATGTTAGTAACACTATGGTCATCTATATTTAGAAAAACGTGAATAAGCAATAGCCTCCAATTAGAAAAAAGCAGTTTGTTTGGTTGACTGATAATTTTTTCAGTGATAATATTTCCTAAATTCTTTTTGGGGTGGGCAAGTACAAGTGAGAATTGACGAAAGCTAACTGTTTTGCAGTCAATTTCAGTCTCCTTATCCACATTAACACAACATATGACATGACACTGTCATTCATCAAAGCATTAATCATTCATTCTGCATCTTTGGAGTCAAAGCACAATCTTACTTGTTTAGAGAAAACAAATGCATTTCAAAATACACAAATAATTGTTGGGTCAACTGGAAGTTTTATTATATTTAACAAAACAGCACTGATACAGTTGTATTAAGACACACACTTTTATATAATACAAACATAAAAATTAAAAGGTGGCATCATCTAATTCACTGTTGCAATGGGTATATTGTTCTATAAGTGTATTTCCAAAAATAATTAGTTTACATTCTAAAAGTAACTTACTGAGCTGAGAGAATCTAGGTGATTATTTGTATTTTAAAACATGGGAACTCTGTAAATTGATAAAAATGTATTAACTTACTTTTAAAAATTAATTCATCACAATGAGAAGAAAATAGTAAAATTGTAACATTATTTTTCATTTATATGGTTCCCTAATGATAAAGAAGGAGAAATACCTTCTCTTAATACAATTGCTAAAACACCAAATTATACTTACTAGGAAAAAGAAGAAAGTTTTTCAATTTCAGGTATATACATAATAGGGAGAAATGAAATGAGAAGTTTAGTATGAATTATCATCTTTAAAAGATCCTTAATCTCTAACATGTAGATTTTCTTTACTCATTTCTTAGCAGATTACTCATTTAATATGAATGATTTTAATATAAGACATACACACAGACATATATGAATGAGATGCCATTCCATCTAACAATATCTTACCCAGGCACTATTTACAAAATTGTATCTAATATGCCTTGTGTGTAGTTTGAGGTACAGGGGCGGGATTTGAATCAGTAAGATGACTAATGCCTGAAATTACATTATTAGTCTTTCCTTAATTAGCTTATGACACTGATTCATGTTAAAATTAGATTCTTTTTCATAAAAGGGCTTAACACATAAACCTTATGCTAAAATGGAAGGCATGAGAACTTGGTTGGGGTTAGGAGGAGTATTTTAGTCCTAATTTTTCTACAATCTCTGTGATCTTGGGCAAGTTACCTAGTTTCCCCTGACATTCTGTTTCCTTTTCAGTAATTTTTGACATACCTAAGACTCATTTTATCTAATTTAGCATTTTGCCTAAAGCTGGGATGATTATTTCCTTAAATTTTAGAAATTCACCAAAATGTGATGTGGATCTTTAAGTACAAGCATCTGAAAATTATATTTTACATATCTATATTTTGTCTTTTCAAAAAAATGGCATAGCACAAGAAGACTGTCCAAATACATACATAATTCCATGCTAGGTAATAGGAAAAATACTTGAAAAATCTGAGTATTTACAAGGTATGTTGGTATTTATAGTTTTCAGGTTTGCACAGTATAGGTGATAGAGCCCTGAACTCAGAATCAGCAAATTTTCCTTGAAATTTCAATTTGAGCATTAAATCTGTAGATCCTCCTACCCCTACTCCCTCCCACATAATCCCTATCTACCTTATCTAAGACTAGAAACCAGGCAACAGTATATGAAGAAACAGATGACGGTTTCAGGCATTGCCTTGAATTGATAATTTTTAAGGCCCATTCCGAAAATGTGGAATTTCTTCAAAGTTTCATCGATAAGGCTGCCTCTTTTTTTTTTTTTAGACGGATTCTCACTTTGTCGCCCAGGCTGGAGTGCAATGGTGTGATCTCTGCTCACTGCAGCCTCTGCCTCCTGGGTTCAAGCAATTCTCCTACCTCAGCCTCCCGAGTACCTGGGACTACAGGCACGTGCCAATTTTTATATTTTTAATAGAGATGGAGTTTCACCATGTTGTCCAGGCTGGTCTCGGACTCCTTGCCTCGAGCGATTCGCCCACCTCAGCCTCCCAAAATGCTGGAATTACAGGCATGAACCACTGCACCCCGCCAAAACTGCCTCTTCTTGTAAGAGTTTTTGCCTCAGTTCCTTATCCAACCTGGAGGACACATGCTGAAATGTAATCACTAGAAACTTACTCCTTTTTTTTTTCCATTTTAATAATTCTTTTTTGTGTTTTGACTGTTAAAAAAAACCATTCCCTAGCAAATGAATTTCTTGGCTCAGCTATATATAAAGTATTAATAAAAATGTGTATATTTTCAGGTTCTTCTAGGTAGGGTACAATATATTTCCAAAAATGTCCTGGGACCTCCTAAATAAGGAATCTTTTTGTTAAACTAATAAATCTGTTCAAAATGAAGCTTCCTATTTCTGTTTATTTATTTATTTTTTTAAGTCACAGGTTGCGGTCTTCACTGCCCATCTTCTCCCACACCCTTATAAATTGGTTTGGTACTTCATTTTTGATCTGGGAAAGAATAATTCATTTTTATCTTCATTTAATTTTAATAGTCAAGGAGTAGTCTATAAAGATTGAATAAATTTAATCCTTCTGCAATTAGTGTCAAGTTAATTCATTCTGGATGTGAATAACTGAAGAAATACAGACCCTCCCACACACTGACAGACACCTTCATCAGGTTTAATGTTTTATGTAAATGATCCTACTTGAAAGGAAGTTGTCTTGTTTCTCCTGCCTCCCTTTCTGTCCTTGTTAATTGTTTATAAACCTAAACCTTCTCTTAGCATTTTCTCAGGACTGTAGTACCATTCACTGGATCAACTGTGTTGATCCCATAAAGATAACACATTCTGCCGCTGATCTGTCTTCTTTGCACAGAGAAATTCAATTTCCCCCCTCCATAAAAGTTCACAACCATGTAACTTGCGCCGGTTGCTCCAGCAAGGAGGATATGAGCAGACCTCATGAGGATTAAAATGATCTGGATATGTCTCATGTGCAGCAAGCAGATAGGATTATTTTAAGTAGCCCTTTGTCTCATACAACACGGTCCACCTGGATCATCCCCGACTTTATCAACCCAGAGACGACTTTCTGAGCCGCACTATATTCCCTCCTATGGAGAAGCCAAGATACAAAAATCTATCAAGCAGGCCAACATCTAAAACATTTAAAATATGCTTTCTTCTTTCTTTCCATCAAAATCAACACTTGAGGTTATATAACTGGTGTTCATACAGGTTTTAAAATGAATCAACTTAATACATAAGGAATATAACAATCTAATATACTTCTTTTAATATCAGTGCAGCTATAAAGGCATACTGGCTATTACTAACATGACTCATCAAGATTTTTTTAAAAGATAATTTACTTATCTCTTGTCAAGTCACTATTTAATGTTACTTTCTACATTTGCTGTGATAAGCATTAAAATCTGTATATTGGTTGATAAATCATTGTTTAGGAGTGTCTAAAGGGTTCAGTAAATGGTATGAAATTGCCATAGTGCAGTAAATGGTTATCTGATAATGAATGAAATTGTTTGAAAATACTGTTAAAATGTCAAGTTTAAACATATAGATCATTACTCAAAAGGAAGGCAAACATGGAAACCACAGTGACATCATAAATATACTCCAATAAACACATTTATTTATACGAGGCAAGTTGTAGGTACTTTGTTTAAATGTGTACAAATTGATATATGAAGTTAATTTCAATCTGTAAAAAGTAATTGCATTGGTTTAACTTATTTAACTCTCCTTACAATAATATTTATTGCAGAAAAAGAAGGTAAAGAAATAAATGATGATAAATAGATAAAATACATAGGAAATGTGAATTGTTTTACAATTTAATTACACTGTCACATAAAATTATCACATAAATACACCAATCCGACAGCAGAAATACATTAAAACCCTATTATCTAAAGTAGAGAACAGTTTTTTTGTTGGTCTTTATTTCATTTACACGTTTAAGATAATTTTATTTTTTTCTACCAGCAGGAAATGCCTAAACAATGTCAAAAGCAAAATGATTAAAGAACAAAAATTATTTTCTAAAAACACTTTCTGCTTTGTGCAATGTTATGAAGTCTGACATCAATCTAAGAAAAGGGCAGCAACCTCCGTCCCTCATGACGGGTGTACCAAAGAAACGTAAACTCAGGAACTCACAATAGAAAGTGAAGTTAATTGGTTTGTTAGACTTGTGCAGAGCTCATAAGATGTGCAAATAACTTTGCAGCTGTGCATCTTAAATGATAGAACATTTCATTTTGGGATAAATATATAATGCAAAGGTTCATTGGTTTTACAAAGCCAACTCACATTTACTTCCTTTTAAATACATTTTTTTTTTAAAGACGGGGTTTCACCATGTTGGTCAGGCTGGTCTTGAACTCCTGACCTCAGGTGATCCACCCATCTTGGCCTCCAAAGTGCTTGGATTACAGATGTGAGCCACCATTTATTTCCTAATATGTATGAGGCATATGCGAGGTGCTGTAGGTGTTACTTAGGCTGTGTCCCGAAGAGGCTGATTATCTAACGAGATTATCTAATGGGAGATGAGACGTGTTCATAAGAAATAAGGCATTTATGTCGGGTGTGGCTATTTATTTATTGATCTATATATTGGGTTATTTTGCTCCAAGTTTTAAAATTGTAGGTTGAGACCAGAGTACAGGGCCACAAACATTCCAGTAAAATGTTTAAAACCCGGAATCAATTTCTGTGTTATTTAATAATCCTCAAAATATTGTAACACACTGAATAATATCTATACTAGCAACAGATTTAGGTTATTAGAGCAAGGATAATTTTATTCATTCTATAATGGAAAATATAAAATTCAGTTTGAGAAAAATGAACATGATAATGAAGACAAACTAGTCAAAGGGGAAAATTCATTGAAGAGATGGGTGAGAACTGAAAATTATAGGAGTGAAAAAAGGTTTAACACAATTAATAATATGAAGTGATTAAAAACATATGCAATTTATGTGTCAAATATTTAACCATGGACAATAAACTAACTTTTTAGATAATTTTCAGTCTTTATGAAATAAAGTCGTATTTCTTTCTCGTTTTTCTCTATACCTACTCAAACTGAAGGCAAATGTCTGGATCTTTTACAGTGCGAAGGTTAAATAAGGTATCATAAACACTCACAATGGCTGGAACATAATGAACTGGAGAGAGACAGAGAGAGAAAACTCCTGTGCTGTCGTGGGAGGGGATCCAAGGGAGAAATCCGCACAGGTAAGGTGCGTGTGGATTTTAACCCCGGAATTATTCCTGCCCCACTCATGTTCTCGTCCAAACGAGAGGAGTTTTTTCAGACTTCCTCTGGAGTGACTGATCTTTGACTCTGATGCTGGATTGGCTGCCAGGCCCACAACACAGGCCCTTCCTCCCAGAGCTTTTCTTGGGCTTTTTGAACAAAGGAGCATACCTAGAATTTTACCTAGCCTGCCGGAAAATGTTAGACAAAGAACTTTACATTCCTGGATGGGGGCGCGGATGGAGGCCCGGCGTTGGGAAGTTCTTGCTTTTGAAACCACGCCCTTTGTGGACTCAGTTTTCCTTAACACAGTCCCTCAAATTCACATTGTTTAAAAATTAAAAAATAATAAGATAAGAATAAAGTCAATTTTAGTATGTACTTCCATTTTTATTGCTGTTAAAAGATAATTTTTAAGAAGTCCTGTTTAATGATAAGATGAATGTAAACATAATTCTTATCAGACAGGGCTCTACATCTGATGCTTCTTAATAGCATGATATATAGTAACTAAAGTGTGTCTTAAATCTTAAGGGCTTTTTGGCTCATTTTGACTTCAACTGGTGAATTCATTTGTAAAAGAAAAAAGTAGACATTGAAATAGGTAAAATACAATAATAAAGGTAATTCAGACATGACAATGGAAAATGGAGATGCTTAAAAAGAAAATTTAGAGTATCAGATATTGATGAGAGTAGAATCATAAAATGTTATTCCTAGAATGGTTTTCATATACCTATAAATTAAATAAATTGACTCACTTCTGAATGTTAGGGTCTTCAAAATGATATGTGTATACTGAAAATATGATCATTTTTATTGCCTATTGCTACAGAAAGGGTCATAACTAATTCCAACCATTATTAGAATTTAGAAGACATCATTTATTATACTTCAGAATGGCCGGTTATATACAATCATTTTTAAAGAAAATATTGAATATAGGATGTAGTTAACTTTCAACATATTGAAAATATTGTTAATTTAAAACTCAAATTTCTTTATTCTCAAAGGGAGCAGTGTTTAACCATTAAAAAAAAAATTGTACCTCTACCTTGAATTTAAAAGTAAAACTCAAGAAAGGCAAGCAATATAGTAAACCAGAATATACAAAATGCTATCATTTTAAAATAGAACTTTTACCTTTAATTTCAGTATGAATGCCTTCACGAACACTACTACTCCTCTTATTATTTTTTTGAGATGGACTCTTGCTCTGTTGCCAGTCTGGAGTGCAGTGGCATGATCTCGGCTCACTGCAGCCTCTGCCTCTAGGGTTCAAGCAATTCTCCTGCCTCAGCCTCCTGAGTAGCTGGGACTACAGATGTGCCACCATACCCAGCTAATTTTTGTATTTTTAGTAGAGACGGGGTTTCACCACATTGGCCAGGACAGTCTTGATCTCTTCACCTTGTGATCTGTCTGCCTTGGCCTCCCGAAATGCTGGGATTACAGGCATGAGCCACCGTGCCTGGCTGAATACTACTACTATTTTTACTGTTCCTTTCTGTTCCACCGTGACACCTACTTCTCTCATTTGACATTCTTTTCTAAACTGTGTCATGTGGGTGTCTCAGGAAGTTTGTATTGCTTCAGTACAAAATTGCAAGAAAAGAATGGGGTAAATCCTCCTCTTTTCCCTTAAGGTTAGAGACAGGTCTTACAATAGTTTACTCCCTCTGTTTATGCAGAGATAACATTCAAGTCAGGTCAAACATAAATATGAAATCACTGGTTGTATGTGAATTTTATATCAGTAGAAGGATGACCATGGGAATGCTGCCACAGACCTTCTTAAGGCTAGACCTGTCACAGATACCCATGTTAACCTATAGGCAAGAACCTCTCTAGGATGTGAAAAAACGGTATAAAATTGCCCAGAGTTCTGTGTTTGGAGTTCTAAACTTTTCAGGACTTAAGCAGTGGGCTGCTACACGGTATCAAAGAGAGTGGATGAGTAAAGGATGCTATCAGTTGGTGCCAAAACCAAACTGGAAGCCCTGGTGCACAGCTGCATAAATATGCTGTATGGGCTTGGCAAGCCCTCCTTACTGCGGACCTCCTCATCATCCTGAACATGACCTTTTGAAATATTTCCAGTTGGGTGCAGTGGCTCATGCCTGTAATTTCAGCACTTTGGGAGGCTGAGGCTGGCGGGTCACTTGAGGTCAGGAGATCGAGACCAGCCTGGTCAACATGGTGAAACCCTGTCTCTACTAAAATACAAAATTAGCCGTGCGTGATGGTGTGCGCCTGTAATCCCAGCTACCCTGGAGGCTGAGGCAAGAGAATCGCTTGAACCCGGAACTCGGTTTCAGTGAGCTGAGATCCCACCACTGCACTCCAGCCTGGTGACAGAGTGAGATTCTATCTCAAAAATAAAAAAAGAAATATTCCTCTTCTTCTTTTCCTGTTTAGAAAAACCATTGTTGTTGTTTTGTTAGATTTCTCTGTGTAAAAATAAATTATTTTACTTAATTCAATACATATATATTTCTGGCAGAGGTTGGGGGTTGGGAGGTAGGAGAAGGGAGGATATTACATACTATGTTGTGACTCCACCCTTGGAAGGCCCTAAGGATCTAGATAGAGACCTGTTTCACTAGACAGATACTAAAACTACTACAGAGTGCTCACTGATGTATTATATTATTATTATTATTATTTTTGAAATGGAGTTTCCCTTTTGTTGCCAAGGCTGAAGTGCAATGGCACAATCTCGACTCACTGCAACCTCTGCCTTCCTGATTCAAGTGATTCTCCTCCTTCAGCCTCCCAAGTAGCTAGGATTACGGCACCTGCCACCACACCCGGCTAATTTAGTAGAGACGGGGTTTTGTCTTCTTGGCCAGGCTAGTCTCAAAGTCCTGACATTGGATGACCTGCCTCAGCCTCCCAAAGTGCTGGGATTACAGGTGTGAGCCACCATGCCCAGCCAGTTCTCTCTCTCTTTTTTTTTTGTTTTAAGTCAGATATCAAAGTATACTTTATATCTATTAAATTCACCCTGTTTGGATATACAGTTCCATGATTGACAAATGTATACTGTCTCATAATCACCATTACAATCAAGATAGGGAATATGTCTATTGCCCCGAGAATCCTTTTACCCGTCACCTACCCTCAGCCCCCGGCAACCACTCTTTGTTCTTACAGTTTTGCCATTTTGACAATATATAAATGAAACCATGCAGCATGTAGTCCTTTCAGTGTGGCCTTTTTTACTTAGCACGATGCTTTTTGAAAGACATGTTGTTGCATGTATTTGTAGTTGATTCTGTTTTATCGATAGTATTCCATTGTATGCATGTATCATAATTTATTCATTAATAGACGTAGAGTTGGGTTAAGTTTTTGATGATCATGAATAAAGCTGCTATAAAAATTTAAGTACAGAGTTTTGTGTGTATCTATGTCTTTGCTTTTCTTCGGTAAATACCTAGGAGTGAAATTTCTGAATTGTATGCTAGGTATGTATTTAACTCCTATTTCCTTTGGAAAACAGTCAAAATGTTTTCCAAAGTGGCTATCCCATTTTTTTAATCCCTCTGCAATGAGTAACATTTTCAGTTGCTCTGTATCCTTGTCAGCACTTAATATTGTCAGTTTGTTTCACTTGAAGCAGTCTAAAAGATATGCAGTAAGGTAGGTTGTACTTTAATTAAATCATTTCACATGTATGACACTTGATTCCATGGGGAATTTAATGAAATTTAAGTAATTCTGTACACAAGGAGCTTGCTTTCTAGTTGAAAAGATAATACAAATACACACAAAAGTCAAATGGAATATTTCAATAGTAGTCCAAGATGGTAGCAACAAAGATATCAGAAAAGGCTGGGTGGTGAAGTGGCTCATGCCTGTAATCCCAGCACTTTGGGAGGCCAAGGGGGGTGGATCACTAGGTCAGGAGTTCGAGACCAGCCTTACCAACATAGTGAAACCCCATCTCTACTAAAAATATAAAAATTAGCCGGCATGGTGGTGGGCGCCTGCAATCCCAGCTACTTGGGAGGCCGAGGCAGGAGAATCACTTGAGCCCAGGAGGCGGAGTTTGCAGTGAACCGAGATTGCACCACTGTACTCCAGCCTGGGTGACAGAGTGAGACTCCGTCTCAAAAAAAGCAAGATATCAGAGAAAGTACGTGATTGATTTCTATGGAATTATGTTAATCATTGTTATAGCAATGATTAAGTTAGTCATAGTTAATCACTGCCCCTGCATTTTTTGTGAACATCAACTATAATGGACTCTTCCTTTATAATCTGTTACGTCTTTTTTCTTTTTATATTCTGCTGTCAGTACCTCAGTTCAGACTTTGATCATCTCATCCTAAATTACCATAGCAATTTTTAACTAATTTTAGGTCTGCTAGATTCTTTCTACTACAAGTGGTCCTGATTATAGCCATTAAACAAATCTATTTAAGACAGTTTTCTGTTGTCACATAACAAATCAGCACAAGTGTAGTGGCTTAAAACAATACTCATTTATCTGTTCACAGTTCTATAGGTCAGAAGTCTGTGCAGTGCGGCTGCATTCTCCGCTAAGGGTCTCATAAAGCTAAAATCAAGATGTTGACAGGGCTGGGGTCCTATCTGGAACTTGGGACCCTTTTCCAAGTTTATGTGGTTGTGGCAGAATTTAATTCATTGTGGTTTAAGGACCAAGATTCCTGTTTCTTACTGGCCATTGACTAAGACATATTCTTAGTTTCTTGAGGTCACCTTCATTCTGTGACACATGATCTCTTTCATCTTCTTTTTTGCTTTTTTTTTTTTTTTTTAAGATGGGGTTTCACCACGTTCACCTCAGCCTCCCAAAGTGCTGGGATTACAGGCGTGAGTCACCGCGCCCGGCCTCTTTCATCTTCAAAGGCAGCAATGGAAAGTCTCTCTCACGTATAATTTTTCTCATGCTTCCAATCTCTCTCTTAATCCATTGAGGAGAGCCAAATCCCATTTAAAGGCTCACTGGACTAGGTTATGTCCATCCAGGATAATCTCTCTTTCTTAGAGTCAACTATTCCATAGACCATAATCTAACCATCATTGTGATATCCCATCATATTCACAGATTTTATCCACACTCCAAGGTGAAGGAAATAATGTACACAGTAGTCCATTTTCAAGACAAGGTGCCTTAGATTGGCTTAGGTCAGCAAACCACAGAAGACACAGGATATACTAGACCCCTGCTTGGATAGCCAACACCTGCTTGTCTGCCCCACCCCACCCCCATAGTTGCCCTCAACTAAGATAGTTTGAGATGCAGTTTTGCTCTTGTTGCCTAGGCTGGAGTGCAATGGTGCAATCTCTGCTCACTGCAATCTCCGCCTCCCGGGTTCAAGTGATTCCCCTGCATCAGCCTCCCAGGGATTACAGGTGCGTGCCTCCACTCCTGGCTAATTTTTCATATTTAGTAAAGATGGGGTTTCACCATGTTGGTCAGGCTAGTCTCGAACTCCTGACTTCAGGTGATCCACCCACCTTGGCCTCCCAAAGTGCTGGGATTACAGGCATGAGCCACTGTGCCCAGCCCAAGGAATTTAAGTCTAAAAGGAGTTTATTATTCTGCAAAATAGCTCAATTTGTCTAGTCTTATCAGCCTGCCCAGATACTCAGGTCACAAGTCAAATACTTAAAGAGCCCCTGAGCTAACTAGGATTGCAATGCATTGTGGGCTGCAACAAAATGCAGCAAGACAACCCTAAAGAAAACAACTAACGCCCCTACTCAACAACCAATAGGTGAGGTCCAGGGAGATTGGGACCCCCACATAGTACTCAGCCTATGAAGAACCGGGGGAGGGGCCTGCACACTAGGGGACAAATGGCTTATTGAAACTAAGCTCGGTGTGCCTATCAGACACCTGATCTTGCAAGGCTGTCATTAAAAGTCTCACTTTTGCCTGGCGCGGTGGCTCACGCCTGTAATCCCAGCACTTTGGGAGGCTGAGGCAGGTGGATCACGAGGTCAAGTGATCGAGACCATCCTGGCCAACATGGTGAAACCCCGTCTCTACTAAAAATACAAAAAATTAGCTGGGCATGGTGGCGCGTGCCCGTAATCCCAGCTACTCAGGAGGCTGAGGCAGGAGAATTGCCTGAACCCCGGAGGCGGAGGTCGAGGTGAGCTGAGATCGCGCCACCGCACTCCAGCCTGGGTAACAAGAGCGAAACTCTGTCTCAAAAAAAAAAAAAAAAAAAGTCTCACTTTTGCTGTTCTCTGGGTCTCTAAGTTGATGCTTTGGTTTGGATGGGTGAATTTGTTTCTCACAAGGGTAAGGATTAGATACGACATATACAACAGGAAACGGAAATCTTGGAGTTCCCATCTTAAAATCTGCCTATCATATATAGTAAGTGGTAATGCAAATTTGTCAGCATTAAAAAAAACCCTCTAAATTCAGCACTGCTCAATGTTTATTGAATCTTACTTCTTTCTTCTGGGTTCACAGTTTTTTTGGGGAATGGGGGATGGTGTCTTGCTCTGTCACCCAGACTGGGGTGCAGTGTTGAGATCTTGGCTTACTGCAACCTCTGCCTTCTGGGTTCAAGCAATTCTCCTGTCTCAGCCTCCTGAAAAGCTGTGATTACAGATAGAGTTCACTTTTCTCTTTGATAAGGTACTACATATTTTAGTAATTATCTTATTGAAGTTAACTGTTCAATTTTGTTAGACAATTTTAGTTGTCAGAAAATGACAACTAAATTTGTTGTCTTTTTTTATTCTCATTTTAAGTTGCAGTTATCATGTGGAATTCTAACTGACATTTACAGTTACTTCTCTATTGCTTTCTAGCATCTGAAGACTGAAGTTGGCTATTAGTCTAGTTGTGCTTCTTTTTATTTTTTAAGATGGAGTTTTGCTCTTGTTGCCCAGGCTGGAGTGCAATGGTGTGATCTCGGCTCACTACAACCTCTGCCTCGCGGGTCCAAGTGATTCTCCTTTGTCAGCCTCCCAAATATCTGGGATTACAGGCATGTGCCACCGCACCTGGCAAAGTTTGTATTTTTAGTAGAAACGGGGTTTCTCCAAGTTGGTCAGGCTGGTCTGGAACTCCTGACCTCAGGTGGTCCTCCTGCCTCTGCCTCCCAAAGTGCTGGGATTATAGGTGTGAGTGACTGCATCTGGCCTCTAGTTATGCTTTCTATGTAAGAAACGTTTTTTTCTCCTTTATAGTATTTAAAAGTTTCTCTCTTTTTTTTGTGTGTGTGTGTTGGAGTCTCATTCTGTTGTCTAGGCTGGAGTATAATAGTGCGATCTTGGCTCATTGCAACCTCTGTCTCTTGGGTTAAAGTGATTGTCCTGCCCCAACCTCCCGAGTAGCTGGGACTACAGGCACATGCCACAGTGCCCGACTAATTTTTTTGTATTTTTAGTAGAGATGAGGTTTCACCATGTTGGCCAGGCTGGTCTCAAACTCCTGGTCTCAAGTGATCCACTCACCATGGCCTCTCAAAGTGTTGGGATTACAGGCATGAGCCACTGTGCCCAGTCAAAAGTGTCTCTTTAACAGTGATATTGTCCAGTTTCACTAGGACAAGTTGAAGTATGGAGTTATTTATTTACTTTCTATCCTGCTGGTTTCCAGAGTGCATTTTCAACTTAACGATTCTAGTCTTTCTTAACTTCGGCAAAATTCTGTTTTTTCTTAAATTGTGTTTATCCTGCATTCCCTTTATTCTTTTTTCCTGAAACTCTTTTTTTTTTTTCCCAATGGTAAGAACTCTCAATATATGCTGAAATTCTTTTATTTATTTTTGAGACAATGTCCGTTTCTGTTGCCTAGGCTAGAGTACAATGGCACAATCTCAGCTCACTGCACCTCTTCCTCCTGGGCTCCAGCCATCTTCCTACCTTAGGCTCCTGAGTAGCCAGGACTACAGGCTTATGCCACCATACCTTGCTAAATTTTGTATTTTTTATAGAGATGGGATTTCCGCCCTGTTGCTCAAGCTGATCTTGAACTCCTGAGCTCAAGCAATCCACCCACCTTGGCCTCTCAAAGTGTTGGGATTACAGGTGTGAGCCACTGTGCCTGGCCTCAAATTTTTAATTCTATTTAAAAAAATTTATTTATTTTTTGAGACAGTCTTACTCTGTCACCCAGCCTTGAGTGCAGTGGCATGATCTCAACTCACTGCAACCTCTGCCTCCCAGGATCAAGTCATCCTCCTGCCTCAGCCTCCTAAGTAGCTGGCACCACAGACACATGCCACTGTGCCCAGCTAATTTTTGCATTTTTGGTAGAGACAGAGTTTCACCATGCTGTCCAGGCTGGTCTTAAACTTCTGAGCTCAAGTGATCTGCCCACCTCAGCCTCCAAAAGTGCTGGGATTACAGGCATGAGCTAAATACTCCATGTATATTACCTGTTGTTTTATATTTTCATTTCTTTTTGTTGGAACACTGCATGCCAAGAGAATTCTGTAGTATTATCTTTCAATTCAGTAATTCTCTCTTCAACTCTTTTATCTAGTTTGTCCCTTCTATTGATTTTTTTTGAAAATTCCAATCACAACATTTTTATATGACCACTTTCTAATTAGTTTGTTTTATTAACTATGCATTTTGCTTAATTTCTACCTCTTTCATAGTTTTGTTTTTACTTCAAATGGGTATTATTTTTGCATGTTTTTGTGGATTCTAGGCATTTTTAAAATACTTTAAAAATATCAATTTTTAATCTTAAGTAAATTTCTTTCTTCAGCCAGAGTCTCACTCTGTCACCCAGGCTGAAGTGCAATGGTGTGAGCTTGGCTCCCTGCAACCTCCACCTCCCGAGTTCAAACAATTCTCCTGCCTCAGTCTCCCAGCTGGGCTTACAGGTTCCCACCACCATGCCTGGTTAATTTTTGTATTTTTAGTAGACATGGAATTTCATCATGTTGGTGCTGGTCTTGAACTCCTGGCCTCAAGTAATCTGCCTACGTCAGCTTATTTATTTATTTTTAGAGATAGGGTCTTATCCTGTTGCTCAGGCTAGAAGGCAGTAGTGTGAACATGGTAAACTGTAACCTGGACTCAAGCAATCCTCCTGCCTTATCCTACTGAGTAGCTGGGACTACAGGCACATGGAATCATACCTGGCTATTTTTTTTTTTTCCTATTTTTTTTGTAGAGATGGGGTCTTGCTATGTTGCCCAGGCTGGTATTAAACTCCTGGCCTCAAGTGATCCTCCTGCCTTGGCCTCCCAAAGTGCTGGGATTATAGGAAGGAGCCAAATTTCTCTTTCCATCATAGTTTTGTTTGGCTCTCTTTCTTAGAATTTGTTTTCTTTCTTTTTTTTTTTTGACAGAATCTTACTCTGTTGCCCAGGTTGGAGTGCAGTAGCTCAATCTCAGCTCACTGCCACCTCAATCTCCCAGGTTCAAGTGATTCTCATGCCTCAGCCTCCCGAGTAGCTGGGACTACAGGCGTGTGCCATCATACTCGGCTAATTTTTGTATTTTTGTAGCAAGAGTGTCTCACTATGTTGGCCAGGCTGGACTCCAACTTCTGACCTCAAGTGATCTGCCTGCCTTGGCCTCCCAAAGTCCTGGGATTGTAGGCATAAGCCACTGTGCCTGGTCAGAATTCGTTTTCTTCTTGTGGTTTAGAATTTAGGTTTTCAGACTCATTTAGAGTGGGAGGTTTTTCTTTTCCTCTGCACTTTCTTTCTATAGTCTTGATTTTAAAATTGCTGGCACATGATCTCCTCCAGAGGCCTCAGGCTAGAACCTGGTCTGGTGTCAGTTGTTCCTTAGATCCAGTCCAAGATGATATTCAGGATGTTCAAGGCGATACTGGATCAAGTTCAAGTCAAGAGGTGATATATACATCCTTTTACGTCCCTTGATGTTCATTTTCTCATAAATCATTCCCCTGGACAAAAGCATCTCTGAGCTTGAACAGAGGAGCTCCTTCCCTAGTCACAGTTTCCAACAGAAGGACTCTACTCCCCACCTCTCGTTGGGCACTTTAGTCCCTGATATGTCAGAGAAGCTGAACTCCTGACCTTCTCTACACGCTTCCAGATCCAGGGTGTATTCCACAGCTTCAGCCCCATCCATTGCAAAGTTTTGAGGAGAAGACTGGCATGATAGGATGCACATTTAAATATAATTATTCTGGTTACTGCATTGGGAATAATCTGTGGGGGATCAGTGGTGGGGGTGGGTGGGGTACAGGCAATGGTGGAAGCTAAGAAGAGCTGACTGAGGAGGCTACAGTAATGATCCGAGTCGGAGACGGTGGTGGCCCAGACCAATGCGAGGACAAGCAAAGAACCAAGGATGATTTCTAGAGTCCCACTGTGAGCAGCTGGGTGGATGATAGTGCCATTCACTGAAATAGGAAAATAAGCCGAGTCTTTTCCTACTGAGTGAAGTGGTTGCCCAGGCCCAGGTGATTATGGGTTACTGCAGGCACCCTGAATCTGATCTCTAATGTTATGGCTAGAGATCTGTTGGAACAAAGGATCAGAGCTCCCTAAAAGGATAGGCTCCTCTAAAACTGGAACGGAGGCCAGTGCACTGACATGCACTTGTAGTCTTAGCTACTCAGGACACTGAGGCAGGAGGATTGTTTGAGCCCAGGAGTTGGTGACCAGCCTGGAAAACATAGCGACAACCCTTGTCTCAAAACCAACCAACCAAACACCACTTTGCAAACTTTTCCTCCAAAAAACAAGTGAACAAACTAACAAAAACAAAAGAAGAAAATCCTAAACAAACAAATAAATCAAGTTGGAACGGGTCTCCCTGGGCTGGGGGTGATAAGGAAACCCTTTGGTATTGACAGTCCATGACTGACTTAGCCCCAGCTTAAGCCTGTTTCTATATATTCATTGTCATCTACTTGCCTGAATCAGCCTGTGTTGAGTCCTTCTGAGGTGGGGCTAACCCCCTACTGTGTGATACCTCTGTTACCTTGGCAGTTAGCCTTGGCATGCACACTGTCTGTGAGAAATCAAAGGGGAATTCAGATTCATGACCAAAGTGTCATTTAGGACATCTCTCTTCATAGAAAGTGAAATCAAATGTTGAGGCAATTATGAAAATTATTCAGGCAAAGACATTTCTTTCTGCCTTATATGGATGTTTCATGACAAATTTTTGGGCCTGTCATTAACTAGCTCATTACTTTAATTAACCACTTCATTATGTAAGTGTAGACACAGCTTTAAAATTATTTATACTGTTTCTTCCTGTGTGTAAATAATTGTGAAGTAAAAATATTAATTTATGAATGTAATTGTGTGGGTGATCACCCCGAATTTACTCAGAACTAGCAATTAGTACATGCAAATCAGCTGAGACAAAAGCCTCTCTGATTCTGTTCAGAATACAGGAAGAGTTAATTTGCAAAAATGCCTGCTCCTGGCCCATCTGATTCTCAAAAGTCACGTTCTTGTCTCTGAGAATCAGAAACTGACCATATTTGTTGTGAGCTGTTTGATCACTCTTAATGCCCTTGCAAACATAGGAAATAAAATGCTAACAAATCATCATCTATTACCTAATTATATTTATCTAGACAGATAAAGTTGGGGGTGGAAGAGTGGATTATACTTTTTTAAGAAAGGCATTTCTCTTTTGGCAAACAAAGATGAAATTTAAAGCTTAATTATTCCTCATAGGCCACACAGAGTCTTTTCTGTTAATCATACCCAGGTCCTGAGATTTATTTTTTTTTCCCAAAGAGGTGTAAATGTGTGTTGACTTCCAATTAAATCAGTACCCGATCCAGTGGGAGTAGTGCTAATGGGATTTAAATGTTTTTGAGGTTTCATGGGAGCCCAGAGGAGGAAAAAATTCTGACGTCGATGGAATGTCACTCCTTCAGCAATACAAATAGCAACTAATACAGAATAGTTCAGCTGCCTTGGACATCTTGAATTGCAGAAGCAACTAGAATTATTCGTCTTCATTAAAAATCATGTTGTCTTTGAATCGAAGCTGTTGCCCTATCATTGGACAATAGGTGGGCATTTATCTCTATATTGTCTATTTCAAAACATATTGTGCTGAACTTTTATCAGATGCATCCACAGGTCTCTCTAAACAGAGCTACATCCCCTGGCTACTGTGATTGTACGTATGCTTAACTCAGTGTGCCTTGGAGAAGGGTTAACAAGGTGCAGGCTCCCTCAGCTGAGGGCTACCCTGAAAAGGCACCACCCGGAGTGGTTATGGAAGATAAAGAAAGTTGTGGAATCCACTTCTCATTTACTCATGAGTTCAGTGTTTCAATTTTCACTCCTCCACTTGGTATAACACCTAAACATCTCTACCAGAGAGAGAGATGCTAACGTTTGGAGTAAAAGTGAGTAGCCTCGTATCACTACTCACAGCAGTGGCAGAGAGGCTGATAGATACTGCCATCTACATGCTAGGTATTTCACAACATCGTGCCTTTCCTTTTCTTTTCTTGTGGAGACACAGTCTTACTCTGTCGCCCAGGCTGAAGTGCAGTGGTGTGATCTCAGCTCACTGCAGCCTCCACCTTCTTGGTTCAAGCAATTCTCCTGCTTCAGCCTCCCAAGTAGCTGGGACTACCAGTGCACACCACTACACCTGGCTGATTTTTGTATTTTTAGTAAAGATGTGGTTTCACCACATTGGTCAGACTGGTCTCGAATGCCTGACCTTAACTGATCTGCCTACCTTGGCTCCTAAAGTGCTGGGATTACAGGCGTGAGCCACTGCACCCGGCCAGGTTTTTTTTTTTTTTATTGATTTTTAAAGAAAATTATCAGTTAAATCTTGCTTTCTATACACACACACACACACACACACACACACACACACACGTTGTCGAGGTTGCCAAGGCTGGACAGTGGTGTAATCATGGCTCTCTGTAGCCTCCATCACCTGGGCTTAAGCCATCCTCCTGTCTCAGCCTAAGTAGCTGGGACTATAGGCACTACCATACCTGGATAATTTTTTGATTTTTTTAATAGAGATTCGGTCTTGCTATGTTTCCCAGGCTGGTTTCAAACTCCTGAGCCCAAGCTATCCTCTTGCCTTGTGTTTGCTTTTGTTTTTACTTAAAGCAAACACATTACAACCCATAAATACATTATAGCCTGGGTCACGAAATGTGCCTTTATTCTGCACCTAGATTTTTCATCTTGTAACTATAGGGTGTCTGCTTTGTCAAAGGTTAATCCTTCAACACACAGTTTCTCTGTAAAATAGCTCTTGACTCGATTTCCTTCCATTCTTACTGCCTGTGCCCTGGGTTGGACTCCGGTCACGGCTTCCTGTGCCCAAGCCTAGTCTCCCAACTGCCTTCCTGTCAGATCTCTGCTCCCTTCCAATTCAGCTTTCACATGGCTGCCACAGACGAGGAACAGAATGTCAGTATTTTTCAAGTACAACAAAGTATTTGTTTATTGACCATCTCGCCTTGCCTTAGAATATAAGAAGAGACTTAGTTTTGTGTCCTGTGTATCCTTAACACCCAGAACAGTGCTTGCCACATAGTAGGTGCTCGGTAATGAATGGATGCCTTTGTGTGGGGTGACTGTTCCCTTTCCATCACTGATTGAAATCTTACTTTTCAAGTCACAGCTAAACCTCCCTTAGTCATTTCATTCTCTGAGCATTTTTTTTTTTTTGAGACAGAGTTTTCCTCTTGTTGCCCAGATTGGAGTGCAATGGTGCCATCTCAGCTCACTGCAACCTCTGCCTCTCAGGTTCCAGTGATTCTCCTGCCTCAGTCTCCTGAGTAGCTGTGATTACAGGCATTCACCACCACTCTTGGCTAATTCTGTATTTTTAGTAGAGACAGTGTTTCTCCATGCTGGTCAGACTGGTCTCAAACTCCCAACCTTAGGTGATCCGCTTGCCTCGGCCTCCCAAAGTGCTGGGATTAAAGACATGGGCCACTGTGCCCGGCCTCTCTGAGCATTTTTATTCATATCATAGCACTCATCAAATTTTGCTTTATATTAAATTATTTCCCTACAAATCTGTTACCCCACTAGATTGTAACTACCTCAAATGCAGACTCTGTTCCGCCCACCTGTTTCCCCTACAATGTATAACACCTTAATAGTCAGTTAGCATGAAGATTGTGAATAGCCTTTCTTCAGCAGGTGACTATGATCATCCTAAATGGTCAATTCCAGAGACCTCACTACTTTAAAATAGGGGCCTTTTCATTCAACATGCACACTGAGCATACACATCACAGTTAGAATCTATGAGAGATACATATAGGGTATGCTGTTGGTCCTTAAGTGGCTTACTGTTTAATTGGAAATGTAAGATGATTCCGCTTACCACAGCATCAGGACCACCTGGATGCTTGTCAAAAATTTCTGTATTCGGCCGGGCATGGTGGCTCAAGCCTGTAATCCCAGCACTTTGGGAGGCCGAGGCGGGTGGATCACGAGGTCAAGAGATCGAGACCATCCTGGTCAACATGGTGAAACCCCCGTCTCTACTAAAAATACAAAAAATTAGCTGGGCACGGTGGCACTTGCCTGTAATCCCAGCTACTCAGGAGGCTGAGGCAGGAGAATTGCCTGAACCCAGGAGGCGGAGGTTGCGGTGAGCTGAGATTGCGCCATTGCACTCCAGCCTGGGTAATGAGCGAAACTCCGTCTCAAAAAAAAAAAAAAAAAGTCTATATTCTACCCAAGACCTCCTGAATGAGAATTCATAGGGAAGAGTGCTGAGAATCTGCATAATTAGGAAGCCCCCCAGATAACTCTTATTCTCAGTAAACTTTCATAAAGAAAGCCTTGGTCAGGCACGGTGGCTCATGCCTGTAATACCAGCACTTTGTGGGACTGAAGTGGGTGGATCACTTGAGGTCAGGAGTTGGAAACCAGCCTGGCCAACGTGGTGAAACCTCATCTCCACTGAAAATACAAAAATTAACTGGGTGAGGTGATGCACGCCTGTAATTCCAGCTGCTAAGGAGGCTAAGACAGGAAAGTTGCTTGAACCCAGGAGACGAAGTTGCGGTGAGTTGCGATTGTGCCACTGCACAGCAGCCTGGGCAACAGAGCAAGACTTTATCTCAATCAATCAATCAATCAATCAATCAGTAAGTAAAGCCCCAGTCAGCTTATTCCTCCTTCCATCTCCAAGATGGTACATTTGATCTCTAATTATAGACCCAGCCAGCTCCCAGTTCCAAGAACTAATACTAAGTTCTTCCAGACCAATATCCAGCGGCTTTCTATCAAATCACCTGCTCAATAAGCCTGGTATCATTCATTCATTCATCAAAATTAATTGAGAACTTGCTGGATTTTTTTTTTTGTATACCCTTGAGTCCTGTATTTTATTTGTAGATTTCTACCTTCATCCCAATTCCCAAATCCTCATCTGTTAATCTTTCTATTAGAGAAGTTTTCTTTTAGAGTAAAGTCTCATCTTACCCTTGGTCTTCCTTCCTGCAGAGAACAGACTTCTTTTCTGAGTTTTAGACCAGTTTCTGCGGCCTAGCTGTTGGTGGAGGATGCTCCCAGAGGCTGAACGCTTACCCCTCTGGCTTCTGGCTCTCACTGGCCTGCTGAATGCCAGCTCTCATGCCTGTCCATCTGTCCTGGCTCATTTTAAGTAAATGGATACCACTTTTATATGGCTAGCGAGGTTCAAAATATGAAATTTAAGAATAGGTAGCTTTTCCAATTATAAAGTGTGTACAAATGCTAATTATCATCATGAAAGGATAGGATCCCAGGCATAAATGTGGGATGTTATCAGCATAGAGGTGCTGGCACCCGACTGTGTGTTCAGCCCACTGAAAACACAGGTGAGCACTAACAAACATCCTCCTTATAGTTCCAGAGTTAAATGGAAACAAGGCCTCATAAATGCGCCATACTCAGAAGCACAAGAATTGCAACCAACATCCCTACTTAAGGTTTACTTGAAGCTGTACAAAAAGCCTCTCTCTCTCTCTCTGTATAAAAGCAAAATAAAGAAAAAGCAGGACTCTGAGCAGAAAGCACAAACCAGAGTAGACACCGTTGGCTGCCTGCCTAACAGCCAATCTATCAGCCCCTATTTCTTTCTTGTTGGAAGAGATGATTTTCATGTGAGAGGCTGAAATGTCAGAAAGACACCTGCCAGCACTTGTCCTGGCAGCTAAGGCATTGGCCTGTGACCCAGTATGTCTTTGCCAATGGACCTTAGGGGTAAGTCTGATGGTGAAGTACTCTGAAAAGTTTTCTTCTTCAGTGAAAAGAGAAACATAATAGGAAACATCATCCTTTCTGCCTTTGGGCATGGTTGTATGATAGCTTGATGTCTGGAGCCACAGCAGCAACCTTGCTACAATGAGGGGACAAGCCTGAGGATGACAGGCAACACACGAAAGATCACTGAGAACTAAGAAAGAGTCTCGGTCATCGAGGTTATTGTTGAGCTACTGAATTAACCTTCCCTGTGCCCTCCCTGTAGCTGCTACCTGTAAACGTCTTTTTTTTTTTCAAGTTTTTGAGCCAGAGTCTTGCTCTGTCACCCAGGCTAGACTGTAGGGGTGAAATCTCGGTTCACTGCAACCTCCACCTCCCGAGTTGAAGCGATTCTCCTGCCTCAGCCTCCCAAGTAGCCAGGACCACAGGCATGTGTCACCACGACCGGCTAATTGTTTTGTATTTTTAGCAGAGACAGGGTTTCGCCATGTTGGCCAGGATGGTCTCGATCTTCTGACTTTGTGATCTGCCTGCCTTGGCCTCCCGAAGTGCTGGGATTACAGGCGTGAGCCACTGCGCCCAGCCTAAAGCTCCTTTTACGTGAGATAGTAAATATTCTTTTGTTTAAGTCATTTTTAGTTAGGTTTCTATATTTGAAGCTGAAATAAATCTACACATAAACAATTTTTCAATTCAACTGTCTTGATTTGTTATGGCCCTGGGTATTTTTTTTTTTTTTTGACGGAGTTTCACTATTGTTGCCTAGGCTGGAGTGCAATGGCGTGGTCTTGGCTCACTGCAGCCTCTGCCTCCTGGGTTCAAGCAATTCTCCTGCCTCAGCCTCCTGAGCAGCTGGGATTACAGGCATGCACCACCATACCCAGCTAAATTTTATATATTTAGCAGAGACAAGGTTTTGCCATGTTAAGGCTGGTCTCCAACTCCCGACCTCAAGGGAGCTGCCTGCCTCTGCCTCCCAAAGTGCTGGGATTACAAGTTTGAGCCACTGCGCCGGGCTGGCCCAGGGTATTTGTAAGACCAATGTCATTTGCTTGGAATCTTTTTTTCTGATTGAGACTTTGGCTTGAGGACTAGCTATAGTGTCGCTGAGGTGTTACTGATTTATTAACCTATACATATATTGTAAAACTTAATTTTTTTTTTGAGACTGAGTCTGTTGCCCAGGCTGGAGTATAGTGACACAATCTTAGATCACTGCAACCTCCACCTCCAGGTTTCAAGTGATTCTCCTGCCTCAGCCTACCGAGTAGCTGGGAGTACAGCCATGTGCCACCATGCCCAGTTAATTTTTTATATTTTTAGTGGAGACAGAGTTTGACTATGTTGGCCAGGCTGGTCTCAAACTCCTGACCTCAGGTGATCTGCCCGCCTTGGCCTTCCAAAGTGCTGGGATTACAGGCATAAGCCACTGTGCCTAGCCATAAAATTTTTTTATAAGCTCAGCTCAATCAATATACCACACAAGGTAGAATATTGATTCTGTTTTATATATCTGATAAGTAAGGCAGAATGTGCTGTGAAAGTGAGTATTAGAATTCTGTATCTCTGACTCAATTCTGAACCCATGATATAACATTCCGACTTATATAGTCAAAAATACCTGCTATGGCCGGATGAGGTGTATGATGCCTGTAATCCCAGCACTTTGAAAGGCTGAGGTGGGTGGATCACTTGAGGTCAGGGGTTTGAGACCAGCCTGGACAACATAGTGAAACCCCATCTCTACTAAAAACGCAAAAATTAGCCAGGAGTGGTGGTGTGCATCTGTAGTCCCAGCTACTCGAGAGGCTGAGGCATGAGAATTGATTGAACTCAGGAGGCGGCGGTTGCAGTGAGCTGAGATCATGCCACTGTACTTCAGCCTGGGTGACAGAATGAGACTCAATCTCAAAAACAAAACAAATAAACCAAAAAAAACCCCAAAACTACATAAAATATCCACCAAAATATAGTGACATGATTAAAGAAAATTCTCTTCACTCAAAGAATGCTGGGAATGTCTGTTTCCATTAATTGGAGGTATGGGTTAAATACACCCAGGTTTGAAAAATTGCAAAGACTCACTATTCTTTTTTTTTTGAGCTAAACTGCCCCAGGAATGTTTTTTAAAGTTTGCATGCAAAAAGTTGCACTTACTGTATATTTCCAATGCTGTGTTCTACATATTAGATGTACAATGACCATAATTGCAAATTTGCTTGTCCAAATCTGATGAAGAATCTCATTTTTTATGTACAACTTGCAAACATCATTTTCCAGGGCCTTATGGGGAGACCCCAGGCCAGTACATACATGCTTTGTCTTTGCAGATGATAAGAATGTTGAAAACATTTCATTTCATGAACATAATTTGACTTGAATCTCAAACTCTTTTAGCAAGGGTTTTTGAGACAACAGATACTGTCTATTTCAGTCTTGAGAATATTACTATTTCAGTCTTGTTAGTATTTGTAATTATTCTCTGAAATGAAGTTTATAATCATAACACGATCCGAAATGAATTTAAAAAAGCAATAAAAAGATGCTGAAACCCACAATAGCAAAAGGCAATTATTTTATAATTTATATATTTAGATAAATAGTAATTAGAAGAGCTAATCTATTTTAAAGGTTCTATTATAAAATTAGAAAGGAAGTGATTCAATTACAGCAGACTTTTTAAAAAAAGGAATATGATCAATGAGCAGCAGGTAATCTAATAAACAGAAAAGATAAATATAATTTCCCAAATACAACCATTTCCCACATTTGAGAAATGGAAGGCATTCTTACAGTGACTTACAGGTACATTATATACTGCAGATGTTAACTGAATTAGAGATGAAACAATTCAGTTTTATAATATAATCTTATTTTGAGCCTTGAAATTACTACACTGCATGAACATATATCAAAAAACAAAAATTTTGGCTGAGCATGGTGGCTCACACCTGTAATCCCAGCACTTTGGGAGGCTGAAGTGGGTGGATCACCTGAGGTCAGGAGTTCAAGACCAGCCTGGCCAACATGGTGAAACCCCTTCTCTACTAAAAATATAAAGTTAGCCAGGTGTGGTGGCATGTGCCTGAAACCCTAGCTACTCTGGAGACTGAGGCAGGAGAATTGCCTAGAACCTGGGAGGTGGAGGTTGCAGTGAGCCAAGATAGCACCAGCCTGGGTGACAGAGCAAGACTCTGTCTCAAAAGAAAAAAAAAAATTTTGTTTTTTGCATTGCAAAGAGAACACATACCCAATTTTTAACAACTAGAAAGTACAGATGAACAAAAATACAGATAAAAACGTAAATGTAAATGAACACAGTCCCAGCCTCACTTGGAGATAACCATATTTTGATGTATATTCTCGGACTTTTTTCCTACATATTACATATACTGTGATATACTAATTCTGCAAAGTGGGATTATAGTTTACATAAAACAGTATTGTTTTAGATCCTGATATTTTATTTTGAAATAATTGCAAATTTACAGAACTTTTGTTAGTACCAAAAAGTACCTAACACCGTCATCCAAAGTCCCCTCCCCAAATGCTTTATCTACTTCTATGTAGCCAATCTCCCAATCCTTTAAAAATTTAAAAAGCATTCCTAAAAAGTCTGTACTTGAGAATTTCACTAATTCAGAACATCTTCTCCATTATATTCCATAGTACATTTTTCTTGTCAAAACACTTAGTATATTTTAATTATTAGAAAAGATTTGTGTTTGCAGAACAATTGTAATTCAATATATTATAATTTGATTTTTCCAAATTCTAGGACAGTCTAGTCACTTTTTATTTTTAAGAGACCATAGTCTTAGTGTAAATACATACTTTGGCCCAGATGCAGTAATTGGCCTACTTAAGGCACATTATGCGTAAATATACAGACAGCAGACTGCTTTAGGGCTTGTGAAGCAGGGTGCTGAATGAGGCAGTCACTGGGTTTACTGGACTGGCTATCCACTACCCCTGAGACACCATGCCAGGCTCTGAAGATACCAAGATATGTGAGTGTGGTTCTGCCTTTAAAGAAGTGGAAAGTAGGAAGGTTAAACAAGGTAATAAAACAAAGATCTCCTTTCCCTAAATTAAGAAAATGATAGTTCAGTTTATGTGTTTCATCCCCAAGCAAGCTCTAAGTCACAATTCCTTAGAAATGTGGTTTGGTGTTCAGTGCTCTCGAGTCTGATACAAGAAACAACAGGCCAGGGAGATGACACAAGTTCACAAGTTCCATGTGCTACAGCAGGTCTTTTTTTTTTTTTTTTGAGACAGGGTCTCACTCTGTCGCCCAGGCTGGAGTGCAGTGGTGCAAACATACTCACTGCAACCTTGACCTCTTGGGCTCATCTGATCCTCCCATCTCAGCCTCCCAAGTAGCTAGGACCAAGGGTGCGTGCCACCACACTTCCCTATCTAAATTTTTTTTTTGTAGAGATGTACTCTTGCTATGTTGCTCAGGCTGGTCTCAAACTTCTGGGCTCAAGTGATCTTCCTGCCTTGACCTCCCAAAGTGCAAGGGTTTCAGGTGTGAGCCACTGTGCCTATCCCTACAGCAGATCTCAGGAGGACTACAGTCGTTGGCAAATGGGTTGATTTCTTCATTATATCTACCATAATGTAGGCATGAAGTCACATTCCTCTAACACTACTTTTTCCTTATTCCCCTTCAAGTTTTCTAAGGCTTTCTAATAAAGACTGGCTCTGAAGGGCTCTTGGAGGCACACTGATTCAGATTCATGTGTCGTGCTGACTCTTGGCCTGGGGATAAGACGAGCCAATCCTTTGAAAAAGTCTTCTCATTTCTCCGATGAATAGCACAGCGTCCTGTTTCTGCTGGGCCTCATTTATCATTCCTAAGAAATATCTCTTGCAGCCAGACAGATTGGCTTTGAGGGACCATATCCTATTCTCTGTTTTTCACAGACTCTCATACTGAAGGTACCCTCTAATTGCCTTTCTGGAAACTTTTAGAGGACTCAATAAATTCCTTAGAAGGCAGAGTTCTAGATTTTAGGGACTTAGTGAGATGGTGTCAAGTTCTTTTTGATCTGAGTGCCTGAAACACTGGTTGAGATTCTGAGCTTCTCTTGAATTCCCCGGGAGAGGATGCTGTGGCTCAGTGCTGGTGTTTGAGAGAGACTTGGGAGAGGGTGGCAGCCCTGCACCACGCAGTTCCCATCTATAACTTAGTGACCTCGTAATGCTGCTTCCAATCCTTTTTTGGACTAAGGATAGTGCAGAAATGATTCCACATAACAGCCAGTACTTTTTCATTTCTGTATCTGATTCCCGTGTCACTCTGACTGCAGCAGGGTGGTGCTATGGTGTGTTCATTTCCCAGAAGAGCGCTGTCAGCCACACTCGGTCTTTAAAGTTCAATCCCAGTGAATCCCTAAGACTGTATCTGGTGTCTCTTTTCTGCACGTGGGCCTCACACGGTGGGGGCTGGGGCACGGGGAGAAGAGGATATCTACTTTCATATGATCTGCACAGGACATTAACAGAGGAAAAATGTCCCATCACTGTCAATGGAATAAATATTCTATCAAAACAGCTCTCTCATTCTCGAGTATTGAGATTAAGTTTAACTGCTGAACACGATAAAATTTATTTCGGTAGCCTATGACCACCATTTATCAGCTCCCGACCCCTATCTATATAAAACAATAAGCATGATCTTAAGGCACTCTTAGGGGCTGTCTAAGAGATGTATATTTGCTGACATACAACCTGACTGAAGCCAAACACCATTACCCCTGTGACTGATTAGAGGGCGGCCTTAACTGAACAGTTTTATTTCCCTCCAGCAGCTGAGCTCCCTGACCACGCGAGCTGAGCTGACACGGCATTTCAAGTCCTGTTACCAGCTCAATGGTTCTCTTGTAAAAAAAAAAAAAAAAGCACCTCTTCATTTAGCCTCTCCATCTTGATCATTGCTGATGGGCTATCAATAATTTCAAGTCGGGTGAGCAGTTGGCTGAAGGTTAAATAAATTCTGCCGGCTGTTGGCATGATTGTACCCGAGCGGAAGGATTCCAATTTGAAGCGATTTTCTTGCAGGTGCTCCTTGGAAATGTTTCCAGAGTCAAAAAAGTTGAGAAATTCAGTTTTGGAGGCCCAAGTGCGCTTCAGATGGAAACACAGACATCATAAGAACCTTGACGTTTTAAAAAATGGGTTTTGCTGTATTTCCGATTTTTCTCAGTATTAGTTTAGAACCCAAAGAGCCCACAGTATTAATTATTAGCAGGGGAAATTCTCAATACACTGAAGTGCTATTTTGGATACTGGTATTTGTTTTTTAAAAATGAACAAAATTATATTTTCAGGAATTTCAGCCAATAGCAAGAAGAGTAGGAAGGTCTGTCGTGAATCGCAGTCCTAACAAATACGGGTTTCAGTCGCTCAATACTGAGCTTTGAAGCACTTTCTTCACGCTCAGGAGATAATTTTCTTTAGAATAAAATTTGCTTTTGGTTTTTATCCCCCCACTCCAAAAGTAATATATATTGTTTATGAAATCTGGACAAAATAGAGTTACGCAAAAAGGAAATGAAAGTCATCCATGAGCGTTAACTGTTCTCAATATTTTATTGTGTACCTTCCTGTTTTCTTCTATGCATATGTATGTATAATTTTTTCTCTTACTAAGATGTGATGATACTTAATATAAAATGTTGTGGTTTCATATACACAGTGCTGGAGTCTGAATGTGTCTCCTCAAACTCATGTGCTGGAAACTGAATCCCTGATGCTACGGTGTCGGGAAGCACGTTTTGGGAGGTGCTTAGGTCATGAGCTTTCTGCCTTCGTGTTAGACTGTTCTTGCATTGTTAAATGTCTGAGCCTGGGTAATTTATAAAGAGAAGAGGTTTAATTGACTCAAAGTTCTGCAGGCTGTACAGGAAGCATGGCATCAGCATCTGCTTAGCTACTGGGGAGGCCTCTGGGAGATTTAACTAACGGCAGGAGGTGAAGGGGGAGAAGGCACTTCCCTTTGGCCAGAGCAGAAGCAAGGGAGAGGGGAGGTGCCAGACACTATTCATATAAATATAAAGAAATATTTATTTTTCACCTAGTGAAATATATAAATTTCACTCTTCTTGCCCAGGCTGGAGTGCAGTGGCACAATCTCAGCTTACTGCATCCTCCACCTCCTGGGTTCAAGTGATTCTCCCGCCTCAGCCTCCCATGTAGTTGGAATTACAGGCACCTGCCATCACACCCAGCTAATTTTTATATTTTTAGTAGAGACAGAGTTTTGGCATGCAGGTCATGCTAGTCTCGAACTGCTGACCTTAGGTGATCTGCCCTCCTCGGCCTCCCAAAGTGCTGAAATTACAGGTGTGAGCCACCATGCCTGGCCGCCAGACACTTTTAAACAACCAGATCTCATGAAAACTCACTCATTATCTGAGGATAGCACCATGAGGAATCTGTGCCTCTGGTCCAAACACTTCCCACCAGGCCCCATCTCCAAAACTGAGGATTACAATTCAACATGAAATTTACAGGAAACAAATATCCAAACTATATCAGCTTTCATGAATGGATGAATGCAGTCATGAAAGGACTTGATAGAGTTTGTCCCTTTTGCCTTTCCACCTTCTGCCATATGAGGAAACAGTATTCCTCCCCTCTAGAAAATGCCATTTTCAAGATGCCATCTTGGAAACAGAGGACGAGTCTCACCAGACAACTGAACCTACTGGAGCCTCGATCTGAGACTTCCTAGCCTTCAGAACAGCGAGGAAATAAAATTTCTGTTTTTTATAAATTTCTCAGTCTCCATTATTCTGTTATAGCAGTACAAAATGGTTTAAGACACAGTTTTTTAAAAAGGCATATAGTTGCTGTTAAGAATATATTTCCAGCTTCGGGAAGTTATTTAAACCGTTTATGGTGTAAATTGATGCTGTCAGCATCAATAAAATCTTTTATTTCCATGATAACACATTCTCTATTTAGAATCTTCTAATCTCTGACAACACAAACGTATATTCATTGCCTGGGTTATAGCTATTACAGTTGATTTTAGACCAGCTTGCCTAGATTCTCAAAGGGTTTTTAAAGTTATGATCTTTTTGACATTGCTTCACAAATATACACCCTTGCTCTTACTTTTGAGTCATGTAGAAAGCTCTTTTATATGTTTCATGTGATGTCACACCCTTGGTCTCCAAGGCTGATGGCATCCCTGTTTTACACTCAAGTGGCCTGTGCACTGTCCCTTCTGCCTTTCACAAACATGAAGTATTTCTACATAAATGCAAGCTACACTCTGTCCAATTCTCTGGATATTCTGGCATGGTAGAATGTAACAACTGTGATAAAACTTGGTCCTCGTATGCTTCCCCCCCCGGCTGTGTGTAGACATTTATTATTGCCTTATATTTGCAGTCACTGCCTTCATGAAAGATGACAGTTAAATTTTGTAGAAAATGTGAAGACTGGCCAGGCACAGTGACTCATGCCTGTAATCCCAGCACTTTGGGCAGATCACCTGAGGTCAGCCATTTGAGACCAAACTGGCCAACATGGCAAAGCCCTGTCTCTACTAAAAATACAAAAAATCAGCCGGGCATGGTGGTGGGTGCCTGAAATCCCAGCTACTCAGGAGGCTGAGGGAGAAGAACTGCTTGAACTCAGGAGGCAGAGGTTGCAGTGAGCCCCATTGCACTCCAGCCTGGGTGAGAAAGCAAGACTGTGTCTCAAAAAAAAAATTTTTTTTTCAAGAGTATGCAAAGTATTATCTCAGTTCCTATGGCTTTTCTCTGACTTATAATTAACTTGCTATGTTCTGTTGAGGGACTGGGGAATAATAATAATAAAGTAGAAATGGTTTTCATTGATTCAGAGCGTTGCAACTCAAAGTGTGTTCTGTAAGCCAACAGCATTTGTCATTACTTGGGAGCTTGCAACATATACAGAAATCTCAGGAGCCACCCACAACTACTGAATTGGGATTTGCATTTTAACAAGAGCCTCTGGTTATTTGCCTGCACATAAATGTTTGAGATGCACCTGTCGTATTAGTCTAATTTCATGCTGCTGATAAAGACATAGCTGAGACTGCACAATTTACAAAGGAAAGAGGTTTATTGGGCTTACAGATCCACATGGCTGGGGAGGCTTCATAATCATGGAAGAAGGTGAAAGGCACATCTCACACGGCGGCAAACAAGAGAAGAGAGGTTGTGCAGGCAAATACCCTTTTAAAACCATCAGATCTTGTGAGACTCATTCACTATCACAAGAATAGCACAGGAAAGACACGCCCCCATAATTCAATCACCTCCCACTGGGTTCCTCGGACGACAAGTGGGAATTGTGACAGTTACAATTCAAGATGAGATTTTGGTGGGGACACAGCCAAACCATATCACCTGTCTAGAAGAATAAATGTCATTGATATTGTCAAAATGTTGAAGGTCATTTATAACTGAGCATTTACGTGATGTAATCTGACACGAAGACACTAAAGTTATTTTGATTTGTTTTAAAACAATTCTTTCAAAATACAGCACTAGTTTTTAAACTGTAAAATGTGGCTGCTGTCTACTCCTGTAGCTTGGTTGCTGATGTTGATCTCTCATGAGTTGGCTTAGAATGCACCCGGAATGGATTTAGAAAGGCGGATCAGATGAGTGATCAAAGTATCTTCAAGCTAATAATAAAAAAGCAGTAACAAAAACTTGTAGATGGCTTACTCTGTGTTTTAGAGTAAGTGTTTAGAACACTGTTCTAAGTGTTTTATATGAGTGAATTTGCTTAATCTCATAAGAATCCATTAGAATAGGTACCATTACTGCTGCCTCCATTTACAGATAAGAAAGCTGAGACTTGGAAGGGCTAGATACTTTGCTCAATATTATACACAGAGTGAGTAGCAGAGCTGAGATTTGAACTTAGGCTGACTGGCTCCAAGGTACATTCTCTTACATTCTATGCATACTACTATACAAAAACACAGCACATTCACATTTTATGTGAACTTGACTATGGCAATTTGAAATCACATAATAAAAATGTATAAATTGGATCATTTTTTTTTTGAAACGAAGTCTAGCTCTGTCGCCCAGGCTGGAGTGCAGTGGCAAAATCTCGGCTCACTGCAACGTCCCCCTCCCCGGTTCAAGCGATTCTCCTGTTTCAGCCTCCTGAGTAGCTGGGATTACAGGCATGCACCACCATGCCCAGCTAAATATTGTATTTTAAGTAGAGATGGGGTTTCATGTTGGCCAGGCTGGTCTCAAACTCCTGACTTCAGGTGATCCACCTGCTTCGGCCTCCCAAAATGCTGGGATTACAAGTGCGAGCCACCATGCCCGGCCTTGGTTCACTCTTTATGCACAAAATTTGAAATAATACAAATGTTCCCAAATGAAAAAAAGTCAAAAATGTAATTTTGAAACCACCTGGTTGAGTGAACTGTAAACTGTGTCACGCTATTGTCACATGGTGGCGCCACTTCAACAAGGAAACAAATACCAACTACCCTTTATCAGCAATATGGGAAAACCATAGTCTTTAATTGTGTTTGAGCATAACCTTTAAATACAATGTTAAGCCCTAAGCAGTTGACTTCTTACCTACTGTAGCCTCGACCAGACTGTCTGAGTTCACTTCAGGTGATAAATTTTAGCTTCCTATGTTATCTTCATGGTGACTTTGAGTGACTTATTAATTTCAAAGTTTACCTTTCAAAAAGGCAAGGAATTCGGGAAAAAAGGCCTAGGACATTTGGTAAGTGAGCAGTAACCGAACACTTTTTGCTTCTACCAACACATCTCAACCAGACCTTGCCTGTGAAATACACAGATAAAAACCAAGGCACACCTGGCGCCCCCTTTTTGGGGAATGTTGCAAATTGTTTCAAATTAGTGGACTGTCCAGCTACTTTCCATTGACGTAAAACCCACATTGTTTATTTTATTAATATCTTATCTCATTCTAAATCTACTATATGCATTTTTATTACAAATTAAAGAGGATTCCAATTAATTTTGCTGTGATGTATATGTGCATACATGTATTTAACACATCCTTCAAAATATTAGAAATATTGTGGGATGTTGTTAAACCAGTGTTGGATGTTACTAAAGAAGAAAACCAGCAGACCCTTAGTGAATGTTTTTCCATTTGGAAAGTTTATGGCTATAAAGCTAAGAGTCCTACTTGCTAGAGCATGAGATTAACTAAAAAAAAAAAAAAAAAAAAAAAACTCATCCAAAGCATTACTTCATCAAGAAATGAAATCCGAACTTTCTACTGCGAAGGGATCAAAAAAACATTGAAGTCATAATTTACTGAACTAATAATCATTTAACTATCAGTTCAAGGCAAAAGTGAATTCCTTGTGAGAAAACAAGTTTATCTCATATCATTTAAGAACTGTCAGTTTACTCACAGGCCAGTATTAATGTACATGTCAATATACTAGAAATATACACCTAATAAAACTGGAGGTTATAGTAAGTCATTAATTAACACTGGTGGCTTTGGCGAACTGTCTGAATTAATTTTACAGACTCATGTCAAAAGTGTTTTATAATAGTGTGAAGGGTTTCTTTTAAAGGGTGGCTCACAGAATAAAATAACGTTCACCGACTAAAAACAATATATAAATATCAAAGCATGTATATTTAAATGTCTTCCCTGAAGCCCTAGGCTCTGTCCTGTTGGCACCATTTTGCACACTGTAAATGGAAGGAGAATAAAGGACAAGTGAGTGCTCCTTGTCCTCTTCTTTGACCTCCAGCAGGTCAAGCAAGACAGATGATGGGATGGTGCTGAAAAGGCACCTCCATTACTGAGAGATGACAGAGCAGGGGGAAGTTAGGCCAGCAGCAGCATTTACTGAGGAGTTACCATGAATTCATATGGGGCCCGGGGCCCAGTGCCCAGGAGAGGACCCTTAGCAAGATGATTTTGAGCACAAACACTGAGGCCAAACTGCTGGGGGTTTTGTCCTGCCCCCACCACTGTATGACCTCAGACAAGTTACTTAACCTCTCTGTGTCTCAGTTCCCTTGCCTGTAAAATGGGAGAACTGACTTCAGAGGGCTGCTGTGAGGATCAGTGCATCGATGTGTGGAAAGCACTGAGAACAGTATTTGGCACAATTTACTTATCGAAAAAAAAAAATAGGTTTGCTGTAGCCTTCTCCAATTCCCTTAATGACATCAGTGACGTCTACCTCCTGACTCTACATGTGTGAAGTTATCTTTTAAAACTCTAAGTGAACTCTTGTCAACTTCACTGCATGCAGGATCATGTTCAAACTCTTTGGCCAACTACAGAGACCTTTTACAATGTCTTCCTTCTGTCTTCCCAGTTCTTGAACCCTAACTCCACAGCCTCCACATTCCAGACACACAAAACGCTTTGCTCTTCCCCAAATCTGGCAGGTTCCACACCTCCAAACTTCCCTTACACCCGTCCTTCTTCCTGACACATCCCTTCCTCCTTGACTAGCTGGTGAACCCTATCTAGACCTAGTTCAAATGCTGCATCCTCTAAAAGACCTCCTGAACCACTCGTCTGTCTGTCCGCCTGTCCCTCCTCCCCCAGCATCACCCCATAATGATGAATAAATCATCATCACGTCCGTCCTCTCACAGAAACATGTCATTACGCTACAAGTAGCTCTAGATGACACATGTCTAGAGGTCATCTATTTCCCCAAACGTCTGGGAAATAACTAGTCGTGGAATGTAATTTGTTTATCATGTTTTAGTATATAGAATCATCTTTCAATGCAGCCTCACCTCCTATCTTTAACTATTCTCACCCCAGGTTTTGATCTCCTGAGGAGACCTAGGTTTTCTAATTAAGTCTTTATCTGGAATCACTTTCATTTGTTCAGACACCATGGCCAGAGCAGCCCAGACCACTCCTTCCTGACAGTTAGGAGCAGGTGGAAGTGGGACAATTAGGAAGTGATAAGTAGAGATGGCAGGGGCAGCTTTCATGTTCTGTATTTAAATATATTTCTTAAATATAATATTCAAATTCAAAATTCAGTGATTTGTACTTATTCCTTTTTGTTTCCAGGGAAATAAAGGCTGTAATAGGCAGACAGCCCTCTTCAAATATAAAAAGTACAGGAGGGGTCCAGAAGGGATAAAGCTGGAATCCAGCCTCAGCTGGACGTAACCAATGATTATGTGCACTGTTTTGTGAGATGGACTTTCTCACACAAGTCTTCAAGGTGGGAGGTGTTCTTCCCATTTTACACACAAGGAAACCACGTCTTCTGGTCAGTATGCAGCAACATACTGTGGAGCAAGGATTAAGACCCTTGTCTCTCTATGGCTAAAGCCCAGGCTCCTGCTACTATCCTAGGGACTGGAAAACTATGATTAGTGGACTGCCTCCTGTTTTTGCAAAGTTTTACCGGGACACAGTCATGCACATTCATTTACCTGTTGTCTATGCCTGGCTTTATGCTATAATGGCAAAGTTGAATGGCTACTTAGTCTATTTTCACACTGCTATAAAGAACTACCTGAGACTGGGTAATTTATAAAGAAAAGAGGTTTAATTGACTCACAGTTACGCCCGGCTAGGGAGACCTCAGGAAACTTACAAATTATGGTGTAACGTGAAGGGGAAGCAAGGCACCTTCCTCATAAGGCGGCTGGAGGAAGAATGAACACAGGAGGAACTACCAAACACTTATAAAACCATCGGATCTCATGAAAACTCACTCACTATCACGAACAGATTGGGGGAATCGGCCCCATGATTCAATTACCTCCACCTGGTCTCTCCTGTCACATGTGGAGATGATGGGGATTATAATGCAAGATGAGATTTGGATGGGGACATAAAGCCTAAGCATACCATTTGTAAAAGGATGTAAAGCCCAGAAGTCTAAAGTGTTTACCATCTAGCCCTTTACAGAGAAAGCTGGCTGATTCTTGACAGAACACTATTTCCAAGAAGCCATCATTTGTGCATTTTAAAAACAATATATGAGATCAAGAAACGAGTGAGGTTTTCTCTTTCCAAAATTGACCTTCCCATCCCAATTTCAACAAACTCTTGCTAAAAAATTCAGAACACTAGAAGGTAACAAAGAAGGAAATTATAACCACTGAGTATCCTGCTATCCAGAGATAGCTATGGCTCTCTTTCAAATTTTTTTCTTTTGAGATGGGGTCTTGCTCTGTTGCCCAGGCTGGAATGCAGTGGCATAATCATGGCTCACTGCAGTCTCAACCTTTTGGGCTCAGAAGATCCTCCCACCTTGGCCTCTCAAGTAGCAGGACTGTAGGCCTGTACCACCACGCCCACAGTTTTTTATCATTTTAGTTTTTGTAGAGATGGGGTTTTGCTATGTTGCCAAGGCTGGTTTTGAACTCCTTGCCTCAAGTGATCTTCCTACCTCAGCCTCTTCCAAGTGCTGGGATTATAACTGTGACCCACCCTATCTGGCCCAAAACTTCTTTCTTTGTGCTTATATGTACTTACGATTTTGTTTTCCCCAAAATGAAATAATATTGCATATGTTGCTTTGTTACTTGATATTTCACTTAATATATTTTGGACATTTTCCCATGCTAACAACTATATATTTAGATCATTTTAATGACTGTTTATTTGATTTTTAAATTTTCCCATAATTTATTTAGCTGGTGAGTTTTTATTTATTTCGAGAATGGAGAAACTCAATGAATTGCTTACTGCTGGAATAAATTATAACTAGAACACTATCTGAAATTATTCTGAAATGTTTCTTAATTATGGTAAAATTATAGGTTTATTTGTAACTTAATATAGTGTTGGGCTAATCTGAATGCAGATGTGTCTTGAGAAATGTATTTCACCCTGTACCCTAGAAACTATGAGGACTATTTGAGTATTTTCCAGCGATCCATGCTAAAGTGAGCATTTTATAACTGAAGCCGGGGCCGTTGATATATTGCTGGTTCCATGCCTGGATATTTTACTTCTTTTGTTACATTACAAGGGAGGCAGGCATGCTGTTTGATAACATGGCATAATTAGATTGTTATGCCAAATAATAGCCATGTGTACACTAGCATTTGGCCTGGAATAAGCAGTATGAATTGTGGAATAGGTGAATGCCAGAGACTGTCAGATGCAAACTCTTTATTTTATAAATGTGTAAATGGGTCTCAGAGGGCTGAGTTCTAGAATAGTTCTCTTTTCACCATTAAGTGTTCTTGCAAAGTTTTACAACTAGCCGTTTCTCCTTTTTAAATAAATTCTTACTGGGAACACCAATATAAAAACGGCTAAAAGGAGAGCTTCTCTGGCTGAAGCAGGGTGAAGGGCTGAGGTATCTGCTTGGCTGTCTCTCTCTCTCTGTGCAAATGTGGTTCCTTAAGTTCAAAATCATGGGTACTATAGCCTGCTGCTTGGCTCCTTCGTGCTCCTCTTCCCTATTCCCCAGCTTGCTATTTTAAGAAGAGTTTTCTATCTGGAAAGTTTTGTTTTGTTTTGTTTTGCTTTGTTTTTAGATGGGGTCTTGCTCTATCACCCAGGCTGGAGTGCAGTGGCATGATCTCGGCTCACTGCAACCTCCGCCTTTTGGGTTCCAGTGATTCTCCTGCCTCAGCCTACTGAGTAGCTGGCATTACAGGTGCCGGGCACCACGCCCAGCTAATTTTGGTATTTTCTGTAGAGACGAGGTTCTGCCATGTTGGCCAGGCTGGTCTTAAACTCCTGACCTCAAGTGATCTGCCTGCCTAAGCCTCCCAGAGTATTGGGATTACAGGAATGAGCCACTGTGGCCAGCCTGGACAGCTCTTGATTGGGAGTTATTTGATCTCTGATTCATCAGCCATCTCTAGCCAGGAATTTGAAGAAAGATATTTGGAGTTAAATGCATAAAAACCTTTGCTTCACGTAGACCTAGTCTTAAAGGTCAGAAAAAAGACATATCCCAGTGATATTGTTCCAGCTTCAGAGCAACATTCTGTGAATATTATGTTAATGGTCAAATATATTCAATAAAACATTGATTTTTGCTATTTAATGGCATTTTGCACAAGAGTGATCACAGAGCCAGTAGATGGCAAAAAATTTACTATAGTTTTAGGGACATTTTTATTCCAACGTTTTATGAAAGGTGAACCTCCCTATTATCTAATTCAGTGGTATAAATAAGAATTATTAAAACCCATCTAGATTATTACTTTATTGATATTTCTCACCTGCACGTTCTATAATATACAATGTTTATCTTGGAATGACAATACCTTGCTGCACAAAATGAAAATTGAAAAGGAGATCTCCTCTAAGAGAAAAGCAAGATCATTATGTAAACAGCAGCCGGGTCTCATTCAGAATATGTCACATAAATATCACACCATCAAACAAGAAATATAAATTATTATACATATGCTGTAATTGAAAATTGTATTATACATTAGCGAAGTCACCCATTTATCTAATCACAATCAGTTCCCATAAAATCTCATTTTGAAAAGTTGAGTGCAATTCAGGGGAGGTGGCTATGAGAATTTCAATCATGGAAATCTAAGTTTGGACTGAGATCTCAGCAAGGTCTGCAAGTCAGTTTTCATTGCTCCAACTTACCTGGATGTGAACTGATCAGCCCAGCCTGTCTGGGGAGAGGAGATCAGATCACCTAGCCCTGGTTCAAAAACAACTCCAACACATGGTGCCATCTGAATATTTCCTGGGCTTTCTCATCCCTTTCTGACTAGAATGTAGTCGCTTACATTCATTCATTCGTTTATATTTTTAAATTTCAACAAGTATTTACTTAGCTCCTTATATAGCTAGGCTTTGTGCTATGAACCGAGGACACAAAGGGAGTTGAAACACAGTTTCTGCCTTCAAAGTGTTGCCCGTCTAGTGGGGAATAATAGAAGAACAATTGCACCAATATATGTGCATTCCAAACTGTGAGAGACGAAAATAAGAAAGACAGAGGGTGCTATGAGAGCACAGAACACACCTAGTGCTATGGTTTAAATGTGTCTCCCAAAGTTTGTGTGTTGGAAACCTGATGCATTAGTGTTGGGAGGTGAGAACGTTAAGAAGTGATTAGGTCTCATGACTTTTAAGAGGGGATTAGGGCTTGTTACTGTGAGAGTGGGTTTGTTATGAAAGTGAGTTTGACCCTCTCTTGCTCACTTGCACTCCCTTGCCCTTCTGCCTTCCACCATGGGATGATGCCCTCAGCAGATGAAAGCCGCTCAACCTTGGACTTCCCAGCCCCTTGAACTGAAAGAAATAAGTATCCGTTCTTCATTAATTACCCAGTCTCAGGTATTTTGTTACGGCAGCATAAAATAAATTAAGACATCTAGTTTGTGGGGAGCATTACTCAAGAGAGAGTATGGGTGGGAAGGGACAAATACCAAGTAGAGGTATAAAGGCTTACAGAGAAGAAGGAGCTTGGAGCATAGCAAATGCTGAGACAAAGTGGATGTAGCTGGATCCCTGAACAAGAGGCACCGGATAAGGCTGGAAAGCAGATAAGGCCGGGGAGCTGTATAGTCTGCAAAGCCAGATGGGCCATGCTAAAGCTTTTGGACTGTACTGTAAATGTAATTTTTAGGTTGGAGGGTAGTGGTAGGGAGATGAGAGCAGCGACATTCCCAGATTTGCACTTTAAGGAGATCTCTCAAGCTGCAGACAAAAAGCAGATGGAAGTGGGGCGTCACTGTCACAAGGACGCCTGTTGAAGGCTGCTGCAGTGAAGGGAAATACGACGGTAGCTTGTGCGAGGACTGGCAGTGAAGGGAATCGAGAGAAGTGAGGGGATTTAAGAGACATGTGAGAATTAAAATTGAGGACTAGAGATGGATCAGGTGTTGGGGGTGGTGGTGAGGGAGAGAAAAGTATCAGGGATGCTTCGTAGGATTGTGGCTTGAATATCTGGACCTATGGCGTTACAAACAGCTAAGATGGGGAACGTGAAGGAGGACCAGCAGCCTCACTGTGCTACCCCACATGTCTTATTTGCTGTATTTACTGCCACAAACAAATGATAAGTTGTGGCCACAGCTCTTCCCTACAATGACGACAAATGAAGGGGTCAAAGCTACTTCCCAGCACTTTCCGAGAGAACACCGTGAATTCCCTTTTTGAATTTATCAATATAAAATGTGCCAATGGATATTAATATTCAGTCATGGCAAATACGAATTCAGTTGTATTTGAATCTCTCACTAACTGCCAGGAGGGCTTTCGCTATCATCAACCTCAGATTTTCAATGGATAAAACATAAAGAGTTTTTAAAAAATTTCCCCTATGCAATGTCTTGATTATGCATTCTGATGAAAGAGAGTTTATTTTTGAAACATTGTGAACAATAATAATCCTAATGCATTTCTTTTTCTTTTCTTTTTTCTTTTTTTTGAGATGGAGTCTCACTCTGTTGCTCAGGCTGGAATGCAGTGGCACGATCTTGGCTCACTGCAACCTCCACCTCCCAGGTTCAAGCGATTCTACTGCCTCAGCTTCCCTACTAGCTGGGACTATAGGTGTGTGACTCCACGCCTGGCTAATTTTTGTATTTTCAGAAAAGACAGGGTTTTAACATGTTGGCCAGGCTGGTCTTGAACACCTGACCTAAAGTTATCCTCCAGCCTTGGCCTCCCAAACTGCTGGGATTACAGGCAGGAGCCACCACGCCCAGCCTCATAATGGATTTCAGTTTATGGACATCTATGCCTGAAAGAAAACAACCAAGAGAGTAACATAATCAAACAAGGCAATATGCCCAAATAAATACATCCTACATTTGGTTCATAAATAAACTTCTGCATCCGGGACTCAACATTAAAGCTATGCTACATATAAAACTGGAAAATATATATATATATATACTTTTACACAATGCCTGGCTCTGTTGACCAGGCTGGATAGCAGTGGCATGATCTCAGCTAACTACAACCTCCACCTCCTTGGCTCAAGACATCCTCCCATGTCAGACTCCGGAGTAGCTGGGCCCACAGGCACACATGACCATGCCTGGCTAATCTTTTTGTATTTTCTGTAGAGATGGGGTTTGCCATGTTGCCAGGTTGGTCTCCAACTCCTGGGCTCAAATTATCTGCCTGCCTTGGCCTCCCAAAGTGCTGGGATTACAGGCATGAAAGTAAAAATTCTTATATTGAAGTATGCTGCAGTCATATGACATAGGTGCTTGAAGAGGGTCTGGACCCTGGACTATTTCACACACATCATTTTTCTCCACAGCTGACACCTATCATGTTGAAGGTTACTGATCATCTTTTGCTAGTCTCATCAAGAAAAGCATCAATATGCCAATTTCTAGCTTACTGTGCAGCAACGATGCCGGCCTGAGAACTAGGCTCCACCAATCAGATGTACCAGTGGGAGCCTTTGATTCATCTTAGCTGCTGGATAAAAGGGCTTCGCGCAAGGTTTCCATTTTTGCTGGTGGAGAAGACGACGCAGGTGTGTAGCGTTTGGTGCAGCAGAGATAACAGTGGATTTCCCCGCAGAAGCGGCACTGGGGGCAGAGAAGAGGCAGCGCCCTCTGGTATTTAGGGTAGAAATGCCGTGCTGTCACCTGGCCGTTTGTGCAGGGTGATTTAGGCCTTGCTCCTGAAAGCTGAGCCTCAGAACTGGTCCTGCAACCCTTTGCCCAGTTATCTAAGTATTTTCCCCACCCCTCTGTCGAACACGTGCATTATCTCCACCTAGCTTCAACAATTGGAACCTTTTACTATATCTACTTTATCCCTCACTGCTTGTGTGTGTATATTTCTAATTTTTTCCTATTTTTGAAATACCACTTGAAAGTTGTTGACCTCCTGACACTTAGCTCCTAAATACTTCAAAATACGTCTCCTAAAAGTAAATGTAATCTCTCACAAAATCACAACACTGCTATGAAACCTAAGAAAATGATCAGTATCATAATACTCTCTGGAGTACACCCATATCTTAAGTTTTCCAGTTGGAGAATAACTTTTAGAACTATTCTTTCCAAGGCAGGATCCGATCCAGGTTCACTATTGCAGTTCATTTTCTTTTAGTGTACAGTCTTTCTTTTAACAATTTATTCATGACATTGACTTTTTGAAGGGTAAAACAGATGTCTTACAGGCTGTTCTACATTCCTGATTAGTCTAATAGTTTCCTGTTTAATTTATTCATCACTCTCCTTGTATTTCCTGTAAATCTTAAATGAGGACTAGACGCCTGATTAAATTCAAGTTAACATTTTTTTGGAACGCATATTTCCTAAGTGGGCTTGTATTAATACACATCACATACGTACGGGGGTTTCACCCTTGGACCCTTGGTGGTATTAGGTTTGGTCACTTGGTTAGGATGATCGCTGCCAGATTTCTCCACTGTAAATGCATATTTTTCATGTTTACAAGTAATCTTGTAGTACGTAATCTGTGCTTTGCCACCTGTGAATATCTTTTTCTTTAAATACTTTTTGGCTGGTTTTGGTGGCTCATGCCTGTAATCCCAGCACTCTGGAAGGCCAAGGCAGGCGGATCACATGAGGTCAGAAGTTCGAGACCAGCCTGACCAACATGGAGAAACCTCATCTCTACTGAAAATACAAAATTAGCCGGGCATGGTGGTGCATGCCTGTAATCCCAGCTACTTGGGAGGCTGAGGCGGGAGAATCCCTTGAACCAGGGGTGGGGAAGAGGCTGCAGTGAGTGGAGATTGCGCCATTACACTTCTGCCTGGATGACAAGATCAAAACTCCATCTCAGGAAAAAAAAAAAAAACTAAAAATAAATAAATACTTTTCACCATATGATTTTAATGTCTACCGGTGATTTTTGCCTGGCAATATCTTTTTTTTTTTTTTTTTTTTTTTTTTTTGAGGCGGAGTTTCGCTCTTGATACCCAGGCTGGAGCGCAATGGCGCGATCTCGGCTCACCGCAACCTCCGCTTCCTGGGTTCAGGCAATTCTCCTGCCTCAGCCTCCTGAGTAGCTGGGATTACAGGCACGCGCCACTGTGCCCAGCTAATTTTTTTTTTTTGTATTAGTAGAGACGGGGTTTCACCATGTTGACCAGGATGGTCTCGATCTCTTGACCTCGTGATCCACCCGCCTCGGCCTCCCAAAGTGCTGGGATTACAGGCTTGAGCCACCGCGCCCGGCCGGCAATATCTTTTTAACAGTCTTTTCCTCCTATATCAGCCCAAATTAGTACGCGTTCCTTGCAGCTAAGAACTCTGATTTAGTGAGCTATCTCATGTGAAAAAGAAACAGACTGCAACTCGAAGACGTGAGGGCTAGTTTGGGTTCATTAACTGACTGAGACCGTTAGCAGGTGCTGGACCCTGAGTGTGGCGCTGGCAGAACCAGTCACAATACACTGTCCTGGATTTAGCAAACTTTTTACTTCTGCTCACTTTGTTTCTTCCCATTTATATCCTTCTTTTTCTCTGCTGCATTCTCTTGTCCATGAAATAATAGGACAATGGGTAAAGGGGGAAGGAAACAAGATGGCCGAAGGGCTGAAGGGTTCTAGCACGCCTCATACAACAGTACCTCAGCTCAGTCTAAGAAATACAATCATTCTGGTTCCCAAGCACCAACTGCTTCATGGAATTCAAAGACCAATGCAACGGGAGCCTATTCTTTGGGGAACTCACAGCTTGGAGGACTATGATGTATGTAGCCTTTGCTGGATGCCTGCGTGTGGATTTTTCATTTCCAATTCTAGCCTGTCTTCTTTTCTGCATTGTGAGCTCCTTCAGGGAGGTGAAGCCCTTCCACATAGTGGAAACATTTAATGGTCGTCAATGGATGACAAAAAAATACCAACTCATATATAATCACCCCTAAATGTCTATCTCTCTGACCCACATGTGTGTGTATGTTTGTGTGTATGTATCTGTATACGACGATGCTTCAATGAGGTAGTAATGCATGTATTATAATCTTTGTGTAGCAGATACAGAAACTGTGACACCAAGAGGTTAACTCGGTTGGCCAAGTTTCTAGTTAGTCAATGGCAGAGGTAGAAGCAATTTTCCACTATCTGGATCATTTCCCTTCATTATAACTAAGTTATGTGAAAAACCAGCATTGGCTTAAAGAAGAATACACCAGGCATGGCCCACGTAGACCTGAGTTGGCATCTTCACTCACACCACTGTGGGCACGAAACATTTCTTACTCTGGAGCCACCCACTTAGCCCTGAGCCATTACCCCACAGCTGGGCCAATGAACAGCAGTGCGTCCAGGCCTCGGACCTCGCCCGGCTGGGTGTGGCTGACCCCGCAGGTCTTGCGCCTCATTGCCAATTCCCGTAGATGCCCTTGGTTGTTAGTGTAATTGATGTGTCATCGGCTTCATCCTGTGATTTGTTACAGCCTCATTGATTAACGGCGGTTTGGCAGAGCCCAGTGTTTTTCTGCTGCTCTCTCTGGCGGGAGTGTTTGTTCAGCAAACAAGAAGGAAGTGGGTAGGGACGAAAGCACAGAGACCCTGTCTTCCCTTGTGTCTCTTCCCTCCAGGCATCACTGCATTAGCCAAGGTTGCATTAACCTGAGGAGGCCTTGGTGACGTGGGTTCCATCCTACTCGTTCCTTTAGTGTCCCAGGGGAGCTGTAGTGGCCCCTTTGAGCCTTATAAGAAACTAGAGGCTTATGAGAATTTATGAAAAGTTGGTGGTATAGAAGACCTATCTGGTTTCCTAGAAAAACAAAATAAAATAAAATATAACGCAGCCTGTTGATAAAATGAATCAATGGTGACCAAACTCAGAACAGGTATCTCTGGGGGTGTGTAGTGACAGGGGAGAAGGCATAGAAACGGGCCTTCCATGACGGAAACGTTGTATAGCGTGAGCTGTATACTAGTCATGTGTGTGTGTACGTATTTAAATAGATGTACAGTTAAGATTTAGACACTTCACTGTGTGTATGTTATAATCTTATTAAGTTTCTTCTTAAAATAAAGCCTGCTGTAATGGCAGGAACACCACATTGAGGACCACCTTCTCACTGTTCACATTCTGGTTCTCTTCTTCAGTGATGCCTTTCCTGACCACGGCTAGAGTAGCCCACCCTCCCTTCTGCATTCTGTCCAGTTACCTGAGTTACTGTCTTCATTGCACTTATCATCATCTGCAAACGGTGTATTTACTGACATATTTATTGGCCATCTCTCATCACTAGCATGTAAATTCTATGATGGCAGAGCTTCTGATGGTCTTGGTTCCCATGGAATCCCCAGCAGGAGACACATGGGCGGGGACACGTGAGCTGGCGTGAGGACTCTGTTACAGAATGAGTGCTACCAAAATGAGATCATGAGATCGCTGGATGCTCGTGGTCAGGACTTGGAGCTGTGGTCAAAGACAAGAGTGAGAGTTAAGCAGGCCGAGGTCCAACACACTGGCCAGCAAACCAAGTGGAGGTCACAGTCAGGCACCAGGGGTCACCAGGCCAGCTGTGAGGGCAGCTCAGGTCTCCGTGGCCAACACTGCCCTCTCCAGCCAAGGCCTGGCCCTGCTGGCATGCCAGTTTAGAGGTTTGAACCTGCCTCCTGAGGTTGGAACAGACCAGAGGTTCTCAATCAGGAGTCATTTGACTTTCCAGAGGATAGATAGATGACAGTATCTGACAACTAGGGGAGGGGGCTACTGGCATTTAGTGATGAGAGGCCAGGGATGCTGCTAGACACCCCACAGCACACTGGACAGCCCCCCAACCCTCCATGGCCAAGAATCCTCTGGGCCAAAATATCAATATTGCCCAGGATAAAAAACCTTGGACTTGAGGGTAGGGCAAACTCCACCTGAAGAAGGGAGAAATCAGGATCTGTGCTTTGAAAGGGTATAAACACTGTGCTCTTATAGTTTGGGAGGCAAATGACATGATTTTCTTTTTTCTTTTTTTTTGAGGCAGAGTCTGATTCTGTTGCCCAGGCTGGAGTGCAGTGGTGCTATCTCAGCTCACTGCCACCTCCACCTTCCAGGTTCAAGTGATTCTCCTGCCTCCCAAGTAGCTGGGATTACAGGTGTGAGCCACCATGCCCAGCTAATTTTTATATTTTTAGTAGAGATGGGGTTTCACTATGTTGGCCATGCTAGTCTCGAACTCCTGACCTCACGTGATTCACCCGCCTCAGCCTCCCAAAGTGCTGGGATTACAGGTGTGAGCCACTGTGCCCAGCGAGGACATGGATTTTCTGAGAAAAAGAATTTCTATCCATCAGCCAGTTTTTATGGCTATCCCTTTCTTCACAAAGGCTGATCAATATTTAAACCTATTTTATAGTGGCATTCTGGAATTTAAAACCTAAACCCAGTCTGAGTTTCCTTGACTGGATGAGCTCCTAACTCCTGGCAGCTCTTTCTGACAACCAGTCATTCTTGGGCTCCAGGCCAATTTCTTTAATGAATCTCTCTAATTTAATTCATATTTCCCCACCTCTCTATTAAGTGCCAGCCAGGCTCGTTGAGCCTAATATCTGAACCAAACACATTTAATGACTGTCCCTTCGTTAAACATTACAAGCTTTTTAAGGCCTTGGCAGACGGGTGCCCCCTTGGATAACCTAGAGCCCCAGCAAAGTCAATAGTCAGACCAAGTTAATCCCTCTGCTCCCTTCCTCCCAGCTGGGGCTGGAGCCTCGTGGGTGAGACAGGCTTTATCACTGGGGAAGCGTACGTTTTCCAGGCCAATGGATTCAGAGCTTCGGCTATATCTCATGCCTTGACACTAGATGTCAGCGAAGGCTAATTGTTGTCTCAATTTAGAGGCCAGCTTAGGTAGCTGTTGGCACCCTTGGTTCATGTTTTATAGCAAAGGTGAAGTATGGCCCCGTTCCCATCGCACACATATATTACAATAAAAGGGGGTATCGGCGCCTAGTGTTTTTAAAGGCTAGTCATAAAAGATGAGTAACGAGGCAGTTTAAAGCTAAAAGACAGCTGCCAAGCTCAATGGCCATGATGGATGCCAAACTCCCAGTGTGGAGAAAACCCATTCCTCCGAGACCACCATCCAAAAAATTAATTACCACAATTCAGCATCTTTAAATGTGCCGCTTAATATACTGCTACCATAATTAAATTTCCAGCCCTGTGACCTTGAGACCATTTCCTGAGATAATAAATGAGATCAAGGTTTAATCGATGCAGATGCAAGTAGAAACTGTCCAAGGATGCAAAGAGCCACTGTGCTCCGAGTCAAGGTTGGGGGTGGGCTGGGGTGGAGGTGGGACGGAGCTCTGCCACAGGGTTGAGCTCATCCTTCTTTCAGAGGGATGTCTCCTAAAGTTGCCGTATCTGCCAACTAGGACAGCACAGTGAGGTGGAAAGGAGCTGAATCCAGAGCCAAGGGCATGTTCTTGTCAGAGCTGTGCTACTAAAATTCTGTTTGACCTCAGAGGGGTCGCCCCTCCCTGGGCATTGGAGACTGTAGAAAGGACTAGAGAACACATCTTCCACGGTTCTTTCTAGCCCTAACATTCCATGATGTATTTTTAAATTTTTGGTCAAGCTTTATGAGAGCAATGTGCCTCTTTTGCCTCTTTTTCTCATAGCAACAACTCCCAGCCCCAACTATCCTTGTATCCATGGTACACAATTTTTCTATTAGCTACTGGGGGGTTATGACTGGTGGTGGTGGATGAATGGGGTTTGCTAGTATCTTCTCCTGTAGAATACCATTGTCTTACTAGCTAGGTTCCTCAGAGGGCTATTAACAGTCCCTTGTCCAGCTAACCTTAGGGTGTACTTGGGGCATACATAGATCCTTACCAAGTGAAGAATTAATTCTCAAATAGGAGAGCACAGAAAATAGAAGACCTTCAGAATGACTCTGGCTAAAACAAAAGCCAAAGGCAGGTTTAAAGAGGGGAGCCCATGCAGTCAGGGAGCTGTGTGTGGAAGGAAGAGTGGGGTGATCCTATCCCCATGCCTTGGACACAGGATAGGGTAGTGCCCACATTCAGTGTCAGTTAAAAACTGCCGAACGCCAACTAGGCTCTAGGAACTGTGCCAGAGGGTGGTTCTTGCCCTTGAGTTGCTAATAGCATTTTACAGAAACGGGAAGAAATCATTCCACAACAGTGTCGTGGCATGATAATACAGGTATGTATGTATATGGTACTTGCTGATCTGGGTGGAGCCTCGTTAGCTTTGCCTTTTATTAGCCTCTTATTTCCAGACGCCCTCTCGAATCTCTGCCAATGGACTGGTCTTTGTAGCAGTGACACCCATCCTCAACATAAGCAGAGAAACTAAAAGCTGTAATTCACTAGCCTAAGAGGGACTTGTTTAACACTAGCCTTTTCCTCTCTATACCAATACTGAATAAATCTCTCAACCTATCTACCTGCACACACACACACACACACACACACACGTCTAAAGCAGTGGGTCTCAACTGAGAGTGATTTTTTGGCAATGTCTAGAGACATTTTGATTATCACAACTGGGGCATTGGTAACTGCTGGCATCTCATAGGGAGAGGCCAGGTATGCTGCGGCACATCCTGTGATTCACAGGATAACCCTGAACATCCCATGATTCACAGGATAACCCTGAACATCCCATGATTCACAGGATAGCCCTGAACTTCCCATGATTCACAGGATAGCCTTGAACATTCCATGATTCACATGATAGCCAGAGATTCTGACTAAAGGCAGTTACTACGAACTGAATGTTTCCGGCTCTCTAAAATTCATATGTTGAAATTCTAATCCTCAATGCGATGGTATTAGGAGGTGGGGTATTTGGGAAGTAATTAGGTCATGAGGGTGGAGCTCTCATGAATGGGATTAATATCCTTATAAAAAAGACACAAGAGAGCTTGCTTTGTCTCTTTCTGCAACCATCAGAAGGCTTGCCTGGAAGCTAACGATCTGCCTCCAAGATGGCGCACTCATACCACTGGCAAGCTCATTGAGGATACAATGGAAGATGACCATCTGCAAACCAGGAAGTGAACCCTCCCAAGACACCAGATCTGCTGGTCCCTTGATCTTGGACCTCTCAGTCTCCAGAACTGTGAAGAGCAGATTTCTGTTGCTTAAACCACTTAATCTATGGTATTTCCGTTATAGCAGCCTGAATTAAGACAGTAGTCTACCTAACATCAATTCAACCAGTTGAAAAAGAATGAAAACAATCTTACATCTGTTGTGACTGTGGTCTTAATGTATCAAAATAACTGATTTCACTAATTTTTTAACGTAATAAATTACTTTGATGTGGATTGGCGGAGGCATAGACTAAGTGTGCTGCCAGTTGATTCATGCAGGAATTGAGTGCTCAGAATCCTGACTCTGCGCAGGGGTGATGAGCAATATGGATCCAAGCAGTCATCACAGAAGGTAGTCATAATAATGGCAGGTATCTCGGGAAAGAAAATCGACTGATGGACTGAGTCCTGAAACACTCTGACAATTAGGGGTCAGGAAGATGAGAGAAAACCAGCAGAAAACCTGGGAAGGAAAGCTCAGCAAAGTAAAAGGAGAGCCAAAAAGGGGAATGTCCACAAGTATTTCATGGAGGGGAGAGTGATCAAAGATGTCAAATGCTGCTGAGTGGTTAAACAAAATGGGAACACTGACACTTAGTGTTGAGATCTTATGAGGGTTCAGTAGAGAACCAAAGAAGAGAAAGCAGGGACAGAAAGCATAAACTTCCATTTGAGGGATTTTGCTATGAAGAGGAATAAAGAAATAGGGCTTGCTGGAGCAACAAAGAAAAAAAAATTTAAAAAAAGAAATTAAAAAAAAAGAAATAGGGCTGTAGCTAGAAGGCAGTTGTAGCTAGAGGCAATTTTTGATGGGATCTATTATATAGCATGTTGGCGTGCTGATGGTAACGGTCCCCTAAAGAGGAAAATACTGGTGATGCAGGAGTGAAAGGGGACAATTGCTTGAAGAACGTTTTTGATTTGGTAAGAGGGGCTAGGACCTTGGGTACAAGGGAAGTGTTTGCCTGTGGTGCAATCACAGACAATTCTTTTGTATTGTGTCAGCGATCCAGAGCCATATAACAAACAGCCCCCAAATTTAGTGGCTTGAAAAACCCACATTTATTATTTCACACAACATATGTTGGTCAGGAATTTAGCAGCATCTAAGTTGGGTAGTTCTGACCCAAGATATCTTACGAGGTTGCAGTGAAGATGTTGGCCAAGGCCGCAACCATTAGAAGGCTTGTCTGGGAGCTAAGGGTCTGCTTCCCAGACTGCGCACTCACGTGACCGGAAAGCTCATGTTGACTGCTGGTGGGAAGCCTCAGCTCCTCACTGATAGACTCCTTCATAGGGCTATTTGAATGGATTCACAATATAGCACTTTTCCCCAGAGCAAGTGATCCAAGAAAGAACAAGGCAGAAACCTTAGTGCTTTTACAACCTAGCCTGGGAAGTCACACACCTTCAGCACCTTCACATTCTATTTTTCAGGACTAAGTCATTGAGTCCCCAGTCTAGGGAAGGGATTTTAGGCTCCACTTTTTGAAGGCAGTAATGTCAAAGAGTTTGTGCACATATACATATTTTTTAATATATATTTTTTGAGACAGGGTCTCACTCAGTTGCCCAGGCTGGAGTGCAGTGGCATGATCATGGCTCACCGTAGCCTCAATCTCCCAGGCTCAGGTGATTTTCCCACCTGAGCCTCCCGAGTAGCCAGGACCACAGGCATGCACCACCATGCCCTGCTAATTTTCGCAGTTTTAATAAAGACAGGGTTTCACTATGTTGCCCAGGCTGGTCTTGAACTTATGGCCTCTCAAAGTGCTGTGATTACAGGAATGCGCCACTACACCTGGCCTCCTTTTTTTATTTTTAAAGAACACATTTGTTTGTGTCAACACAGGAACTGTGCTTCATATCTCTTTCCAATTTATATTATTCTGTCACGTTTTCCCAAATGAACTGCATGCAGGATTTCTCCTCCCTGTTGGCTTAACATGAGCAGTGTAGGTGTGAATAAGAGCTGGTCGAGCCCCACCAAGCTGTTGGGGACCAAACTGGAAGTGATGGTAGAGCTACAGCAGGATAGATTTTTCTCTGTGTGAGGAAAGCATTCTCGTATGTAGAGCTACTTAAACACAAAAGGGGCTCCCTCCCAGGTAGTGGATGAGCCCCGCTTTTGGAGAAGTGTTGATGCGTCTCTAGGCTCCTTCAGAAGGAAAACCTACACCAGGTGGGAGGTTGGAGGAGCGGACTTCCAAGGACTCCTCCAGTTCTCTGATTCTGAGATCCGGTCACCTGGGGTCTTTTCATTGAACAAATATTTATTGAGCCCTTACTGTGTGACATGCACTCGGTACTGAACACCTCTTGTGCACCACTTCAGGTCTTCCCCGACTTGCCTCTTGTGCCGGCCACAGCTGCGGCGCCCAGTTCCCTGCAGACTTCAGCAAACTCTCTGCAGATGCAGCCTAATGGGGCTTCGTCTCTGACCTGCGGCACGGGCCTCTTTGCTTCCTGTCCTGGCTTCCTTGCAGCTGTGTCATCTGTTGGATTCCCAGGGGAGTCCACTTGGCACTCATGCCTGTGCAACCCATAAGGCTGGGGGAGTTAGAGCTCCGTGAGATACCACGGACCAGTGGGGCATGGGGCTCCTCTCCCTTTCTTCTTCTGAGAAGGGGGCCTGAGAGGCATTTCAGAAGTCTCCCCAGAGGATCCTGCTGCATCCACCTGATGGCGTGACCTTGCACTGGTCCTCCCTCCTTCACTCTTGCCCGCTGCTGCCACACCCTCAAATAACTACTCAGATATAGGCTTTGTCTTCCACTCCACTTTTGGGAAAATCTAGGCTAAGATAACTGTAATAGGTGATAGGAATATGGCACTGATCAAAATAAGCGTGGCCTCTGCTGGCACAGGGCTTACAGTCTTATGATGCATGCTACCATGAAGCTCTGTATTTCTATTTCATCCACAGGGAGAAAAAGAAATACAGGCACTTGGTCACTGCATATTCATCGGGGGTTTGATACTTACAGAATCCTTCAGAGGCACCTTTATCATATAATCTTGGCTGAAAATGTACTGACATTGTCATTCAGCGTTTATCGTCACAAGCCCTGAGTAACAGAAGTGTGAACCAGCTGTCAAAGCCTGCATTCATTTGATATGTAATACGATTTAAGAAATTGGAAAACAGGTTTACTAGAGTCCTTCTCAGATCAACAAATGATATGAGCCTCTGGGTTTTTAAATTCCTTCTTTATAATTTATTTTGGGGATACCTTCCTAATGCTATTATTTGATACTAAGTTGCTGGTTTGGAAGTTTATCTGTGGCATAAAATGGAATGCTCTGGCTGGGTGTGGTGGCTCACATCTGTAATCCTAGCACTTTGGGAGGCTGAGGCAGCTGGATCACTTGAGCTCAAGAGTTCCACACCAGCCTGTGAGATCCTGTCTACAAAAAATACAAAAATTAGCCAGGCATGGTGGTACAAGCCTGTAGTCCCAGCTATTTGGGAGGCTGAGGTAGGAGGATTGCTCGAGTCCAGGAGGTGGAGGTTGCAGCGAGCCAAGATTGCACCACTACACTCCAGCCTGGGTGACAGAGTGAGACCCTGTCTCAAAAAAAAAAAAATAATAAATAAAATAAAATGTTCTTAAGTTTCTTATAAAGTATGACTTTTTATAGTTTAATTTTTTGAATACATAATGTATTCATATGGCTAAAACTTCCGTCTCCTGCGCTCCGTGTCCTCCACTTCATATTTTCTCCAAGAGGTAACCGGTTATTTAGTTTTTTATTCTTTCAGCGAATTTGTATGCATATTAGAATCAACACACATACATATTTTTTCCTATTTTTATTTTTATTTTTTAAATAGGAGTAACTCTGTATGTCATGGATCTTACTGTTTTCTCTTAACATGTCTTTGAGATCTTTCCATTCTATATATAAATGAATTCAATCATTTTATAGCTATCGAGTATTTTTGTGTTATACATGTTGCAATAAGCAATCCTGTACAAATGTCATATTTGCATGCGTAAGTATGTCTGTGGGTAAATGTTTTAAAAGAGAAAATGCTGCATTAAAGACATATGTACTTGCCATTTTGATAGCAATTGACATACGGCTCTTCAGTGGCATTGTAGCAGTTTGCATGCCCACCGACAATATGTGAAAATGCCTATGTTTACTTTAAAAAATTAATAAATGATTTATATTCTACTATAAAGATACATGCACATGTATGTTAACTACAGCACCACTCACAATAGCAAATAACAAATGCCTGTCAATGATAGACTGGGTAAAGAAAATGTGGTACATATACACCATGGAATACTATGCAGTCATAAAAAGGAATGAGATCATGTCCTTTGCAGGGACATGGATGAAGTTGGAAACCATTATCCTCAGCAAACTAACACAGGAACAGAAAACCAAATGCCACATGTTCTCACTCATAAGTGGTAGCTGAACAATGAGAACACATGGACACAAGGAGGGGAACAGCACACCCTGGGGCCTGTCCGGGGAGAATGGGGGCAGGGAGAGCATTAGGGGAAAGAGCTAATGCATGCTGGGCTGAATACCTAGGTGACGGGTTGACAGGTGCAGCAAACCACCATGGCACACTTTTACCTGTGTAACAAACCTGCACATCCTGCACATGTGCCCTGGAACTTAAACAAATTAACATATGCCTTACAAGTTTTTAACAGAAGTCAAACGAGTGAATGAAACCACCTTTACCTACTCTGAAGCTTATGTTTCCAAGAAAAAAATCGAAATCAATATTACTCTAAAACAAAAGTCTTGAGAGAACATTTCTTGATTTCAGCCCTAAGGTTAGAGTTCTATTCCCATCAACCGTGGATTCAGAAGTTTCTCCTCCAAAGACCGAACTCTTAGGCTTCTGATCTTTTTTCCCTCTTCTTTTGTGGATCTGTTAAATGAGCGTCTCAGCTCCCCTGACTGCTAGGAAAGGAGGGTCTCTCCGCTGCATGTCAGGATGGGCTGCAGTTCAAATAGCTCCCCTGATATCACATGTAATGAAACCCTGAACTCTCCCTGAACTAACGCGTTTCTCCTAGGACTTTGTCTCTGCCTGGACACATTCCTATCAGTGACTAGTTTTTTCAGTTCTTTCTCAGTGATTTTCCTCTCATAGTTAGTAAACTCTTGAAGTTGTTTTAATCTGCATATCCCATTTCTCCAAAGAGTTCTGTTTTCAGTTCTTATGCCTAACTCCTGCTTAGTTGACGTACGTGATGTTAATGATTACAAGTTGACCTAGCAGGTCCTGTTTCATAGGCATTTAAGTGTATCTCAACAAACCATATTTATGTGTGATCATTCTTTCCTAAATCAGGAGCAACACGCATACGTGTTGAGAAGGGAGCTCATGCTCCGTGGTGGTGTGGGCTCGTAGGTGCTTGGCATGGTTGGTTTTGGGGTCTTGGGGGCTTACACTTTTATAGAGCAGCGGCCATTTGTCAGGTGTTTCACACTCATTGGCTCATGTAATCCAGATAATAACTTATGAAGGAGATACTATTAGTAATCCTGTTTTACAGATGAGGAATCTGGGACACAGAGAGGTTCAGTTACTTACCTAAGGTCATACAGCTCACACAGAGGCCAAACTCAAACTGAGTCCCAACCTGCCTCATAAAGTTTAAGGGGAAACTGAACATGCATTAAGAGAGTCATTGAAGTTTCCCATCTCCTTACCCCTTAAATGCTATCTCCTTTCCACAATTGGTCAAAGAAAAAACCCCATAATTTCTCCCCCCATTTTGCTTTTATTTATTTATTTATTTATTTTTGTAACAGGGTCTCGCTCGGTTGCCCAGGCTGAAGTGCGGTGGTGTGATCACGGCTCACTGGAGCCTCGATCACCTGGGCTGAAGCGATCTTCCCACCTCAGCCTCCTGAGGAGCTGGGACCGTAGGTGTTCACCACCATGCCTGGCTGATTCTTTTTCTTCTAAAGAACAAACACGGCTGGGCACAGTGGCTCACACCTGTAATCCTAGCACTTTGGGAGGCCGAGGTGGGAGGACTGCCTGAGCTCAGGAGTTCGAGACCAGCCTGGGCAACATGGTGAAACCCTGTATCTACTAAAATACAAAAAATTACACGGGAGTGGTCATGGGCACCTGTAGTCCCAGCTACTCGGGAGGCTACAGGAGGAGAATTGCTTGAATCTGGGAGGCAGAAGTTGCAGTGAGCTGAGATCAAGCCACTGCACTCCAGTCTGGGTGACAGAGTGAGACTCCATCTCAAAAAAAAAAGAACAATCATATTGTTGTCTGCAGTAGAGAAGACAAAGGAAGAAGCAGTTAGTACCTGCCTTGACTGGTGCTCAGCTTTCTCATTTCACCTGACTCTCACTTTCATGTCTCACAGACGCAGGCACAAAAACCGTTTCCAAATTCAACGTGAGAATAAGCGAGCATTCTAAAACTTTTAAGGAAAAGAAGGACAAAGTGCAAATCTTACCTTTTAGACACACATTGCTGGATTCAACAAATGTTTACTGCTGTCTAATCCAATGCCAGATAGGAGACAGTGAGTCCTTATTTTAAGGCATTTAAAAAAACCTTCCTGGGGTTGGGTGAAGACAGTCATATAAGCGACTGTGACCAAAGGCACATTGTAAACAAATTTGTTTACATCATGCAAATCTTCTTTCTTCATCATCCTACATTGCATCTCTCGTGCATAGAACTGCATAGGCAACCTACCCAGAGACATGTTTCACATTGAACAGAAGAACTCGTGAAGAAACGAAACATCCAAAACTGAGGTCCCAAATTATTTGCTACTGGCTTATTTGCACCCTTGACTGAATTTATTTCTCTTTAGTAAATACAGGTGAAATGCAGAAAGATAAATGAAAGATGCCTACCATAATAATTTCGTTTATCACTATCATTTAAAAAATAAAATTGACTCACGCTTGTAATCCCAGCACTGTGGGAGGCCGAGGCGGGTGGATCACGAGGTCAAGAGATCGAGACCATCCTGGTCAACAAGGTGAAACCCCGTCTCTACTAAAAATACAAAAAATTAGCTGGGCATGGTGGCGCATGCCTGTAATCCCAGCTACTCGGGAGGCTGAGGCAGGAGAATTGTCTGAACCCAGGAGGCGGAGGTTGCGGTGAGCCGAGATGGTGCCATTGCACTCCAGCCTGGGCAACAAGAGCGAAACTCCATCTCAAAAAAAACATAATAATAATAAAATAAAATAAAATTGAGTGGCTCATGTCTGTAATCCCAGCACTTTGGGAGGCCAAGGCGGGTGAATCGCCTGAAGTCAGGAGTTCAAGACCAGCCTGACCAACATAGTGAAACCCCATCTTTACTAAAAATACAAAAATTAGCCAGGCGAGGTGGTGTGCACCTGTAGTCCCAGCTACTCAGGAGGCTGAGGCAGAATTGCTTGAACCCAGGAGGCGAAGGTTGCAGTGAGCTGACACCATGCCACTGCACTCCAGCCTGGGTGACAGAGTGAGACTCCATCTCAAAAAAATAAATAAATAAAATGAAATAAAATTGAGAGGAAAGAATTATGCAAATAAAAAAATTATAAAGGTGTCCTACCAAGGAATAAAATTCAACTCCACCAAGAAATCCTACTGCTTTATAGGCATACTGGTTGAGCCTTGGAAGCTAGTTCTATAAGCCATAAACCCCATACCTCTCAAAATAAACAAAAACCTGAGAAATTCTGTGATTGCTTTCTTTTAATCTATATTGAAATAAACAGAAAGGATGGGTGGAAATGGAAGCCATCAAATGATGTCCCTAAACACTGAGTCATCTTGTTAAGCAGATCACGAAAAGACAAGATCTTCGAGAAGGAGGCAAAAGCTGAGAGTGATTTAGCTAGAAGCTCAATATGCTGAAAGGCCAAACCCCAGTATGGTAGATTAAGCTGACTTTTTAATCGTTTAATTGGGGGGTTCCAACAGTTAAATGTAGCCAACTAGCAATAGCCCTTTAGGATCTAAGTCCATTGCTGTAGTGACATTGAATAACCTCTAGAAACACATTCCTTTTCCCATCTGCTGCTAAGGTCGACTGTGCTGTTAGCTGAAACCCCAAGATGGCATTCTTGTCTTACTTTTCTAAATATTTCCTTCGGTTCAAAACCAAAACAAAACCTTCTGAAATCCTCATAAAGTTGGGTGATTTGATTTGAGGAGGAGAGGGAGGACGTGGCATTCTTTATATTATCTAATACTCAGTGCTTTCTGAGGATGGGAGGAGGCAGTAGCCTACTGACTGTGATTTTAGGTATACTACACAGAAAGGTCTTTGCTCAGGATGATCTCTGCCTACTGCTCAGTCATGTGGCCTGCAATGGATTTTGAGATTCTCTGTGTAGTATCATTGAAGCTATAGGAGACCCCTCACAGACCTCTAGCAGTAGCAGGATGGTAAGCCAGGATCAATCACAGATAAACGGGTGCGTTACCTATCTAGCCAGAGCCCGGAGGAAAAGGCCATAAGAAAGATAAGCTTTGGCTGAACCCCAGGCTAAGCAGAAATAATAACTGCTATGCCTTTTTAATTCAATTTAGAGTTTGGAGTTTTTGTTCCCATGTTGTTTTATTTTAATCTTCCCAACAATCCTGTCTGATGTTGCACTTCCCATTTTCTATAAGATGCCGTTGAGGGAGATGCTCTAAACTGTCTACCATCGTGCAGACTAGCACAGAGTGGTTAAGCCAGTGAGATGATGTTGGAGACAATCTGAATGGAAGTCCTCTCTTCTCTCTTTTGTGTATCTCTCCATGCTGAGCAGAAGCTACCCACTGATATTTAAACATGCTGAAATTCTGCATCACTTGCCATGTTGTTAAGTCAAATGTACACGTTTCAGTCTCAATTCTCTTGATCTCTCATCAGAAATGGACACCAGTGATCATTCCTTCCTTCTTAAAATGCTTCCCCCTGGTTCTGAGATACTAGACTTACTTGGTTCTCCTTCTAGTTAATCATTTCTGGTCTCCTATGGAGGCTTACTTGCCTCTGTTCAATCATCACACAGCGAAGTTCCTCCTGGTTCCCTCCTGGTATTGCTTCCCCTTGTATCACTCCATTACCCCCGTGTTTACATTACTGGTGACTTTCAAATTTACGTCTCTAGCCCAGACCCTCCTCTGAGCTTGACTATTTCACAGACAGCTCAAATTCAGCACGTCCAAGACCCAGAATCAAACCTGATCCTTTCATGCTTCCTAACTAGCTAAATAGTTAAACACTGTTTAAGCCAGAGACCTCAGATTTATTCTCAATCCGTTTTCCTTCCTCACCTTCTGTGGCCAATTCGTCACCAAGTCCTCTCCATTTTATCTAAATGTCTCTCAAATTTGTCACTTTTCACCCTCATCACTGCTGCTGCACTGAATCTAGGCCACCACCATCTCTTGTCCAGACTTCCCACTACACTCTCTGTATCCATTTTGAGTTCTTTTGAATCCATCCTCCACCATAAAGTTAGCAGTATTTTTTTTCAGAACGTAGGTCTGCTTGTGTTCCTCCCTTGGTTTAAACCGTGTCTGTGGCTCCTATAGCCCTCACGATAAGGACCAAAATCTGGCGTGTCCCAGTCAGTCTTCTGTTGCTATAAAAGCATACCTGAGACTCAGTAATTTATAAAAAGCAGAAATTTATTTCTTACGTTTCTGGAGGCTGGGAAGTCCAGGATCAGGTGGCCATGTCTGGCTGCCTTCTGGAGAGGGCCTTGTGTTGCATCATAACATGGCAAAAGGCATCTCAGGGTGACACGGTGCATGAAAGACACCGTGTGTCTTTCATTTTCTTAGCTTTTATAAGACACCCACTTTCATTATAAACCATCAAACTCTTAATCCATTAATCCTTAAATGGACTAATTAATTCATGAGAGCAGAACCTTTATGGCCCAAATACCTCTTAAAAGCTTTATCCCTTAGGCAAGGTGTGGTGGTTCACACCTGTAATCCTAGCACTCTGGGAGGCTGAAGCAGGTAGATTGCTGCACCCGGGAGTTTGAGGCTAGCCTGGACAACATAGTGAGGATCTGTCTCTATAAAAACTTTAAAAAGTTAGCTAGGCATGGTGGTGCACATCCGTGGTCCCAGCCACTCAGGAGGCTGAGGTGGGAGGATCACTTGAGCCCAGGAGGTCAAGGCTGAAGTGAGCCACGTTTGTGCCACTGCACTCCAACTTGGGTGAGGTGACACAGTGAGACCCTGTCTCAAAAAAAAAAAAAAAAAGCCATGTATGTTGGCACATGCCTGAAATGCCAGCTATTGGGAGACTGAGGTGAGAGGATCACTTGAGCCCAGGATGTTGAGGCTGTAGTGAGCTGTGATCATGCACTGCACTCTAGCCTGGATGACAGAGTGAGACATTGTCTCAAAAATAAATAAATAAAACTCCATCTGTTAATATTGCTACATTGGGGATTAAGTTTCAGCATGAGTTTTGAAGGGAACAAACATTGAAACTACAGCAACACAATTTTGGGACGTGCCAGTATTTCCAGCCTCCTACTAGTTTAGCCTCTCCCTCCCAAACTCAACTTTTGCTATGTATTTCTTTTTCTTTTTTTCTTTTTTTGAGATGGAGTCCCTCTCTGTTGCCCAGGCTGGAGTGCAGTGGCACAATCTCAGCTCTCTGCAAACTCTGCCTCCCGGGCTCAAGCGATTCTCCTGCCTCAGACTCCTGAGTAGTTGGGATTACAGGCACATGCCAGCACACCCAGCTAATTTTTTTTTGTATTTTAGTAGAGACAGTGTTTCTCCATGTTGGCCAGGCTGGTCTCAAACTCCTGACCTCAGATGATCTGCATGCCTCGGCCTCCTAAAATGTTGGGATTACAGGCGTGAGCCACCATGCCTGGCCTTTTGTTACATATTTCAACTCTCTATTCATTCTAGCTTCTTCCCAAGCTCCTATTCTACCTTTCTGTCTGTCATCTTCTCAGGCAAGGCTTCCCTGAGCTCCTCCTCTCTCCTATTCTGAGTCAAGTTCCTTTGGTGTCATCCACTTTGAAATAATGGTAATCCCTCATCCTAGTTCATTCTGCGTTCCTGTAACAGAACACCTGCGGCTAGGTCATTTGTAAGAAGAGTTTATTTAGCTCACGGTGCTGCAGGCTGGGAAGTACAAGAAGCATGGTGCTGGCCTCTGCTCAGCTTCTAGTAAAAGCTTTTGTGCTTTGTCACAACATAGCAAAAGGTCAAAGAAGTGGCCATGTTCCGAGGAGGCGAAACCTGAAGGGTGTCCTGGCTTTGTCGCAGCCCACTCTCACGGGAGCCAATCCATTCCCACAAGCGCTAACCCAGTGCGTCAAAAGCTGAAACTCACTTTCTACCGAGAGAACAGCGTCAAGCCATTTGAGGGATCCACCTCCGTGATCCAAACACCTCCTCCTGGGCCCGACTTTTCAACGCCACCACGCTGAGGTTCACATTTCAACATGAGTTGGTGCAGACAAATAAACCACATTGAAACCACAGCCCTACACTTCAGAGTGCTTCTCCCAGTGTGTCACTACACATTCCTTGACACGATTATTTGATTAATGTTTATCATCCCCCTTATATTCTAAGCTTGGGTTTTGCTTGACATTTTAATACTAACTACATAAGTGTGGCATATAATAAGCGCTCAAAAAGCATTTGTTGAGAGAGTGAATGGAGAAAAAGGAATAGGAAGAGCAAATTCATGTATTACTATTTTACCTAGTTCAAACCATGCTACAGTTTTGCAGGGAGAGTATAACATGTCACACTTCAGAGGTTTGAAGGAATAAATTCTAATTTGGTTACACTTTAATGGCATTAAACAAATCTCATAGTTGTTTTTAAATGTAAAAACAAGGTGAGATAACCATGAAACTAACATCTGTTTACTGGAACTCATATCTCTCTTAAGAAGGCATCCAGATATATTCCATAAGATATCAAGTTGGGGTTTTGTCATTAGGAAAAGGAGGAAATTCCACAGGTAGAAGCCCTTGATGGAAAACATGAATTTTCTTGCCCAAATTTTAATCAGAGCAGAGTTGACTCAGTGTCAGCTGCCAAGAGTGTTCATGAAAATCTGCCTGCTAAAACGTCACTAATGGAACGTGGATGGAGAACAGGGAAACTGTGTAGAAGTAGGAAAATGGCCAAGTGAGATGGGGCTAAATGTATGTGCCTCATCTGCCTCAGAGAATTACCACGATGATCGGAATAAAAAATTACAATGATATGAAAATATTATACAAATATAAAACATCCCATAGGTTTTCCTTAGGGCCAATCCAATGAAAAGCTTTCAAAGTGAAGGAAGCTAAATTTGGTAAGTATATTCTTCACGCTAAGTCTAATAATAGCTAAATCCAATACTTGCACTTAAAACATGACATGGTTCCTCTGAAAATAAATTTGTACTTAAGAAAAGGTGACATTTCAGCGGACTGTAATTTTTATGACAAACTTATACATTGTGTTTTTATCTCCAATAGTACCTTATGGGTGTATTTATACACACTGGCTTTCTGGAAATATGCCACTTAATTTATTCAAGCTACTTGTCAGTAGCTGAATGTTTTCAAAGAATTTACCATTTTGGTGGAATTCAACAGCGAACTGGTGAATTATTTTCTAAACCAATTTGTTTGGATAAAAATTCAACTGATATCTTTTAAAGCCCTGAAGTGTATAGAAAATTAATTCCTAATTATAAACATGGAAACTTATGACAGTTAACTCATCTTTCACATTTACTTGTCATGTCTAGCCATCAAAATCCACCCATAACAAAGAAAACTAAATAAATATTACAACTCTCTCTAAATGTTAAAGAACTCTAACTTTTGATTAATCTGCTAGACCAGTCGAGGACACATGCAAAATCTGACATGTATTTTTAGAGATAGAGTTCTTTTCCTCAGTCTAATTTAAGATCACTGGGATAAACAAGATATTTTACATACACCTCTAGAAATAATTGATTGTTCAAGCTTCTGTGTGTTATACTTGTTAAAATATTTGCATTCATAAGCAAAGCCAGAACTGTAGCTCAAGGCTATATGTGTATCTTTCCTAAGAAATATAAGACACAAGTAGCATTTTGAATTATAACTATTTTGAAATCATACATTTAAAGATACAGACCTGCCTTTTTAAAAAATAGGGCCAGGTATGGTGGCTCATGCCTCTAATCCCAGCACTTTGGGAGGCTGAGGTAGGTGGCTCAGCTGCACTCAGGAGTTTGAGACCAGCATGGTCAACATGGTGAAACTCCATCCCAACCAAAACATACAAAAATTAGCTGGGCGTGGTGGCACACGCCTGTAGTCCCAACTACTGGGGAGGCTAAGGTGGAAGAATCTCTTGAACCTGGGACACAAAGGTTGCAGTGACCCAAGATCGCACCACTGCACTCCAGCCTGGGTGAAAGAGTGAGACCCTGTCTCAAAAAAAAAAAAAAAAAAAAAAAAAAGGCATTAGCATTGTCCTCTTCATTCAAGTTTTTCCTCTGAGTGTATGTATCTGTCACATAAGGTGGAATGTTTACCATTCAGAAGCTTGGGATCCCGTGGGGGCACACTCACTAATAATTGGGTAACTGGAATACAGTTCAATAAGTCCTGCAATTGTGATAAGTACTGGGATTCTATAATAGCAGCAAACTGAAAGATCTCTGTGCTGTGATCATAGCTTACTGCAGCCTCCAGCTCCTGGGCTTAAGTGATCCTCCTGCCTCAGCCTCCCCAGTAGCTGAGACTACAGGTGCATACCACCATGCCTGGATAATATTTTATTTTTTATAGAAGTGGGTTTTGCTCTGTTGCCCAGGTCTTGAGCTCCTGGACTCAAGTGATCCTCTTGCCTCAGCCTCCCAAAATGCTGGGATTACAGGTGTGAGCCACTGCACCCAGATGATACTCAAATTTTTAGCTGTTTCCTTAAACACACAATCCTAGCCCAATAAAATTTCTCCCTGGGGTCACTGTCATGTTCTACTCAGCTGGCCACAGGATTAACTCTTCTCTAGAACCAGTGGATGGTCCATGAGCCAAGCATCCAGATTCAGCAGTTGACTAAGCCTCCCCTCACACACAGTCTCTGTGTTCTGCTCTTCACAAAGCAGCAAAAGTGAGCTGTTTGCTAGCCCCTTTGCTTTATTTAATTTTTTTTTCTTTTTTTTTTAGACAGAGTCTCGCTGTCTTGCCCAGGCTGAAGTACAGTGGCCTGATTTTGTCTCACTGCAACCTCCGCCTCCCAGGCTCAAGCAATTATTCTGCTTCAGCCTCTCCAGTAGCTGGGATTACTGGCATCTGCTACCATGCCTTGCAAATTTTTTGTATTTTTAGTAGAGATGGGGTTTCACCATGTTGGCCATGCTGGTCTCAAACTCCTGAGTGCAGCTGAGCCACCTACCTCAGCCTCCCAAAGTGCTGGGATTACAGGCATGAGCCACTGCACCCAGGCTTTGCTTTCATTTTGAGTGTGGTTTGTGCACAGCGGCATCAGCACCATCTGGGAGCTGATTAGCAGTGCAGACTCTCAGGTCCCACCCAGAATGACTGAATTAGAGCTGCAGTTAACAAGATCCCCTAGTGATTCCTGCACACTTTAAACTTTTCAAGTGGTACTGGGCTAGAAAGTCTAAATAACACCTGATACCAGGTGCCAAAGGGAATCAGTCTTTAGGATTTACTGGGGAAAAAATTTGCAAGTCTTTTCACCAAAATTCTTAAACTCGACACATTTTTCAAAGCACTAGCCTCTCTGTCCTACTACACATGCATACTACTGCAAGTGCAATAAACATATTCTTCACTTTCTCACAAAGGATTTTTAAATTTTGAGAGTTGCATAAAATCATATAGCTAGGTAGTTGCTAACATGTAAAATAACCTTCTTTTACTGTAACTATTGGTTTTGGCTGATAGAAGTCATGCATATAGTCATATTTCAGAGAAATTACCATGCCTTAATGAGAACTTTAGGTTGAAAGAAGACATTTCAGTGAAATGATAGTGGAATTGATATGATCAAAATGAAATATGTGGCATATTTATCTAATCAGCTAGAGCTGCAATCTCTAACCATAGTCATTTACAGCTCAATCAACTCATCTAGTCATTATCAGTTAATGATACAATGAGTGATTACCCTCACACTGAGATAATAAGTGAGTTCATGAAAATCAGCACTTCTATTATAAAGTGTGACAGGTAGGACTGAAAATAAAGTCTTTGAATACAGTTAGTGCATGGCTTACATGACAAAAATTTTATAGGAAAAAACAGAAGCACATCGTTATAAAGACGAGGTACCACCCTTTTGGAAAGCAACTTAGCAATTTGTTTCAAGAATCATTAAAATGTTCACACCATTGTAACATGTAAATTTTTTCATAAACAATAATATATCTCCAAAAATTGCAGTTGGAGTACAGAGAGCATTTTCCATACCATTTGAGAGTGAGTGGCTGATAGGATGCCCTAATTCCTGAATATTTCAGGGTGTATTTTCCACAAACGAATACATTTCCCTACATAACCACAATACTACCATCACAATGAGGAAATTAACAATGATTCATTACTATCATCCTGTCGTCACACTCTCTCAAGGTTTCACCAATGCCTCAATAATGTCTTTACAGTGAAAGGATCCAGCTAAGAGCTACATGCTGCATTTAGTTGACATGTTTCTTTGGTTTTCTTCAATATGGATCAGTTTCTCCTTGTTTCCTCGCTTTTCATGGTCATGCCACTTTAGAAGATTACAGACTGATTATTTTATAGGTGGCCCTTCCGTTTGGGTTTGAGTTCCCTTAGAATGCAGTCCAGGTTGCAAGTCTGCAGTAAGAATACCACAGAAGTGACGCTGTGTTCTTCTCACTGAATCCTATCAGGTGGCACACAATTTTGACTAGCCCTATCACTGCTTATATTAACTTCAGTCACTTCATTAAGATGATAAGCATGAGATTTCTCCACTGCAAAGTCACTCTTTTTCTGTTTGCAATTAGTAGCCATTATGTAAGGAGTTAACTTTGAGATGCTGTAAATATTCTGTATTTCACAAAACTTTCAATTATTTATTTATTTATTTATATCATTTCTTGATTTAAATTAGCATGAATGATTTTATTTAGCGACTTTTAAGCTATTATTTCATAATTTAACATAAATTATGTTAATAACACGCTGCTCAAATAGTCTAAGATTTGGCCAGTGAGAAGTCCTTCAAGTTGGTTTTTGTGTTTTGGTTTTGACATAATTCTTTGCAGACTTTCTCTCCTTCTGGCACAAGACATTTCAGGCTCATCTTGTGCCTTCCTGGCACCAGCACTGGACTCTTCTATTGTTTAAAGAAGTCTCAGTTCCTACTTGTGGAGAATATTTAGAAACCAAAATCTGGGGGCTAAATGTGCTCATTGCACGGTGACACTGAGTATGACTCCCTGCTTTTTTCAGTAGACAGAGCTTGGGAATGAATATATATCTATAAAAAGAGTTATGCACAAAGGTATTTATATCTTTATATTAAGCCATGAATATAAACTGATTCTTTCAATTTGAATCTAACACTCCATGGTTGACTGCAGCTTTCTTCACAGGTTAAACTTTATTCATAGGTTAAGAGTAAAGACAGCAACACAAAAACTCACAGGCCAGGTATCATAGATCTGTACTCTCTCCTGGTGAGGATACTATTTTCAAATGATTTGAGCTCAAAATGGACAAACAAACAAGACTAACCACCTGAATTCTCTATCCTTTTGCCCAATAGAGAATCGGTCTCTATGGTCTCTTAATTCATTTATCTGAATTACCAAATAGTCAGAATATAAAGTCAAATTCCACTAATTATTACTGCTCCCATAACTTACCCTTCATGCACGAACCAGAAACAAAAGCAAAATGCAAAATTAGTGAATGGAGAGAAAAAAACACCTAGAGAAACACAGAGACAGAAAAGTCAAAGTTCTAGTGCTGCCTGAGAATGACTTTCAGAAGCCAAGAAAAAAATGTGCCTCATGTTAAGCCACCCCTGATCTCCCGTCGCTCTCCCCGACAGGTGCAGTTCTCTAGCAGTGCAGTGTGACTGTGTCAGGACACTGCGGTGGATCATCTCCAAAACTGTGAGAGGACAATTAAAAAAAGAAGCGAAATCATGACTCCTATACAAATACAAATGGACATGTGTCAAGGATTTCAACTTGTTAACTAAGGAAGAAACAACAAGGTATCATAACCAGTTGCTATAATGACTTTTAAAAAAGGGGAAAAAAAGGAAAGAAAGAGAAAGAGATAGAGACAGAGGAAGAAAAGGAAGAAGAGTTTACTATATAGTTTCAATTCTAGGACCTAGTCCAAAGGAAAAATCTACATTAAGGATGTAGTTTTATGCATAAAGATGTTCCTTTCAGCATTTCTGCACTACAACAATAAATTTGAGGAGACAATGGACCATTTGCTACCAGAGGCTTGAATGAAAAAGACTGTGACCTGAGACCCCTGTATCCGGTGTAAAATCCTCAGAAAGAAATATTCAGAAATGCAAGAATTTGAAAATGATTTAAATGTTTTCATGCTGACAAATACAAATCGTGTACATTTATCACTTACTACATGTTGTTTTGAAATATGTGTACATTGTGGAACGGCTAAATCAAGGTAATTCACACATGCATCACCTCACATACTTTTTTCTTGTGGTAAGAAGACAACAGCTACTCTTAGCACTTTTCAGGAATATGATATACTATAGTAACTGTGTTATACCATAGAACTCTTGACCTTGTTCTTCCTATCTAACTGAAATTTCGTATCCTTTGATCAATATCTCTTCTAAGCTCCTGCCCTTGAGTGCCTTGTAACCACCATTCTTTCTGTTTCTATGAGTTCAACTTTTATAGTTTCCACTATGAATAAGATCAGGTGTGATTTATCCTTCTGTGCCTGGCTTTTTTCACTTAATATAACGTCCTTCAACTTCATCCATGTTGTTGCAAATGGCAGGATTTCCTTCTTTTTAAAGGTGGAATGGTGTTTCATTATATACAAACACCAATGTGTATATGGTGTATATTTATACCACATTTTCTTTATCCATTCATGCACTGATACACACTTAGGCTGACTTCATATTTTGGCTATTGTGAATAGTGCTGCAATAAACTATAAAAGTGCAGATAACTCTTTGACATAAAGATTTCATTTCTTTTTTTTTTAATATGAGACAGAGTCTCCCTCTGTCTCCCATGCTGGAGTGGAGTGATGTGATCTCGGCTCACTGCAACCTTCACCTCCCAGGTTCAAGTGATTCTCCTGCCTCAGCCTCCCAAGTAGCTGGAATTACAGGCACTCACAACCATGCCCAGCTAATTTTTGTATTTCTTTAATAGAGATGGGGTCTCACCATGTTGGCCAGGCTGATCTCGAACTCTTGACCTCAGGTGATCTGCCCACCCCGCCTCCCAAAGTGCTGGGATCACAGGCATAAACCACAGCACCTGACCATAATAATTTTTCTTTAAAAAATAAAGTGAGTTAAAGTAAAATTGGAAAATTAAAGAGAAATACCATGTTGCTGAATGGAAATATTTTAGCTTATACAAAGAAAATTTTTTTCCAAATAAAGCAATAAAATTATTATAATTACAGTAAAAATACTACAGGAATTTTGGGAGACCTCAATCAACAATCTTATTCTAAAGTTGATCTGTACATATAATAAGTGAGACCAGCTGAGTATATTTTCAAAAATGACAAAAATAAATAGATAAGAATAGGTAGTTTCAAAGGCAAAATATTTGATGAAAAACTTAACATTTGATTCATGATTTATATATATATATATGTAAAAGTTCAATGTATCTCAAATGTACGTGGACATTATAAGACATAAGTCTTTCTTGTGACCACTGAGTAGGCGATTCACAGCTGATGTTCAGTGAATGGTCGATGGCAACACTGAATGTACAAGCATTAGGTATTCATTCATGCCACTTCCTGGCATTCTCAAGTATAGCAGATTATATCTTCAAAACAAGTATCACATAGTAACTACTATTTATATTTGCTTAGTATTTTTTCTTGCATATATATTTAAATGTTTTAGTAAATAGTATCACTAGTATCAATTTTTTTCATTATTTATTTATTTATTATTATTATTATTTTTGAGACAGAGTCTCGCTGTATCGCCAGGCCGGAGTGCAGTGGCGGGATCCCGGCTCACTGCAACTTCCGTTTTCTGGTTTCAAGCAATTCGCCTGCCTCAGACTCCCATGTAGCTGGGACTACAGGCACTCACCAACATGCCTAGCTAATTTTTTGTATTTTTAGTAGAGACGAGGTTTCACCATGTTGGCCAGGATGGTCTTGATCTCTTGACCTCATTATCCGCTCACCTCGGCCTCCCAAAATGCTGGGATTACAGGCATGAGCCACTGCGCCTGGCCAATTTTTTTCATTTTTAATGAAAATTTACTATCATTTCATGGGATATTAATTCGCTATAGAACACAGTTCAAGCAACGCCATTTAAATATACTGGAAGATCTCATAAAGTAACAGGAGAATGATGGATATTACCATGGAAAAGTGGTCAGAGAACACCAATAAGTAGTTATTAAAAAAATTAAATTGGTCAATAAACATAAACATATGGAAAATATTCACCATATTACCAAGAAAACATAAACATTAAATTGAAATTAAAAAATTTTTTTTTACTTATTAAATGTACAATGATTGTGTGTTATTCTCATCACTAGCAAAGGCACATGCTCTTACATGTTGATGAGAGTATGAATCAGCACAGACTTTCAGAGTACAATTTAATCATACTTGTTAAAATCACAGAAGATATGTCAACATTTTGGCATAAGAATTCTGCGTGTTTATAATTGGAAGTAAAACACTCCTCAGCAAATGCAAAAGAATGGAAATTATAACAAACAGTCTCTCAGACCACAGTGCGATCAAATTAAAACTCAGGATTAAGGAACTCACTCAAAATCGCACAGCTACATGGCAACTGAACAACCTGCTCCTGAATGACTACTAGATAAATAATGAAATGAAGGCGGAAATAAAGATGTTCTTTGAAACCAGTGAGAACAAACACATAACGTACCAGAATCTCTGGGACACATGTAAAGCAGTGTGTAGGGGAAATTTATAGCACTAAATGCCCACAAGAGAAACAAGGAAATATCTAAAATCGACAACCTGATGTCACCATTAAAAGAACCAGAGGAGCAAGACCAAACAAATTCAAAGGCTAGCATAAGACAAGAAATAACTAAGAGCAAAACTGAAGGAGATAGAGACACAAAAAACCCTTCAAAAAATCACTGAATACAGGAGCAGGTTTTTTGAAAAGATCAACAAAGTAGACTACTAGCCAGACTGATAAAGAGGAAAAGAGAGAAGAATCAAATAGATGCAGTAAAAAATAATAAGGGAGATATCACCACTGATCTCACAGGAATAGAAATTACAATCAGAAAATACTATAAACACCACTATGCAAACAAACCAGTAAATGTAGAAGAAATGGATAAATTCCTGGACACTCACACCCTCCCAAGATTAAACCAGGAATCAAATCCCTGAAGAAACCAGTGACAAGGTCTGAAATTGAGGCAGCAATTAATAGACTACCAACCAAAAAAAGTCCAGAACCAGATGGGTTCACAGTTTAATTCTACCAAAGGTACAAAGAGGAGCGGTACCATTCATTCTGAAACTATTGGAAACAATATAAAAAGAGGGAATCTTTACTAACTCATTTTATGAGGCCAACATCATCCTGATACCAAAATCTGACAGAGACACAACTAGAAAAGAAAATTTCAGGCCAATATCCATGATGAACAGCGAGGCAAAAATCCTCAACAAAATACTGACTGGCAAACCGAATCCAACAGCACATCAAAAAGCTTATCCATCACGATCAATCATCACTTGCTTATCCATCACTTGCATCCCTGGGATGCAAGGCTGGCTCAATATACACAAATCTATAAATGTTATTAATCACATAAACAGAACCAAAGACAAAAACCACATGATTATCTCAATAGATGCAGAGAAGGCCTTTGACAAGATTCAACAGCACTTTATGCAAAAAACTCTCAATAAACTAGGTATTGAAGAAACGTATCTCAAAATAATAAGAGCTCTTTATGACAAACCCACAGCCAATATAATACCGAATGGGCAAAAACTGGAAGCATTCCCTTTGAAAACAGGTAGAAGACAGGGATGCCCTCTCTTACTACTCCTATTCAATAAAGTACTGGAGGTTCTGGCCAGGGCAATCAGGCAAGAAAAAGAAATAAAGAGTATTCAATTAGGAAAAGAGGAAGTCAAATTGTCTCTATTGGCAGATGACATGATTGTATATTTAAAAGATCCCATCATATCAGCTCAAAATCTCCTTAAGCTGATAAGCAACTTCAGCAAAGTCTCAGGATACAAAATTGATGTGCAAAAATTACAAGCATTGCTAAACACCAGTAACAGACAAACAGAGCCAAATCATGAGTGAACTCCCATTCACAACTGCCACAAAGAAAATAAAATACCTAGGAGTACTACTAAGAAGAGACGTGAAGGACCTCTTCAAGGAAAACTACAAACCACTGTTCAAAGAAATAAGAGAGGACACAAACAGATGGAAAAACATTCCATGCTCATGGTTAGGAAGAATCTTTATGGGGGAAATGGCCATACTGCCCAAAGTAATTTATAGATTCAATGCTATCCCCATCAAGCTACCATTGACTTTCTTCACAGAATTGCAAAAAAAAAAAAAAAAAAAAAAAACACCTTAAACTTCATATGGAACCGAAAAAGAGTCCACATAGCTGACAAATCTAAGCAAAAAATAAATAAATAAATAAAATTCTGGAGGCATCACGGTACCTGTATTCAAACTATACTATAAGCCTACAGTAATCAAAACAGCATGGTACTAGTACCAAAACAGAGATACAGACCAATGGAACAGAACAGAGGCCTCAGAAATAATGCCACACATCTACAACCATCTGATCTTTGACAAACCTGACAAAAACAAGCAATGGGGAAAGGATTCCCTATTTAATAAATGGTGTTGAGAAAACTGACTAGCCATATGCAGAAAGCTGAAACTGGATCCCTTCCTTACACCTTATACAAAAATTAATTCGAGATAGATTAAAGATTTAAATGTAAGACCTAATACCATAAAAACCCTAGAAGAAAACCTAGACAATACCATTCAGGACATAGACCTGGGCAAGAACTTCATGACTAAAACACCAAAAGTAATAGCAACAAAAGCTAAAATAGACAAATGGGATCTAATTAAATTAAAGTGCTTCTGCACAGCAAAAGAAACTATCATCGGAGTGAACAGGCAACCTACAGAATGGGAAAAGATCTTTACAATCTATCCATCTGACAAAGGGCTAATATCCAGAATCTACAAAGAACTAAAATTTACAAGAAAAAAACAACCCTATCAAAAAGTGGACAAATGATATGAGCAGACACTTCTCAAAAGAGGACATTTATACAGACAACATACGAAAAAAAGCTCATCATCACTGGTCATTAGAGAAATGCAAATCAAAACCATATTGGATACCATCTCATGCCAGTTAGAATGGCGATCACTAAAAAATCAGAAGACAACAGATGCTGGAGAGGATGTGGAGAAATAGAAACCCTTTTACACTATTGGTGGGAGTGTAAATTAGTTCAACCATTGTGGAAAACAGTGTGGTGATTCCTCGAGGATCTAAAAATAGAAGTACCATTTGACCCAGCAATCCCATTACTGGGTATATACCCAAAGGATTATAAATCATTCTATTATGAAGACACATGCACACCTATGTTTACTGTGCTACTGTTCACAATAGCAAAGACTTGGAACCAACCCAAATGCCCATCAATGATAAACTGGATAAAGAAAATGTGGCACATATACACCATGGAATACTATGCAGCCATAAAAAAGGATGAGTTCATGTCCTTGGCAAGGACGTGGATGAAGCTAGAAACCATCATTCTCAGCAAACTAGTACAAGAACAGAAAAGCAAACACTACATGTTCTCACTTGTAAGTGGGAGTTGAACAATGAGAACACATGGACGCAGGGAGGGGAACATCACAGGCGGGGGCCTGTCAGGGGGTAGAGGGCTAGGGGAGGGACAATAGGGGAGTGGGGTCTAGGGGAGGGATAGCTTCAGAAGAAATACCTAATGTAGATGACAAGGTGATGGATGCAGCCAACCACCATGGCATGTATACACCTATGTAACAAACCTACACATTCTGCACATGTACCCCAGAACTTAAAGTATCATAATAATTATAAGAAAGAATTCTGCATGTTTAGTTTTGTCTAACTTTTAAAAGAGAAGAAAAGTCTGTAAATAATTAAATTATGACATGTCCATGCAACAGAACACAATGTGGCCTTTAAAATATTATAAGAGATTATGTAATTTCATTTAAAAATTCACAAATCTTATAATGAAAAAACAGTCTTTAAAATAATACAATTTTATTCAGCAAATTAACAATGGCTATTTTAGGTGGTTGAATAAAACTGTTTCTTTGTATTGTGCTTATTTTTATTTTTAAATATTATTTTTAAAAGCAATGAATAATCATTGATTCTGGAAATAATTTAGTACTATACATGAATACAAAAATATTTTAATATTTAATATTTAAATTAATTGATCTTGCAGCAACCTGGCCTAAAACAAATGTGATAGGTATACAAATGTTTATAAGCCACAATATTACTTAAACTATTATTTATAATAGTGAAAAACTGGAAACAACTCAAATTTCCAACAGTATGAGTTTTGTTAAATAAATCATGGTGCTATCATGCTACAATATATTAGACAGTTGTTACAATATGTTGTCAAATAATTTTAACATCATTGAGGAAATATGACACAATGCTAAGAGATAAAAGTTGGCAATAAAATTTATATAATACTCTGTAAGGGTATATTGTACATATACTGTACAGAAATGCATTGAAAAATATTGAAAGAAAGTGTAGTAAAATTTAATAGTGATTGTATCTAGGTGGTTTTAAGTTTTCTTCACTATACCTCTCTGAGTTTTCCCAAAGTTTAAGGATTAAAAGAAATAGAGTTGGAAAAGTGAAACGTTGGTTATGAAGACTGTGTGCCAACATGAAGATCATGCATAATGAATGAAAAAGTAGAAGACAGAACTGGAGAGGTACCCTCAGTACATGGACTGAAAATACGTGTTCCCCCAAAATTCATGTTTAAATTCTAATGCCCAGTGTGCTTGTGGAGATGGGGCCTTTGGAAGTAATTAAGATTAAAAGAGGCCATTCTGGTGGAAACGTGATCAAATAGGGTGAGTGTCTTCTAAGACAAGACACCAGAGAACTTGCTCTTCCTCCCTTTCTGTGTGCAAGCACTGAGGAAAGCCAGGTGAGGACACATCAAGATGGCGGCCATCTGTAAACCAGGCAAAGAGCCCTCACCAGGAAAGCAACTGGTTGGAACTTTGATGTTAAGCTTCCTGGGCTCCAGAACTGGGAGAAAATAAATTTCTGTTGTTTACAGGTGATAGATGGCAGGTCATGAGAACAAGTCCTAATGCTTCTGGCAGAGCACATGCCCAAGATGGGCCACCCATGTGTGACTTCCCTACTTGTTGGGTATTTTAAAAGGAGACTGTTGGCCCTTCAGAAGAGATTAGCAAGGTCTGTGAAAGCTCTTTCAGAAACAGTATCTGGGCTGGTGCTGTGGCGGTAGAATTGTGTCTCCAAGTAATCACACTCAACACATTTGGCCCTCTCTTTTGCCTCTAAGATTCTCTTAGAAATTCTTTTTAAATTTAGAAGTAACAGATAGACATTTTAGTGATTATATCAGACTTCAGCTTTGTTTATCTTGTTCCATTCTAAGTTAAAGAAAGAAGAGAGAGTTTCATTTTCCATTTTTGTAATAAACGGGGGAGGAAAGGAGCTAACAGCGCTACACATAATCTTATTACCTGGCCCAACATGCAAACCAGTGTAGATTCAGAGGCTCCCGGAGCGAGTGCAAGGGGGTGTCAGGGAGGAAAGGTGACGGATGTCGGCACTCACGAGAGTGGGCTGCTTCCCAGCCTACCGTGGTATCCACATGAATGTGTCCTTCTCCAAAATCTCACAGCTTGTTTATTAAGTGGATAACGCCTCATAACAATATATCTGTACTTTTGCAAATTAGCCACTAACCACCACTTTCTTACCAATTAGTTAATATTTTTTATTTACCTCTAAATGTTACTGACCTAAAAAAAATTCTGATCAAAGGCTGTGGAAATTCGAAACCCTGAAGCAAGTATTAAATTGGTCCACTCTGTGTCCTATGCTGACAAATTGTTATACTCTAGAGCTTGAAGACCCATGAGTGTCTCAATTAGAGGCATGGATGTAGCAGCAGTTATAAGACACTGGAGCAGCAGTGTCTACACTGGACTTAATTCCTTTAAAACAACAATCAACCTGCCCAGCTTCCCCAAAACTCCCCAAACCTATTAAATAGAAATATCTTTCCTTCTGTACTCTAGAGCTGACATGAGGGTGACTGCACCTCCTGGAGAATCATGTTATAGGAGGAGATGCACCTTTGTGGAAGAAATCTCTTCCTTATAACCATCTTCTTCTGCAATCAGGTTTCTCTTTATGTTGTGAAGATGCATGCACTGGCCTTTTAATTCTTCATCTGCCCTACCCTTTCCTCAGCCCATAACAGGCCCTGAGACACTGGATCTTATTGGTTGCATTAAGAAGAGCTTACAGTGAAGAACATGATACTGGAGGTCAAATCTTGCCAAAGGAGAGGAAACTGAACCCCCTGACATCTCCTAAGCCATGGAATTGACCAGTTCAATGAACAGTGGAAATGGAATGTTTTGGCAAAAGTAATTTGGCACTTGGGAAAACTTACCATTGTTTTGAGAAGTGATCTGTTTGATGTGACTAAGCGTTAGCTTTCACAAAAGATTAAAGACTATTTTATACTTTCTTACCATACAAACTATCACACCAGGCACTGTGTAGGACATAACATAAATGACATGTTACTCATTAGGTTGAAAAGAACTACTTTCTGTCTGATTCAACAGAATACATTATATTCCTATTTTTATCCAGTGAATTCAATGAACAAACAGAGGGAACTGGTGGTTTTGGTACAATGCAGACTCTTATTTTTCTTCTTTTTGAGCCTCTGTTGCCCAGTCTGGTGTGCAGTGGTGTGATCACAGCTCACTGCAGCTTCAGCCTCCTGGGTTCAAATGATCCTTCTTCTTTAGCCTACAGAGTAGCCGGGACTACAGGCATGCACTACCACACCTGGCTTGACTTTTCCTTTGTCTGCCTACTGTATGCTTCTTAGAACGGTGCGTGTGTGTGTGCATGACTGCACACGCACACCCAGGGTAAACTTTCTGAGAATCTCATCTACAGAACTATTCCGACATCTAGTTTCTCTGACAGTCAATATCCGTAACAATCAGCTGCAATTTATCTGTATAACAGAGTTCTGACTGTTCATTGCTTTGATAACCATTAGGAGAGGCTGTTTTGCTTGATCAAAAGTTAAATCATTTGTTTAATATCTATGGAGTTGCTACCTGGGAAATAGTGAGACCTAGTTTCCTGTGCCTGAAACACTGCTGTTAACAGCTTCCACCCCACCCAATGGGCTCTATAAAACACCTTCATTCAACCCTTTCATTCTGGCTCCCTGGTGAATCTCTCCGGAGGGAATCTGAGCCACTCATATTTCTCTGTGCTGGTTCTAAGTCCCCTTTGTTGCGGCCTTTCCATCGCTCTGTTTGCACTGACCAGTGGGCACATGACCGACACTTATTTTGGGATGTGGTTTCTCAGAAGCTCACTCCTTGTCCTGCTAGATCAGGGTCTCAGAAGAAATCAGAGCCCCGAGGTTCTGAATACCTCAGAGGGGAAGATCAGATGTCAAAATGCACTTAGTCCTGACTATGTCACACAGCCTACAAATGTAAGTGAGTTTCCTACCGTCTTTAGCGGAGACATGGCAAAACCCTGTCTCTACTAAAAATACAATAATTAGCCAGGCGTGGTGGTGCGCACCTGTAATCCCAGCTACTTGGGAGGCTGAGGTAGGAGAATCACTTGAACCCAGGAGGTGGAGGTTGCAGGGAGCTGAGATCGCACCACTGCACTCCAGCCTGGGTGACAGAGTCAGACTTTATCTCAAAACAAAAACAAACAAACAGGATGGAATCTCACTGTAGACACACACTGAAATGCAAGGACCTGGGGTTCACGCAGAAAGGGAAGTGAAAGTTCTCCTCACTACCTGCCTCATTTGGCCAGCCAGTTATCCTTTTAGTGATATTTTCCATTTAAAGTATGTACGGGAAAAGCCACCAGGAAGAAAACAGAAGCAGGGCCATTTTCTTTAGCATTTTTGGCAGTCAGGAAAGTCAAGCCTTAACTCTCAAGTACACACCTCCTGTGCCTTGCTTAGAGGTTCTCCCAGCGGCTCTGTCATTTCCTCTCACCTTGCTGGTTTCCTTGGCATTGCCTGCTGCAGAGGCATGAAAAGTAGAAGCCCCCACGGTCTTATCTCTTTTGGTAACTATCTGACAAATCACTAGGGTTAGGCTTTATGACCAGCAGGTTGTTGAGAGTATTAAAGGAAACAGTTATGTGAAAAACACTCAGCACATGAGCTGCCACATAGTAAGACTCAATAAATTCTGTTTATGTATGGATTTGTTTATTTGCTTGTACATGTATATATCCCTAACATGATTCCAGAGACAATTTAAGGCAGCATACCAAAATAATCACTAAGATTCTAATGTGAGATAATATTCTGAGCACTAGAGTTAAAATACAGAGAACATTCTCCCTATATTTTCCCCACATCTTACCATTCAGCACCACCAATTTCTGCTCATAAATGTGTCTTGCAAGGCATTTTCTATTTAATACATCTGTCTATACAAGAATGGCCCTGAGAGAAGCCATCTGCACATTGCATAATAGTTCCAAGTAGAACCCCATTGAGTCTGTCACTATTCATGGGATTTAAGTCCTCAGAGACAATTAACACCACCATGGAGAAGGCAGACTCAACAAATATTAAAAGATCACTGGGCCGGGCGCGGTGGCTCACACCTGTAATCCCAACACTTTGGGAGGCCGAGGCGGGTGGATAACGAGGTCAAGAGATCGAGACCATCCTGGTCAACATGGTGAAACCCGTCTCTACTAAAAATACAAAAAATTAGTTGGGCATGGTGGTGCGTGCCTGTAATCCCAGCTACTCAGGAGGCTGAGGCAGGAGAATTGCCTGAACCCAGGAGGCGGAGGTTGTGGTGAGCCGAGATCGCGCCATTGCACTCCAGCCTGGGTAACAAGAGTGAAACTCCGTCTCCAAAAAAAAAAAAAAAGATCACCAAAGGATACCTGTGTCCAAGCAGACGGTGTATGCGTTGGAAAATAGAATGTAAATATTGAGATAATCCAAGTATTGTGTCTGAGAACCAAATCAGACATAGGAAGCAGAACTTCCAGACATACGAGCTGGGGAACAGAGCAGTGGTCTCCTGAGATGGAAGGAGATGATGCGATAGCCTCCTCTTCACATGGCCAGTCTATTCTGCAATGCAGTCATAGATAAGTAGGCCCAGATCATGAATATGGGGGTGCCTTTGGCTCCCTCTAAACATATTCATTCCAGGAAGGGAATCTTAGACACAGAGCAATAGGCCAGGCTTTTTGCTAATTCTGCACTGAGCAATTAAGACTGGGTACCAATTTTTAAATGAGACTTTATCTGAAGGTTCAGTGATGACAGAAAAAGCATTTAACACAGAAAATCACTTATACTAAGACACAGGCTCGAACCTGCCCTAGATGACCAGGTGGGGCTCACTTCCAGTTTCATTCCCAGCCTGCCATGTGGCTGTGGAAGCTGATCCTCTAATGCAGCTTCTTTCCATTTCTTTGAGTCCTTGGAGATTCAGCCATATTACCTCCCAGTCCCAGAAAGAGAAGAATTTCTTTTTTTTGTTTGTTTGTTTTGAGACAGAGTCTTACTCTGTCACCCAGGTTGTAGTGCAGTGGTGTGATCTTGGCTCACTGCAACCTCCACCTCCAGGGCTCAAGCAGTCCTTCTTTCTCAGCCTCCCAAGTAGCTGGGGTTACAGGTGCCCTCCACCATGGCTGGCTAATTTTTGTATTTTTAGTAGAGATGGGGTTTCACCATGTTGGCCAGGCTGGTCTTGAACTCCTACCAAGTCATTCTCCCACCTTGACCTCCCAAAGCGCAGGGATTACAGGCATGAGCAACCGTGTCAGCCCAGAGGAGAATTTTTTTCTCGTGCTCATTCGCTGCTTCAGGTTTAACCTCTCTCCAGGATTATTTTTCCCAAGATAACTTGGAGCACCCATCGCTTTCAGGGGAGACTCCATGCCCAAGCACGTGGCTTTGATTTCTTTAATTATTCTAAAAGGATCACAACTAGGCTGGTCATTTCCCAAAGGGAATTTGGTGGTCTCTGTGGTTTTATTGTATTATACCAACTCTTTATTCTTGACCTTGGAGTAATTCTTGTTTAACATTTCATAATCGCTTGTGTTTAACAGTAAACAGAGCTTTTACAAGCATTCTCTCATGTGATCCTTCCCGACAATACCGTGAGGCATGCATTGCCCTCATTTTATAGATGGGCAAACTGAAGCTCAGAGAACTTAAGCAGCCTGTCTCGCTGCTCTGGAACAGATGTAGTGGGGGTTCCTTTTCATCACGGTGGACTACTGCATTGTGAGGAGATGACGGTGACATACTTCTTTTATTTTTTTTCATATTAAGAAAATGATATACTTGTTAGAATAAATTACTGAAGTACACTTAGTAGAAAATGAAACACCTTCGTCTCCCTGCTCATTCCTCCTCTCTCCAGAGGTCAGTCCTGTTAACAACTGGGAATCTGTTCATTCCAATATTTTTCTCTTCAATATATACATATACAATATTTAAAAATATGTAAATAGGGATCATATTATATAAATATTTCTAGCATTTGCTTTTTTTTTTCACTTAAAAATGTATCAGAAAAGTTATTCTTGGACACTGTGGTTGGACCTACTTTTTGTAAAAGAAATCTGTATGTATTCCATAGTGTAACTGTACCATGATTTACGTGACCATTTTCCTCCTGATGAAATATTACGTTGTTACTAGTATTTTGGAATACAAAAACAAAATGCAAATACTGCTCCAAAAAACAACTTTGAATCTAAATCATCGTGCCTAGGTGTACATGGAATGTCTTGGTCAAAAGGCAAGCACCATTTTTTTTTTTTTTTTTTTGAGACAGGGTCTTGCTCTGTTGCTCAGTCTGGAGCATGGTGGAGTGACCATGGCTCACTGCAGCCTTGACCTACCTGGACTCAAGGAATCCCTCCACCTCATCCTGTAGTCAGGGCCTACAGATGCACGCCACTGCCTGGCTAATTTTTGTATTTTTTGTAGAGATGAGGGTCTCACCATGTTCCCAGGCTGGTCTCAAACTCCTGAGCTCAAGTGATCCTCCTGTCTCAGCCTCCCAAAGTGCTGGGATTACTGGAGGTCACCACGCCTGGCCTGGGCTCACATATTTTATAGTACTCAGTAGATACTACCAACTTGCCTTTCAACATAAAGCATAACAACCTGTGAATGAGAGGACTTGTTCCTGATACGCTTGTCAAGCTGAGACATCATCAATCTTTACTTATTTATTGATTTATTGGTCATTTTTACAGGCAAAGAAAGCCAATGTATTGTTGCAGCTGCATTTCTCAGTTCCAGTTCTTAGTCATTTGCTTGATCAGAACACGTTTTTGGAAGAAACAACAGGGTGAGAACAGGCATTGCCGTGGTGGCCTCAGATTTCCTATATAGGAAACTCTTAGGAGGGTCAAGCTACTTGGTATGGGCTTGTGGCGAGGGGGCGGCACTAGAACTGTGCTTGCTAAGAAGCAAGTTTGTTCTTTATATTGCATGATTTGTGAGTTGGCTTTGGGGCCATTGATGGAGATTCTGAAATGGTTCAAGCCTCCCCCAGTTTCCATTCTCCTTCCAGTTAGGCAGACATGGAAGTTTTAGGAGGGAGGCTGCCACCATGCACATCAGTCTCTACAACAGAAAGTCTTGGTGATGAAAAGAATAACTTTCATATCTGCCTTTATTCATACCACAGTAGTTCCCATTTCCAGACAAAATGATTTAAGACAGAGTGTCCAAAACACCCCAGGCGTTCTATCTTTCATTTTAATTCCAGGTCTGGCTACCTGGAGGTGGCCGATGCTGGAGTAGTTTCATATCAATTAACTTAGTTCCTATTGGGGATACAATTTTGCATTCATAGAAAAAACTGTGGACTATGATATCCCTACACAGCCTGGTGAACACTGCAGTTCCTGAAAGGGACTTTGAGGTTTGATGTGGCACTCACTAGATTCAGGTCGGAGCAGGGATAACCACTAGCAGAGGCTTACTTCACTATTAGTTTGAGAAATTTACCACCTAGCTTGAACCAAAGGATTTGGGGAGAATCAGAAAGAAGACATCTGGGGTTTCACTTACTGTGAAATCAAAACAACTTCCAAGTACTTCTTCTTCTAATCCTGAACACAATTACCCTACTAGTGATAACTGAACAGTGTGAGATCCACTGTGAAATGAATATTACTGATGGAAAAAAAAAGAACCTGGCATATCCATCTTTTAAAAATTTAGTATCTTAATATGATCCATGACTTAGTCACCTTTTGTACTGCTGTTTGATTATAATTTTACCTATTAATCATGCTAATCCAATAGAATCCACCTTAATCAAATGTGAGTCAATTACCCAGTTCTTCAAATTATATTTTTTAATGAAAGACATTTTTTAAAATTGAATGCCAATTAGAGCCAAGCCAAACTTCTTCAGGAAAGTTTGGGTTATGACAGAACAGTATGAGCCCTTGCCCATACCTGAATTTCCAGCTCCTTCTGATGAGGACGTGCTGTGTGCTTTTAGACACAGCCATTAACCTCTCTGTAATTCCTGGTTTTTCACCTATGAAATAAGGATAATGATATTTCTGGCTTGGGAAATGATTTTATGACTCTTCGTTGAAAAATGCAACTAGAATACCAATTTTTTTAAAAAAAAAGCCTTATGTAATTTTGCTCTTAATTTCTCACCATAGGTGGTTTTGTTTTTTCTTAGCACCAAACTGCTTTTCCACATCATTAGAGAACCATACATAAATCCGGCGAGGAGGAAGTCAGACTAAGAAGGGTTTCTCTGAAACAGATTTTTGTTTTTTGTACCATGAATGTTATGGACAGAGTGACAAACATGTTTTATCCACAGGCTTGCGGAAATTAATTCTGAGTGGCTTCTAGGAGCTCTGTGGCAGAAAACGTTGTAACATTGCTTCCATGCACCATTCAAGAGGCCTGTAACAGACACAAGATGGGGAGCAGTGGCACGAGTGGAGAGAGAACTGGCTGACAGCTTAAGGGGCTCCATGAAGGCGCCTCTGGAAGTCTATGTGGTTCACTGATATCGTGTATGTGGCAGAAGCCTGTGCATATGCACATTTCTCTAGAATAAAAGTCCATAGGTACTGATTATCAGTGAGATTCTAAATGGAGTCTACAAACCACTGCTTTAGAATAAAATCCACTATGAGGTCAGGGGCCCAAACCATGGACTGGGACCGATGCTGGAAGATCATCTTCACCTGTTCAGAGGGAGAGGAAAGACATCTCATCAGTAGACAAGTGTCTGTACTTCTGCTGTGCAAAGCCGGCTGCCATTACACTGTCTGAAATTGGGGATCTGGACAACTTAGGAAGAGGGCACTTTCATGCTTGTTGAAATTTAGGGAGGTAATGATAGCTATTTCATTCTCTTTCTTCTCTGCTCCAAGTGCCCTACTCCTCTCGTATTTAGCCCTGTAGTTTAGCTGAAATCACGTCAGTGTATTACAGGCTGATCCAGCTGAGTGCATTCTGCAAAGAAATGACAAGTGGCCTGTGGTGGTAAAAGTTTTCCTAACGGCAGGTGGTGGCATGGCGTATTAGTACTTCTTGATGGACAGCTAGGTTTCCACTGTCAGTTTCCAGGTTCTGTGTCACCATGCTTCCAGAAAATCATCTGTATTAACTATCTCCAAGGAGAAGCTACGTGGGCAGAGAGCGGCTGTTCTGCAAAGTGACCTGGACACCTGACTTTGCATCTCCCTGATCATTGCTAATATTCAACATTTTTAAATATGTTGGCCATTTGTATATCTTCTTTTTGAGAATTGTCTATTCATGTCCTTAGGCCACTTTTTGATGGGATTGTTTTTTTCTTACTGAGTTTGAGTTTGTTGTACATTCTGGATATTAGTCTTTTGTCAGATATAGAGATTGTGAGGATTTTCTCCTACTCTGTGGGTTGTCTGTTTACTCTTCTGACCGTTCCTTTTGCCATGCAAAAGTTCTTTAAGTCTTTTTAGACAAATAGGTCCCAGCTATTTATCTTTGCTTTTATTTCATTTGCTTTTGGGTTCTTGGTCATGAAATCCTTGCCTGAGCCAAGGTCTAGAAGGGTTTTTCCAATGTTATCTTCTAGAATTTTTATAGTTTCAGGTCTTAGGTTTAAGTCTTTGATCCATCTTGAGTTGAAATTTGTATAATGTGAGAGATGAGGATCTAGTTTCCTGCACGTGGCTAGCCAATTATTCCAGCACCACTTGTTGAAAAGGGTGTCCTTTTTCCACTTTGTTTTTGTTTGCTATGTCAAAGATCAGTTGATTCTAAGTATTTGGGTTCATTTCTGGGTTCTCTATTCTGTTCCATTGGTCTATGAGCCTATTTTAATGACAATACCATGCTTTTTTGGTGACTATGGTCTTATACTATAGTTTAATTTTCAGAAATAAACAAATGTCATTTAGTATATTCAAAATTAAAGGAGAAAGTCAAAGGATTCTCTCAGGAGTTGCAGAAAAAGCATTTGATATAATTCAGTATCCAGTCACGATAATCATTCTTAGCGAACGAGAAAAAGCAAAACTTCTTTAACTTGAAAAAGGGTATCCATAAAGAACTTAGAGCATAATTCTTTCCAAAAATATTTTTATGGTGTATATTTAAGGAAAACATATTTAGTACATATTTAGTATGTACTATAACATATATACATAGGAAAATGGTTACCATAGTGAAATAAATGAGAATATTCATCATTTCACATATTTACACATTTCCCCTAACTTCCCTGTGGCAAGGGCAGCAAAAATCTACTTGTTTAGCAAAACTCCTAAATATAATATGCTGTTATTAATTATAGTTCTCATGTTGCACATTAGCTCTTTAGACTTGTTTATCTGAAAGTATAATTCTTAATGAGAAACTGTTGAAGTCATTCTTTTAAAAATAGAAACATGACAAAAGCATCCACTATCATTTCTTCAAATAAATAGTACTGGGGGTCTTAGCCAGCAGAGAAAGACAAAGAAAAGAAACTTAGGGTATAAGATGGGAAGGGAGAAACAAACATTATTTATGGATTATACAGTTGGCTGCCCAGATTAACCCAAAGAATTGACAAAATATTAGAAATAAGAGAATTTAGCAAGATTATAGGAAATAATGTACAAAAATCAATAACCTTTCTGTATATTAACAAATAGAAACCATACTTTGAGAAAAGATTATATTTACAATAACAAAACAACAACAAACAACCCTACACAGTACTTAGGAATAAATCTAGTAATATATTAGCAATATCAATATGCAGATAATTAAAACATTAAATCTAAATAAATAGAGAGCTACTCTATATTCAAGGACAGGATGCTCAATATCACAAAGATATTGATGTTGTTTCACTCTGTGGCACCATCCAAATCTCACCTTGAATTGTAATAATCCCTATGTGTCATTGGGGGGAGCCTGGTAACTAAATCATGGGGGTGAGTTTTTCCCATGTTGTTCTCATGAATAGTGAGTAAGTCTCATGAGACCTGATGGTTTTATATAGGGGAGTTCCCCTGCGCATGCCCTCTTGCTTGCCACCATGTATTACATGACTTTGCTCTTCTTTCATCTTTCACCATGATTGTAAGGCCTCCCCAGCCATGTGGAACTGTGAGTACATTAAAAGCTCTTTCCTTTATAAATTACTCCATCTCAGGTATGTCTTTATCAGCAGGATGAGAACAGACTAATACAGTAAATTTGTACCAGTAGAGTGGGGTGCTGCTGTAAAGATACCCAAAAATGTGGAAGCGACTTTGGAACGGGGTAACAGGCAGAGGTTGAAACAGTTTGGAGGATTCAGAGGAAGACAGGAAATTGCAGGAAAGTTTGGAACTTTCTAGAAACTTGTCAAACGTCTTTGACCAAAATGTTGATACTGATATGGATGGATAATGAAGTCTAGGCTGAGGTGGTCTCAGATGGAAATGAGGAAATTGTTGGGAACTGGAACAAAGGTGACTCTTGCTATGTTTTAGCAAAGAGACTTGGTGGCATTTTGCACCTCTCCTAGAGATCTGTGGAACTTTAAACTTGAAGGAGTTGATTTAGGGTATCAGGTAGAAGAAAGCTGTAAGCAGCAAAGTATTCAAGACGTGACTTGGATGCAGTTAAAAGCATTCAGTTTTAGGTTTCATAAAGATATGGTTTGAAATTGGAACTTACGTTTAAAAGGGAAGTAGAGCATAAAAGTTCAGAAAATTTGCAGCCTGATGATGTGATAGAAAAGAAAAACCCTTTTTTGAGGAGAAATTCAAGTTGGCTGCAGAAATTTGTATGAGTAATGAGGGGCAAATGTTAATCACCAAGATAATGAGGAAAATGTCTTCAGTGAATGTCAGAGACTTTCCCAGCAGCTTCTCCTATCACAGGACTGGAGGCCTAGGAGAAAAAATGGTTTTGTGGGCTGAGCCCAGGGCCCTCATGCTGTATGCAGCCTAGGGACTTGGTGTCCTGCATCCCAGCAGCGGTAGCCATGCCTAAAAGGGGCCAAGGTACAGCTTGGGCCATGGCTTCAGAGGGTGCAAGCCCCAAACTTTGGCAGCTTCCATGTGGTATTGAGCCTGCAGGTGCACAGAAGTCAAAAACTGAGGTTTGGGAACCTCTACCTAGATTTCAGATGTATGCAAACACCTGGATGTCCAGGCAGAAGTCTGATGCAGGGTGGAGCCCTCATGGAGAACCTCTGCTAGAGCAGTGTGGAAGGGAAAGGTGGGGTTGGAGGCCCCGCACAGAGTCCTCACTGGGGCATGGCCTATAGAGCTGTCAGAAGAGGGCCACCGTCCTTCAGACCTCAGAATGATAGGTCCACTAACAGCTTGCACTATACACCTGGAAAACTGCAAACACTCAATGCCAGCCCATGAAAGCAGCCAGGAGAGGGGTTGTACCCTACAGCCAAAGGAACAGAACCACCCAAGCTTATGGGAGCCCACCTCTTTTATCGGTGTGACCTGGATGTGAGACATGGAGTCAAAGATCATTTTGGAACTTCTTTAAGGTTTAATGACTGCCCTATTTGAGTTACGATTTGCATGGGACCCGTATCCCCTTTATTTTGACCAATTTCTTCCATTTGGAATGGGTGTATTTACCCAATGCTTGTACCTCCACTGTATCTAGGAAGTAACTAACTTGATTTCACAGGCTCATTGACAGAAGGGACTTGCCTTGTCTCAGATGAGACTCTGGACTCTGGACTTTTGAGTTAATGCTGAAATGGGTCAAGACTTTGGCAGACTCTTGGGAATACATGATATGTTTTGAAAGGTGAGGTCATGAGATTTGGGAAGGGCCAGGACGAATAATATGGTTTGACTCTGTATCCCCATCCAAATCTCACCTTAAATTTTAATAATCCCCACGTGCTGGGGGAGGGACCTAGTGGGAGGTAACTAAATTATGGGGACAGGTTTTTCTCATGCTGTTCTCATGATAATAAGTCTCATGAGATCTGATGGTTTTATAAAGAGAAGTTCCCCTGCACATGCCCTCTTGCCTGCTGCCATGTAAGATGTCTCTTTGCTTTTTTGTCTTCTGCCTTGATTGTGAGGCTTCCCCAACCATGTGGAACTGTGAGTCCCTTAAACCTTTTTCCTTTATAAATTATCCAGTCTCCAGTATGTCTTTATTAACAGCATGAGAATGGATTAATACAGATATTAAAAAGAAAAATAAAGAGAAGGATTTGCCCCATAAAAGCTTATTAGGCTGGGCATAGTGGCTTACTCCTGTAATCTCAGCACTGTGGGAGACTGAGGTAGGCAGGTCACCTGAGGCCAGGAATTTGAAACCAACCTGGGCAAAATAGCATATTTTTTTTCTACCAGAAAAAAAAAAATACAAAATATTACTCAGGTAGGATGCTGTGCCCTTGTAGTCTCAGCTACTCAGGAGGCTGAGGAGGGAGGATCACTGAAGCCTGGAAAAGTCAAGGCTACAGTGACCCATACTTCCACCATTGCATTCCAACCTAGGTGACAGAGTGCGACCCTGTCTCAAAACAAAAAGGACTTATTATAAACTATGACAATTCATGCAGTGTAGTATTTAACACAGTGATAGGCAAATCAACCAGTGGAACAGAAATATACCTACTTGCATACAGAACTTTAATATATTACAGAACTGATAAGGCAGATCAGTGGGGAAAGGAAGGACTAGTCAGTAAATTATGATGATTTGGTGTAGTGTGGTAGGTTCAGGGAACTAGGAAACGCAGACTCCTGATCCCAACTTCCAGCAGGTGGAGATGGGATGGGACCTGAAAGAGATGACAAGCATGGCTTCCTAGAGAAGATGGCACATCAAGCAAGGCTTGAAGGATGGATGTACATTAGCTAGCCAAATAAGAGGTGAAACTGTTCCAGAGAGAAGCAACTGTGAACCAGCTTGATGTTCACAGGGCATTTGAAATTTTTATTGTTATGGAATCCTTGGGGTGTCACTTTTCTGGCTGGAAACGTGTAGCTGGTGGCATCTTTGCCTGAGCTTTGCTTGTTCCACCCACTTGGTCTGGTAGGCTGCACTCAGCTCACACTACTGGCCTGGATCCCATCCCTTCAAAGGAGACTGTGAGTCAGGCGTGAAGTGGCAAGGGGCATGTGAGTGAGCATAGGGTCTGATCACCATGCAGTCACGCATGCTGGCTGCTGCCAGGCAGGCAGCTCCAGGTGCTGGTATGAGTGCCAGCTCTCTGTGAGTCTGTGGCTGGATCAGGCTCACTGCAAGCAGCTTCCCTGGCTGGCACTGGGGAATGTGGTGGTGCCCAGAAGCTTGGAGATGCCATGAGCCAAAGAGGGAGTCACAGCCCTGGCTCTGGGAGCTCCCAGGTCTGGGATCCCCAAAGGGCTGCAACACTTCTCTTTACCCACAACAGGGCAAGCAAGGAGCATGTTTCAGGTATGTATGTGTTACAGCTCTTTTAGCCCCACCATTCAAGGGGTCCTGAATTTTTGCCCTGCACCCAGGAAGAATGAGATATGCAGACAAGTGGAGGTTATGCAAGATGAAGAGGAGCTTTACTGAGTAATAGAGGAGATCCTCAGTGGGAAGTCCAGCTCCTTTCTGCAGCCAGAGTGTCCCAAGGAGTGTTCAGCTCCTAGCAAAGAGGAGACCCTGGAGTGGGAAGCTCCTCCCTGCAGGTAGGTTGTCCTGTCATCTCTGCAGCTCTCAGCAGAAAGGAGGCCCTGGAAGGGGTGGCTCCTTTCTGTAGCTGGTTGTCCTTACATCCACAACTCTCAGCAGAGAGAAGGCCTGGAGTAGGTTGCTTCTCTCTGCAACTTGTCCTCTGAATGTCTGCAGCTCTGGCTGAGCCCAGGGCTTTTTATGGGCCTCAGAGGGGAGGAAGTGCATTCTGATTGGTCCATGGGTGGCCATGGGTGGGCCTAGAAAAGGCATCACAAGCTCCTACTGGTGGGACTGGCAGCCCTACCCCCAGCCTTCAGGCCTTATCGGGGACCTGCCCTCTTCCACCCAGAAACCTGTCTACCTCCTGCTGTGTCCATGGAGCCCAGGCCATAGGTGCCAAGGGGTGCCTCCAAGCCAGTTCTAGCTGCTCTCAGGCCCTCCTTGGCTTCCCTCCTTATTCTCATGAACAATGTCTATAGCAGGTCAAGACAACAGGGGGCTGGCATGTCAGCACTGCCCTGAGCGTGTGCATACTTGGCAAGGTTGTGACAGCGCCTGGGATTGGCCCTGAGATCAGAGTGGGCACCGACATCAGGGAGAAGCTAGGCAGCTGAAGCACGCACCTCCAACCTGCAAGGGTTGGGAGTAGGTGGCGGGGAAGGCTAGCTGGGCTTCCAAGAGTGAAGAGATGTCTGGGTCTGCAGTCACAATTTGTGCAGCTGCAGCTGTGCCTGGGAGGGTGGGGCTCCCACCTGCTCCCAGACCCCAAAAGCACACAGATGCTCATGTTTGCAGCAGTGGCTTGGGTGGCTGCAGCGGCACCCGGAAAGCTCCCACCCCAACTCGGAAGGGGAGGGGCTCCCTCTTGTCCCTGGCTCTGGGTGGCTCCATGGAGCGTGGAGCCCCCACCGTGCCTCCCTGCTGCAGCCGGCGTGAAGGCAGCGGCCACTCCAGACGGCCTGCCACTGCCATCATTATCTGGTTGAAAAGTATACAATGGGAAGCAATGGGAAATGAAGATAGAAGAGGAGAGGATACATATTAATACAAAATTCCAAGTCCAGGCATTTTCTTTCTCCTTAAGATATTTGATACATATTTATTTTTAACATTCTGTATTTGATTACAAATTTTAATTTGAATCCTTCCAGAATTTATTTAAGTGTATGATGTGAGACAAATAGACACCCCCACACAAACCCACACCTGTTCTTCCCAAATAGCTAACCTACAGTTCTCTTACTAAGTGTCGTATTCGATAAACCGTTCTCTGTATTGAAGTTAAAGACTTTACTAGCAGGTATTTTTATTCCCACATGCTGACTCAGGGATACACTTTAGGTATATCCCTGTTAAACACAGATAAAAACAGATTTTGATGCTGACACTAAGAAAAATTAAATAGTGAGAGAGAGAGAGAGAGAGGCAGGCAATCATTCAATTTAAGTTAAATTTAGGTTTAAAATGAGCCCATTTTATTTGAAGAGCTTGTGTCAGTAACTTACTATTCACTATCTTTTTAATGACCATAGTGACAGTTTAATTACCATGGACAATTAAAACAGTTAGTATTATTTTGAGTTTTTTATGTTATAGATTTCACATTAAATGTTAAATACCTATCAGTTTTCATTTCCTGTTAATAAATCCCTACATTCATCAACCTTAAATAGTATAACATTTTCTAACACTCACACACACATACAATCACACACACATGGCGAGGGGGGGAGAGAGAGAGAGAGAGAGAGAAAGCATTCAAGCAAACTGTTTTAGGCTTTTGCAGGAAAATGATTCAGGCAGCTGGTGTCTTATTGGCAGTTGGGTTCTGATTGATGACAGACAACATAATAAATAATCTATTTACTAACTCCTAACAGCTAAACGATGCCCTTATTTTTCACCATAACTGAATTGCCAATACCATACTGATAAAGTGTCATAGGGTTGTAGCTAAACTGACCTCTTGTCACCATTTTTCTTTCTATAGAATCAGTGAAGCCTCAGAAAGAAACCCTTATTCCTCTGATGAATGGAAGGTACTAAAGTTTACCAGTGAACTTGGTTGTATTTATTTATTTACACTTAATTCACTGGTAAGGGGCAGATGGATGGAATTCGCTGGGTAATGAAAAACACAGTAATTTTTTTCTTCTCTCCCACACAGCCTACATAAATGACTGCTTTGCCTATGCAGGATGCTGACTGGTGCAGGCAACTTCTAATTCCCACTCCAGATGGCTGAAATGCAGTTTGCACAACACAGAAACTGAATCTTCCCAGGAGTGAGCATAGGTGTCCTGCTCCATAAATATTTATTGATTTGACTTGGTAACCATAAACCCTGCAAAGTAGATGGTGACAGGGAGTCATCTTCCATAATTTGGGAGAAAGCAACCACTTCTAATCTCTCCTGCTGTTCCTTCCAAAACAACTGCTCAAAACCAGTTAAAAGAAAAAAGTCCCTAGTCTAGGTTTATGCAGTGGCAAGGAGATCTTCTGACCTTCGCCTCTGCAGCAACTGCTTTAGCTCTGGTCCTGTCATTTGTGACTTCTGAAGTCATCCTCCTGTCTATGATACAATCCTTCTCTGGATTCCACATTCACCGAGTCTTTCCAAAACTCAGCTCTGACCATGTCCTCCTCTTACTGAACAACCTTCATGGCCCCAGTGATTTGCAAGCAAAGTCCAAACTTCTCAGCCCTTTAAAACGCTGTCGGCCTTTGCCTTGTACACTCTGCCCTCCTTTTTCTTCTTGACAAACTCTTTGTCTTTTAAAACTAATCTCAACAAACATATGAAAGAGAGCTCATCATCACCAATCATTAGAGAAATGCAAATCAAAACTACATTGAGATACCATCTCACGCCGAACGGCGATCATTAAAAATTCAGGAGACAACAGATGCTGGAGAGGATGTGGAGAAATAGGAACACTGTTACACTGCTGGTGGGAGTGTAAATTAGTTCAACCACTGTGGAAGACAGTGTGGCAACTCCTCAAGGATCTAGAAATAGAAATTCCATTTTACCCAGCAATCCCATTACTGGGTGTCTACCCAAAGGATTATAAATCATTCTATCATAAAGACACATGCACACCTATGTTTACTGTGGTACTGTTCACAATAGCAAAGACGTGGAACCAACCCAAATGCCCATTAATGATAGACTGGATAAAGAAAATGTGGCACACGTATACCATGGAAAACTATGCAGCCATAAAAAAGGATGTCCTTTGCAGGGACGTGGATGAAGCCGGAAATCATTGTTCTCAGCAAGCTGATACAAGAACAGAAAACCAAACACCACATGCTCTCACTTATAAGTAGGTGTTGAATAATGAGAACACATGCACACAGGGAGGGGAACTTCACACACTGGGGTCTGTTGGGGGTGAGGGGCTAGGGGAGGGATAGTATCAGGAGAAATACCTAATGTAGATGATGGGGTGACAGATGCAGCAAACCACCATGGCATGTGTATGCCTATGTAACAAACCTGCACGTTCTGCACATGTACCCCAGGACTCAAAGTATAAAAATAAAAAAAACTAATCGCAGACGTCATGCTCTTAGTGAAGGCTTCCCTGTCTCCCCTGGCATGAGTTACACATTGCTCGCTTTGTATTTCCCGTGTCTGGGTCCCTGACTCCACCACAGCATTCATCACACCATGTCGTAATCACTCAAATGTTTAATTCTTTCCATCACCACAGACTAACTTCCTCCTTGAAACCCAAGAACTCACACTAGTCTGGCTCCAGAGCCCAGTGCATTTTGGGACCTGATTCACTTCTATCTTCTTTAATTGTTAAAGATCTTCAAACTCTTGTCTCCTTAATCAGTAATAAGAAACGTAACTGGCCTAGTTTGATTCGTGATTATTCCTATACTGCTTCAAAGAGTTTGTCACTCTCATAAATTATTTTTCTGCAGCAATACGATCTGCAAAAAGACGTGTATTTCTAGGGAGGACACTATGATGAATAAATACGAACTTGTTGCAAATTTCTCTGCCATATTTTTAATCTAGCAAGTTCTTGGGCTTAGTGTCATCACTTATAAGAGTCTGAAATTGAATAAACTTGAAGCTGAGTAGAAATCTAACTTTAAAGTGTGTGTTTGTAAGTGTGTGAGAGATAAAGAGAGAGAAAGTTCTCATTTATTCATCAGTGTCCAGTGTCCTCCCTAGAAATACGCATCTTTTGGTAGATTGCATTGCTGCAAAAAAACAATTCCTAAGAATGACAACCTCTCTGAAGCACTGTAGGAATAATCACTAATCAAACGAGTCCAATTACACTTCTTACTACTGATTAAGATTAATCTGGACCTGCAAAAATTTGGTTGCTGGGTGGGATTTTATAGCTGTATCACTATAAATTTATACCCACCATGTAAAAATTGTCAATGTATATAATTAACTGCCAAAATATTCCCTAGGGTTGTCAACTGAATTAAGTAATACAGTTAAGTTTTAATTAGCCATTTTTAGAGCCTGTAGAACTAGATGCAGATAGCAGGGTGATAGTTTCATATTTAAAAAACCTCTTCCCAACTTTAGGAAGAGTGTTTAGTTTCACATGAAACCCTACATACATAGATATATATTTCCCAATGGAATCTTCCTTCTATCCTTTCTCCCTTTTTCTCTTCCTTCCTTCCTTCTTGTAGTTTTGCTCAGATATTTCTTTTAACAGTAAAAAATGAACACTTTTTAGAAAGGAGTGTTTGTCAAGGAGAGATATCCAGCTAATCCAAAGTCTAGAGTCTGCAATATTATTACTAAAATGTTTATTGCAGAAAATCTGTCTGCCATCAGTGATTGGAGCTCTTGTACTTGTCTTAAAAATAATCTTATTCAAATAGTCATGAGTTCATAAATTAATAAAAGCAATTGGTCATGGTTGTTACATGGTCTGGCTCACTGTAACCTCCACCTCCCAGGTTCAAGTTATTCTCCTGCCAGAGTCTCCCAAGTAGCTGGGGCCACAGGCATGCACCACCATGCCAGCTAATTTTTTGTATTTTTAGTAGAGATGGGGTTTCACCATGTTGGCCAAGCTTGTCTCAAACTCCTGACCTCAGGTGATCTGCCTGCCTTGGCCTCCCAAAGTGTTACAGGAATAAGCCACCGTGCCTAACCAAAAATGTTCTTTATACATCTTTTGAAATCTTTGAGTACAGTTTTTCCTTTTTTTAAAAATTCTGTTTGAGCACAGTTAATCTATTCACAATTGTCTCATGTCTTCCTCAACAGACACACACACACACACACACACACACACACACACACATTCTGACTGTATTAATAAATCAATAAAATACCAGCCACTTGGTTATGCCTAAGCTACATTTAAAAGTGATAGAAATTTTAATTATTTTATTGCATAGCATCTGGCCACCAAGCATCGGAATAAATTATGGAAGAGGCAGTTTATTTCAAAAGAATGAAGCTATTCTGACATTTTAACTGATGGTTATTTGATGCACTCTCAAATAGTAATTGACTTGATCCCAAGCCACTGGTCATCTGAACACTGAATAAGTTAAAAGTAAAATATGGAATATCTCATTCTAACGCCCTCTTTGAGTTCAGTTACCTGCCTAGAATACACTGATAAAATAAACTAAAGGGCAAATATATCTCCTCTTTTCTTGGTGCTGTGGAGCCAATCTAAGAAACTTTTAAAAGATTATCTCAAGTATTTGAAAAAATTGGCATATTTCTCTGCTTTTATCTGATTTAAAATAAAAAAAAAGAATTCAGTATTAATGTGTTTTTATCAGGAAAGTTCTGTGGCTTGGCAGCTTCTTAAGTATAGGATTTGCTGCGTACGGGTCCACAGCCCACCGAGAGACATTATCACTCCATGAATTTCAAGCAACGATTGAAGACTCCAGTGACCAGGGTTTGACATGAGTGAATCACTTAACCTCTGTGAGCCTTATTTTTTGTATTTATGAAAAGGACATAAGGATAGCTTCTTTAATGGGTCATTTGGAAGATCAAATCAAATATGTGAAGTGCTTTGTAAAACATTATACTGTCTAACTGCAAAACTATCAAAAGTAGGTTATCATTACCTTCCTTTCAGATATTACTTCTCAAACCATTTTCCCCCCACAGTGCACATTGCTGAAATAGTATGTGATGATTATTTAGGCTTATTAGAAGAGGGAGATGTTACTTCTCTCTGGACAAGCAGCCTTACCTATTTTTAGACTAGCATTTAACACACTCAATTTTCTTGATTTCAGTACTCTCTAAACTTTTTGACCAGTTATAAATAAAAATTTGGAGGGCACATACAATCTAATAGAGTAAATATTACAAATCTATATATAAATATCAGATGTTTACATATAAATTTTATGCATGCTTTAATATATGATGAGCAGTATAAAACATATCCAAATAATAGTCAATTTAAAAGGATTGAGGAAACTTCGGGTTTCTAGATAGAAACATAAAGTCAGCTCTCTTTTTCTTCTCGGAAACTATTTAAAAGGAATAAGGAGAATGAGAGAGAGAGAAAAAAACAAACTCCACTTCTGATAAAACAAAGAAAAATAGCTAGACCATCAGACTATAAAATAAGTGGAAGCATTACCAAAGTAGTGGAGATGATTTAGGAATGCATGAAGAGAGAAGACATTGCTGCACAGATTTTGAAAAAAGAAAAAATACACTTCTCAAAGGCAGGGGTGCACCCTGAGGTGCAGCACTTACCATTGGTGTGCAACAGGAGAAACAGAGTGTACGTCCTGGCAGAAGGAATACCCTTATACCTGGTTTTATTCCAGAAAACGCAAAAGTAAGGCTAAAAGAGAAATCACAGCCACAAGTCCTACTTGCAGGAAACAGCTATCTCTGTGAGAGGGGAGAACAGTAACTTGGCTTTAGAAAAAAACTCATAGGCACTTCACCCCATTAACTCAAGAGAAACCAACTTACACAGCAAACTCTGCAACATAGATTAGTTTTAGTTGGCTCTGGTTCTTCCCCAACGTGACCTTTTGCAAATAACGGATCCAGGAAAGAATCATCTTACACAGATGAAAAGTCAAAAAGAAACCATTATATTCTTTTCTTGATGTAATGACAAGAAAGGAATAAAACAAGCAGGCCGGGCGCGGTGGCTCACGCCTGTAATCCCAGCACTTTGGGAGGCCGAGGCGGGTGGATCACGAGGTCAAGAGATCGAGACCATCCTGGTCAACATGGTGAAACCCCGTCTCTACTAATACAAAAAATTAGCTGGGCATAGTGGCGCATGCCTGTAATCCCAGCTACTCAGGAGGCTGAGGCAGGAGAATTGCCTGAACCCAGGAGGCGGAGGTTGCAGTGAGCCGAGATCGCGCCATTGCACTCCAGCCTGGGTAACGAGCAAAACTCCATCTCAAAAAAAAAAAAAAACAAGTAGTAGGCAAGCACCAGAAAAGTATCTCCATAAGGAAGATGAAAATTATGACCCGACCTTTTGCTATTAATTTAAAAGATGAAGCAACTGATTCTATGAAGAAAGAACATGAATCAGAGATACAAGAAGTCAAAAGAAGCCAGGCACAGTGGCACACACCTGTAATCCTAGCACGTTGAGAAACCAAGGTGAGAGAATTGCTTGAGCCCAGGAGTTTGAAACCAGCCTGGGAAACATGGCGAGACCCCATCTCTACAAAAAAATTTTAAAAAAAACCAACCAACAATTAGCTGGCCTGTACCTGTGGTACCAGCTACTCAGGACGACAGCTTGAGCTCAGGAGGTCAATGTTGTGAGCTGTGATCACAACATTGCACTCCAACCTGGGTGACAAAGTGAGACCCTATCTCAAAAAAATAAAAGGCTCAAGAGAGAGATCATTAGGCAACAGAGGGGCAGGTGAAATGTGATCTAGCGGAACTCAGGAGAAAGATTGAAGGAAAAACTAAAACCACGACAGAAATGAAAGTGAAATTGGAAGAAGCACCAGGATGACTAGATGCCACTAAAAACATAGCAAGGAACACAAAGCATAGGCAGGGTATGGTGGTTCACACCTGTAATCCCAGCACTTTAGGAGGCCAAGGCGGGAGGCTCACTTGAGCCCAGGACTTCAAGACCAGCCTGGCCAACACAGTGAAACTCCATCTCTACAAAAAAATTTTAAAAACTTAAAAAAAAAAATTAGCCAGGTGTGGTAGTGCACACCTGCAGTCACAGCAGCTTGAGAGGCTGAAGCAGGATTGTTTGCTCCCTGGTGCTCGAGTTTACAGCGAGCTGCGATTATGCTACTGTACTCCAGCCTGGGTGACAGAGCGAGACCCTGCCTCAAAGAAAGAAAAGAAAAAGAAGAAAAGGAAATGGGGAAAAGACAAGACAAATGAAGGAAAAATTGAAGACAAATGAAGCAAGAATGAAAGAGATTAAAGAGATTAAAAGGAAGAAGATAGGAAGATAAGCAAAAGGAGATTACACATACACACATTTCAGGTTGCTTAAGAAGAAAATGTTGAATTATAACTAAATACTTAAAAATATAGTTTTTAAAACTTCCCCAAAATGAAAGAAGACTTGTATCTACATAAGAAAGAGCACACTATATTCTAAGGAAATTGGCTCACAACAGCCAACTGAGACGTATCATAGGAAAGTTACTGGACTTCAAAACGACAACTCAACATTTTTTGGCACGTAGGCAGAGTCGTTTACAAAAGAAAAAAGAGTGTGCTGGCCCCAGAGTTCTCTGCAGCAGCAATCCATGCTGAAGTCAGTGAAGTAACACCTACAGCATCTTCAGGGAAGGAATGTGTAACCTAAATATGTTATTTGGGTATAAGAAAAAGAGTCAAATGCTTTTGAATACCCAAGAATTCAGAGAATATACTCTTAATCTCCTGTTGAGGAATATCCTAGAGGCCAAACTTCACCCAATCAAGACACGAGGGAAAAGGAACCTACAGGAGCCCCAACTGCCTCAGTTCTAAGACAGAAACAAATGTGTGGTTAGAATTATGTAACAGAAAATAAGCATTGGATGCCCTAAAAATGGAGATAAGACTTAATTAACGTAAGTTGGGAGGGTAAGCGTGAAATCAGCTAGAAAGTAAAGGCTAAGCAAATTTACATCCAAAAACCTGTGATGTAATCTTCTCATCTTTAGTAGCTGCATGTTAATCATTTTAATACTGAAAAATCAATATGGACCAGAGTAAATCTAACAGTACAAAAAAAGAACATTAAGAAAGATAAAATAGGATTTTCCACCAAGATGGCCAGATAGGAACATCTCCAGAGCGCAGTTCCCAGTGAGAGTGACACAGAAGGCGAGTGATCTCTGTATTTCCCACTGAGGTACCAGGTTCGTCTCATTGGGACTGGTTAGACGGTGGGTGCAGCCCAACCAAAAGTGGATGACGTAATGACCGGAAAAGAATACAAGTGGCAGGCAAGCAAGGTGGAACGTCGCCTTACCTGGGAAGCACAAGGGGCCAGAGAACTTCCTCTCCTAGCCAAGGGAAGCCATTAGGGACTTTTCCCGACACCCTGGCACTCTGGCTCAGATACTATGCTTTTCCCACCGTCTTCACAACCTGCAGACAAAGAGAGATTCCCTCTGGTGCCTACAACATCAGTGTCCTGGGTTTCCAGCACAAAACTGGGTGGCTGTTTTAGCTGCAGCAGTTTTCTTTTCTTTCTTTCTCCTACCCCAGTGCTGCCTGGAATGCAAGTGAGACAGAACTGCTCAATCCCCTGAAAAAGGGGGCTGAAGCCAGGGAGCCAAGTGATGTGGCTCAGAGGGTCCCAACCCCACAAAAACCAGCAAGCTAAGATCCACCGGCTTGAAATTCTCGTAGCCAGCACAGCAGTATGAGCCTTACCTGGGATGTTCAGTTTGGTGTGGGGAGGGGTGTCTGCCATTGCTGAGGCTCAGGTAGGTGGTTTTAACCTTGCCTGTGTAAACAAAGTTGCCAGGAAGTTTACACAGCAGCTCGGTGTAGCCACAGCAACTCAGCAAGGCCTCTGCAGGCAGACTGTCACTAGACTCTCTTCTTGCTGGGCAGGGCATCTCTGAGAAAAGGCAGCAGCCCATCACGGCCTTATAAATAAAGCCCCTACCTTACAGGGACAGAGCACCTGGGAAAAGGGGTGGTTGTGGGTTCAGTTTCAACAGACTTAAACTTCCCTGCCTGGCAGCTCTGAAGGGAGCAACGGATCTTCCAGCACAGCACTCGAGTTCTGATAAGGGACAGACTGCCTCCTCAGGAGGCTTCCTAACTCCTGTGTATCCTGACTGGGAGACACCTCATACATGAGAACTCTGGTATCTGGCGGGTACCCTTCTGGGATGAAGTTACCAGTGGAGGGAACAGGCAGCCATCTTTGCTGTTCTGCAGCCCCTGCAGGTGATTCCCAGGAAAGCGGGGTCTGAAGTGAACCTCTAGCAAACCCCAGCAGACCTGCAGCACAGAGGCCTGACTGTTAAAAGGAAAACTAACAAACAGAAAGAAACAGTTTCAACATTAACAGGAGGGACATCCAATCAGAGACCCCATTCAAAGGTTACCAACTTCTAAGACCAAAGGTAGATAAATTCACAAAGATGGGAAGAAATCAGTGCAAAAACGCAGAAATCTCCAAAAACCAGAATGCTTCTTCTCCTCCAAGGGATCACAACTCCTCACCAGCAAGTTGTGATCCCTCATAGCAAGGGAAAAAACCAGATGGAGAATGAGTTTTACAAATTAACAGAAGCAGACTTCAGAAGGTGGGTAATAACGAACTTCTCCGAGCTAAAGGAGCATGCTCTAACCCAATGCAAGGAAGCTAAGAACCTCGAAAAAAGGTTAGCTAAAATGCTAACTAGAATAACCAGCATGGAGAAGAACAGAAACAACTTGATGGAGCTGAAAAACACAGCACAAGAACTTTGTGAAGCATATACAAGTTTCAATAGCCAAGATCAAGCAGAAGAAAGGATATCAGAGATTGCAGATCCACTCAATGAAATAAAGTGAGAAGCCAATATTAGAAAAAAAGAGTGAAAAGAAATGAATTAAGTCTCCAAGAAATATGGGATTATGGGAAAAGACCTAATCTACGTTTGATCAGTGTACCTGAAAATGACAGGGAGAATGAAACCAAGTTGGAAAACACTCTTCAGGATATTATCCAGGAGAATTTCCCCAACCTAGCAAGGTAGGCTAACATTCAAATTCTGAAAATACAGAGAACACCACAAAGATATTCCTTGAGAAGAGCAGCACCAAGACACATAATTGTCAGATTCACCAGGGTTGAAATGAAGGAAAGAATGCTAAAGGCAGCCAGAGAGAAAGGTTGGGTTACTCACAAAAAGAAGCCCATAAGACTCAGTGGATCTCTTGGCAGAAACCCTACAAGCCAGAAGAGAGCGGGGGCCAATATTCAACATCCTCAAAGAAAAGAATTTTTCAACCTAGAATTTCATATCCAGCCAAACTAAGCTTCATAAGCAAAGGAGAAATAAAATCCTTTACAGACAAGTAACTGCTGAGAGATTTTGCCACCACCAGGCCTTCCTTACAAGAGCTCCTGAAGGAAGCACTAAACATGGAAAGGAACAACCAGTACCAGCCACTGCAAAAACATACCAAATTGTAAAGTCCATCAACACTATGAAGAAACTGCATCAGCTAACAGGCAAAACAACCAGCTAGCATCAAAATGGCAGGATCAAATTCACACATAACAATATTAACCTTAAATGTAAATGGGCTAAATGCCCCAATCAAAAGACACAGACTGGCAAACTAGATAAAAAGTCAAGACCCATTGGTGTGCTGTATCCAGGAGACCCATTTCATGTGCAAAGACACACAGAGGCTCAAAATAAAGGGATAGAGGAAGATTTACCAAGCAAACGGTGAGCAAAGAAAAAGCAGGATTGCAGTACTAGTCTCTGATAAAACAGACTTTAAACCAACAAAGATCAAGAGACAAAGAAGGGCACTACATAATGGTAAAGAGATCAACATAACAAGAAGAGCTAACGATCCTAAATATATATGCACCAAATACAGGAGCACCCAGATAAATAAAGCAAGTTCTTAATGACCCACAAAGAGACTTTGGCTCCCACACAGTAATAGTGGGAGACTTTAACACCCCACTGTCAACATCAGATCAACAAAACAGAAAATTAACAAGGATATCCAGGACTTGAACTCAGATCTGGACCAAGTGGACCTAATAGACATCGACAGAATGCTTCATCCCAAATCCACAGAATATAGATTCTTCTTAGCACCACATCACACTTATTCTAAAATTGACCACATAGTTGGAAGTAAAACACTCCTTAGCAAATCCAAAAGAACAGAAATCATAACAGTCTCTTAGACCACAGGGTAATCAAATTAGAATTCAGGTTGAAGAAACTCAAAACCACCCAACTACAAGGAAACTGAACAACCGGCTCCTGAATGACTAATGGAGAAATAATGAAATGAAGGCAGAAATAAAGAGGTTCTTTGAAACCAATGAGAAAGAAGTCACAATGTACCAGAATCTCTGGGACACATTTAAAGTAGTGTATAGAGGAAAATTTGCAGCACTAAATGCCCACAAGAGAAATGAGGAAAGATAAAAAATTGACGCCCTAACGTCACAATTAAAAGAACTAGAGGAGCAATATCAAACAAATTCAAAAGCTAGCAGAAGACAAGAAATAACTAAGATCAGAGCAGAACTGAAGGAGATAGAGACAGAAAAAAAACATTCAAAAAATCAGTAAATCCAGGAGCTAGTTTTTGAAAAGACAAAATAGATGGACCACTAGCCAGACTAATAGAGACAAGAGAGAAGAATCAAATAGATGTAATAAAAAATGATAAAGGGGGTATCATCATCAATATCACAGAAATACGAACTACTATCAGAGTATACTACAAACACCTTTATGCAAATAAACCAGTAAATCTAGAAGAAATGGATAAATTCCTGGACACTTATACTTTCCCCAGATTAAACTAGGAAGAAGTTGAATCCCTGATGAGATCAATAACAGGTCTGAAATTGAGGCAGCAATTAGTAGCCTACCAACCAAAAAAAGTCCAGGACTGGATAGATTCACGGCCGAATTGTACCAGAGGTACACTGGTAGAATGGTACCATTCCTTCTGAAACTATTCCAAACAATACGAAAAGAGGGTATCCTCCCTAACTCATTTTATGAGACCAACATCATCCTTATACAAAAACCTGGCAGAGACACAACTAAAAACAAAATTTCAGACCAATATCCATGATGAACATTGATGCAAAATTTCTTAGTAAAATACTGGTAAGCGAACCCAAAAGCACATCAAAAAGCTTATCCATCATGATCAAGTCACCTTCATCCCTGGGATGCAAGGCAGGTTCAACATATGCAAATCTATAAACGTAATTCATCACATAAACAGAACCAAAGACAAAAACCACATGATTACCTCAATAGATACAGAAAAGGCCTTTGACAAGATTCAACAGTCCTTCATGCTAAAAATTCTCAATAAACTAGGTATTGATGGAATGTATCTCAAAATAATAAGAGCTATTTATGACAAACCCACAGCCAATATCAGACTGAATGCACAAAAACTGGAAGCATTCCCTTTGAAAACCGGCACAAGACAAGGATGCCCTCTCTCACCACTCCTATTCAACATAGTATTGGAAGTTTTGGCCAGGGCAATCAGACAAGAAAAAGAAATAAAGGGTATTCAAATAGGAAGAGAGGAAGTCAAATTGTCTCTGTTTGCAGATGACATGATTGTATAAGACCCCATCATCTCAGCCCAAAATCTCCTTAAGCTGATAAGCAACTTCAGCAAAGTCTCAGGATACAAACTCAATGTACAAAAATCACAAGCATTCCTATACACCAATAATAGAGAGCCAAATCATGAGTGAACTCTTATTCACAACTGCTACAAATAGAATAACATACCTAGAAATACAACTAACAAGGTATGTGAAGGACGTCTTCAAGGAAAACTACAAACCACTGCTCAAGGATGTAAGAGAGGACACAAACAGATGGAAAAACATTCCATGCTCATGGTTAGGAAAAATCAATATCGTGAAAATGGCCATACTCCCCAAAGTAATGTATAGATTCAGTGGTATTCCCATCAAGCTACCATTGACTTTCTTCGCAGAATTGGAAAAAAACTACTTAAAATTTCATATGGAACTGAAAAAGAGCCTGCATAGCCAAGACAATTCTAAGCAAAAAGGCAGGCATCACGCTACCTGACTTCAACTATACTACAAGGCTACAGTAACAAAAACAGCATGGTACTGGTACCAAAACAGAGATATAGACTAATGGAACAGAAGAGAGGCCTCAGAAATAACACCACACATCTACAACCATCTGTGCCAGGTGTTGGGAAACTGGCTAGCCATATGCAGAATGCTGAAACTGGATCCCTTCCTTACACCTTGTACAAAAATTAACTTGAGATGGATTAAAGATTTACATGGAAGACCTAAAAACCATAAAAAAAACCTAGAAGAAAACCTAGGCAATACCATTCATGACATAGCCATGGGCAGGGACTTCATGACTAAAACACCAAAAGCAATGGCAACAAAAGCCAAAATAGACAAATGGGATCTAATCAAACTAAAGAGCTTCTGCACAGCAAAAGAAACTATCATCAGAGTGAACAGGCAATCTACAGAATGGGAAAAGATCTTTGCAATCTATCCATCTGACCAAAGGCTAATATCCAGAATCTACAAAGAACTTAAATTTACAAGAAAAAAACAACCCTATCAAAGAGTGGACAAACAATATGAGCAGGCACTTGTCAAAAGAGGACATTTATACGGACAACAAACATATGAAAATCAGCTCATCATCACTGGTCATTAGAGAAATGCAAATCAAAAAAACCACAGTGAGATGTCATCTCATGCCAGTTACAATGATAATCATTGAAAAATCAGGAGACAACAGATGCTGGAGAGGACATGGAGAAATCTGAACACTTTTACACTGTTGGTGGGAGTGTAAATTAGCTCAACCATCGTGGAAGACAGTGTGGCAATTCCTTAAGGATCTAGAAATAGAAATTCCATTTGACCCAGCAATCCCATTACTAGGTATATACCCAAAGGATTATAAATCATTCTATTACGAAGACACATGCACACGTATGTTTACTCATGGCGTAACCTACCATGCCCAGCCTGGGGTTCGTTTTTGGAAAGAAAAAATAATCATAAAATCAGGACATATAAAGAATGTAAATCTGATTAATGGTATTATAAAGGGTGCTTTTTAAAAAGCAACCATATAGCGCTTACACATAGTAAGTACTCAACAGATGTCTGCTGAAGAATAAATCCACATGGTCTTGTGTGACATGTGGGGAAACTGTCTCCATTTTACGTGTGTATTATTTTAATTGGAGTGATTTCCTGGATGCACAAAGTAGGGCCACCACCCCTTCTACCCTATAACAAAAAATTAGAAATGTTACATTTGTCAAAATACAACAAAACCATTCAGGCAATATAAATAATTATAAATGCCAGTAAATTCACTTTTCTGTTTTGCTTTTGATCTGTAAGGTTACTAGTGGATGAGATAATCTTTTATTTATATAGGATGTGGTGAAATTTTGAAGGAAGATTGTTGTGCTCATCACACCCTCCTTCCATAATTAAGCCTGTAGGGCTGGCCGGCTGGCTGATATTTTTTAACGCAGAGCTTGTCAATTTCTGTTAACACTAATTTAGAGTTCATAGCTCCATATATCATGGAAATGTGTGGGCAAAACAATTTATATAAAACATATTTTGAGAGGAGTTGAACAAATGGAGGATCATTTCTGCACTGCCTAGCGAGCATTTCTGTTCTGATTACAGCACCAATTTATGCACAGTGGCCGGGGAGCTCACCTTTCAAGGCTTCCACATTTGATTTTGCCAGTTTCCTTTCTACATCCACTCCCACTATAAATAAAAGCTTTCCCCCCATCTCTTTGCCATGTGTTGTCTTTTTAATTATTCCCCAAACTGTAATATAGTCAGTCCAGATCTTGTTTTGCCATTAACTCAGGAAGAAAAGAGGCTGCCTCCTTCATTTCACACGAAACATTACAAGGGCAGGCCGGGGGCTTTCGTCTCTTCCCACCTTCAACAGACAGAACAATAGGCAGCTATAATCTTGTGACACCCACAACTAATTTATCCAACCAGAAGACAGGTAGCACTCAGCTCTGCTGCTCCTGTCTGAATAGGTGCAGTAAATACTCAGCTTAATAGAAGCTTCTCAGGCAGGAGGGCAACATATCACAGCATGGCTTTTTTGTAATCTTCCTGGCATGCCGACAGCCAGGAGCACCGGCCAGCGCATGTTTCTCCTCGGTGGGGCTTAGGATGCATGTAACTGTTAGATGGTGACACATTGTGCCTTTAAGCAAGTTTAACTGTTTTATATCCCCTCTGATCTGCAGCTTTGTACATCTGTTAAGCTGCCTCTTAAACTTCAGTGGGCACATCTGTGGATTTGCTCCTTGAAGTCTGGCGTGTGGGGCAGGCCATGTGGGATTTCTTTGTGACTGCCTCCTGTTTATCTGTGAGGAGTTTCTCTGATATACTGCAAGGCCACAGTTAAATACATTGTCTTGGCCAAAAAGATAATAACCTTGTGACAGTCAGGAGGAACGTACTTAGCAAAGGCTGAACAAAAATCTTGTCTGGAGTAGCACTGATTAAAAAACAAATTAAAAAAGCAAACCTTTTTTTTTTTTTTTTTGAGGCAGAGTTTTGCTCTCGTTGCCCAGACTGGAGTACAATGGCACAATCTTGGCTCATTGCAACTTCTGCCTCCTGGGTTTAAGCAATTCTCTTGTCTCAGACTCCCAAGTAGCTGGGATTACAGGCATGAGCCACCATGCCCAGCTAATTTTTGTATTTTTAGTAGAGACGGGGTTTCACCATGTTGGCCAGGATGGTCTCAATCTCTTGACCTCAAGATCCACCCACCTCGGCCTCCCAAAGTGCTGGGATTACAGGCATGAGGCACCGTGTCTGGCCCATGTGAAGAGATTTACTGAAAAGAAGTGGCTTGCCTGATTGTGGGGGCTGGCTAGGCACATCACAGATCTGTAGGACAAGCCATTTGAAAGGAACTGCTGGCATTGGCTGGACTACTGTTGACAGGTGGAATTTCTTCTTCTTCTTCAGGGAAGAGTCAGCCCTGCTTAAGGCCTTTCAATAGATTGAATCCCAGTCCCTTCAATTATGTTGCATCATCTCTCTGAAAGCCAGCTGATTATGAACCTTATTAACATCTGCCTTCAGATGCAACATCATCACATACCTTTAGAGCAACACGTGGATTAGTGTTTGAAGTTGACCCAACAAAACATGCCATCATGACATCCTTCCTGTTTTGCCATATGGTATTCATTAGAAGCAAGTCACTAGGTTTAGCTCACACTCAAAGGGAAGGTTCTGCACAGACTGAATGCCAGGAAGCAGGGATCATCGGGAATCATTTTACAAGACTATGCACCAGAGTCACTTTTTATTTTACTTGCAAGGTGATTTTGTGAGGGCAAATGACTCTAAAAATGTTCTCAACTGAAAAAATCTGCAGAGCCATTTATATTGTTGAATGAATTATGGGTAAATGAATAAGGTCTTGTTCAGTGGTAATTGCACAGGTTTGGCAAGTAAACATAGCTTGTGTCTTTAAGTTAACAACTCCAATTTTGTACAAGAAACGAATTCAATTCTGTACCACAAAAATTCTAATAAATGTGGTTTTCACTAAGAAATATTTATAACTTCAAGGTTACAGGTCAGTGTTCCTCAGAACTGTTACAGCAAATCTCTGAGTATCATATGAACGTCTTTGGTCTTCTTAATTTAAATGTAGATTGAAATTTTTCAGTTGACAGTAACACAGAAAATATATATGGATTTATCTTGAACTTAATGAAAATTAGTATGTTAATATTGGCTAATCTTCCTTTTTTTTTTTTTTTTTTTTGAGACAGGGTCTCACTGTCTTATGGAGGCTGGAGTGCAGTGGAACAATCTGGGCTCACTGTAGCCTCCACCTCCCTGGGCTCAGGTGATTCTCCTGCCTCAGCATCCCAAGTTGGTGGGACTATAGGTGCATACCACCACACCAGGCTAATTTTTGTATTTTTGGTAGAGACAGGGTTTCCTTTTTAAACAAAAGATCATAGCCATCCCAGTATTTTGCATTCTCAAAATCTCTTGTGTTAAACAGTTCTTAAGTATTTTATTAAAGACTGTTCAAAGTTATGGCAAATGGACTCAACTATAATTTTAACCAAGACTGAATTAAATAATTTTGGGCTTATATGGTCTATTTCCACAGTTCGGGGAGAGAAAGGCTAACGAGCCATTTGGGACAGTGAAGGGACAAAGTTATGAATAACTAAGGCTTGAATGAGCGGAAGATTTGAGATAGAATGAAAACCAGTGGAGAAGAGGCAAGCAGACACGGAAGGGCGGAGATAGAAGGAGAGTGCAGGACAGTGGCTGGCAGGGCCCCAGAGGATGACCCAGAACCTTCGGCTGCTGAGGCTGTCCTGGGCTCACTTCCTGGCTTCAAGGGGCCTGCTCTGACCACTATTCCCGAGTTCCTCCTCTCAGTTACTCACCAAATCCCTCCCCACTCCCCCATCACATCACATTATTTGCTTGAGTGCGTTTGTTCTTCTTTTCAGGAAAATGGATGCTACCCATTTATAAAACAGTATTTTAGTTTACTCTAATTCAAGTTACCTAAAATCAAGGGGAGAGCTTTTTCACTGGCATCCTTTATCAGATTTTCCATGATCAATCTGTTCATGAGTTCATATATATTTACTAAAGGAGAGGTGTCGGGGTAGACATGATGAACTAATATCTAACATTTATTAAATACTTCTCACGGCTCAACCACTGGTCCATTCCACTGTGAGGTACCACCGAATGATCATGGAATTATCAAGAATTTTGCCATATAGTCAGAGATGAGATACTTATCCCCATAAAGCTGAATTTGCAACACAAACACCAATAATAGTAAAGATGCAAAAAAAAAAAAAAAAAAAACATGGGAAATTCCTGAACCCAGGAGGTGGAGGTTGCGGTGAGCCGAGATCGTGCCATTGCATTCCAGCCTGGGTAACAAGAGTGAAACTCAAAAAAAAAAAAAAAAAAAAATGCTAGAAGTACTTTCCTGACAAATATGTCAAAGAGCCATATAGACAGTAAGTGCTGTGCATCTCGAGGGACTGCTCAGGGTGGAATTATCTGCGAAGTCTGGAGGACAATCTGAGATTTTAAGGATGGACAAGTTTCAGATGGGTAGACTGACCAGAGACAGCAATGGATTATTCAACAAATATTTATTACGTGCTTAATCATGGTCAGGCTCTGTGCTAGGCATTGGAGACACAAGGATGGACAAGACAGTCCCTTCAGTGAGTCTGTAATCTACAGAGGGATAAACAAGTAAATAGGGAGTAGCAGTTGGCATCAAGATGGGAAAACGAGAAGCTATGTTTCTGGCAAAATGTAGCCTTTGTCATCATTATCACAAGAAGTCTGGCTAAGAGACCTACCATTTGGAAATTAAGGCAGCCCTTGTGGGTTACTCTGGCATTAAGAAAATGTGTCCTCTTCAAGCCTCACAGACACAACAATCATCCTATGGGACAGAGAGGGGCAGGCAGCTCTTGGGTTACCTCCCACACACAGCACTCTTCAAAAGACCCTGCAATATGCTACTACTTTCTGGAGGCCGCTGGCTGAGGGCAGAAACTCTTGCCTCTGACTAGAGAGACAACAACACTCATCAGACAATGTGGGGAAAAAGAGGCTGAAACCTAGAGGGGAAGAACGGAGCTTGCAGATGGACAAAGGGTGCCATGCCAGCATGCTATAATCTCTCATGGAACAAACCTCAGCTTTGCTTAGTATTCTCTGATTAAATAGAGAAAGTCTGCAAAGAGGAGATAATAACATATGGTTGATTATACAGGCATCTTTTTTTTGTTTTTACTTACTTTTTTTCTTTTTTAAGCCATGAACTGTTGGTTTACTCTAACAGTATTGAAAATGAATGGTCGCTTGCTCTACAGTCTAATGCTGAGAAAGTACTCTCATTTTTAATAACTCAAGTTTTAATGACTCCAGAGGGGTTAGTAAACAATAACAGAACAGGGAAGGAGTTCCCAGATGGCCGGTTAGATGCAGCTCAGGAGTGCACCTCCGAGTGAAAGTGCAGAGGGTGAGTGGACGCCGCATTTCCAGATGGATTTTTATTGCCCACAGACCAGGAGATTCGCAGGTGGAGGAGCCCCACGGGTCGCCAGGGCGGCTGTTTTGGCCAGCGCAGCTGTTTTGCCTGAGCCCTGGCGCAGCGGCTCCCAGTGCAGAGTAAACGGGACTGTGTTCCCACTTAGCCAGCAAGGGGAGCTGAAACAGGGAGCCAGGCCAGGAGATTCCCGGGCAAAAAAAGCGCCACGAATCTCAGAGCCACGGTTTCAGCGGCGCAGTGGGTCGCCACACGGGAAATCACACAGATCCCAGCGCCTATTCAACAGGCGACCAGGACACCTGGGAGAGGGCTGACCGTTCAATGAAAAAATAAAAGGCTCTGAGGCAGGGAGCCAGGAGATCAGGCCCGGCTGGTCCCATCCCCACAAAAACAAAAAAAATGGCAATTGGAAACGCTCTGGGTTGAGAGTTTCACAGCAAGCACAGCTGAACCTGGGACGGTCCAGCTCTGTGGGGGAGGGGCGTCTGCCATTACTGAGGCAGCCTGCCATTGCTGAGGCAACCCACAGCTGCCGAGGCAACCCGCCATTACAGAGAGAGTCGTCATTACAGAGGCGGGCCAACACAGCGGAAGCAGCTCTAACTACACCCATATAAACAGGACTGCAGGGAAGTTCACACGGCAGCTGGGCGGAGCCCACAGCAGTGCAGAGAAGCCTCTGCAGGCTGAGAGTGACTAGGCTGCCTCCTTGCGGGCAGGGCAGCCCTGAAGAAAAAAAAAAAGGCAGCAGCACAGTGGAAACTCATAAAGCCCTAACTCCCTGGGACAGAACACCTGGGAAAAAAAAGGGGGTTTATGAGTCCTGCTGCTGCAGACTTAAATTTACCAGCCCAGCAGCTGTGAATGAACAACGGGGCTCACAGCTCAGCACCTGATATAATATAAAGGACGGACTGTTTCCTCAAGCAGCTCCCTGACCCCCGTATATCCAAAGAGTCACCTCATAAAGGAGAGCTCAGACTGACATTTGGCAGGTATCGTTCTGGGACAAAGCAGAAGAAGAAACTGATAGCAACCTTTACTGTTCGGCAGCTGCTGCAAGTGATCCCCAGGCAAGCAGGGCCTGGAGTGGACCTCAGCAGTCCTACAGCAGAGAGGCCAGACAGTTAAAAGGAAAACTAAGAAACAGAAATAACTTCATCTACAACAAACAGGACGTCCACTCAGATACCCAATCAGAAAGTCAACAACTACAAAGCCGACAGGTGGATAAATCCACAAAGATGGGAAGAAACCAGCGCAAAAAGGATGAAAACACCCGAAACCAGAACACCTCTCCTCCTCCAAGGGATCACATCCCCTCACCAGCAAGGGAACAAGACTGGACGGAGAATGAGTGTGATGAAATGACAGAATCAGCCTTCAGAAAGTGGGTAATAAGAAGCTTCCGGGAGCTAAAAGAACATCTTCTAACCCAATGCAAAGAAACTAAGAACGTTGAAAAAAGATTTGACGAAATGCTAATGAGAATGGACAACTTAGAGAGGAATATAAGTGAATTGATGGAGCTAAAAAAACACAACATGAGAACTTTGCAAAGCATGCACAAGTTTCAACAGCCAAATTGACCAAGCAGAAGAAAGGATATCAGAGGTCGAAGATCAACTCAATGAAATAAAATGAGAAGACAAGATTAGAGAAAACAGGGTAAAAAGGAAAGAACAAAGTCAACAAGAAATAAGGGACTATGTGAAAAGACCTAATCTACGTTTGATAGGTGTACCTGAATGTGACGAAGAGAATGAATCCAAGCTGGAAAATACTCTTCAGGATATTATCCAGGAAAACGTCCCCAACCTACCAAGGCAGGCCAATATTCAAGTCCAGGAAATACAGAGAACACCACAAAGATATTCCTCAAGAAGAGCAACCCCAAGGCACATAATCATCAGATTCACCAGGGTTGAAATGAAGGAGAAAAGACTAAGCGCAGCCAGAGAGAAAGGTCAGGTTACCCACAAAGGGAAGCCCATCAGACTCACGGCAGATCTCTCAGCAGAAACCCTACAAGCCAGAAGAGAGTGGGGGCCGATATTCAACATCCTTAAAGAAAGAACTTTCAACCCAGAATTTCATATCCAGCCAAACTAAGCTTCATAAGTGAAGGAAAAATAAACTCCTTGTGAACAAGCAAGTACTCAGAGATTTCATCACCACCAGACCTGCTTTACAAAAGCTCCTGAAAGAGGCACTACACATAGAAAAGAACAACCAGTACCAGCCACTCCAAAAACACACGAAATGGTAAAGAGCATCAACACAATGAAGAATCTGCATCAACCAATGGGCAAAACAGCCGGCTAGCATCAAAATGGCAGGATCAGATTCACACATAACAATATTAACCCTAAACATAAATGGACTAAATGCCCCAATCAAAAGACACAGACTGGCAAATTGGATAAAAAGCCAAAACTCATCAGTGTGCTGTATCCAGGAAACCCATCTCACATGCAAGGATACACAAAGGCTCAAAATAAAGGGATGGAGGAAGATTTACCAAGCAAATGGAGAGCAAAAAAAAGCAGGAGTTGCGATTCTCATCTCTGATAAAATAGACTTTAAAGCAACAAAGATCAAAAGAGACAAAGAAGGACATTACATAATGGTAAAAGGATCAATGCAACAAGAAGAGCTAACGATCCTAAATATATATGCACCTAATACAGGAGCACCCAGATACATAAGGCAAGTTCTTAATGGCTTACAAAGAGACTTAGACTCCCACACAATAATAGTGGGAGATTTCAACACACCATTGTCAATATTAGACAGATCAATGAGACAGAAAATTAACAAGGATATCCAGGACTTGAACTCAGACCTGGACCAAGCAAACCTAATAGACATTTACAGAACTCTCCACCCCAAATCCACAGAATATACATTCTTCTCAGCACCACATCACACCTACTCTAAAATTGACCACATAATTGGAAGTAAATCACTCCTCAGCAAATGCAAAAGAACGGAAATCATAACAAACAGTCTCTCAGACCACAGTGCAATCAAGTTAGAACTCAGAATTCAGAAACCAACCCAGAACCACACAGCTTCATGGAAACTGAACAACTTTCTCTTGAATGTTGACTGGATAAATAATGAAATGAAGGCAGAAATAAAGATGTTCTTCGAAACCAACGAGAACGAAGATACCACATACCAGAATCTCTGGGACACATTTAAAGCAGTCTCTAGAGGAAAATATATAGCAATAAGTGCCCACATGAGAAGCAAGGAGAGATCTAAAATTGACACTCTATCGTCAAAATTGAAAGAGCTAGAGGAGCAAGATCAAAAAAGCTCAAAACCTAGCAGAAGACAAGAAATAACTCAGATCAAAGCAGAATTGAAGGAGATAGAGACACGAAAAACCCTTCAAAAAATCAATAAATCCAGGAGCTGATTTTTTGAAAAGATCAACAAAATAGACCACTAGACAAATTAATAAAAAAGAAAAGAGAGAATAACCAAATAGATGCAATAAAAAATGATAAAGGGGATATCACCACAGATGTCACAGAAATTCAAACCATCATCAGAGATTATTACAAACAACTCTATGCACATAAACTAGAAAACCTGGAAGAAATGGATAAATTCCTGGACAGTTGCCTCCTCCCAAGCCTAAACCAGGAAGAAGTCGAAATCCTGAATGGACCAATAACAAGGTCTGAAGTCGAGGCAGCAATTAAGAGCCTACCACCCAAAAAAAGCCCAGGTCCAGATGATGGGTTCACAGCTGAATTCTACCAGACATACAAAGAGGAACTGGTACCATTCCTTCTGAAACTATTCCAAATCATCCAAAAAGAGAGAATCCTTCCCAAATCATTTTATGAGACCAACATCATCCTGATACCAAAACCCGGCAGAGACTCAACAAGAAAAGAAAACTACAGACCGATATCCATGATGAACATAGATGCAAAAATCTTCAATAAAATACTGGCAAGCCGATTGCAACAGCACATCAAAAAGCTTATCCACCATGATCAAGTAGGAGTCATCCCGGGGATGCAAGGCTGGTTCAACATATGCAAGTCTATAAATGTAATTCACCACATAAACAGAACCAAAGACAAAAACCACGTGATTATCTCAATTGATGCAGAGAAGGCCTTCGACAAAATTCAACAGCCCTTTATGCTAAAAACCCTCAATAAACTAGGTATCGATGGAATGTATCCAAAATAATAAAAGCTATTTACGACAAACCAACAGTCAATATCATACTGAATGGGCAAAAACTGGAAGCATTCCCTTTGAAATCTGGCACTAGACAAGGATGCCCTCTCTCACCACTCCTATTCAATATAATACTGGAAGTTCTAGCCAGAGCAATCAGGCAACAAAAAGAAATAAAGGGTATTCAATTAGGAAAGGAGGAAGTCAAATTGTCTCTATTTGCAGATGACATGATTGTATATCTAGAAGACCCCCTCATCTCAGCCCAAAATCTCCTGAAACTGATAAGCAACTTCAGCAAAGTCTCAGGATACAAAATCAATGTGCAAAAATCACAAGCATTCCTATACACCAATAACAGACTTAAAGAGAGCCAAATCAAGAATGAACTTTCATTCACAATTGCTACAAAGAGAATACAATACCTAGGAATACAACTAACAAGGAACATAAAGGACCTCTTCAAGGAGAACTACAAACCACTGCTCAACGAAATAAGAGAGGACACAAACAGATGGAGAAACATTCCATGTTCATGGTTAGGAAGAATCAATATCGTGAAAATGGCCATACTGCCCAAAGTAATTTACAGATTCAACACTATCCCCATCAAGCTACCAATGACCTTCTTCACAGAACTGGAAAAAACCACCTTAAACTTCATATGGAACCAAAAGAGAGCCCGCATAGCCAAGTCAATTCTAAGCAAAAAGAACAAAGCGGGAGGCATCACACTACTGGACATCAAACTATACTACAAGGCTACAGTAATCAAAACAGCATGGTACTGGTACCAAAACAGAGATATAGACCAATGGAACAGAACAGAGGCGTCGGAGGCAACACAACATATCTACAACCATCCGATCTTTGACAAACCTGATAAAAACAAGCAATGGGGAAAGGATTTCCTGTTTAATAAGTGGTGTTGGGAAAACTGGCTAGCCACATGCAGAAAGCAGAAACTGGACCCCTTCCTGACACCTTACACTAAAATTAATTCCAGATGGATTAAAGACTTAAACATAAGACCTAACACCATAAAAACCCTAGAAGAAAACCTAGGCAAAACCATTCAGGACATAGGCATAGGTAAGGACTTCGTGACCAAAACACCAAAAGCATTGGCAACAAAAGCCAAAATAGACAAATGGGACCTAATCAAACTCCACAGCTTTGGCACGGCAAAAGAAACAGTCATTAGAGTGAATCGGCAACCAACAGAATGGGAAAAAATTTTTGCAGCCTACCCATCTGACAAAGGGCTGATATCCAGAATTTACAACGAACTAAAACAGATTTACAAGAAAAAAACAAACAAGCCCATTCAAAAGCGGGCGAAGGATATGAACAGATACTTTACAAAAGAAGACATACATGAGGCCAACAAGCATATGAAAAAATGCTCATCATCACTGGTCATTAGAGAAATGCAAATCAAAACTACATTGAGATACCATCTCACGCCAGTTAGAATGGCGATCATTAAAAAATCTGGAGACAGGCCGGGCGCGGTGGCTCAAGCCTGTAATCCCAGCACTTTGGGAGGCCGAGGCGGGTGGATCGCGAGGTCAGGAGATCGAGACCATCCTGGTCAACATGGTGAAACCCCGTCTCTACTAAAAAAATACAAAAAATTAGCTGGGCACGGTGGCGTGTGCCTGTAATCCCAGCTACTCAGGAAGCTGAGGCAGGAGAATTGCCTGAACCCAGGAGGCGGAGGTTGCGGTGAGCCGAGATCGCGCCATTGCACTCCAGCCTGGGTAACAAGAGCGAAACTCTGTCTCAAAAAAAAAAAAAAAAAAAAAAAATCTGGAGACAACAGATGCTGGAGAGGATGTAGAGAAATAGGAACACTTTTACACTGTTGGTGGAAGTGTAAATTAGTTCAATCATTGTGGAAGACAGTGTGGCGATTCCTCAAGGACCTAGAAATAGAAATTCCATTTGACCCAGCAATCCCATTACTGGGTATATATCCAAAGGATTATAAATCGTTCTACTATAAGGACACATGCACACGAATGTTCATTGCAGCATAGTTTACAATAGCAAAGACCTGGAACCAACCCAAATGCCCATCGATGATAGACTGGACAGGGAAAATGTGGCACATATACACCATAGAATATTATGCAGCCATCAAAAACGATGAGTTCGCGTCCTTTGTAGGGACATGGATGAACCTGGAAACCATCATTCTCAGCAAACTGACACAAGAACACAAAATCAAACACCGCATGTTCTCACTCATAGATGGGTGTTGAACAATGGGAACAGGGAACACATGGACACAGGGAGGGGAGCACTATACACTGGGATCTGTGGAGGGGGAGTGGAGGGGGACAGCGGGGGGTGGGGAGTTGGGGAGAGATAGCATGGGGAGAAATGCCACATATAGGTGAAGGGGAGGAAGGCAGCAAATCACACTGCCACGTATGCACCTATGCAACAATCTTGCATGTTCTTCACATGTACCCCAAAACCTAAAATGCAATTAAAAAAAAAAAAAACAATAACAGAACAACAAAAACTTTAGCTAATGTCACCTAATAAGAGCATCAACCAGTCCTCTGCTAGGAAGGTCTGACGTTTCCAACACATTTGATTATCTTCTCGCTTTCAATGCAGACTTTCTGAGCATTTAGAATATATATTTCTGGCCTGTTAAAATGACGGCCACTTAGTTCACTAGCAAAACCGACCCTTCTTCGGTACAAAGTCTCTACTTTTTTCTGGCAGGCTCCAGGGGGATCATTCCCAGAAGACTCATGTCAGAGCAGCTTTAAGAGAAAGGAGTCTGAACTTTATTCCATGTAAGCTTGGGGATGGGAAGGACAACGAGGCAGATGCACTTGTTTATTTCACTGTCTTTACATAGTGAATCAGTTCCTTATCCCTGCTGTCCCTTCAAGCCCCATAAATCCCTACAAGGGGGTAGTGGGATCAAATCACACATTCAAATTATTTGCAAAGATGTCAACCAATTCTAACTTCTTTAATACAGCAACCTCCTAAGTGAGAGAGAAATCTCCCACATCGAAGAGAGGTTTCCCCTTTACGAATTTCAGCTGTGACAAATTTGTTGTGATTTAAGCTTTGGAGCTGTGTAAAGTTTTGTTAGGCAAATCAGTGACCAAACCATCTCTCCTAGCCCAAAATCTATTGTATACAAAATCTTACTTGTATACAATAAATTTTCTAGGACTTGAAGAACGGACTTCTTAATGCAGTCATCATCAGTGTCTTGTTTAGCTTCCGGGGAGCCGGGGACTTGGTTGAGCTCACAGCAGACTTTTCACTTCAACAAGTCGCATCACTATAATGGAAATCCAAACGCCCAGAAACAAAGTACATAACTTCCCTGACTAATTTTATTATGCAGACACACTTAATGGCTCCTATTACAATCACAGCTGGGGTGGGAAACAGTACTGTATTGTGACAATCACGCTAAATCGACAAGGATTATCAGTCATTAAAAAGGGACCAAATTAGCATCGAGCAGTAATATTTTATACTTATCAAATCTTCTGCTGGTCAAGGTTCATTACTGTACGACACTATAAAGGCAGAAGCCATCAGCTCATTCTCCAGAACATTTAAATCTCCATTGTATTTGTGTAGGATATAATCTCTGGTTACAATAAAGCCTAATAAAGGTTACACCCCAATGAATAAGGTGTTAATAAATTGACTCATGACATTTAAATGGATAATTATATTTGAGATAAAGGAAGAATCTCTCCTTTCAGTAAAGAAGTGTTTCAAGTTGTGCCCAACCCAAGATACCTTCAACTACAGGATGGTTTTACACAGCTTTGCAGTGATATAAAATATTAATATTGCTGGTTGCTATTGTAGTAGATTAATTATTCATCAGGCTTCCCACCAACTCCTGTCTATCAAAATCATCAAGACTAAATTGAAATTGTTTCCACATGCTAAGGAATTTTATAGAAATTAACTCCTCTCTGGATTTGTAAGCATGGGTTAGAAGCATTAGGATTTCTTTCCCTCAGCCCCTACACCTGTCACGGTGTGTCAGCCTGTCACTAGACTTCATCTTCACACGGCAGAGCAGTGTAAAACAGAATCAGGAAGTGATTAGGAGGAGATGGAAAGAGTTGTTACTGCACGTGATGAATTAGATCCAACTGGAACAGCTGAACGTATGTTATGTGCTGATGCCTCTCAGTTCTCCTTACGGAACCGGTGCCACAGACAGCTAACAAAACCTATGGGGCGGGGACAAAACGAAACAGAAGTGCAGCAGGGGTTGTAAACGCAGCTCCCTTTCAGTCGCTTGGAAGGCTTCTCTTTATATTTCCGATACTGCAATAGGCTCAGTAAAAGAAGGCTCAAGTACAACACAATCAGCACTAACTTGCTTCATTAATCAATCAATACTTAAGTCATGCATTTATTCAACAAACACGCACTTCTATTATGTAACCACTACACTCTCTTTTGAGAGAATATTGGTTATATTTGCTCACATAAATTGAAAAGATAAAATATTATGAATTCCTAAAAAGAGATCCTAGAGAACAGGCCAGCAAGGCTGTCATTTTCTTTTTTAGAGCGGGGACTGGATTCTGTTATTTTTTTATATGCCAGTGCTTAACTATGAATCTCCAGTGTGTAAATAAATCTAATTTGTGTTTGAAGGAATTTCTTTTCCACTATGGTAGACCCTGAGCAGATCACCTTGTGTAAATTACCAAGAGCCTGCTTAGAAATGCATTATTGAGCTGGAAAGAAAGAAAGGAATCTTCAGACACTCCCAATACAGTGGAAGTGGGAACTCATAGGGCAATGAGCTCACCTTTCTTTCTGGGGAGCTTCTGATGTATTTTGGTGACTGTGAACTTTCTTTTGACTACTGCATGGAAAAAGAGGAACAGGAAATAAATTTTATAGCTCACCTAGGATGAGAGTCTAGAAGGAGGCCCTCGCATAAATCTGTTATAATTATCAGAGAAACAGTGAACTACAAATAGGCCCTGCAGAGGGGGACAAAAAGAAAATCACCCTTCCTGACCTTAACAATGGTCAGGAAAGAGGGTTAAAAAAAATCTTCCATAGCCATAAATCAGCCCACATTCAACCCAAATGACACTTTCAGAATATTCTGAAAAAGATCAAATCTAAAACTTAATTTAAAACTGTGTAAGGCTTGTGGGCACAGCGGCTCATGCTTGAAATCTTAACAATTTGGGAGGTTGAGGCAGGAGGACAGCTTCAGCCCGGGCATTCAAGACCAGCCTGGACAATATGGCAAAACTCCATCTCTACAAAAATTACCCAGCTATAGTGGTCCATGCTTGTAGTCTCAGCTACTTGGGAGGCTGAAGGTGGCAGGATCTTTTGAGCCCAAGAGATCAACGCTGCAGTGAGCCAAGATCATGCCACTGCCCTCAAACCTGGGTGACAGAGCAAGACCCTGTCTCAATAATAATAATAAACAAAATAGAATGGTGTGGGGCAACTGGATGAAGCAAACGTTAAACCCTCTGTATAAGAACATATCTTAAACCAAGGCTTTCAAACTCTCCATAAAATCTGAGCTCACAGTAAGAGGATAATAATAATAATATGCAAAGAAACAAGACATTGTAGATGACAGCTAAGAAAAAATAAAGATCAACAGAAGGTTGGAATTTCAGATTCCAAATAAAAATAATTGCATTTTAATATGTTTAATACAAAAATAAGGCACATGGAATCTTAAACATAACCACGTAGATTTGAAAAAGAACTAAATGGAATCTGTAGAATATGTCAAATAATTGAAATAAAAACTCAGTGGGTAAATTAGATACAGCTAAAGAGAGAACTCATGCAATGACAGAGTTGAATAAATTATTCACAGTGCAGCACAGATGAGCAAAATGATTTTAAAGGATTAAAAATATTAAAGACAAAGTGACACAGAATATGGAATGAAAAGATTTTACTTATACCTAATCAGAGTTATGGCAAGACAGGTGAAAGAAAGGTGTGAGGAATTCGAGACAGAATGGCTGAAAATTTTTCAGAACTGACAAAATATACCAACTGTCGTATTCCAAGAGCCTAAGGAATATCAAGCAGGATAAACAAGAGGAAACTTGTATATGGATAACAAAACAAAATTACATAACATTGAAGACAAGGAGTTTTAAACCAGCTATGAAAGGCATTCCCAAAGGAATGACACTTAGTAGTTAATCTAACAGCTGACTTTTCTACCCATAATCCAATCTAGAAGACAATAAAATGATCTAATGCTCTGAGAGGAAAAAACATATTAAAATAGAATTGTATACCCAATGAAATTATCTTCCAGGAGTAAAGATATTTTCACCCCAGCAAAATCAGAGTTTTTTTATTAAAAGATCATCATGAAAGAAAATTCCAAGTGATATCCTTCAGGCAGAGAAAATAAATGATCCCATATAAAAGTACAGTTTTCAAGGAGAAAAGATAAACAAAAAAGCCCTAATAAATATACAGTCAAAACTCAGTGGAAATTTACTTTAAAAGTGTCTTATTTGTGGGATCAGTAAGAAAACAAGATACAATTAAAATGTGAGGCAGGAAGATTGCTTGAGCCCAGGAGTTCAAAACCAGCCTGGGAAACACAATGAGTCCCTGACTTTGTTTTTTTTTTAGTTAAAAAAATTTTTTTTCTTTAAATTAAAATATGGAAAGAAAATAGGAAATACGTTAGGTTTGAAATGATCAAAATTAAAATATTCTAAGTTTCTTATATTATTTTTGAGAAAGGTAAAAATGTTAACTTTGTGTTTTAAAAATTAATTTTTATTAAAATGTTTAGAGTGATTACTAAAAGTATAGAGAGTACAAAGCTTCCAACTTAGAAGAGAGTAAAAAGAGAATGAGCAAAAGAGAAATATGATTAAAGCCTTAAAAAAGGCAAGGAAAGAGGGTAAAAAGCAAACAGAATTAGGAGGGCAAATGTAAAACACAAAATAAGGAAGCATAAATAAATCCAAACTGAATATTAACCTCAATAAGTACATAAGACTAAACTACTCCGTTAAAGAACAAAGATTTTTAGAGTGGATTAAAAAGTATGATAGCTGTAACAATTCTTAATAACTATTTACTTAATAATGTGGCTTCAAGACATACAAAAAACTGACAGACTTATAGAGAGAAACAAACAAAAATCCACCTTTATCTTTTTTCAGTTAGTCATAAGACAATCAGTAACTGTACAGCTGATCTTCCAATTGTAATTAACTTTAACCAATGGATAAATAATACGCTGCACCCAATACTTGGAAAACGCCCATCCTTTTTTAGTTTTTACAGCTGCATAACAAATTACCACCAGTTCAGCAGCTTAAAACAACGCAGACTTATTATCTCATAGTTTTATAGGTCAGAAATCCATACAGATCTCACCAGGCTAAAACCAAGGTGCCAGGACTGTTTTCCTTACTGAGAGCTTTGGGGGAAAATCTGCTCCTAGCCTCATGTAGATGGATGGCAGAGCTTAGTTCCATGCAGTTGTAGGACTGGGATCCCTGTTTCCTGCTGGCCGTTGGCCTGAGGCTGTTGTCAGCCTCTAGAGGTCACTTCACATTCCCATTCCTTGGCTCATAGGGCCCTATGTCTTCAAAGGCAGCAATGGTGTTTGAGTTCATATACTCATCTTTCTTTCTTCTCGTCTGTCACATCTCTGATTAACAGAAGACATTTCTCCATTTTTACAGGCTCATATATTTAGATTGGGCACATCTGGATAATCTGTGGTAATCTCCGTACTTCAAGGCCAGTAATCTTAACACATCTACGAAGTTTTGTGTGTGTGCGGCAGGTATCATAATTACATATTCCAGGCATTAGGGCACAGGCATCTTTGGGAGATCATTATTCTGGCAACCATACTTTCCAAACTTACATACAACATGCAAAATTGTACTCACACATGATCATAAACAAATGTCTATACGGTCTATGTTCTGTGAGCAAAATGTAATGGTGTTAAAAATAACAAAAGGATAATTAGCCCCAAAAGTTTGAAAATTAAGAAATATACTTCTGAATACTCACTGGGCAATTAACAAAGCAATGAGAAGTGGAATAAATAAAAGCAACCCATACCAAAACTTGTGAAGTACAGCCAAAGAACTACTTAGGGGCAAATTTATATAGCTATATAGGGTCAGAGGTAGGTTTGAAAATATCTCACGTTATCTCTCTCAAGCTGTTAGAAAAAGAACAGACTCCATCTCAAAAAAAAAAAAAAAAAAAAAGAACAGAATGAACACCAGCTAAATGGAAAAAAAAAAAAATTGCAAACTTAGATAAAATGGACAAACTTCCAGAAAAATAAACTTACCAAAAACAAAAACAAACTCAAAAAATACCTTAAGTGGTTCTATAAACCTTCCAGAAACTCAGCTGAGAGCTAAGGTCTATATGAAGAAAACACCAGACCCACTTGTTATTCAGAGAAGTTCTGACAATTATTTAAGGTTCAACTAAGTACACTTTTACAGAAATAGAAAATAGAGCAAAATAAATATAGATGGGAAATTCCTTAATACTACAAGCAGTACTTATATATAATTTATAGTAAATATCACACTTATTTGTGAAAGATCACAAGCAAAATAGTGATATCCTCTTCTGCACCATTTTTATATAACATGTTCCTGAAGGTCTTCCTAGCTAACAAGGTAAGAGAAAAGTATACTAAATGTTTAAGAATGAAAAAATGCTCATAAATGATATTAGGTTTTGTACACAAAAAAATTTTCTAAGAAACTATTAATATTAACAAAAAATATAGTGGGTGTCTACCAAATCAATGTGGAAGTCAATTTTATTCCTCTATATAAGCGACAAATTTAGAAAATGCTATTTTAAAAATATAAAATCTGCAAAAACAGCAAAGTTATAAAGGTTGTAGAAATGAATGCAAAAAAAAAAAAAAAAAGTATTTGGTAAGCCTTTTACACCAAACAGTATTAAAGGTTATTGAAAGATAATTTAAAATAAATATGGGGTATTCTATATGTGTGAATCAGAAAATTCATGTATATGTCAATGCTCCCAAATTGATCTACGTACATGCAATACAATTCCAATAAAAAACTAACTCACAAAAAAGGTACTGGGATGAATGATTATCCATATGGAAAAAAATTAATTTGGATCCTTGCTTCATAGCACACACAAAATAAATCCCAGGTGGATTAAATATCTAAATATGAAAGGCAAAACTGATTATTTTAGAAAACAACACAGGGGAATATTTTTATAAATCAGAGAAAGGAAAAATTTCTTATACAAAACTCTAAAAACATGCACTCCATAGTGGAAAATATATATTCACATCACTTCAAATTAAAAAGTTTTTGTCAAAGCCACTATAAAGAAAGTCAAAGTCAATTTACAAAGGATTTGAATCCAGACTCCAGGAAAATCACAATGAAATACCATTTTACACTCTCAGGATCAAGAAACGTTAAAAATTTTGAGTTATTGGCAAGAATGTGAAGCAATGGAAACTTGTATCTTTTCGGTGGGAGTATAAGTGGTACAACCACTTTAAAAGACAATTTTGAATTTCAAAGTAAAGTTAAAGATCGCATACCCTACAATCTGGCATCGTACCCCTCAGTATGTACACCAGCAGTGGTTCTCAAAGGAAAGGTCAGTGGACCACGAGCATCAGCATCAATGGGGAGGCTGCAAGATGCAAATTCCTGGACTCCACCTCTGAAGGAGTCTTAGAATCCTCAGGGCTGACTGTGCGAGGTTTGTAGGTATTCCAGAAAACTAAAAATCATACTGAAATTTGAGATCTACTGCCCTAAGGCATTTCTTGCACGGATATAGTGTGAGACACGTACAAAATAGTTTACAGCAGCAATGCCTGAAAAACCAAAGGAAACTACCCAAATATGCAGCAATGTAGAATAGGGAGATGAACCGTGGTAAATTCACACATTTTAAAACCATATAGCTGCTACACACATCCAGAGTGAATCTCAGAAACATAATAACACAATGGGAGGAAAAGCAAAAGAAGACCCACAGTATACTCATATTTATATTAAATACCAAAACATGCACAATCAAACAATATGGAATCATATGATTTAGGGATACGTGTATATAAAATTTAGGGATTATATAGGAAATAATACAAATAAATTTAAGACAAAGGTATCCCCTGTAAGAAGGGAAGGTGGAACAGTAGGAAGGATCACCCATGGCTTTTGGGGATACCGGTAATGTTTACGAATGAATACTCATTTCATTATTGTTTTTTACATCTTACACATATGAGATAAATATGTTTTTATATGTATTTAATATGATGTTGGTTAAAAGTTGTTTGTTTACACAGCAAACAGTTATTTGTGTCTCTGAAAGTGTTTTTGACAGCCCTTTAAAGTATTCCAGATGGGCACAGTGGCTCATACCTGTAATCTCAGCACTGTAGGATGCCGTGGCGGGAGGACTGCTTGAGCCTGGAAGTTCGAGACCAGCCTGGACAACATGTCTACAAAAGATACAAAAATGAGTCAGGTGTGGTGATGCACACCTGTGGTCCCAGCTACTCAAGAGGCTGAGGTGGGAGGAACACTTGAGCCATGGGGGTCAAGGCTGCCATAAGCCGTGATTGTATCACTGCACTCCAGCCTGGGTAACAGAGTCAGAATCTGTCCTAAAAAACTTTTAAAAATATATTCTTACTGACATTGCTGCTCATCAATTTTGCCTCTAGGGCAGAAATTATGATAAGAGAAAGCCAGTGGGGAAGAGGCAGAGACAATAACTTTGCAACATTTTGACAACTGACATTGGGAAAACATCTCTAAGTTTTCAAACAACTTTTATTGACCTGTCAATGCATCAGGCAATCAAGGAGAGTTCCTAGAGAGGGTGAGCCATGTGTGATTACGTGTGCCCTGCCTGCTTTTGATCACACTGACCAGGAGCAAGTCAAGTGCTGAGCAATAAATAGGATGTGTTCAAAGACCAACTTTCCCATCATGCCGCCTGCCGAAGTCCTTCAAACTAAGATATGTATTTTCATAAAGTGTCCTCTGACATCACTGAAGCCATTTATTCAAAGCTATTTGTGTCATGCTAAATAATGTGGCTCTTGTAAAGTTTTGTTTTTTGAGACAGCGTTTTGTTCTTGTTGCCCAGCCTGGAGTGCAATGGCGCAACCTTGGCTCACTGCAACCTCCGCCTCCTGGGTTCAAGTGATTCTCTTGTTTCAGTCTCCTAAGTAGCTTGGACTCCAGGCATGCACCACCACACCCAGCTAATTTTTTGTATTCAGTAGAGGCAGGGTTTCATCATCTTGGTGAGGCTGAGGCTGGTCTCGAACTCCTGACCTCAGATGATCCATCTGCCTTGGCCTCCCAAAGTGCTGGGATTACAGGTGTGAGCCACCACCGGTTTCTCTAAATTTTTGATCTAAAAAAGACACACTGAAAAATCCATAAAGCCCTACAATCTCTAACAAGGACTTGGCTTCTGAGCTGCAGTTTCAAAATAACTCTCTATGTAGTTGAAGTAGGTCTATTCAGAGCTGATAGAGTCATGAGACTTGATCGTAGGTAGCGTTTCAAAGATGCCCACCCATTTCATTATGACGAAAAAGATGAAGACCCAGAGAAAGTGATGTGGCAAAAAATTCACATTTAAATAATACTTGGGAATAATTCACACAATTACAAATGCAGTCGATAAAAGGTTGGAAGCTGATCCAAGCTTACAAAGAAGTCTGACAATTCACCAAGGCATAGAAAAGACGCCTGCTTCATATGGTAAGTAGTATGGTGGAAAAAGAGAAGCATTTTTCAAACTACTTTTGATAAGTTTCTCATGAAGTACTTTACTTCTCAATGTTTTTTATGTTTCAAATTACAGTAGCTACATACATATTAGTTTTACTATTTTTAAAATTTCCTTCTATGTTTATAATCGATATGATCGATTTTAATGTTTTGACAAAAAATTCTGAAAAGTCAAAAATCAATTGCATTTTTTCTGATTATTAATAATGATTTGTAGGGTTACAGCTTCTCGGTCAGTTCTGTGATTCTGTCCTGCCATGGTACGTAGGGACTGCCCGTATAGCATGTTGATTTTGTGTATGTGTCTTACTTAAACAATTTTAATGTAAGGGAAAAAAACCATTTTTAATACGGTTTGTTTTCCTTAGGGCTCATATTCTTTAGGAGGCAGTTGTGCCTATGACAAGATGATTAAAACTAAGTAAGCTTATTAATATCTAAAAGGACTGCTAACTGTAGAAAAATAGATCCTTTATTGAAGGGTTGTCGGCAAGTCTAATTTATTAGCTCTGTCATCGTCTGTGAGTGAGAACATAAATCTTCTTTAGTGATCAAGATGAAAAATACTTGGAATACCTGCCATAGCAAAATCCTCCACATACTTTCCAAAGATAAACAGATACATCACCCTAGGCTACGACTTACTTAAGTAGGTAAGTTTTATTACCTACATTCAGACATATGAAACCCTATTATACATGTCACTTGGATGAAAACTGCACACCAGAACTTTCCATTTATAATAGCACTGTGATTCCAAAAACGGGCTAAAGATTCAAAACGCCAACAAAAATAAACAAGCACAATGCTTTTAAATATCTAAAATAGTATAAAATGTGACCAAACATGGTCTCCTTAGAAATAAGAGATAAAGGGTGTTTACTCAACAAGTTAGGGGCATTAGGTCTTTAGGATGAATCTGAGGTTTTATTAGTGAGTCAGTCATGTCCAATTCAAACTAACTTGAAGAAGTGGCATTTACTGGCTCAAAGTTCAGGGGCTATAACTCAGGCATGGCTCAATCCAGGTTCTCTACACTGCCTGCAAATCTGCATGTCTCCGTCTCTTGGCTCTGCTTTGCTTTTGGTGGCTCCTCTCTCAAACAGGCAAGGTAATTTCATTTCTTTTTTTCTGTTTTCTTTTGTTTTTGAGATGGAGTTGTTTTGTTTTTTTTTCCTGCTCTTGTTGCCCAGGCTGTACTGCAATGGCATGATCTCAGCTCACCGCAACCTCTGCCTCCTGGATTCAAGCCATTCTCCTGCCTCGGCCTCCTGAGTAGCTGGAACTACAGGCATGCGCCACCACTCCCGGCTAAGTTTGTATTTTTAGTAGAGACAGGGTTTCTCCATGTTGGCCAGGCTGGTCTCAAACTTCCAACCTCAGGTAATCCACCTGCCTCGGCCTCCCAAAGTGTTGGGATTATAGGCATGAGCCACCACACCTAGCCCAGAAAGTTCCAGACCTGCATCCCCTGGCTGAGCAACACCAGCTAGAAGAGAGCTCTTCTATTCCTATGGGAACGCCCAGAATTTCAAGACTGACTCTCCACCAGGTGCGGTGGCTCATGCCTGTAATCCCAGCACTTTGGGAGGCTGACATGGTAGATCATTTGAGGCCAAGAATTCGAGATCAGCCTGGCTAACATGGAGAAACCCTGTCTGTACTAAAAGACAAAAATTAGCTGGGCTTGGTGGCATGTACCTGCAACCCCAGCTACTGGGGAGCCTGAGGCAGGAGAATCACTTGAACCAGGGAGAGGGAGGTAGCAGTGAGCCAAGATCATGCCCTGGCACTGCAGCCTGGGCAACAGAGCAGGACTCTGTCTCAATAAAATAATAATAATAATAATAAAGACTGACTTTTTGCTGATTGACCTGAGTGTTCTCTTTGGATTAGTTCTAGTGGCCAGAACGGGAACATATGCCCATCCTGGGGCTGGAGAAGAGGACAACGTGAGCTCTTGCAAACCACACTGGCTGGCTGTGGGATGAGGCGGTTTCCCCAGAAAGAAATCTGGGGTCTCCAATAGCAGGATAAATAAAAAACAGGGCAGGTAAAAGAGCAGAAAATCATAATGGAATGACAGAGCTTGAGAGTTTGAAAGACTTTCAAGATTAAATTCCAGACTCAGCTCTGCCAAGAAGAGATCTAGGTTACAGCCTTCTGCAAGGCAATGAATCCATTTCTGCTTTTCTTCCCTCATGGCCAGAAAGTTAATTCTGTGGACGAACAATTCAGGATGTTCGAGTTTTTATACTGTTGTTCAAATCTACCTTGTCGTAGTTTCTACTGTGGGCCCAAGTTCTATCTTCAGGAAGACCAGAGAAGCAAATACTTAGTCCTTGAATACAGCTACTATCATCCTTCCCACCAGTGTTCTGAAGGCTGCCTTCCTCACTGCACACACACATACAACCTGAGAAAGATGAACTGTTAAGCGGTCACAGCTCAGGCTTTAGGGCCCTTTGATGTGGCATTATTGGAAACACCACAATGTTTTCTCCAGCTCTGCTGAGTGAGAAAGTTCATCTAGCACAGAGGCAGCAAACTGGTTTAAAAAAGTAAGCAACTTGTAATTACTGGTAGTAACCGAAGCTTTATGGTAAGAAAGATTCTGAGGCCAGGGCTAAATGCATCAAGAGGTCTGTGATCCATTAGCACTGTCTGTGATGAGCAGAAGCAGCGGAAGTGGCAGCATTCATGTTGTATCTCCGCCATCTGGGACTAGCCAGATTATAAACCCCTTGAGATTAAAGACCTAATTCACGTGTTACATGGGATTTGGCAAATAGAAATTCATGATTATGAATGAAAGATCATGGAGTTTTGCCAACTACCATTATGCTTTGTAAAGTACGTATACTAAAGGCTCAGTTAGCCAAAATCCAATTAATTACAATCTCAAAATACTAGATTTTCCATTCCCAGAATCTAATCAGAAAAAACACAAAAACAAAATCTATATATTTAGAAACTAACTTTCAGGGTTTCAGTCCAGATTGAATGCAATTAATTGCCCAGCCTTTCTGGATTCACAATCATAGTTCTTATATAACAACGAGTGATATTCAGAATTTCAGTATAGGATGAACCCTCTGTTGTCAATTTTTAATAACACCAGACTATATTATTAAGTTTAGGAAGTGGGACCTAACGCTTCAAACAGTAAAGTTTTATCTATTTTTATTTTATTTTTTAAAAGACAAGATAAAAGCACTAGATACATGCTCCCAGATGGTGAACTCATTGACTAGATTGTAAGCTCCTGAAGGGCTCCAAATGTTTGTTGATGTTTGATTTGATGTTTGATCACCCACCACAGTTCCTCAAATATCGTGCTGCTCAGGAAGTGTTTGATGTATGAATGAATGAACAGATTTTTATTGGAATCTTTATTCTGCCCCTTTGTCTTTAACGATTAATGTGAGCATCTTCCTCCCCGTCCTCCTTACTGTGATATGTGAGGTATCTTGGGTCTGGGCCATGGCTGCAATTTTCAGAGCTAATGAAGAAACCATTGTCAACCATGGCGGTTGGTGCCTGTGATCACAGCACTTCGGGAGGCCGAGGCAGGAGGATCACATGAGCCCAAGAGATCAAGACCAGCCTAGGCAGCATAGGAAGATCCTGTCTCCATAAAAATTTAAAAATTAGCCAGATGTGGTGATGTGTGCCTGTAGTTTCAGCTACTAGGGAGGCTGAGATGGTGGGATCACTTGAGCCTAGGAAGTTGAGGCTGCAGTGAGCCATGACTGCATGACTGCACTCCAGCCTGAGTGACAGAGCAAGACTCCATCTCTTTAAAAAAAAAAAAAAAAAAAAAAAAAAAGATAGAAGGTCAGACCAGTGGCTCATGCCTATAATCCCAGCACTTTGGGAGGTGGAGGTGGGCGGATCACCTGAGGTCAGGAGTTTGAGACCAGCCTGGGCAACATGGTGAAACCCCATCTTTACTAATAATACAAAAAATATTAGCCGAGTGGGGTGGTCTGTTCCTGTAGTCCCAGCTATTTGGGAGACTGAGGCATGAGAATCACTTGAACCCAGGGAGGTGGAGGTTGCAGTGAGCCCAGATTGAGCCACTGCACTCCAGCCTGGGCAACAAGAGGGAAACTCTGTCTCAAAAACAAAACAAAAAAAAAGATCAAAGAAAAAGCTTTGGCAGTTGAGTGTGGCCTGGAGTTCACAGACTCGGGTTTGAGGCCTACTTTTTGCTTCCTCTTTAAATTTTAGTTTACTCATCTGTAAAATGGGGATAACACTACTTAATTTCTCTTCTTAAATTTGCCACGAAGATAAAATAAAACAAAAATTATGAAAGTCCTTTGAAAATGATGAAATCTCCATAAAAATAGGAGACAATAGGTCTCACAATTCTGAAACTAAGTAGCTACATGGCTTCAGGCATATCCTCCATCCTTCTCACTAGCAAGCTTTTTCATCTATAAACAGAGAGGAATGAATGATATGCTCTCTAGGGCACTTTCAACCCTCCATGTTATGTACACACAGCTGAGGCTCTCAGCTCTGGCGAGAGGAAAGAGCCAGGCTGAACCAAGCTATTTCCTGAAATGCCTTAGACAAGCCATTCAATGCTCTTGGCGAATTTATAAGCAGCAGGCATTCAAGGCTATCAAGTTTCATTCTGGACAGTGGGCCTGAGAAAAATGCATTTTGGGTGTTCAAGAGCCCTCCATATGGTCCTCACAGAGCTTCATTTGGAAGTTAGAGAAGTTCAGAAGCCAAAGAGGTGACAACAGGAAAGCAAAGAACATTGATGAATTTAGGCTCCTGCTGACTCAGGCAACCTGTCAGGCGTTGTAAGTCTATTCTCTCATGTGGGTTTCACAACTATTTTTCAAATTAACTATGATAGCCATTTTCCAGATAAGAACTCACCAAGATGCGGAGATGTTGCATAACTCGTGGAAAGATTTAAACTCCGGGCTGTTTCTCTCCCGTCGTTTTCTTTGTATTATTCCACCCGAAGGTGCTCAAACTGCAGAGAGTTCTGAAGCAAAACTGCCTGTGAATCTGGAGGCAAAGACCATGGCAGTGTGTACAAACCTCTGTACGCAGAAAACACAAGGAGGAAAAGAAACACCATGGGCTTCTTCGAGATACTGAGGACTGACCCTGGTGAGCAATTACCTCTGATGTAAAACACCTGCGGCTAATAGCGGGCACCTGTACCTCAGACTTTCAGCTTCGATGCTGCAGCAGGCAGGTTCTTTTCGAAACCCTTCTCAAGGTGTGGATCTGCTCAGATACCCACTTTTCCAGGCTGCAGCCTTCTATCTTCACAGTCCTGTTGCCAAATCCCCAGAGGGAATTTCTAAATTACTCAATTCCCTATGCCTGTGTTTATATCTTAATGATAGAACATTAAGATGCAAATTAAACAGAAACTTAGTAAGCAAATCATGTCACTCTCTAATGGACACATCAATAAAGGCATGAACAGAGGCACCACACTGTTGCCAAGCCCCGAGGAAAGATTTCAAAGGCCCACCTGCAAGCCCCAGACACGCAATGTGTTAGAAATTCTATCTGGCCAAAGTATTTATGGTCAGGGCTTTTTACCCCACCCCACTAACTGAACTTTCTGATGCTATCCTTTCACCCCCTCTCAATACTGACCTGGCTCTGCAGATGCGCAGGTTCCCAAAGGTGCTGGTCTTCTTTGCCAGCGTGGTTTACGAGGTTACAAAGGGAAATACAACCCGCTTTGAGTGTAACACTGAATCCACCAAAGCATGGCTCAGTCTCTGCTCTGCATTTTTATTACTGCCATTTGTCTCTTTTTTCTGTTTTCCTATTTTTCCTCTCAACAATTGGCTGTGATCCCCTAAATTAAGCTTTTTGTTTGTTTAGGCAGAGCTTGCCCATATAAAAAGCCACTTTATTATAAATCATCGGCTTCTACAATCAAATTTACTTTAGCTGTCATATCTTAGAAGGTCAAGCTGTGTATCATACATTTCAGTATCTTGAAGACTTGGCCAAGGACTAGTACAGAGAACAGTAGAAGTTTAATAAAATGCTTGGCTGGGTGCAGTGGCTCATGTCTGTAATCCCAGCACTTTGGGAGGCTGAGGGGGGCAGATCACTTGAGGTCCTGAGTTCGAGACCCGCCTGACCAACAGGGGGAACCCTCATCTCTACTAAAAACACAAAATTAGCTGGCTGTGATGGTGTGCACCTGTAGTCCCAGCTTCACGAGAGCCTGAGGCAGGAGAATCACTTGAACCTGGGAGGCGGTGGTTGCAGTGAGCTGAGATCACATGACTGCACTCCAGCCTGGGCAAAAGAGCGAGACTATCTCAAAAAAGAAAAAAAAAAAGCTTAATGAACTGTTTGATGAAGAAGTATTTTAATCCCCCCAATTTTATTATCAAATTCTTTCTAAGATGACTGTGCTCTTGGAAGGTCAGAAGCCATGGGTTCTGGACATAACTCTGTCCCTGATTAGCTGTGTGATCTTCGGAAAATTATGACCCCTCTCACTGGGTGCTGCTTTCTCCATCTACTGAATGACCAGGGAGGTGGCCTCTATAGTCCTTTCCAGATTAATTTCACTGAGGACGGGGTTCAGTCTGTCATCTTCACTTTTGCAAAAATCTAGATCTGTAGGCTCTGGCACACATCTAAAACATAGCAGGGTCTCCATGATATTTGCTGAAGGAAAACATTCAGAATGCTGTGATTCTACATTTTAAATTGATGTCAAGTTACACTTAAAACTTGTAATTGCTTTTAAAACCAAACAAAACAGTTCCCGATTGCTTCAAGTTTTTCTGGTTTCTTTCTACCCAGGACTAAGATGATTTCCCGCACAACTCTTGGAAGCTTTGAGTCCTTTCATAAATGAAACTGCACACCTACCTTCAAACGGACTCACTGTCCTCTTGGGGTATTTCTCACCAAACCAGACACAGGTGGTGGGGTTTTACAGGGCAGCAGAGACATGGCGCCCATGTGAGGAATTCAAGTTCATTCATCTCAAAAAACACTGTGTATTGGATACCCACTGACACGTTATATGTAACATTAGTTTGGGCCAGAGGCAAATACCCAGAAAGCCTTGAAAGCCAGCGATCCAGAAAAGGCTCATCTGCATCACACAACCCCTAGATCAGATTTTTAGAGATTGTTTCAGTGTTTGACCCTTGAAGTCCTTCTAGCATTTACAGTAAGTTTATACATATTCACACCTCTACTGTTTCAATAAGCTCCTGATTTTTAAAATTGTTTTCTTGTTTATTATTTATATTGTTTATGATTTTTCATTTGTTTATCTAGATTGGGGACTTTTAAAGTCAGTGTCCAGAGATAGGTTTCCAAATGGTGGGGAGGGAGGTGGCATGAGTACTGAGAATTATGCACAAAACTTTATGTGCATGTGCATTTTTCTGTGAGAGCATTCATAGCTTTCAACAGATTTCTAAAGGGATCTGTAACCCCAACACATTAAGAGCCACATGAATTTATATCTCCACCTCCACTTCAGCCAGAATCATGCTTTCTAATGCCTCCCTCTCCCCCGGTATCTAACCTTGTGATGGGCAGCCAATATTCCCCCAGACCATTCTTGCTGCTACAAGCTCTGGGAAGGGTTGTTTGATACTGAAAAGACATCTTTATTGGAGAGGATAGCCCTGTGAGTCTCCCTCTAGTTCTGTAGACTGTTCAAGTTGGTTGTACACAGATTCAAATCTATCAAGTGAACTGAAAATGCAAGAAAGCTGGCAAATGTCAATTTCCCATATTCACTCAAATACAGAGGAATAAGGAGGACTTTTTGTTGGGAATAAAACTAGAATCCCCAGAACATCTTACCAGTTTTTACAATATATGTGGGCAAAGAACTTGGGTTGAAGGCCTGGGCCGACCAGGTAGACTGCTGAACCTGAACAAAATATTGAATCCAACAATTTGGATGCAGTAGTGGGCAGGTGAAGTGGAGGAGAGGGTGTCTGTGATAGAAGAATTACCGCCAGTGAGCTCTGCCTAGGGTGGTCATGCAGAGTGGATCAACAAGCACACAAAGGTCTCCAGACAGGTGGCCTGCATCTCTTGCCCTCAGGGTTTCCGTAGCCAATAGAATTTTGCACACAATGGCGTACTCTCTGTTTCTCTTTTGCAGTGTAAACTGTGATTTGGGGAAAGAAATCCACGGCTGCTCTTGGAGGAAAAGCTGTAGACACCAATATCCTGTAGAAATGATAGTATGACTTTCTCACAAAGGAGAGGAGAGCACTCTGGAGAAAGACCTGGACCTCGAGGTGGGGGTAGAGTTGGCAGGCAGAAGAAACAGGAGTGTTCAAGGTCAGCTCTCTACCTAGCTGGCCCTGGATCTTTAATTCAGGGTCTTTGACCCACAGTATTTACAAAATCTAATAAGAAGGAGGTGTGGGCATTCTGGCTTCATTCCCAGCAAGGTCCTGGGTCCCTCTGCTTGGTTCTCTCCTCTGTTTCCCTCACTTCCTTAGTTGCTGGGTCTACCCGGCTCCTGACCTTCTGACTTCATTCCCCACTCCTGGTTCTGCTCCTGCCTCTCATCTATTATGACATACTTGGCTCGCCCAGTTTGTCAGCCAACTTTGAGTGTGTGCACTCTCTTAACGGATGTGGTGGGCTCCTGCCAGCTACTCTGTTTCCTTTCCATCCGGGAAAGGAAGGGTACCTGGCAGAGCCCCATGGGTGATGAGGCTCCTACTGGTCAAAAGGGATTCAGAAGAACCTGAAGAATTTGGGGGTAGACTACAACTTGTGATATCAAAAAATAAAGTGGCCTAGAATGTTGTCTATAAATGTATATCAATTCACAATTAGCAAGCAAATTCATTTTGAATATATATCCTTTGATAGTTCCACCCCATCTCATCCTCCACCACAAGCACACAAAGCCATGCTATTAAATTAATGACACCTCTATCCTACAATGGAAGTATCTAACTGAAGAAAATACAGTAAACATGACATATCTGCTAACCAGGATGCTTAGGATATAGGGAACTCTGGATATCTGAAATTTCTAGTAGAACTTCTAGTTAGAGGTACACATTCTCCATTCTTTGATACAATAAATACATTTTAAATAATTTACTCTGAGAATAAAGATGTACAGATACTGCAGTGTGATGTATCATAGCAATGACTTCATGCACAGTGAAGAGCTGACATGCACATGACACACCTCTCAGGCACTGGGAGCCAGTGGAGAGCATAACGCCATTTATGCCACTTTTTGAAAGTTTGGCAGGGTCGCGCAATCAGTCATGCTTAAAGGGTGATAATGGATTTTTTTTGCTGGGTTTCTCTCCTTCCCTCCCTTCACACCCCGATCTCTGCTTTTGCTTCCTGTGATTGCACTCATGAACAAAAATATAGCACATAAGCCCTTCTCGGGTCTGCTTTCTGGGAAGCCCAGGCTACAACAAAGAATGCAGAAAACGAGTGGTTCTCAGTGGCCTTTGGGTAGGGGGGTGGTGTGTGTGAGAGAGAGACGGACGGAGACAGAGAGAGAGAGAGGGAGAGAGAGAATTTCGTAGGGAACTGAGAGAGAACAATTTTTTTCCTCCCATTTGGCCCACTGCATCTTTCCCCTTTCCCCTCTGTTATTAGTCAGGGTCCAATCAAGAAGGAGAAACACCAGTTGTTGAAACAGATAAATCTTAATAAAAAGATGTGTAAACTAGTAAAAGGTGGTCAACTTGGAAAAAAACAAGATGAACACTAAGGGGTTTAGAAGTAGCACATTCATAGAGCAAGAAGAAGAAGGAACTAAGAACTTAACCCCCTGCAAGAGGAAAAGTCATCCTGACTGTGGCAAAGACCCTTGCCAGAGGGTGTGGGCCACAAGTGGGCTGTAGCAGCACCCTGTCAGGCACTGGAGAAACTCAGCAGAGGCTGTAGATGGGAGCTGGTCCATAGGAATGGTCCCTGGGTAGTGAAAAAACTTGCTGGAGGGTACAGGCTGGCAGAGCTGGTGCATGCGAGATGCTGAGCTGAGCAGTGCCAGGCTTCCTTCACACTGCTCTGATGGCTCTGAGGGCACAAACGGGAAGGGTAACTCCTTCCCTCTGTTTGGCCTTGAAGTCTCATTCCACATCCTCTCTTTAAAAAGCCTAACATTAAGTCAGCTGAAAAGAGAGAACTGTCTATTCAGCTCCAGTATCAAGAGCAGAGCAGAGATAGATACGTTTGAAGTTGAGAGATAATAAAATGGTAACTGGCACATCCAGCTTCTCTGAGTAAACTTTAAACTCAAAAGCATGAAAAGCATTCATTCTATAATGGCAAGTTTAAAAATGGAAAATAAAAAATATGCTATATAAATAAAGTACCAGTGATTATTATTTGATAATGCAACTGTATTTTATTTCTCAGACTTATCTACTTTATTCACATTTTTTAAACAAAATGTACATCTATTTTTATCTGGAAAAAAGGGTTATTTTAAGAGATTTACAGGCTTGGCGTGGTAGCTCACGCCTGTAATCCCAGCACTTTGGGAGGCTGAGGCAGGCAGATCACTTGAGGTCAGGAGTTCGAGACCAGCCTGGCCAAAATGGTGAAACCCAATCTCTACTAAAAATACAAAAATTAGCCAGGCATGGTGGCACGCACCTGTAATCCCAGCTACTTGGGAGGCTGAGACAAGAGAATCGCTTGAACCTGAGAGGAGGAGGTTGCAGTGAGCTGAGATTGTACCTGAGTCCAGCCTGGGTGACAGAGAAAGACTCCATCTCAACAAACAAACAAACAAATAAAAAATATTTTCATTTATTACAGATGTACTGAAATTCTTTTGTAAACATGCAATTCATTATTAAGCAAACATACCAGTACGTTTGAAAGGGGTGTATATACATCCATGGGTCTAAAGGACAGTGTTTTTGAGGACACGCCAAGCAGGCTTCAGCTGGATTATCCCAGAGTCTCTGCTCCTGGTAAGCTGGGCCAGCGTTCACCCTTAAGCTCCTTGTCCACCTCCCACACTAATTACATAACATAAAAGGCACGAAGCAATAGCTCTCACTCAACAGTCAGAGCTACCGATACTAATGCCCTTGTAAATTGTTTGATGTCTTGAACTCTAAAATCTGTTTACCTAGATCTTTGCAACCTGCTTGTCTTTGCTTTGGCTAAAAATTCCTCAATTCTGTAGCTTCTTTTTTTTTTTTTTTTTTGAGATGGAGTTTTGCTCTGTCACCCAGGCTGGAGGGCAATGGCATGATCTCGGCTCAACTGCAACCTCCCCCTCCTGGGTTTAAGTGATTCTCCTGCTCTGCCTCCCGAATAACTGAGATTACAGGCGTCTGCCACCACCCCAGGCTCATTTTTGTATATTTAGTAGAGACAGGGTTTCACCATGTTAACCAAGCTGGTCTTGAACTCCTGACCTCAAGTGATTCACCCACCTCGGCCTCCTCAAGTGCTAGGATTACAGGTGTGAGCCACTGTGCCCAGCCCGAATTTTGCATCTGCTTTCCTATCATTCCTAGGGAGCTTACCTGATCTCTCACCAATCTCCCCAGGCTCTGAAATTAAGCAACAGCAATATCAAATGACATGTAGCTTCCCAATGCCCTGTCTTTCCCATTTTATTCCTCAATCTTTTCCCCACTCCTCTGGTCCTTGGTTCAGGACTCAAGATTTTTGTCCATGCCAGTCCCCTGCCGAACTGACCTTCCCTTCCTTTCAACCAGCTACCCCGGATAGTTCTTTAAGAGTCAGTTCAGGTGTCACTTTTCTAGAAAAACACCATCTGTAAACGATCCTTTGGGGCTAGGGGAGGGACAGTCGGAGGTGGGAAGGTTGGGGAGAGATAACATGGGGAGAAATGCCAGATACAGGTGACAGGGAGATGGAGGCAGCAAACCACCTTGACATGTAAGTACCTATACAATAACCCTGCATGAGTTGCACATGTACCCCAGAACCTAAAGTATGATTAAAAAAAGATCATTTGTATACTTTTTTGCATAGTGTATTCTACATTATTTTGAAATCAATGGATTAGGTGTCTTGCCTTCTGGGAAGATGTGCTCTGAAAGTGTGTCCTCAGAGCTTCCTCTTGGCATCCTCAGTATTGAACACAAGCTGGCACAGATTGGGCATTCAACAGCTGTTGGCAGAACAAAAATTTCTCCAAATCCTGCCTTCCTAGTCCCTTTCCTGCCATGTGCACCCTGGCAGGATAGTGCCTCTGTCAGAAGGAGAACCCTGTGCCAGAAGAGCCAGGGGAGGACGTCCTACATTCTGGTGCTAATGGCAGCTCCTTGTTCTCTTCATGAAGCTTATATCAATGTGTGTTAGGCAGATCTGTAGAAACACATAACTGCTAAAAACAGATTTTCATTTAAAAGTACATGAAGAACAGAAAAAAAGCAAATGGCGCTCATTCAAAGCACTGTAGGTGATATTTACAGGCTCCATCTGACGTACTTGAGGAGCCAGGGGAGTGAGTGGGGGTGTTATTTCACAGCCATGTCCAAATCTCCCTTCCCTTGCACTTTCACATACTCTGCCCTCGGGCACACATAGTTATCCATCTATCACTTTCATCAAAAATACATATGAACAGGTGAAGCTGAAATGAGATCATATGCCTTGAGTTCTCATCACCGTCCCCTCCATTTCCCACACTAGAGACATCATTGCTCACACAATGGTGCATGCCTCCCTGGCTTCCACCCAAATGACAAAACCCATTCACATATGTTAGCTCATCCGATCATCACCAAAATATCACATGGGTAAGCAAGATTCATTGATCAGGTTATTAGGAACAAGGACCAGGGTGGATGAATGTCACAGGCAGGCAGCGTGTTCATAGTACCCATGGTATGAGCTGGTGAGCTTGCAGCTTCCCCTTTATCTGTGTTTGCTTCTCAGGAAAATCTCCTTCATAGAGCCATAGTCTGCTCCTAACATCTGCTGACACGTGACGCCCAATAGGTGCTTAATGAATAAATGAATGAATAAATGAAAACTGGTTTCTCTTTAAGTACCTTCTAACTAGGTATATCAGGTCAGCCTGATGGATATAAACCCTGGAGAAAAGACTTTTTAAACCTGTGCAAGCTCATAGCAGAGGATAAAGGAAGCCAGAGAAACACATTCAACTGAGCCAGGTACAGCCTGTCCTACCAGCTGCTTCCCGCCCTAGATCGTTCAATCCCCCTTCCTCCCGCCATAACTGAAACAGTTCCTGGATACCCTTAATGTCAGACTCTAAATGTGAAGGTGACATCTTTTCTAATTGTCTTTAGGGCACCCCATGTGAGACCCATGCCAGGGGAGCTTTTGTCATTCTCTAAAGAAAGGACAGTAGAATGCAAACTGCCTAGAAGCTCACCAAGCATTTGAGGGGTTTGCATTCTACTGTTCTTTCCACCTTTGCTTGTTACTATTGTAGGGAAATTTAGATTTCCAGGCCTACAACTGGCTAGTCTTGCTTAATGGAATGTAAAATCCTGTTTCTAAGGTGATTATGATTATTCAAGATCTTTGTCCATTAAATGGGGGATTCTGATCTTAGAAAGAACGAACCTGGGTGCAGAGGTTCATGCCTATAATCACAACACTTTGGGAAGCCAGGCAGAAGGACTGCTTGATCCCTGGAGTTTGAGACCAGCCTGGACAACATGGCAAAACCCCATGTCTGCAAAAAGTACAAAAATTAGCTGGGTGTGGTGGTGCATACCTGTAGTCCCAACTACTCGGGAGGCTGAGGTTGGAGAATCACTTGAGCCTGGGAGGTTGAGATTGCAGTGGGCTTTGATTGTGTCACTGCACTCCAGCCTGGGCAACAGAGTGAGACACTGTCTCAAAGAAAAAAAAAAAGAAAACAAAAGGAAAAAGAAAGAGAGGAAGACAGGAAAAGAAGAAAGAAAGGAAGGAAGGAAGGGAGGAAGAAATGAAGGAAGGGAGGGAAAGGAAGGAAAGGGAAGGGAAGGACAGGAGGGAAGGAGAAAGGAAGGGAGGGAGGAAGGAACAAAGGAAGGAAGGAAGGAAAAGAAAAGAAAGGAGGGAGGGAGGGAGGAAGGAAGGAACAGAGGAAGGGAGGGAGGGAGGGAGGGAGGAAAGGAGAAAGGGAAGCTTTTTCTAGAGCACGAAGCTGGCCTTCAGTATCCTAATATTCTGTCATGGAATATCTTGAGGATTGAAATGGATCTCATGGGGGGACTAGTGATGAATCAATGGAATGTTTTTAAGAATCATTGCTGGGATGATTAGCTGTCAGAATGTTACCAGTATGTGCAATCACCTTTGAAAAAATATTGGAATATGAGATGAACTGCATACTCAATAAATGCATACATAATTAAAAATACTTAATATTTTAAAATAATTAAGTTGGCATCAGGCGTCGTTACTATTGACTTTATCTGGTAGAAATTTCAAAACCATGCGGATAACTTGAAAGTCAGCCTTAGACGCGAGCTGGCTGTCGTCACACGACATGCATGGGTCACATTTTCCCTCTGCATAAACGAGAAGCTCCTGCTGGGCTCTCCCACTGTCTTCTGGTGTCTTTTCCACTTCTGCATCTTTGGCCACTGTCCAGTACAGAATAAAAAAACTTAATAAATGGATATTGATTCTTAATAAATAAAGAACAATGAGTCTGAGATTCCAGTTCGAACATGGCTGCTGAGTTTCTACGCCATTTTGAGAAGATCCCTTTACATTTCTGGGCCTCAGTTTCCTTATTAGTCAATGGAAAGGGATAATTGGCTGAGATTAATAGTAACTAACATTGCCTGATCTTTTCTTATGTGACTGGCATTGTTCTCATTGCTTGCCTGCATTAGCGTATTTAATCTTCACGGTGCAGTCCCCAGGGATTCTCTCATTCAGGTCACCTCACTCACCGCTCTGGAAAAAGCACCACACACGTGCCCCAGGGGTCTGTAGGAATGTTTCTAGGAGGAGCCAAGTATTTCTCACTGAAACATACATTGATTTCAACCAGGTCATTTTGGGCATGGAGTCTTATACGCTAGATTAGCCAACTGGAAAATTCTTCTGTTTGCCTGTTTCAAATTGGTTTCAGTTTTCTCTTATCCAATAAAAATTATAGGCAGTCGAAGTGTGTGGGGAGAGCAGTGGGAGAAAACAGCAAAGAAGAGAGAGATGGCCATAGCTGGTCTCTGTTTCATTCTGCGAGGTTGAAGGGAGGCAGAAATCCAGAAACCCACCTGATGGAGACTCCACTCGGCCCCTGATGATACAAGTACATAACCAGCTGTTGTAATTGGCAGCCCTAAGATGAATTACTTCACCCGCTCCCTTGCTGGTGATGACCTCCAGGCTAACAGCTGTGGGATGTGCCCAGAAGGGACGTGGATTAAAGAAGATGCCATTCCCAAGCTGCCTTGAAGAGACCGGACCTTGGGCTCCATCCAGCCGTCTAGGAGAGTCAGGCAGGTCCAGCTTCCCTCTGACTGGGCGGTCTCAAAACTGAGCTACGAACCAAAAATAATTTTTGCCTAATTTGAGAAGAGTCGGCATCCTTGAGGAGTCCAGAAATGTTCTGTTTCTTCTCAGTCCTGCACCATTTCCTCAACAGCCTTCTAAAACATGCTTGAGGCTGCTGGGAGAAACGGTGGGGGGAACACGTCTTCCTTTCACGGAACTTTCAACTAATTGGGAAGAAGATATTTGTATAGTGAGTTCACCGGGAAGCCTACTGTTGGAATGCTGAACAAATTTTACACGCACTGCTTTAATATTTGCCATGAAATTCTTGGCCAAATTCAAATGAGAGACCGTCACTCTCCTCAGGCCCCTCTTTCATGTATGAAGAATAAATTTATTTCTTTTTTTCCTCTATTTACTGAACCAGAAGCTATTCTGGAGAGAGCCAAGATTAGTTGTCAGGCACCAAGATACAGATTCAGACAGAAGCAGATGATCGTGGTACATACTAGTAATAGCTATGACACCATCAGCAACTTCCTTGCTATCTAGAAATGACATTTTCCTCACCTATGAACTCACCCCAGTATTTTCCACAATTAAACAGAGAATGAAAAAAGTTAACAACATATAGGCTTGTTTTGAAGATTAAACAAGCTATGCATGAAAAGCATCCAGCCCAGTGCCCAGTACACAGAAAACAGTCAATAAATCATAGCTGTTTATCATTCATCTCTTCAACTTCACCCAGCCTCTCACTCCTGCTGGCATGGGACCTGGTGGCTTGGCTGAGAAGGTTCAAAATGTCAAAGTCAAAGTGAAATTGATTTGCTTTCCATATTAAGTACAAACACTTCAAATGGAATTATACCTTGCAGGACATTCAGAAGACAACTCAGTACATTGCTATGGTTTGAATGTTCGCGTCCCTCCGGGATTTGTGTTAAGATGTAATCCCTAATGCGATAGTATTAAGGTGTGGAGCCTTTGGGAGGTGATTAGGTCACAAAGGATCCACTCACATGAGCAGGATTGTGCCCCTTCAAAAGGGCTTCAGGGAGCCCGTCTGGCCCCTTTCCTGCCTTCCGCTCCTTCTATCATGCGAGGACACAGTGTTCATTCCTTCTTCCCTTACCTAAGGCTACAGCAAGAGGCGCCATCCAGAGCAGAGCTGGAATCTTCACTAGACACTGAATCACAGGCACCTTGATCCATCATGCACTTCCAGGCCTCCAGAGCGATGATAAATAAACTTCTATTATTTATAAATTACCAAGTCTAACTAAGACATACATTGTACTTCTGTATTGTTCTATACTGACTCATATTCCAGTTATGGCCTTCCTGGATTTTTCACAGGACATACAATTCTAAATCCCCTCTCTCACTGTGAGACTGTGAAAATGAGCCTCAACTACCAGCATGGAGAACATGGTCCCACTTCGTCCTTTTTGCCAACACCATCTTGCTTCTAAGATCAGCTTTCTCTGAAACAGGGTAGTTCTGAGGCTTTGGGGGAATTGAGGTGATTGCCTTGGAATTATTTCCATGGTCTAACTTGGAAATCAGAGATAACTAGGTCGGAGTCGGGAGCAATTACAGTTTTGGGAAAGAAGGTTTGATATCTCTACAACGATACTGTGATTGCTTATGCAAGGGGATTTCCCCCCTCCCTCCCTCTCTGGTGGATGCAAACTCTGGAGAAAAGAATTTCTAAATCTGTACCAACGAGGTATAGCTGGGAACATGAAGAGTCAAACCCACTCTCAATTTGGGAAGTAAAGTATGAAAGGCAAGCTCCCAGAGGTTCTCGTCTCTTATTTTGGAACTGCTTGTGCCTCATACAGATGGCACTGGACTCAACTTACTCTGTTTCTGCACTAGAAATGTCACAAGACAACATGACTTGATCAGTTGGCAAATCCCCCCAAAATCAAAGGAAAACTGGAACATACAGAACACAGAGCTCCATATGTTAAATAAACAGGTGGCAAAACCTCCCCATTCTTAGCCCTCATAGCTTTCATCATAAAGTAGGGAGTTCCAGATTTCTCAGAGCAGCGATCCACAAAAGAATAGGTAAGACACTGGGCGTGGTGGCTTACGCCTGCAATCCTAGCACTTTGGGAGGTTGAGGTGGGCGGATCCCTTGAGTCAGGAGTTTGAGACCAGCCTGGCCAACATGATAAAACCCCATCTCTACTAAAAATACAGAATTAGCTGGGTGTGGTGGCAGGCCCCTGTACTACTAGGGAGGCTGGGGTGGGAGAATTGCTTGAACTGAGGAGGTGGAGGTTGCAGTGAGCTGAGATCATGCCACTATACTTCAACCTGGTGACAGAGTGAGACCTCATCTCAAAAAATAAATAAATAAAAGGAATAGGCAAGATCTTAATTTAAACCTTAATTCCCATGCTTTCATATTACCAGGTCCTTTTCCTTCCCAGTGAAATAAAAATACAGAAACCACTTCCCCTAATAGTTCCCGCCTTCACACTCATTTGCCACAAGGGTGGCATCAATCATTGTACGAAGAGCAACCCAGGGACTTGTCAGCCACAGAGGGGAGGTGCCAACTCGGCTTCCACAGCCAGACAGCTGGAAGTCACCCTCCGAGGGCCGAGTTAGTGCACAGTGCCCTGTCTGGACAACTCCATCCGTGTTCCCGGCTCTGCTGAGGCACCCCAGGTGAAACCAGCTGGCAGCCCAAGCTGGCCCCCTCAGAGACCCCCGAGCTCAAATCTGAAGGAACCCAGGCCTCTCCTGCTGGCTGCCCTGTCCTCTTCCCACTCCTGGGAGCCACAGAGGTGGGGCTGGGTCTCACAACTCCCGGTAGGAATCTTTCCAGAAGTACTTGCGTTTACTGAGGTCCCACTCATCTTCATTGCCCACCCCTTCCTTTTCAGTGCACTGGCTTTTTCTAGGCTGTCCCAGGTGTCTCTGTCATTATGCCGTTGAATTGAGTGGATCAGCAACAAACATCTTAGCACAGATTAAATCAGTGTGCTACTCTTCCCAGATGTTTGCATTTTAAAGGAGATACAAAGAGTAAGGTACCCAAAAGAAAGGTGGACTTTCAGACCGTGGACCTTAGATGGAGTGGAGCTCTGAGCAGAGGAGCCCTTCTGATCCCTGCATAAAACCTTTCCATGTAGACAGTTGTCTCTTCTGCCATATGAAGGGTAGTCATTTCCTAGCAGAAGAAGTGAATGAAGACCAATCCTCCACAACGTGAGGCAGTGTCAAATAAAGGGAGTGTCTTTTTTTTTTTTTTTTTTTGAGATGGAGTCTCACTCTGTTGCCCAGGCTACAGTTCAATGGCACAATCTCTACTCACTGCAACCTCTGCCCTGGGTCAAGTGATTCTCCTGCCTCAGCCTTCCTAGTAGCTGGGATTACTGGCACACGTCACCACACCCAGCTAATTTTTTTGTATTTTTAGTAGAGGTATGGTTTTACCATGTTGGTCAGGCTGGTCTTGAACTCCTGGCCTCAAGTAATCTGCCCGCCTCAGCCTCCCAAAGAGCTGGAATTACAGGCATGAGCCCACCTGGCCAGAAGTGTCTTAAGATGCTATTTTTATTTCATTGTTCCTGTGTCATCATATAGGTCCATGGGGGTACTGCAAATTGATACATGAGGTGCTAACTAATCTGAGGTGATACTTTTGAGTTATCACCTCAAATTGATATATGAGGCAATAATTAACCTGAGTTCTTACCCCAGGACCAAGGGCAAGTCACCTGATATGTCATGACTACCCTGAGTCTCAGTTTCCTTATCTGCACAATGGGCCAACAACACAAAAAGCCTCACTAAGACACTAAGAGACTTGAATGTGATAATTTATATAAAAGTGTGTTGTAGGCCAGGAGCAGTGGCTCATTCTTGGAATGCCAGCACTTTGGGAGGCCGAGGTGGGTGGATCACATGAGATCAGGAGTTCAAGACCAGCCTGGTCAACATGGCAAGACTCTCTCTCTACCAAAAATACAAAAATTAGCCGGGCATGGTGGCATGTGCCTGTAACCCCAGCTACTCAGGTGGTTGAGGCACGAGAATTGCTTGAACCCAGGAGGCTGAGGTTGCAGCGAGCTGAGATCGTACCACACTGCACTCCAGCCTGGGTGACAAAGGGAGACCCTATCTCAAAAAAAAAAAAAAAAGGTACCTGTAAATTGAAAAGCACTCTAGACATGGTATGTGGTGTTATCATCAAATTCATAAGTGATTTGACATTGAATGGTTTCTGAGTTTTCAGCTATGGATGTGAATCTGTGAAACACACCGAGTGGGGGAGAGTCAGGAAGAAGGGGAGAGGCTGTTTTACATACAGGGGAATGGTAAGAGCGAATGAATCAGGGACTTCAAGTATGTTTGTATTTCAGCCACAGTAAGAATTAAGTTGTATCTTATTTTGACAGAGAAAAAAAAAAGACTTGCATTTTAGTTAAATCACTTTTCCTTGGTCCCAAATCAACGCTTTAGAGCTTACTGAACGCATATGCTGACGGTGCATTATTTTATCAGAAGGGAACACACATCCCTCTCCATGCGTAGCAAGAGACGCTGTCAAGTCAAGTGCCAACAGCTGGCTCTGCAGATGTCATCAACAGCTGGATTCTGTCATTCCAGGATGCATGAGTCCCAGTTCCTCTTCCTTTCTCCTTGTTTGTACAAATTTTGATGTCTATGTATAAAATTATTTTACCTTCCTGGTTAAACTCATTTTGCAATTACACCGAGATGTATCCAGTCACTTTTACAAAATTAGGTTCAGTTTGCTCAGAAATTTGAAATTTAACAGGAGCACTTATATCAAGTCCTTAGTAAGAGAAACCTCAGCTGAAGTCACGATCCAGTTTGCTAATCACTTCTGGGAAAAGATCTGAATAATATGTCAGCCAGCTAAATCATTTAGCCCCCACAGAGATATTTCAGCAGGAAATCTGTAAATAAAATGAAAATTCAATATTTCATAGTGTATTTGTCTTAGAACAGGTCTATACAGCAGAGCCATGACTCCATAAATGTAGGAAGGCAGCTTAAAGATGGAAACAAAGGAAGATGCCTGTCATAGCTGAACTTCATCTGTAAATATGTTGACTACTATTCAGGTCTGGCCAATCGACATCATCTCTCTTTGGATGTCTGTTTCATCCATCACAAAAAGTACCTAACACAGCAGTATTCATAGGCCCCATTCAAAATGAAATCCAAACACCAAACAGATTAGAGCAGCCACTGACTTAGACAGACATGCTCCCGGGAAGAATGTGTTAGAGTGACTACCTACAGGGCAAAGTCTTGGCTGTGTGTATGCTAGGACCTGACTGTGTGTATTTGTTAAGTGAATGAACGTTCATAAGCTGTGGTTTTTTGCCTGGACACCGATGGCTAGTGGACACTATTTACTGAAGGGATAAAAGGGGCAGGAATGAAACAGGGATATTCAGGTGCTCTCCCATCCAGGGAGATTACCCATAAGGTAGGGCCTGCCTGTTCTGCCCATACCTTCTGCTCACTCAACCCAACAGAGAGAGTTAAGGAAGAGGCACATGTGAAAAGTACTATTCAAAATCATCATACTGGGGCCTCTCCACTAAAAAAAAAAAAAACAGCAGAGGTGGAGGGGGGTTCAGCTGTGGTTTGCATGGGATCACCTGATCTGTTTTAAATACAGTCAACTCTTAACCGTCTTATGTGGATGATGATCACAGTGCCTTTCTCTTCTCCAGGACTAACCTGTTTATCTGAGCTGTCTGCAAGCAGGATCACCACCTCTGCTGGAAGCCACAGCATGTCACCTTACCGAAGATGCAGGTGAAGCATTTAGATCGAACACATCCTATGGTGGAGGCACCAGCTGCAGTGGTTCGGTGCTGCCTTGGTTGGACAGTGGAACTTTTGAAATCAAAATACTTAGCAGGAGCTCACAATAGTACAAAATGCTGGTGCTCTGACCAGAATGCTTCAGATTCCTTTTTACTGCATGGTGTGTGTGTGCACATGAGACAGAGACAGAGACAGCGATACAAATATACATAGAGACAGAGATACACAGAAGCACAGACAGAGAGACACACACAAAGAGAAACAGAGAGAGACATACACAGAGAGAATAGAGAGAGAGAGCAAGAGAGACAGAGAGAAAACGAACCTTCAGGCTGTCAGGTTTCACTGTTGCCAGCCACCACCTTCAGCTTTTCTGGGGAGACTGCCCTCAGCCTGCATGGCTTCGTACTGGAGAGCCGGCCCTGTCTAGGCATTTAGACCTTCCTGGGGCAGCTCTTGGCCGATAGATAGATGAAGAGATGGGTGTGAAAGCTTCAGCTTCTCTGCCTCAGGTTAGTACAATTCTGAGACATTAAGTCACACATGAGAGGTCCCCAGTGGTATCAGGTGGAAGCTGCTCTCCGCAGGACTTTGCCTGGATTGTGCCTCTGTCTGGCTTCCCCCACCCTCCTGAAAGAGTGGAGACTTCCCTCAGTCACCATATGAGGCATCACTCATCCCAGCATGGAGTGGAGGACAGCTCATCGGTCCCTGAGTTAGGTGTTGAAAGTCTGGCATCTTCATTCTGTTGTGGTCCTTGGGCATCTGGGGCCGTAGACCCTCTCCACATTCAAATGTAAATGAAACAAGATATTTAAAAATCATTTCCATTGCATGCTCCTATGTGAATCCATAGTAGTAAGTAAGGTCATAAGAAACAATATGTGTACCGAAGAGGACTTCCAGACAGGGTCTTAGTCAAGGGTCTAGAAGCAGGTATTTCGACACTGCTCAATGATTTTGCCAGCTTTGCGTTCCTCAGCCCAGCAGGAATTCCCTGTAGCTTGCACCATGGAACTCATTGTTCCCAGGCTCTTCCCTCCTGAATTTGGTTCCGATCCACACTCGTAGACCAATTCCTGTCTCCTACACCCTCAGCCCCCAACTGGGCTCCTTCTTTCCCAGTCTCTTTATTCTTTGGACCTGACACACAGAAGAATTCCTGCTTCCACTGACAGTTCTAGACCTCTGCTCAGCTCTGTAGCTCAGCATCCCTTGGAGGAATATTCCTCCTGGTTTGGATATTGGGACTCTCCTACTCTAGAATGGAACGACCAGGATTGTTTACTCTTTCAAGTTGCATTTGGCCAGATTAGTGAAAGGCTATGCCCTTCTGTGCCTTTCACAGCACTTTCCTGCATTTGGCATACTGTATATTTCAGTTACTCATCTGTCCTTTCTCTCTCCTAGAATGCCCATGAAAGTACAATTATTTTAAATTTCTTTTGATGTCCTCTGTATCCTCACTTGCTGGCACATAGTAGATATTTGTTTTTTCTTTTTTCTTTTTTATTTGAGAAGGAGTTTTGCTCTTGTTGCCCAGGCTGGAGTGCAGTAGTACGACCTCAGCTCACTGGCAACCTCCACCTCCTGGGTTCAAGCAATTGTCCTGCCTCAGCCTCCTGAGTGGCTGGGATTACAGGCACTCACCACCACTCCTGGCTAATTTTTTGGATTTTTTAAGTAGATATGTGGTTTCATTATGTTGACCAGGCTGGTCTTGAACTCCTGAACTCAGGAGATCCACCCACCTTGGCCTCCCAAAGGGCTGGGTTTACAGGCATGAGCCACCATGCCCAGCCATAGTAGATGCTTAATAAACATCTTTAGAAATTATTTTTTAAGAGATTAGTAAATGAAGAAACATTCTTATCCTCTTAAGATCCTTTTTTTTTTTTTTTTTTGGAGCACGGTCTGTTTGGGGTTAAATTTTTAACTCAAATGGAATGATTACTTAGGTTCTGTTTTCCAACATTTCAAGACAAAGAAGAGAGCTGTGAAAGCAGAGAAAATAAGACACGCCTAAACAAAGCATACCCGTGTATTAGATGTAGTTTTCAAGATCAACATAAAGAAAATAAACAATGAGTGAAACAGCTTGGATCTGCGACAGTATTCCTTAAGAGATGATGCAGTCCAGGTGAAAAGCGTGTGGAAACTAACTGCTCTTAGCAGTCTGGCATCTCGTGCTTTCTCTTACGCAAATCATTAGATATAAAAAACACATCAGTGCTCTGTAGAAAATGTAGAGGAGAAATGACTCATTCTGATGGCAAAGGTTGTCTAGGTGCTTGCCACTGTAGCCTCTATTCCACACATTTAAGGGTTAATAGAAAATTGAGCGAGTTGACCTTCATCCATGCTCCTTTGGTGGGGTGCACGATGGCAGATTCTTGTCTTTCATTTCCAGCTTGTCTCAAACATTCGCTGTTGACAATTCTAGATGGAATGGCCAATCCGAGCTGCTGGCTGGAGGCTCCCAGGCAAGCTGAGCTATATAACACCAATAGCTACATGAAAATGTTCAGCGGCTCTACTCTAACCATTGGCTGAGCAGCGTGTACCATATCAGACCAACACTCACATGCTATAAAAACTGGGTACAATTAGAAAGAAGCAAATAAAACCAGTTGCGTTAAGGTATCAGAGTACAACCAAGGCAGCAGGGCTAGAAGGGACGTGGAAACACCAGCAGGGGAATTTTACAGTGATACAGGGAAGGGAATAAAGCCAATAAGCGTGCCTTATTGTGTAGTTACCGCAGCAGGCAATCGCAGCTCTGTCCTGCTGGGGAACTCTGAGAGTCTGCATGGAACTGACCTATCCCAAATAAGGAGCAAGGGATCTGGGTTTTTATCAATCAGATTTACCTACTGAATGTTGCTTCTAGGGTTGTCTCAGTCAGTTCAGGCTGCTAGAACAAGATATCACAGACTGGGCGACTTCAACAACGTGCATTTACTTCTCACAATTGTGGAAGCTGGAATTCCAAGGTCAGGTGCCAGCAAGGTTGAGTTCTGGTGAGGGCCCTCGTCCTGGCTTATAGACAGCCACCTTCTCCCTGTATCCTCATCTGGCAGAGGGAGATATATACATACATATCACCTTTCTCATGTCCCTTCTTATAAGGGCACTAATCTCATTCATGAGAGTTCTACCCTCAAGACCTAATCACCTTTGGAAGGCCTCCCCAAATATCATCACATTGGGGATTAAGGTTTCAACACATGGATTTTGCGGGGGACACATTCAGTTCATACCGCGGAGAAATGAATGCTTGAAAACCACACGGTATGAACTGAACATTTGTGTCCCCGCCAAAATCCATGTGTTTTTCTGATTCCATGGATTTTGCCGGGGACACAAACTGAATGCTGTGATACCTCTGGGCTCGTGTGGGCCAAATACTCAACCGTGGCTACATAAAAGTCCCTCAGCAGAGAGATGCCTGTGTTTTCAGCAAGCCACTTCCGGAGTGTTGAGGTAAAGGCCAGGAGTATATGGTTAGAGTTAGTGTCTGCTGCACCCTTTGACCCAGTATTTCTACTCATCGATATATATACTCAACAGAAATGCATCTCTCTGTGCCCCAGCTATAAGAACATGCACAGGGACACAGCTATAAGCATATGCACAATAGCTCCAACTGAAAGCAACCCAAATAACCATCAGCAGTTCAACGAATAAAGACAGTGTGGTGACTGTTTGCAATTTCCACTGCCCCAATGCTGCTCCAAGCTACCATCATCTCTCACTTGAAGCACTGCGGCAGTCTGCTAACTTGTCTTCCTGCCTCATTTTTGCTCCTTATAGTTCTTTCATTGAGCAGCTGGAGTAATCTTCCTAAAGCATAACTGAAATGATATGATATTCCCCCTACTTAAACCCCTCGAATGGAGTTTCGCTTCACTTAGAATAAAGCGCAAACTGTGTCATGTACCCTGCCCATGTCTTTGCCCTCCTCTCTGTCCTTCCCCTTCATTACGTTCAGCCACACTGGCCTTTCTCTGTCCCACAATGTAACCACACGTGCTCCACTGATCAGCTTCAACCTCGCAGTTTCTGCTCCTTGGAGGCTTCCCCAGACCCTGTCCACATGGCTACTTCCTTCTTGACATTTTTTATTGAGGGCTAACATACATACAGTAAAGTAAACAAATCTTAAGCAATGAACAGGCACAGCAGGACTTTAGGTAGAGGTGGCGGGGTCTGCTTTGAGTTTTAGAAGGATGGCTCCTGCGGCAGAGAGGGAGGAAAGGGAAATGGAGTGAGGAAGCCCTGATGAAGACAGACATGTTTTAAGGTGTTTGTCAGAAGTGAGACGACACATAATCAAGATCTGAACAAAGACACTGGCTACAGGAAAGGAAGGAGGAAGCAGAGATTCAAGAGAATCTACCTGGCTTCTTAGGCCATATGTGATGGCTATAGAGACTTCAACCACCTTATTGTAATCAGTTTATGGATTTACCCCAATCAAAGCACAGGAAACTCTCTAACTATAACTTGATTATAGTTAGTGTTTTTCACTATTTAGACTTGTGATTGCTTTTTCTTAGGAAGCCTAAGGTCTCGGCTATGTTAACTCTTTTTTTTTTTTTTTAACTCCCCTGCCTATTTAAAAACCTGATTATTTTGATGCACTACATTACTAATAATTCCTTCCTCCCCTTTGATCTCAGTCTTCCTCTTGCTTTTCCTAGCCAGAATATGAATAAAATATTGAGCTGCTGATTAATGACCCTATATGTGCCACTTTGAGATGTCTAAAGAAATTATCCAAATGGCCAGACAGCTCTATAATGTCACATTTAAATTAGAGGCTGAATCTTTAAAAGGCTGTCCTCTGTTGTAAAGGCTGTGTTATAAGGATGGTAATAAGACCTAATTTCCTTTTAAGAAAACAGGTGGAAATATTGCCTTTTAATGCCAAGAAAAGAGCATGAGATTCGCTGCTTAAAACAGGCAAATATGTAAGTTAATGCTTTGACTTCAGTTACACTTAGCCCCAGATTGAAAGTGTGTCTTCTCAAGAGAGTCTAAGAGTGGATGGAGATTCTTGCTTTTGTTTTAATTGCTTTTGTCCTGCTCTGAAATTATGTCACTTTCCCCCCTTTCGTTCTTTATGGGTATCTTATTGACATGGTATTTCTTCCCAGAGAGGGCACTAATAGTTGGCATTGAGTTTTTTTTTTTTTTTTTTTAACAGGAAAACATGCCAATGACCAAGGCTATAAGCAATGGGTAGCATCTTCTAACTGCATATGCCTGAGACGCTATTTGGAAATATGAACCAAAGCTCTTAGGTTCATAAAGAGGTCTCAGTCACCTTAATCCTGAACAATAACCAAAACTAATAATGGAAGCAGGAGTAACTGTACTAGAGATAGGAATAATCTGGCTGGTGTAATAAAGCGTTTACTATGTGCTGAGTTAATTGAGATTAAACACTACCCCCGTTTAATCTCAATTCCACAAGGCAGATATACTGTTATTATTCAAGGTCACAATACCGGAAAGGAGCAGATTGAAGACCCAAACCAATGTCTATCTGATGCCAACAACATGCTTTTTGCCACTGTATCATATTGCAAGCTGGGCTACTATATGGCTTGAATGTTCAGACTTACATGGCGTTCTCCATGTAAGTAGTATCTCAGATGGTTTAATCCACATTAAAAGGAAAACAAGCCTTGGTGCGGTGGCTCATGCCTGTATTCCAAGCACTTTGGGAGGCTTAGGCAGGCAGATCACCTGAGGTCAGGAGTTGAAAACCAGCCTGGCCAACATGGTGAAATACCATCTCTACTAAAAATACATAACTTAGCTGGGAGTAGTGGTGGGTGCCTGTGATCCCAGCTACTTGGGAGGTGGAGGCAGGGAGAATATCTTGAACCTGGGAGGTGGAGGTTGCAGTGAGCCACACCACTGCACTTCAGCCTGGGTGACAGAGTGAGACTTCGTCTAAAATAAATAAAAAAGAAGGAAAATGAACGCTATTTAGATCAGAATACATACTATAAACAGAATATCTGAATGTAGTGTCTGCATGGCCAACAGTTATGCACATCTTAAAATTTCCAGGGTAGTTCAAATTTATACTATTATTTGTCTGCATTTCCGTAAATATGATTCCACCTTTTAGACCACGTGTTTCAATTGTTGGATTAGACACAATGGTTTCAGTAACCACACTGATCTTTCTAAACACCAAAAGGGAACATTTGCTTTTATCTTCATATCCTTGTAAAAAAAGTTGATACATAATATTTGTATGTATTTATGGGGTACACGTAAGAATCCTCAGGACATAATGTTACTAAGCCCAACCAGCCTCCAGCCTCAACTGGTGCTGTGTCCGTGCTCCATCACAGAGGTCCCAGGCAACTTAGAGTGCTTTCAAGTTGTGATGCACTACATCATCCCAAAGCAAGTTTTAATATTATAGCAAAATTTCAAAGTCTCACCTTGAAAGTAATAAGCTATTTCCTTAAATGAAATTAAATCTTTTATGAAAGTGACAAAATTATTCTAAAGTTCATCTTGAAGAAAAAATGTATTGAGAGAAAAAAATTTTGGTATTTTAAAATGTATTTAAAACTTTTAATAATTGAAACAGTATGGTACTCATGTAAAAACAGATGGATATGAACTGAGATATATATATAACATAGATATATATATAACATATATAAATATATGTCAATATATCTATATCTATATTGAACATATAAGATGAAGGAACAGTCATACACCAGTGAGAAAGTGAAAGATTAACCCTCCTACATTATAAGAAAAATTGGCTTTAGGAAAAAAATGTTAGATCCTCATCTTAAACTATAGCCCTAAATATATTCCACTTGGTTTAAAAAGTATAAATATTAAAAACTTAGTTTTATTTTAAAATTTTTAAATAAAAAGAAAATATATGAAAATATTTAACTCAGATTGGGCAAGGAATTTTTAAGCACTAAAAAAAATGGATGAAATCATCAAGGAAAAAGCAAATGAATTTGACAACTTAAAAAATAAAAGTGTCTGACACTAAAAAACCAAATAAATACCCAAACACTCTAGAAAAATATTTGAAGCAAGCTCTGTAGACAGAATTAAAGTCTTTAGCATACTTTTTAAATTTTCAAATAACTACATTGTACCACAACAGAAAAAGGGCAAAATACATGAAAACTAAAAAAAGAACATTAATAAACTGAGCTATTCAATCTTACTTGTCATAGATTTATTTACCATATTAAAATTTAATGTCAAAATGAATGCAGTGAGATAGACATTCTCCAGCACATTAGTGGAAATCTATGTTCTTACTACCTTTCTATACAGCAACTTTACAAGAGTATTAAAGGCATTAAAAAGTTTACAGTCTTTGTCAAAATAATTTCAAGTCTAGCAATTTTGATAAAAATCTCATGCACAAAGGTATTCATCAAAAGATTATCTGTATCATTCCTGACTAAAAAGAATAAGGGCTCCTTGGAGAAATGTCTGATTCCAGAGCAGAGGCAGGACATACAAAAGAAGCCTGAGGCACATCGAACCAAAAAGCGAGGAAAACCAAAGACTAACAGAGGGACGCCAAGAGACGTGGAAGCCAGCTTGGAGGGGTGCCCAGTAGACAGCCTGAGCATCAGAAAGTTATTATCATTGATTGTAAAACATTAAAGAAAAACCCAAGTCTACAGTAAAAAGCAGTAGTGGCTAGGTACGGTGGCTCATGCCTGTCTGTAATCCCAGCACTGTGGGAGGCCAAGGCAGGAAGATCACTTGAGTCCAGTTGTTGGAGACCAGCCTGGGCGACATGGCGAAACCCTGTCTTTATTTTATTTTATTTTATTTTTGAGACAGAGTCACATTCTGTCTCCCAGGCTAGAGGCAGTTATTTGCATGATCTCGGCTCACTGCAACCTATTCTCCTGAGTTCAAGCAATTCTCCTGCCCCAGCCTCCTGAGTAGCTGGGATTACTGGAGTGAGCCACCATACCTGACTATATTTTTTGTTTTTTAGTGGAGATGGGGTTGCACCATGCTAGCCAGGCTGGTTTCAAACTCCTGACCTCAGCAAATCCACCTGCCTCAGCCTCCCACAGTGCTGGAATTACAGTCGTGAGCCACCATGCCCGGCCTCTATTATTTTTTAATTTTTATAAAAATTTAAAAAATAGTTAAATAAAAGAGAAAGAAACAAAGAAACAAAAATGTATTTATCCCACTCTTTAGTATTAAGAACATAAGAAGTAACCATTTATCCTGCATTTTGAAAGGGAAAATCCTTCTTTCCAGAGGAATGGCATCTATCAAATATAAGTAAAATGACAGAATTAGAAAAATTGCCATTTGCAGCTCCCAATGAAATGATTGGTTTAGGCAACAATCACCAGCCATGCTAAAACCACTGGATGGAAAATTGTTAGGAAATAGGATAGTCACTGTCATGTGGTACCAGGGAAGCATCCCACAGACTAACCGCAAAGTGAAAAAATACACCTCAAGTAAAGAAATCTGCTGGTTACCACCTTAGCCAAGTAATCAAACATTACATCACTGATCATGAGACAATCTGATGTTACATCCTTCTGAGAACGTAACCACCTATGAAGTGTCCCTGCCGAACTATTTACCTAAGTCTAATGAAGACATTAGACCTAACTTACAGTTTCAGGAAATCCAGGAATTGGAGGGAAAAGTTAAATGACACTCTAAGGGAACAATAAGACAAATCCAGAAAACGGAATGTTTTTCAAAACAATTGGCCTGATACCTTCAAAAAGTCACTAATAAAGCCAAAAAATGTGGGTCTATTCTAGACTAAAAGAAATTAGAGTTATAACAACCAAATGTACTTAATCCCTCTTGAGATTCTGGCAGATTAAAAAAAGTAACCTAGCTATAAAAACATTTTGGGGACAACTGGGAGAATCTGAACACAGACAACATATTAGATGGTGTTAGAGAATTCCCATTAATTCTCTTAGGCATAATGGTGTTGTGGTTATGTGTAGAATGTCTACTTTCAGGAGAGTTACACTGAAGTCTTTAGAAGTAAAATGTTATGTTTACAATTTCCTCATTGCTTCTTTTTACAACATATTTTTTAAAAATTTATTCTGCTTTGGCCTCCCAAAGTGCTAGGATTACAGGCGTAAGCCTCTGCCTCCGGCCGACAATTTACTTTTAAATGGTCCCACAAAACAGGAAAAAAAAAAAAAAAAGCCCAAACAACTCATTACATGTATCTATATCTATGCAGATCACACACACACAAAGAAAATATGGAAACATTTAAAATACATTTAAAATATGGTGTCCTGATGTGCATTGTACTATCCTGTCAACTTTTATGTTTAAAATTTTTCTTAATAAAAAGCTGGAGAAATGTTATTTAAATTAGAGAACACTCAGAGTTGATATTCTACAGCAATTAAACATATTTTCCACCAGGCGCAGTGGCTCACACCTGTAATTCCAGCACTTTGGAAGGCTGAGGTAGGCAGGCGGATCACTTGAGGTCAGAAGTTTGAGACCAGTCTGGCCAACATAGCAAAACTCCGTCTCTACTAACAACACAAAAATTAGCGGGGCATGGTGGTGCATGCCTGTAATCCCTACTCAAGAGGCTGAGGCAGGAGAATCGCTTGAACCTGGGAGGCAGAGATTGCAGAGAGCTGAGATCATGCCACTGCACTCCAGCCTGGGCGACAGAGTAAGACTGAGTCTCAAAAACAAAACAAAAACATATTTCCAAAGAATTTCCAAATACAAAGGCAAATAGCCAGTATGTGGTAGTAAGGAAGAAAAACAGGACGTGAAACTTTATAGATGGTATGTATAGCCTGACCTTATTTTTTACGGTTGTCCAGCACAGTGATTGAGCATATATAATGTGCCAGGAACTCTTCTAGGTGCATAAGAAGAAAACACGCCTTAATATTAATAGGATTGTCCCTGGCTGTGGTTATAGGAGATCCTTATTAGCTTCTGATACTTTTCCAAACATTCCAAATTATATTCAGTGAGTTTTACAGCAAAAGTAACACACAAGCATTTTATTTAAGAGCAGTCATCAGAAATTTAGTATGACTAATAGTTAATACTGACTGTGTCCTTGACAAGTGACAACCCCTCTTCTCTCTGCTCTACAGGGACAAATTCATTTTACCCTTCCGATAACTCTTTGAGGTATTATTGTCCCCATTTTACACAGATAGAAGCTAAACACTGAGAGGGCTGGTAATCTGCCCCAAGGAACACTTGGCAATGTTTGCAATTTAGATTGTCACACTGGGTGTGTGTGTAGAAGAGGGTGGTGATTAGGATAGAGGCCAGGGATGTTGCTCAACATTCTAGGATGCACAAGACAGCATCCTCCCTGCTTAGCTTATGAATAGCTCCAAATGTCAGTAGTGCTAAGGTTGAAAAACTGGTCTTAGGTCACTTAGCTGGTAAGTGGTAGAGCCCAGGCTTGAGGCCAGGCAACCTGACTTCCCAGCCCACACTCACCATCATCCCATACTGCTCTTCAGTACTCTGACATACTAATGTACTGCCATTAAGTGGTAGACTGCTTACTGAAGGTAATTACTGGTAATAATAATACTTGCTATCATATACTTTTGATACTTTGTGATGTATCAAAAATTTAAGGCAAATTATGAAAACAATATTATTTTTCTAAAAGTTCAAAGATACTTCCATCAAATTGACTAAAATGGCACTTGATGTAGTAAAAGGGTATTCTTAGGCAGTTAAGGTGAAAATTGGTGGAATTCATTTAAAAAGAAATTCTGTATTTTGGCAGGGCACAGTGGCTCATGCCTGTAATCCCAGCAGTTTGGGAGGCTAAGGTGGGCAGATCATGAGGTCAGGAGATCAAAGACTATCCTGGCTAACATGGTGAAACCCTGTCTCTACTAAAAATACAAAAAATTAGCTGGGCGTGGTGGTATGCGCCTGTAATCCCAGCTACTCGGGAGGCTGAGGTATGAGAATCGCTTGAACATGGGAGGCGGAGGTTGCATTGAGTTGAGATAGTGCCACTGCACTCCAGCCTGGGTGACAGAGCACGACTCCGTCTCCAAAAAAAAAAAAAAAAAAAAAAAAAATTGTGTACTTTCCATCAAAATCTTAAAATTATTTACAACATTTGATGCAGAAATTCTACTTTGGAGAATTTATTCTACAAAATATGACAAAATCCAGATGCACAAATACACACACACATATATATTTATACACATATATCTTTTTTTACTTTTTTCTTTTTTGAGACAGGTATTGCTCTGTTGCTGAGGCTGGAGCACAATGATGCAATCACATCTCACCACAGCCTCAACCTTCTGGGCTCTAGTAATTAATTCTCCCATCTCAGCCTCCTGAGTAGCTGGGACTATAGGTGTGTGTCACCATGCCTGGTTATTAAAAAAAAAATTTTAAATAACTATGCTGCCTGGGCTGGTCTCGAACTCCTGGGCTCAAGCAATTCTCCCACCTTAGCCTCCCAAAGTGCTGGGATTATAGGTGAGAGCCCCTGCAACCGGCCTTCTTCTACAAAAGTAGAAAAATAAGAGGAAAAGTTGTCTAAATGTTTAATGATAGAAGAGCTTAATGAACTGGGCACAGGTGCTTGAAAGAATCTATGTAAGGATGTGACAAACCCATGTTAGTATATTATGTGAACAAAAGAAGCAGGATACACAATCACGTACTTACATTTGCAACCATGTTAACAAGTAGCATCATTTAAAAGGAAATACTTCACTTGAGTTGCCGAACTATCCTAGTTAAGAGTGGTTTTTAACTTTTTTCCTATTATCTTCAAAATTGTCTGAAACGTAGCTATGCATTTTCATGGAGTAAAAATAATTAAACTATGTTTAGGTGTACTTAAATCCTGGGAAGATCCTATCTTTTTAAAAGGGAGTCTCTTTCTAAAACCTGAAATGCATGTAAACAAGCTTATGACCTAGATCTGAGCACTTTAATGATAGAAACAAATCTAAGAACAGAGCCAACAGTCATCTCAACACATTGTCTCTGTCGATATTAGCTGAGAAAATCTTCTCTCTGGCAATCTTAATGTCTCCTTCTCCCTCCATAATGACTTGATGCATAAAAATTAATCTTTTCCCTCCGCTTTGATCCCCAAGCTCCTTAGCGAAGATTCCGTCTTGTTCTGTAACACATGATGAAGCATTTTCCGTGTTATGATATGACAATGGCCCTACTGAGCACAACAATTTGAGTCTGAATGTGCCAGAGTCAAAGGAGAAATCTGAAGAGGTAATTCCACCTAGAACTATTTGGCAAATGCATAAAAAAGACACATTAACACAGTCTGAAAACTGTGCCTTTAACAATAAGAACACAAAACAGAGCTGGGAATGGGAGAGAGAGATGGAGAGAGATGGAGAAAAGGAAATACAGAGGCAAGATGCTCTGCTGGTTCCACCCCAAAAAATGCTGGTCATGTAGATCAGTTTCAGCCAAAAAAAAAAAAAAGCACTTTCAAAAACTTTCCATAGAAAAGATTGTTTGTCAAGGCCAGGCAAAAAACATTCTTTAATTAGTTTACTCAAATATTAAATCTGACATCTAGTATCTCAATATTAGCAAAAATGTGATAATTATAGCTGGAAGGGGTTTTTATTGAATGTAAATTCATGTATAACACTTTTAGCATATCTCACTCCCCATTGTTATCTCCCATACACTGTTCACACTTAACTGGAAGCCTTGGGCTCCGCTCTGAAATGTAATCTCAAATTCACAGTCCCCATATGCCCTTTTAATATAGTTGCAGTTCAGTAATGACCAAACAAAGGACATGCCAAGACTATCATCCCCAGGAAAGAGACAATCTTGAGAGATCCTGCCCAGCTCGGGGGCACCTGAGCTCCCAGGATGCCCAGGCTGCTGCACAAGATTTCTGTAGTCTGTATTCACTGGAGTCCCACATCACATCACTTCTCCAGAGGGAGGGCTTTTGGGCAACCATTTTGACCGGGTTGGCTGTCAGTGCAGAGGAGCAGCTTGCCAGCTCAATCTAGTTATTGGCTTGAAGGAGGAGGACAGAAGCAGGCAACATCTGTTGAGCCAAGTCTGTGCAAATATGCATTCGTTCATTTTATCCTTGCAGCATCTTTTTTTTTTTTTTTGGTCTTTTTTTTTTTGAGACAGAGTCTTGCTCTGTCGCCCAGGCTTGAGTACAGTGGCATGATCTCAGATCACTGCAACCTCTACCTCCCAGATTCAAGTGATTCTCCTGCCTCAGCCTCCTGAGTAGCTGGGTTTATAGGTGCACGCCACCACACCCAGTTAAGTTTTGTATTTTTAGTAGAGATGAGGTTTCACCATGTTATTCAGTCTGGTCTCAAACTCCTGACCCTGTGATCCGCCTGCTTCAGCCTTCCAAAGTGCTGGAATTACAGGCATAAGCCAGCACACCTGGCTGCAGCATCCTTGCCTTATAGAGAAGTGCTGGGACTAGGAGAGGTTAAATGGCATGCTCAACACCATGGCATTTGTGAGGGTAGGCACTCATGGCCTAGGCAGCATCTGAAATGAACACTGTGCCCTCTCTAGGACTTGCTGGGTTGAGAGTGAGGAGAGTGCATGGCCATATAGTGAACTGTGGACACCTCACCGCACCAGAGAACTAAATTAACAAGCACATGCTTATGTGTGGGCTGACTCATATACCCTTTTTCCCAAATACTGACATATTATTGTGAATTTTTATAATAATATTAAGAAGTGCTGACTTTTTTATCTGTTTGTTTGTGGTGACAGCCACCGAACAATCTCCTAGGATTGGAATCTCAGATGCCTACAAGGGTCATGCTTTTCTCAAGACATCAGGAAGAGGTGGGGACCACAGCAGCCCAGAGAGCAAATGCCCCTTCTAAAAGGACCCAGCTGTAGGAATGGTAGCTCCTGGCACTACGGGCAATTGCAAGCCTAGTGTATAGAGCTTTGGATTTTTTCCGAAGGATTCCAGAAACAAGGATTTTTATGCAAACTCTCCCAATTTAAAAACATGACAACTATTAAATTTTCTTTTCAATTATGTGAGCCAAATAAAGTATGTCCATGAGCTTGATTTGGTCTGAGCCTTCTTTATTTAAAATTGTTATTATTTATTTATTTTTTGAGATGGAGTCTCGCTCTGTCACCCAGGCTGGAGTGCAATGGTGCGCTCTCGGCTCACTGCAATCTCCGCCTCCTGGGTTCAAGCAATTCTCCTCCCTCAGCCTCCCGAGTAGCTAGGATTACAGATGCATGCCACCACGTCTGGCTAATTTTTGTATTTTTAAGTACAGACAGGGTTTCACCATGTTGGCCAGGCCGGTCTTGAACCCCTGACCTAGTGATCCACCTGCCTCAGCCTCTCAAAGTGCTAGGATTACAGGCATGAGCCACTGCCCCCGGCTTGGTCTGAGCCTTCTGCATTACAACCTCTGGTCTGTAGGATATGACGCACCAGAGACGATTTTTCCTTAAGAAGGGCCTGAAGCCAGCCTTCACAACAGTGAAGACACAGCTAACTCGCTCCTTCCACACACTCAGTGAGGAAACACCCTGTCCACTTCGGCAGTCTCTGTCATTTTAACAGTAGTATTTAAAGAAAGAAAATGATGATCAAAAACTCCATGTTAAATTATGTCTCAATTTCAAAATTAATGATCAGAGAAATGAGCAAAAGGTGAGAGGAATTTTACAGTTTAACCAAATAGAAAAACTAGCAAACAAACGAAAAGGCATGGATTGTTATTAAACAAATGCCTAACAAGAGTTCTGTTCCAACTACCAAGGAGAGGCCCATCACAAGGTTTCCTGATGGAATTATTTTTTCCAGAGACACTTCCCACTCTCCATCCTTTCCATCTCATTGCCATCTTGTTTGTCAGGACACTGATTTAGACATAAGACCAATTTCAGCTGCATTTTGTTACTAAAATCTCCCTCTTGCAAATGAGGAATTGAAACGTGGAACATAAGGCTGGGCACACTGGCTCACACCTGTAATCCCAACAATTTGGGAGGCCAAGGCAGGCAGATCACCTGAGGTCAGGAGTTCGAGACCAGCCTGGCCAATACGGTGAAACCCCATCTCTACTAAAAATACAAAAATTAGCCAGGTGTGGTGGCAAAAGCCTGTAATCCCAGCTACTCAGGAGGGTGAGGCCAAAGAATAACTTGAACCCGGGAGGTGGAGGTTGAAGTGAGCCAAGATGGTGCCACTGCACTCCTGGGCAACAGAGCGAGACTCTATCTCAAAAAAAAAAAAAAAAAAAAGTGGACATAACCTGGTGCCCCATTCATGCTGGGTCAGATACCCCAAAGTAGTCTTCAGACAACCTTGCTCTCTAGCAAGGAGAGTGCTGCCGTGTGGAAATATGCTTCAGAGAGAAGCATTTGAATGCATTTTTTTACTTATGTAAACATGTAGATGTAGGAAAATCTCACAGTGCTAAGAATTCAGTGCAGAGAACAAATTGTAATGAACTCACAGATATGGGAGAACACTTGGGAAAATCCTACATTATTAGTTTGCTGTTAATTTTAAAAATATCTCTCCAACTAAGCACTACCTTGATAAAAAAAATTCCAGGAGAAAAATAATTCTAGTAAAATAGCTCAGGCATATACATTTCTAAGTCTAGACACAACCACTTCGCTGCTATGTGTGGGAGGCAGGCTGTGGTGTTATGATATATACTGGGTTTTGTCCATGGTTTCTGGCTGATAGCCACAGCACTTGCAGTCTTTTGCTGTAATGCTGGGTGGGTGAGGCCGCAGGGACAGCCTCTGACCTCCTCCTGCCCTCCTTTCATCTGCTCCAAGGCAGGACTTAACTTTTCCCCTGCCTTTCTGATTGTGGGTCCTAAGACCCTCCCACGAGAGGGTCCCACCCCTCTATACCCTGGGGAAGAAATGCTCACATCATGAAGCTTCCCTAAAAACCCAAGATGGCTGGGGTCAGTGAGATTCTGGATAGCTGAATTGCAGGCTCCTGGAAGGCAGTGCCCAGGGAGGGCATGGACACTCTGGGCCCCTTCCTCCATTCCCCACCCTAAGCATCTCTTCATCTGTATCCTTTGCAATATCCTTTATAATAAACTGGTACACGTAGGCAAGTGTTTCCCTGAGTTCTGTGAGCTGCTCTGGCAAATTAATTGAAACCAAAAAGGAGGTCTTGGGAACCCCAACTTGAAGTCAGTTGGTCAGAAGTTCCAGAGGCCTGAGCTTGTGACTGGTGTGTGTTAGAGGGGGCCGGTCTTGGGGACTGAACGCTGAACCTACCAGATCTGACATCATCTCCATTGTCCCTTTCTGGACAGTGCCAGAAATGAATTAGAGGACACACAGGTGGTGTCCACTGCGTAGTTTGTGAGGAAAAAAACCTACACATATAGTCACAGAAGTGTCCTGTGTTGATTATTGGGATGTGAGGATAGAGGAAAAACATGGTTAGAGAGAGTTTTCCCTACACAGAAGCTGTCTTCTCTTTAGTTCGCCAGGTAGAAGCAAAGAATTCCATCGTCTGGGAAACTTGTTATCAAGTGCAAACCTTCAGCTTAGGTCCTTGATTCTGTAATCTGTCATTTCAATGGCAATGACATAGTTTGATTAAAAAGGCATGGAACCCAGCGAGAAGAGTTGTTCAGTTCCCCACTCTGCTGCTTATTTGCTCTGTGACCTTGGGCAAGGCCACGTGCATCAGGCTGTAATGGAGAACATGTCCCAGACAAAACTGAAGGGAAATTTCAACATCTACTCCACACTTACAGGCTGTGTGAACTTTGGGCAAATTCCTTAGTATCTCTGGGCTCATTTTCAATGTCCTAAAAGATGAAGATTTTAAAAATCACAAGAGCTGGCCAGGTGCGTTGGCATATACCTGTAATCTCAGCACTTTGGGAGGCTGAGGTGGACGGATCACCTGAGGTCAGCAGTTTGAGACCAGCCTGGTCAACATGGTGAAACACCGTCTCTACTAACAACACAAAAATTAGCCAGGTGTGGTCGCGCACACCTGTAGTCCCAGCTACTCAGGAGGCTGAGGCAGGAGAATCACCTGAACCCAGGAGGTGGAAGTTGCAGTGAGCTGAGATCGGGCCACTGCACTCCAGCCTGGGTGACAGAATGAGACTCTCTTTTAAAAAAATATATATCACAAGAGCTACCTTATCATATATATTCTCTAATTCAAAAAGTTCAGTACTAAGTGCATTACATATTTTATCTCCCTTATTAACAATTAATAATACTATATTAAAGTAATACTATTGATATTTGTGTCATTAATATATCAATAGTAATATTAATGATATTAATAATTATTAATTCATAATAGTCACTTCTGTGACTACCACCTGAGTGTCCTCTAATTCATTTCCAGCACTGCCTACCTGAAGATGATGTCAGATCCCACATGTTGATTGTTCAATCCCTAAGACTGGCCCCCTCTAACACACACCAGTCACAAGCCTGGGTCTCCAGAACTTCTGACCAACTGGCTTCAAGTTGGGGCTCCCATGACCCCCTCTTTGGGTTCAATAAATTTGCCAGTGCAGCTCACAGAACTCAGTATTATTCCTAATGATAGGAAGCCTTTTCGTCAACTAAAAAGATATATTCATGTTAATTATCACATGTAACAAACTTTTAGAAGCATCCAGAAGAGTCCATGGATTACAAACTCTTACCTCTCCCCTGTAATACCTGTATCAAAAATTGAACTATCCTTTACTCCAAAACTGCTACAGAGTTTAAAACATATGGACCTGGAATCTCTGGGGATTTTGGTGACCTTGATCGTATACCAAGGCATTAGTGAGGGACCGTGTGTCTTTTCCTAGGCCTGTTTTGCCCTGGCAGAAGGTACAGAAAGAAGACATGGTTCCCAAAACTTGGGGAGGATAGGCAGAGCAGACAACAGCCTGTGCCACAGAGAAGAGAGATAATATCTACATGTCCTGATGCAGAAATGGTGGTAGGGAGGGCTGCAGGCAAACTTGGCTGGTTTTCAGAATGGACTTCTCTTAATGGACACAAAGGAAGTTGTTAATTCTTAATAATAATAACAATAGCAGCGATTTCCTCAATTATGGTACATGGTGTTTCATTCTATCACCTAGTCTTGTGCAGCTGCAACACACCAGGACAATTCCATCAGAAGCACCAACTTGAAATTTAAAGAGGTGAGAAAATGCATCCATCAAAACATCTCCTTAATTTGGACATCAAAATGTTGGAATGTGTGGTGGTTTGAATCAGGGTTAGGCTGATGCTCCCCTTTGCTTGGCAAACTACCTCTTCACTGATAATGCAAATGAAGACTGCAAACAGCATCTCTTGGGGGTAAAGTGCTTAAGGGAACACGCTGCACACTTCGGAAGCGCTCCTTTTATATGCAATTAGTCTGTTCATGACACATCATTCTTATCGATTCATTAAAGTAAGTCCCTGGCTTAGTTGGAGGCATTTTACGGATTTGTAGAATCACAGGAGCTCAGAAGTGGCTAGGGCCTAAAGGTCATCAAGCTCATGACTCCTCTTGGCCGTCCGCATCCAACATCCGATATACAACATCCGTGCCTGGGCTACGTACATTTCTGCCCCAGTCCAGTGAGAGGCCACTCTGAATCTCTTCAGGCAGCCCTTGGAAAGATCACGGACTGTGGAGTTGGGAGGACCTGGATCAAATCCCAGCTTCATCCTTTTTCAGTTATGGAAGCCATTGTTTCCGTATGAGATTTGTGTGTGCTGCACCTGGCATTTAGTTCATATATATATATATATATATATATATATATGTATTTTTTTTTTTTTGAGACTCTTTAAGCCCCAAAAGAGACTGACAGTAGATTAGTGATTGCCAGGGAACAGGGGGTGACTGTAAATGGATGTGAGATTTCTTTTTGGGATACTGGAAATATTCTCCAGTTAGATTGTGGTGATGGTCGCACAACTGTGAAAATTCACTGAAGTCATTGAATTGTACAAAATGAATTTTATTATATGTAAATGATGCTCCATAAAGCTGTTAAAAAAAAGATAGAAAATACCTAGCAACATTTTTTTTTTTTAATTACAAAAATACCCACAGTGCTAAGCATAGTATACATAAGGTAAAAGCTAATTTGGGGTGCTGTGGGGGGAAGTATATGCAGTTAACGAGCAAAAAGAACTTGAGGAAATCATCTGCTTTGTATTCTCAAAAAAATTAAAGAAAAATTGTCTCTATGAAAGACAATTAAAGGTGAGATCATAGAACAGACTGGGGAAAATAAAAAGAGTATAGATCAAAATCCCTTAAAAGAAATCCATGAGAGCAATCTGTTTAAGAATGCAGAATTGTGTGAATTTCAGAAAGGTAATATGGGGCATTTTCCATAATTACATAACAACACCCCCAACAGGGTATGTGGCAGCATCTCACAATTAAACATATTAGTATTTCTTTAGTGAAATGTATGAATATTTAGATGAAGTAGGATAAAGGCAAAACTATAAATAGACTCATGTCAGCTCAGGTCCGGATTTGCCACCCTGTGAGTTTGCTACAAACTTCAGAATGTGCCTGGCCTGTCAGGCTTTTGGATCTCAGGACTGGAGAACTGCGACTGTGGTTCATATTGTTATCACACACATCATGATCTTGCCTTTCCTTTCTCTCCTTCTTTCTCCATGTCCTATCTCTAGAAACTGGGACAGTCTCTCCCAAGGGAGACCCCATAGTTGGGGACCAAGCTTAAGGATAGATTGAATTTTTTTGCACAGGCAGCAGAAAAAGAAAATTTTCCGGTCAGATTCATCAATAAGTTCTGTATTATTACTTACTTGTTTTCTTTGTCTGTTTATTTCAGACTTACTTTGCAGAAGTTTATGAATCTTGCAAACGATTTACCACCTGCCCTTTAAACTCTTTGATGCACTCTGTGAGTGGTCCCATCCTTCCATCTCCCCTATGGGACCCTGGCCCAACAGGAGTCCAGGGTACTTGTCACCAGGCTCAAGAAAGCATGGTGATAAGTGATGTGATCACGGTCTGATGACAGTGATGTGACAGCCCACCATGGCCAGGTGGACCATAATATACATCCTTGAGTTTCAGAGGAGCCCTGTTCCACTATAAGATTTGTCATCGAGTTAGAGGAGGAAACAGAGACTGAAGTAAGGAAATTAAAAGCCAATTTATTCAGCTCCTGGGCGAGGTTCTATGGTCCTGGAAAGGGGCCAAAGAAGTCGTGCTTCTCTTCTTGAGACGTGGGGTTTTATAGGGAGTAGAGGTAGCTGATCGACCGCGGGGAAACAAAGAGGAGATAATTTCATTGGATATGAAAAGACTGGGGACGGACGAGGTGAACAAAGCGGAGGGATTTCCATTGGTCATGAAGGAACCAGGCACAGACAAGGGGCTGGTCGAGGATGTACGGGGGAAGCTTGCCATAGGGCAGGTCTTTGGCGGGTTTTTTCAAAATTTCGGCGGGTGCAGGGCTGAGATTGGAATGCGGAAACGCGTACGGGGAGCCCGCGTGGAGAGGGCAAATGCTGAGTAATGCGCTCAGAATGGTGAGGTAGTTTTCAGGCGCGGAGAGAGAGGGGCGTGTCCATTCGGCTCCCAGCGAGGCAGCCAGCCTTACACACTAGACTCCAAACTCCTTGAGGGCAGAAACCTTGTCAATCAATGTTATCTTTCCATACCCTAAAAAGCTGCTGAAATGTGGATTAATCAAATAGATGATAGACAAATACATCAAATGTCAAATAAAAGCAGTTTGACAGTTTACTATTTTACAGATTACCAACCCTTGCTCTAGGATCAAAAACTAGTTCACAGGAAGGGTACTTTTCCTTGGGGTCTCCTCCTACTCCCTCAAGTGATATGGGTTCTTCGAAGCATCTGTTTCTCTTTGTTGGACTGACATCCAGCAGCAGTAGCAGCTGGCAAGCTGACCCTAGGGATGAATGGAACGCTATGCTCTCGTCCTAAAAAATGAACCTAGCTTTTTTTTATGTAATTATTTGAGGACACAGGAAAATAACACATTTTGAAACAAGCGGGTTACAAGTAGTAGATAGAAGATAACTTCATTTTTGATAAAAAATTAGAAAGCATGAGGTCAGGAGTTTGAGACCAGTCTGACCAACATGGTGAAACCCTGTCTCTATTAAAAATACAAAAATTAGCCGGGCATGGTGGCACACGCCTGTAATCCCAGCTACTCAGGAGGCTGAGGCAGGAGAACTGCTTGAACCGGGGAGGCAGAGGTTGCAGTGAGCCGAGATCACACCACTGCACTCCAGCCTGGGTGACAGGGTGAGTGTCTCAAAAAAAAAAAAATTAGATTCTGTACAAAATACCAATAGTATTTATCAGTAATTAAATATTCTTCCCTTTTCATCTTTTTAGAAACATTATTTCTGGAAAAAAAAAAAAAAAAAAGGAAAACATGATCCTGAAGACAGTTATTACACACCAGGAATTAGGAATCCACCAAGCCAGGAGCCCAGCAGTCAAGGTTGGAAACCCAGGACAGGTTCGGCCAAGGTAATGATGGTCAAGCCCAGAAATGAAGACTGTTCCTTTTCCTACTGGAATGTTCTTTACCAAACAGTTTCCTCTTCATTTCAGTACAGTTACATTTAATGGGATCCTATATTTAGCCGGCTCAAGAGCAAAATGTTGCTAGCAACTTTGGTTTTGAATTGCTATAAAATGTACTATTTTGTAGTTACATACTATCCAAAACAAACTAGAAATCAAGTGCTTCTACAACAAAAAAACCCCATCAGACTAAATAACTGACTTGGCTGTGTTTTTCTAATTTTGTTCATTTTCAATCTTCCTAGCAAATGTGTTTTTTGCTGCAGGGCCTAGAAGAGGTAATTTTTCTCAAAAAGAAGCTAACATTAATGTGAGCTTAGTACTGTCTGATGGCTTGGCTTTAAGTCCAAGGCAGTTGGTGGCCTTGTTTTCTAAGCACTCGGTAGAGTGGAAAGGCTTACCAAAATCCAAAACACCTTGAAATAAACAAATCTGAATGAGGAGTATCACCATTCTTTGTGGTTTTTTTTTTTTTTTCAGTGTTTGCTATGTTACCAAATGGAGAAATGCAGTATATTACACCTCTGTTGATGTAAACGAGGCTCAGACATCTCAATTCCACCCTCTTCCTACCTCTCACCTGCCAGACGTTATGACTGCTGGTGACACTTTACACAAAAAACCTGAAAAAGGCCACTGCTTTATAATAAAGAATCTATAAAAGCAAGGCCACCCTAATCCTAAGATGCTTCTTAGGTATTTTCAAAGCTCTTTGCTCTTTTATACTGCAGGATTTTCAGGAGGAGTCATGAGATATTGTCACAGTTCAAGAAATAACTATAAACAAAAGAATAACTTTAGACTCTTTTCTGCATTACAACCAGCTGCCCAGTACACTAGGTCACCTTATACAGGAGTTAGCACAGTAATCCACGCCACAAAAATCTTCACATACCAAGAAAGAAAGGTACAAAAGGAATTCTATTTCAACAATAACATACATTTGTATGTATGTCTGTGTGTGTGGTGGTGGTGGGTATTTAAAATTAAAATATTATATAATCACAAGAAGGACCAGAGATTCCTTGTTTTGCCCTTGGGCAACCAAGAGAATTAAAGGCTGTTTTATATCCCAAAAATAAAAAGGAGACTTGTTACAAGTAACAGTGCTCAGCACTTGAAACCCAAGTCAGTTTCTACAAATCCTGTATCAATTCAAGAGGAAAAAATTCACATTAGGACAAAGTTATTCAAGATGAAAGAAAGGCCTGTCTTCAGTGAGTTAACTGTCTACTATTAGATGATTTCCTGCTAATGTGTTTAAAGATTTTGGACTTCTAAACTTCCTTGGTTTTCTGGTAGCAAATCCACCCCCACCTCCTCACTTTTTCTGCTTTGCCTTCATTGCTGTTGACATTCAGATCAACAAAAGGAGGCACCTTGAAACCAAATGACACAGCAACTTGAGTCAAATTTAAGTTATTCACATCAAAGATCTGTTTCAGAGAATGGGAATCATAGACTCGTACGGATGACTGATATGCTTCCTGGACTGACTTACACAGAAAGTAGTTCTTTTCAATCAATTTCTCAAGCTGAGACTGAATGTCAGAAATTTTAGATGAGGAAAAGTCAAATTCACTTAATAGAACCTTTGATTGTTTCAAGTAGCGAAGGAACCCTGTTTCTTCTGGGCACAAAATGAGCAAGGCATGCCCTCTCCCATTTAGACCTCTGGCTGTTCTGCTTACACGATGAACATATTCCTTAGGGTCATCCAGAGGGTCATGCTGGACAATCCAGTTGACTTCAGGAATGTCCAGTCCTCTCGCTGCCGCATCCGTACGCAACAGCGTTCCTGAATCTGCGTGGCAGAAATGGAAGAATGTGCTTGTACGCTTATTTTGCTTTTCTTTCCGTGAATGGCCAGACAGGTGAATCAATGTAGTTCAGCAACTTATAGTGGTATTTCATGGACATACAAGATGAAAAGAAGACCATAAGCTTCTTCTTTCGATTCTTCTTAAGGAATGTACAGGGCACAAGAATCTCTTATCAGAAGGACAAACAGCATATCCCTGCTCAAGACCATCTGCTGTTGCATTAGCTTTACCATCATCAACACCAACATACAATGGCTCCTTTTTCAGAGAAATTTCTGCTAGGTCTTCAACTTTTTGAGTTTGGGTGGCAGAGAAGAGCATAGTCTGTCTGCACGTTGGCAAAAGTTTAGTAACTTGCTTTAATTCCTCTTCAAACCCAACATCTGAGATGTGATCAGCTTTATCAATAACCAGACACTGTAGGTTTTTATATATAAACCCTAGGGTGTTCTGCATATGGTCCAGCAAACAGCCTGGTGTGGCCACAGTGATGGTGATCCCATTAGCAAGTGTCTGTACTTCAGCAGATCTATTACTGCCAGCCATTCTCAACCCATAGGTGTGCACATGGTGAGTCATTAGCTCCTTAAGAACACCAAAAGTTTGCATGGCAAGTGAGAGAATAAGGACCCTGTTCTATTCGTGGCCATGAACTTTAACAATGAGTTCAATTGCAGGGAGGAGAAAAGCCAGGGTTTTACCACTGCCTGTTTTTGCAGCTGCTAGAAGATCCCTGCCTTCCAAGAGTGGTCTGATACTTTTATGCTGAATTTCAGCCATGTTCGTAAAGCCCAGTTCTTTTATTGCCTTCAAAGTGTTTTCATTGACAAGATTAGATAGAGAAGCAAATGAAGGTCTGTCAGTCCCAGCGGTAGGCTGGGCACCTCACTGTCATCTTCCTCATTATCTGGCTTCTCCACATTATTTTCTGTTTCTTTGGGAGTCTCAGCACTTTCTTCCTCAGATTCCCCTTTGTTTTCCATTTCTGCTTTTTTCTTTGTATCAGGCCCAGCATCATTCACCATTTTTCTCTTTTTCTTCTTTTTTGATTCTAAATTGGCAGACTGCATTGCTGCTTCTCCATTGGTTAACAGGGTAGATTTCTGGTGAGAGTTTTGAACTTTTGCATTTTCCACTGCTTCTTCAGACAGGTCTCCAACTTGAGCTTCTGACAAGCCCACATTTATAGAACTTTTTTTTTTTAACCTTTCCACCTCCCATCCCTTCTTCAGACACATCTTCACTTTGAGTTTCTGATAGGGTTAGATTTGAGGCCCCGGCAACTTTAAGTTCTGCTATGCAATGTGAGGTTCCATTTCTCGATCTTCTTGCTCAGGAGTTTCATCAGCAAGTGAGACGTGCTGTCCAAGAAGTACCGAGACCATAATGCCACACAGAACGGCTACTCCGCTCTTGGGGCTGACACTGCACACAGATTCTTAATTCCTCACTCTCATTCAGGAAGTCACTAACCAAAGGCAACATTAGAACTGAGTATGCATTTTTCTTTTTTTTTTAAGGCAGTGTCTCACTCTATCACCAGGTTGGAGGGCAGTGGTGTGATCTCGGCTTGCTGCAACCTCCGCCTTCCAGGTTCAAGAGAGTCCCCTGCTTAGCCTCCCGAGTAGCTGGGATTGCAGGCATCCACCACCACGCCCAGCTAATTTTTTGAATTTTTCATAGAGACAGGGTTTCACTATGTTGACTAGGCTGGTCTCGAACTCCTGACCTCTTGACCCGTCTGCCTTGCCCTCTCAAGGTACTGGGACTACAGGCGTGAGCCACTGCACCCGGCCCCAGTGTGCATTTTTATCCTCAGGATATTCCCATCACAATGACCAAGTTCACTCAGTTACAGGGCAAGGCAGATCTTAGTTTTCTATATGAGAAGTACTTAGGGACTAGGGTGGGGGCAGGTAGGGGACTTGCGTGGATGCCAAATCTCCACAGCAAGCACATAATTTGTGCTTTGACTGTCTATTTATCTGGGTTGTCTTGGAGACACTGATGAAGCTCTAGAAGGACTGCTGAGGCCTCCCCAGCCAAGCTGTGGCTGCCGCTTTAAAGAAAAGCAGCCTACATCATTCACATGCCGAACACATTGAGATAGAGTGCTGGTATTCAAAGTATCAGCTTTTTCTTTTGAGTTTCATTTATCTTATCACCCTGTCCCCCCAAGCACATAAACTCCCCAAATCATGGGTTCTCAGATTCAGACGAGGCCCTCACAATAAAGAGAACACCCAACCGTGGTTTTAATACACTCTCTAAATGTAATCTCCAGAATGGGAAAGCTAACATTTATAGGGTTCCTGATATATGCCAGCAATTTAATGTGTATACATACATGTTATTGATATTACCACGTATCCTTCTAACTACTTAGCTGAATCTCCCCCTCCTTTCTGTGGACAAGAAAACTGGGAGTCAGAAACAACCTGTAACTTCCATGAGGCACACAATAAGTGTTAGAATGAGATACAAGCCCAGAGAGACTCCAAGGTCTGTTCCTTCACTAAGTCTGAGACCCCACTGTCTGCCAAGGGGCTGAGTGAAAATCACTTTCCCCGAACGTTTCGCCCACTGACTGTGTGCTTGGCTCCAGGAGGCCTCAGAGCTCAGGGGGAACTTCTCTTGTTCAGGCCAGCCCTCCAGGAGTGAGGATAGATCCAGGTGTCTCCCCGGGATGAGCGCTTCTCCCTGCAGGGTGAGGACAGCGGAGCGTGAGGGGAGGGGAGACAGCCATGAAGACACGCAGATGGTACCTGCAGCTGATTATTTGGTGGCTGCAAAGGTGGAGAGAAATAGCTTTGTCTTTTGGGATCTCTGATTCTGAAGCTTCAAAAATGAAAGTTGCTCATCTCTGTACCTCCGCTTCTGAGAGGAGAGTCTCTTTAGGTAGAACATAGACAGGTGTGTACACAATGGACTGGGAACGTCTCCTGCCCTCCCTGCCTGCCCTTCTGACTATCCGAGCCACAAATACCCATCATACATTTATTTCCTTCCTTCCTTTCTTCCTTTTTTCTTTTGTTTTCTTTTGCTTTCTTTTCCTTCCTTCCTTTTTCTTTTTCCTCTCTCTCTCTCTTTCTGTCCCTCTCTCTCTCTTTCTGTCTCTCTCTCTCTCTCTCTCTCTCTCGTTATTTCCTCTTTCTCCCGCTTCCACACAGCATCGCACTGGGGGACAAATTCCAGTGAACTTGGAATCTGCAAGTCTGGGTTCAGGCATAGTTTTGAGATTCACCATTGGGATGATCTTTGCTAAGCTCCCGCAGCTTCTTGAGACTCAGTCACCTCCCTTCTGGAAGGAGGATTAGAACCACCACAGCACCCAGTGGTAATTACTGGACTAGCGGAGGAAGTACTCTGGAACCATAGATACTTTGCAACACAAGGGATGATTATTCCATGAGTGGAAGGAATGGGAATTACCACAGCCCAGGGCTTATTGGTTCTTTGAACATGCTCAAACACGATCTCACATAGTCCATGCACCTGGCCTGCCGTGAGGACTTCAAAGGACATCGTCTGAGGCTTTCATTTGCCATTTAGTCATAAAGAGGGAGGATAGGACCTGGGAACATTGTTTTGGGCATTAGTATTAAAAGACTTCCATTCATCTTGTGTGGACAGAAACACATTAGATATGTTATTAAACTAAACAAATGTAAGTAATGATACAAGTTACCGTGCAGCTATAGAAGATGATGTTATAGAATATTTAATGACATGGAAAGGTCATCCCAATATTTTTTTTTTTTTGAGACAGAGTTTTGCTATTGTTGCCCAGGCTAGAGTGTAATGGTGCAATCTTGGCTCACTGCAACCTCCACCTCCCAGATTCAAGCAATTCTCCTGCCTCAGCCTCCCAAATAGCTGGGACTGCAGGCACGCCCCACCAAGCCCAGCTAATTTTTGTATTTTTAGTAGCGATGGGGTTTCATCATGTTGACCAGGATGGTCTCAATCTCTTGACCTCATCATCCACCTGCCTCAGCCACCCAAAGTGCTGGGACTACAGGTGTGAGCCACCGCTCCCGGCCCATTCCAATATTTTTAAGTGAAATAAGCTGGTCACAAAACAGAATACAGATTATAATCCTTTTACAAACAACATAGGTTTACATGGGGAAGGATATATCCCAACCTGTTTGCTCTTGCTGTCGCTAGCCAACAGAACTGTGAGTGAATGTTACTTCTTTTTGTTTGTTGGTATTTTGCAATTTTCTACAATGAAGATATATTGCCTTTTTAATAAAAATATTTTTAATATAAATAAGTTCAAAGAAGTCCAAATCAGCTCGTTCACTCGTTTCTCATACCCAGAGCATTGTGCTCAATCCAATTACTTTCTTCCAGTTCATCCACTCTCGAGCGGCTGCATGGCTGCATGTCTTGTAAATAAGCAGCATTCTCACCCCATGAATTGTAAGCGATCCAGCCCTATCTCAGCGTCTGTTGGGAAGTAAATCACTCCCCTGGAAATCATTGTCTGCAGACAGATCGTAGATAGGCAGCATCAACAATGCTACCTAGGGCTGGTTTTGAAGCCTGGTAGAAATTCTCAGCCACATTTATAATGCACATATGGATACATTTCCACAGGAGCAAAGGTGATTAGTAATCATTCTTTACAAGGCACATATTTGTGCATGCATACGTATTTACTCTTGGCAAATTATGAATTCAGAGTGGCTATTAATATAGATGTAATCTACATAGAGTGATGAAAGTGGGATTTAGTAGATGGCAAGTGAACTGAGAATAAAATACTTGCTCTGGCTATCCTCTGCAACTTGTTCAAGGCCAGTTAGCTGCACGTGTCTCCGTTTACTCATCCATGTGGGAGCCATGCTTGGCTTGGTGATACTAGCAAAAATCTTTCAATCAGACAGAGCTGAGTTGGAATCCCAGCTATGTGCCTTAGTGGTTATGTGACCTTAGGCGAGTTACTTAACTTCGTGAACCTTGGTTTTCCTCTCTGCCCAACAGGCAGCAAGGCCTACCTCATGAAGCGTTACGCCTGGCATACGGGAAGTCTTCTGCAAATGACGAGGAGAATGCCCCGGGAATTGCTTCTTTCACTGGAATGGAAGAGACGAGAATTGGGTCCTTTTTCATTGCCTCATTGAAGTTCTACAGAGTGCTGCACAGACACAACGTTGAGGTATGAGCAACAAAGTGCATTGCATCACCTGGTATGCACCTCCTATAAACAATCTTGGCCAGGTGCTGTGGCTCACACCTGTAGGTGTGGTGGCTCACGTGCAGTGGCTCACACCTGTAAATTTATGTTACGGGAAATAATACAGCACTCTGGGAGGCTGAGGCGGGCAGATCACCTGAGGTCAAGAGTTTGAGAACAGCCTGAGCAATATGGTGAAACCTGCCTCTACTAAAAATACAAAAATTAGCCGGGCATGGTGGTGGGCACCTGTAAGTCCCAGCTATTTGGAAGGCTGAGACAGGAGAATTGCTTCAACCCAGGTAGTGGAGGTTGCAGTGAGCTGAGATTGTGCTACTGCACTCCAGCCTGGACAACAGAGCGAGACTCCATCTCAAAAAAAGAAAAAAAAAAGAATTTCGTATACTCAGAAGCATCAAGCGACAACCTGCTGGGGAGCTATGCTTGATACCGAAGCTGCTTCTTTCCAGCAATGAAACTTTAAATGCTGACAATGCTAGAGAAAAGTATTTCTAAAATGTACTTTACAATAACCACCCATTATCCTGACTTCTTAAGCTAAACATACTGATTTGCAGGTAAACATGGATTGGTGTCTCAGCTGCCCATTATTATGCCACGGGCTGGCAGCTGGCTGGCTGTACTAGAGCGTGTAACCCCCCCCTTCCTAGGCTCTTGTCGTTTCTTTTGTTGCTATTGTACCTACCTTGAAAAATGCTCCTTACCGCCTTCTATCTGCAATGAAATCAGTGCTATAGGATTACCTAGTGCCAACTCCCTCTTTGAGAAATAAGAAGCAAATTTGGAGAGGTGAAAAGATACAATGAAGATAAGGTCTTGAACTGTTTGATTGACTATGAATTAGGGAACGGAGTAAAAAAGCTTAATAGAAATTGCATGACAAATAAAAATCAATAAAGATCATTGTGAAAGTCTTCTAAAAGAAGCACATGGCTGGAGTCCAGCCACTGTACCGCAATTCCTTTTTAGAGACCCTCAGAAATCTTTTCCGTATACCCGGGGTAACAAGAGGGCTGGGAAACTGACCTCCAGATAAAAGAAGTTGTCTGTATGCACGTGTGTGCATGTGCACACCCAGGCACACACACATACACATACATTCTATATATGCACACACAGATACACACCCATACACAAACGGAGGGTAAGACAGGTTACCAATACAGGCTGGCTCAACAGAGTAAGCTCTATTTAACCCCTATTGGCTTAAACAGGTCTTGTTTTAAACGATGCACTTTCAGATAACCCGGAGGACATCTGTGCAGTGAATGTGTTAAAGGGCTTGAGAGATCTACACCAGAGAGTAGTCAAATCCTTATTCTCATTTCCTGCCTGTTCCTGCAGCAACCGCTTTGATAGCCTATTGGAGAAACACGCCTTTCTCCCCAATACCACAGAAAGCCTGCTAGCAAAGGAACAAATACGAAAACTTTAACACCATCTCAAGAGCATTCCCCCTTTGCTCCTCACCAACTACTGACAATCAATGTAAAAGTAATCCTAGTTTTTATTTGAAGCTATCTTGGCTTTAAAAGAACCTTCCAAAAAATGATTGATGCAGTGAATTAAACCCATAGGTAACCCCTGCAATCTGCTTTGAATAGCAACAAATTCCTAACAGTATCTTCAACGCCTGCAACAACGAAATCTAATCTCTGAACTCCTAAAGGTCAAGATTTGCTGTCTGGTAGCACGGCTCAAGAATAAATGCTCCCTAATGCTGTGCTAGGCAATTGCTTTGCACTCCAGACAATGTCAATTTTGTCCAAGTAGCTGCAGATGTGTCTAGCATTAAGTCAGAATGGTGTCAAGGGCCCTTCTTGAACACCGGCTGATTCTCAGAGAAACTGGTCCTAAAGCCCTAGTCTATTACAGTCCATGCCCAAAAGACAGACATTTAAAGCTTAAAGGAGGATGGAGAATAAAGCTGCATTAGATTTTTTTAATGTTTCTGAATCAGGAGACCCAGGGGAAGAAATTCTCCCATGATCCAAATGTCCTTCCCTTCCCCCTCCCCACTAGCAGCCCTTTGGATTTCCTGATTAAGGTGCTGCACAGTATCTGTGAAGGCCTACCCTTGAGCTACTTTCCTGATAAACCATTCGTCACTGCTTTGGCCCATTCTAGCTATGGAAAAGCTGTAACAGACTAATGAACTCATTAAATTAAGAAATGTATGTTACCGGAAATAATGCGCCAAGAGAAGGCGTGGGGATGGGGAGCAGAGATTGAACCAACCTCTAAGCAGAGTACTCAACATAATGAAGTCTGCAAATGCATCAGAGCCTCAATCCCCAGTCCTGCAAGGAAGACAGTCCTCCACCCCCACCACCTATGCTTCTTTAGTTTAATGTGCCCACCACACCCGCTTTTTATAGCAGGAACACATTATAACTGATTTGAAGGCATACTTAAACTAGAAGATCTGGATAGAGGTATTTTGGTTTTAAAAACAGATAAGAGCCAGATGAAGGTATTTTGCTTTTTAAAATTGATAGGGAGTATAAACCAAATAATATTTCTCGCGTTGCACTGGGAAACGCATTCACCATTCCCCACCTATCTATCACCAGCAGTATTTGTGCTACTCTGAAGTAATTGATTTTTAATTCCCTTCCTCCTGTGTTCGCTTCATCTGATGAATTAAACTCATAGGTAACCCCTGAAGTCCACCTGGGGGCAGGCTGCTATGAGTTCCACAAGCTTTCCTTGCCAGGCTGTAGAGGAAATAGTTCCTAAGACAGGGAAATCAAAATGTTGTTTTTTCTGTGTCAAATAAAAGACGATGTTGTCTTAGGCAGCATGTCTCACATGTTCACTTAGCAGCATCCCTAACCCACAAGGAAGGAACAGGCCATATAGTTTCCTAACCTCTCCTGAGTCTCCTCCTTGGCAACGGATGAGTCACCAGTGGCAGAGGTTACCCTTGATTCACTCTGGACCGTTTGTGCTGAAAAACATAATACATTTCACAGATGCAATGTTGTTTGTTGTGTGAAATCGACAAAGAGGACAAGCCTCGTTTTTCCACATCAGGAAATATGTTATAGAAAACTCAGGGTTTGGTTTCCTTCTTTACCTCTCCTTTGATGGCATCATGCTTTCTGCCCTTCTTCGCTACCAATAACTTGCACCGGATGTCAAGTATCACCTGGGAGGAATACTTATTTAAACCAGGGTTGTAAACTACAGAATCCAGGCAGGTAACACAAGCGACTGGAAAGAGCAGGTGTAACACAACAGTGAGTGTGGATCTGCGTGAGCTGGAGGAAGTGGCTCTCCAGCTTGAGTCAAGTGTTGCCATGTGGAAACGCTTGTTTGCATTGCTGGATCATCTCATTTTTTTTTAAGAGGAGGGAGAAACTGGATTTTATTGTGGATGAAATTTCCAAATTGTTGAATATTGGCTCAAAGTTTTAAATACATGGTGTAGGGAAATAAAACTTGGCTGCCTAACTGATCTAGCTGTTGGAACACCAGTTGTGATCTCTGCTTTAAGTCCATTTACAGCTCAGCTCAAATGGGAAGTCACCTGATTGGATAGAAATGTTAGTGGGGAGGTCATGAGTGTTGCAGAGACAGCATGAGATCTGCCTGTAACTGGATGGACCAAATGAAGGAAAATCCAACCTACATGTCCACACAGATTGAGTAAATCCCAGGATTCGATGTAAGGACATCCGTCCAAAGGTCTCTTATTCTAAAACTGGGGAGATGAGGGTAATTAGTGCCAAAATAGGTCTAAAATTAGGAGATGTAGATAGAGAGGCTAAGAAGGTAAATTGTGAGTGCGGATGGCTCAAGGTCTAAACCAGGGATGCTAAATTGGATTCCTTGCACCTGTCAAATCCAATTGACTAGGCTGATAGCTGTCAGGAATGCCGGGAGGCTGAAAGGAAAGCATACTAAGGATAGAGGATTCTTGAGTGCAGTCCTCTTGCCAACCCTGGTCTGAAAGACCCCAAGATGTGAGGGACTACCGGACAGTTGTCTCTCACCCAAGCAGGCAGGGGTTCCGGGTCTGCGTACAAGACGGCAACATAAACACTGGCCTGCTCTGTGTCTTTACATTATATTTACAGAGAGTCTACAGGCTACATCAGAATTTGAACTTACATCACACATTTGAAAACAAAGAACACTTAATCGTACTGGAAAAAAGAGTTTAAAACACAGATTCTAAAGTGAATGGCTCAGTATTAAAAGAAAAATATCAAGTGATAACAAGTATGAGAATCTATCTGCCCACACTTGACCCTTAATATTTAAATATTAGGATTACATGAGCCTTGTTTCCACTATTTGAAAATCCACTGGTCTATGCAGTGGTATGCTACTCAAACTCCCCTTCAGGACCTAGCAATTCACTTTCCCAGCTGCTGGGAGTGTTGGCTACTGATGGCTCACAGCTGAGTCCTCTCCAGAGACTGTCATCAGCCACAGACTCCTTGGTGCAACCGCCATTCAAAGGAGGTCAAAGAAAGCTATGACCTCCTTACCTCAATTGGGACAAGTCTTAAGGACCATCCATGTTCCAAAGCTCCCATAAGATTGCTATGTGGCAGTTTACATTTCTCCTTTGCCCAATTCTGCCTCCTTCATTCCCTGTTCTGTACGTAACTCTCAGTTTCAGAATCTGTTTCCTGGGAAACTGACCTACAACAAGAATGTAGTTGAAATGTAGGTATATAATAGCGTATCAAAGATGCTTTACATCAGACTAATTTTAAATGACTTTCACAGTGATGAAATAAAACTGCAGATTGAGGGAAGCAAGAAAGAAATTATGTGAAGTTTAATGAAAACACTTCCATCTGTCAATAACATTTAGCTTTACCCATGTGTACGGCATATATGACACTTTGATTTGTCTAGGATTTCTCCCTGTTTATTTGGGGGACTTCTCTGCACTCCAGTTGTGATGCCCAGCTTTCTGCAGGCAGGTGTAGACAAGTGAACATGGCCTGGCCATGCCCTGTCTTCTCAGATTAGACCAAGAGAAGAACATGCGACCAAGGCAGAGCTAATTAGAGTCATTCCATGAGATTTAATAGAACACACCAAGAATGACTATTTTTTCCTCTTACGTCATAAGCTATGATAATGTAAGCCTCGAGTGCCTAGGTGACCATGGACCTCAATGTCCATCTACAGTGGAAGAGAGTAAGGCCACTCCATCAGGAGAAGCAGAGCCGAGAGATAAAGAAAGATGATGATGCTGTTTATACCGTTGGGTCCTACTGTATTTGAAGTCAAAAGCAAACTTGGACATTTCAGCTACATGAACCACAACCGTTTTCCATTTTGCATAAGCTACGTTGAGTTGGGACATCCGTCACTTGAAACTGAAACTCCTGACTCTTTCACTGCACTAATCATTTAGTCAGAGACATTAAAGCAAAGATAAATAATCACCCTACAGGATAATAGCAAAACAGAGGTCCCTAGCATCAGGAGCCAAAAGCTCTACTAAATTTCCACAAAGTAATGCAGCCATGAAACAGAGAGGATGCATTCTTGTGGAAATTCTTAGTCAAAAAAAAAAACAAATCAGAAGTAGAATTCATATGGGCAGTATATAGGATAGAATAGAGACAGAAATAAAACGGGGTTTGCAGCATAAAAAATCAACTGATGACCTCTGAAAATAAAAACAAACGGGAAAATAAAAATCGCACCTGGTATTCTTGGAGTAGAGCAAACAGTGTGGAGTTGAGGTCAGGAGAGATGGAGGAGGGAGGCCTGCTCTGGGCTCAGGCAGAGATGTCTGATGGTGGGGAGGCAGTATGGAGTCACGCAGTCTGGAGGAAGGGATGAGCTGACTCACATTAGGGTAGGGGGCTTCCAGGTCGAGGAAGAAGCACCTGATTGGTTTACCCACATCCCACAATTCCCAAGCAGTGGCTGATTAGCTGTGAAGCTAACAAAGACTACGCTTCGTGGGCCCTCACTTGCAAGGTCCCTTCCAAGATCCTGTTAGGGGCTCTTACAATTTGTTCCCATGGTCATATGTACTTGTAACATTTGCATAACAAGTGGTTAAGTCACTGTATCTTTCTAACTTAATTTCCCATTTCTTACTGTCCCTCATGATGTGTGGTGTTAAAGTTGTCATGAGCACTTTGGGGCATCCAGTCAGGAGGAAGCTGAGCTGGACATCCATTTAAGTTGGGTTCGGTGGATCATATTAATGTAGTTCATGGTCTTTTCTATGTAGAGTTAAGATATTGCTTGCCATTCTGATATGGGGATGTCTACTGTTACTCACCTTGCTGGCTTATAAAGATGGAGAGCAAGAGATGCTAGAGCAAGGCAAGGCGCGGTGGGTCGCTCCTGTAATCCCAACGCTTTGGGAGGCTGAGGTGGGTCGATCACTTGATGTCAGGAGTTTGAGACCAGCCTGACCAACATGGTGAAACCCTATCTCTACTAAAAATACAAAAATTAGTTGGGCTTGGTGGTATGCACCTGTAATCCCAGCTACTTGGGAGAGCTAGACTTTCTAATTATATATTTTTTTTTTTTTTTGAGACAAAGTCTAGCTCTGTCACCCAGGCTGGAATGCACTGGCTTCATCTTGGCTCAGTGCAAACTCTACCTCCCAGGTTCAAGTGATTTTCCTGCCTCAGCCTCTTAAGTAGCTAGGATTACAGGGGCACACCACCATGCCTGGCTAATTTTTGTATTTTTAGTAGAGACAGGGTTTCACTGTGTTGGCCAGGCTGGTCTCAAACTCCTGATCTTGTGATCCACCCATCTCAGCCTCACAAAGTGCTGGGAATTACAAGTGTGAGCCACCATGCCGGGCCAAAAACAAAAAATTAATAAATAAAAACAATACTAAAAATCTATGTGATGTTGTCAATTATAATTTATAAAGATGAAAAACATTTCTAAAGAGGCAGTAAGTGAAATTCTTTTTACCAATCATATTAAAGACTGAATTATCTCTGAGGTGTCTGTATAGAAAATACTATAAAATTGTCACTTGAGAAGGCAATGAAAATATGCAGCTGGCAAATATTGGGGGGAAATTGTAGTATCACATCAAGCAGACAATTAATGGTTAGCTTAATCAATGTGATGCTTGTGGTTTTGTTGTATTTAAAATTTTACTGTTTAGTTTGATTTATATTGTCATTCTAAATAAATACAGTTGATCCTTGAAAAACAGGTTTGAACTGTGCAGGCCCACTTATATGTGGCCTTTTTTCCAATAAATGTATCTGGAAATTTGCGACAATTTGAAAGAACTCACAGATGAAGAACCGCTACTCCCGAGTCAGCAGATTAACCCCTCCTCTCCCTTCTCAGCCTACTCAACAAGACAATGAGGATGAAGACCTTTATGATAATCATGACTCTACCTTTTTCTTAATGAATAGTAAATACATTTTCTCTTCCTTATGATTTCCTTAATGTTTTCTCCTCTCTAGAGTACTTTATTGTAAGAATACAGTATATAATACATATAAACATACAAAATGCATGTTAATTAACTGTTTAAGTTACCGGTAAGGCTCCCAGTCAAGAATAAGTCACTAGTAATTAAGTTTCTGGGGAGTCAAAAGTTATACATGGATTTTTTAATTACACAGGGGTCAACACTGCTCAAGGGTTACCTGTATACCCATTCCTGCCTAATTTTGCATCTGTAATTCTGTGTTTTTTTCCGCAGGGCCCTTCCCCTTCCCTACCACACCCCACCCCACCCAAGAATGTGTAAGCTTCCTTCAAGCCCTACAGAATCTGCCCCCGGGGTTACAAGGACAGAGGGGAAGAGACCTGAAACCAGCCCTCTGGGCCCACCGAGAAACCCTGGCAAGTATCTAAATTTTTGACATCTGCATTAATAATCAGTTGATGAGCCTTTTTTTTTTTTTTTTTTTTTGAGTCGGAGTCTATCTTGCTCTGTCACCCAGGCTGGAGTGCAGTGGCACGATCTCGGCTCACTGCAACCTCCACCTCCTGGGTTCAAGCAATTCTCATGCCTCAGTCACCTTAGTAGCTGGGATTACAGGTGTGAGCCACCAGGCTTGGCTAATTTTTGCATTTTTAGTAGACACAAGCTTTCCCCATGTTGGCCAGGCTGGTCTTGAACTCCGGACCTCAAGTGATCCACCCTCCTCGGCCTCCCAAAGAGCAGGGATTACAGGTGTGAGCCACCGCACCCATCCAGTTGATGAGTCTTCATGCTAGTTTGCTTCCTGAAACATCTTTCTATCTGTTTGCTGAAATCTAACTGGTGCATGGGATTACTTTAACAGGGTTGAGTCTTGTTTTCTCCAATTCAGCTTAAACTGTAAATGCTTGGTTTAGTTAAACCTTCAGTGTAAATTAGCTTCATTTCTCACTGATCTTGAGGTATGGGGAAGGGGAGGGTGGGGGGAGGGGACAGAAGGACCTGGAGGATAGGGAAGAGGAAGAGAGAGATGAGGGAGGAGGGAGGAGGAACAAGAACAAGGACCCTCCCCACCTGTGGGAGATGGAAGGGTGCAGAAAAGCAAAGCCTGGGAACAGAGAGCAGCCTCCCAGGTGAGCAGCTCTTGACCGTTTTCCTCCAGGGTACGTGCCAAACAGGGGCTGTGCACGAAGGTTGCCGGCAAGCTGCTACCAGTCCCGGCAGCTCACGCTGCATGATTTATGAAGCGTTTTTGAGCTCAGCCCCATATCCTGTAAAGAAGGCTCATCCCCTGGGGATTCGTTAATCAAGGAGCACTGTACAAACACCACTTCCTGTGGGATGTTAGTAGTGTCTATAAGCCGGGGAGAGCTGGTGAGAGCAGAGAATCGTTGTTCAGCAGAGGGAGAAATAAGCTCACAGCTGATGAAGAGAACTGGCCTTGATGTAGAAAACATTCCTTTGTTAACAAGTGAACAATAAGCAGCTTATGTAAGCGCTTTAAAATTTGGACAGTGGATGCTATCTATAGTTAACTAAAAAGTAAATCTTTCTTCGAGCTTCTAGGCTGCTTGTCGTCGAGGTTTTTTGGGGGATGAGGAAGCAAGCTGCTCTGCCTGATCCCAGCCTGAGAGCCAACTTCGGCTGTTTGTTTGTTTACATGAGTTGTTTGTTTATATGGCTTCATATGGCTGGAGGAGAAAAAATGGGACTTAAAAAAAAATGTGTTTCTTTTGGTACACAGGCAAGAGGGCGCAGAGAAATGTAGAAAACGGGGTGCCAGTTGTTCTCCAACCCCGTCCCCTGGCTCTCGGCCCTGTGGGGAGGAGTGGGGCCAAAAGTGAAAGGAGCTATTTCCAGGAAAGATGGTGTGAAGCTCTCAGCACATGCGAGGCCTGGGGGGAAAAAGCAAAGTGCAACACTGGGGAGAGCAGAAATCTTCCAGGTATGGAAGCATCGGGGAGGAAGGCCCTGGCACAGATGTCACGGTTCTCAAGGTACACTGTCAGCAGAGGGGCACCTGCATGTAGTTGTGCCAGTAGGATACTGACAAGGAGTCTGAGCAATGGAGCAGGAGAGAAGAGAAGGCCTTGTGGCGACTGAGCTGATGGAATCATGAGCCAGACTCCATGCTGGCCCGGTGGTCTCTTTGCCCTCATCCCCTTTGATCCATCCCTTAATCTAGATCTTGCCATTTCTAAGGCCAAGAAAAAAAAATTCTCAAGGAAAGGAAGACAAGAGGCCGTGTGTCTCCCAAGCCTAAAACTAATTGCTTCTGCAGTCCACTTGGAGAACAGGAGTCACTCTGCTTGGAGGCAGCTTGGGGTCAGTATGTCACTCCAGTCACAAAGTGGGAAACAATCTGGCCATGTCAGGCAATGGGACCAGGACTCTTGGAGCCTAAATACAAAGAGACTCCAGTGAGATCTATTATAACAGGAAGACTCCCCTCTGGATGTCTGCACTAATCAGTTCAGAATGCTATAACAAATGACCATAGATTAAGTGGCTTAAATCACAACCACTTATTCTGAAGGCTGGAAAGTTCAAGATTAGAGCATCAGCAGATCTGGCATCTGGTGATGGTCTTCTTTCTGGTTTGCAGTTGCCAACTCTTTGTTATGACCTCACATGGCAAAAACCAGTTGGACGGGAGAAAATTCTTGCAATCTATCCATCTGACAAAGGCGTAATATCCAGAATCTACAAGAAATTTAAACAAATTTACAAGAAAAAAAAAAAACCATCAAAAAGTGGGCGAAGGATATGAACAGACACATCTCAAAAGAAGTCATTTATGTGCCAATAAACATATTTTTTAAAAAAAAGCTCATCATCACTGGTCATTAGAGAAGTGGAAATCAATCCAAATCAATCCAAAATGCAATCAAAACCACAATGAGATACCATCTCACACCAGTTAGAATAGCAATCATTAAAAAGTCTGGAAACAACAGATGCTGGCAAGGATGCAGAGAAATAGGAACGCTTTTACACTGTTGGTGGGAATATAAATTAGTTCAACCATTGTGGAAGACAGTGTGGAAGATAATTCCTCAAGGATCTAGAACAGGAAACATTTGACCCAGCAATCCCATTACTAAGTATATGCCCAAAGGATTATAAATCATTCTACTGTAAAAACACATGTACAACTATGTTTACTGCAGCACTATACAATAGTCAAGACTTGGAATCAACACAAATGCCCATCAATGATAGACTGGATAAAGAAAATGTGGCACATATACACCAGGGAATACTATGCAGCCATAAAAATTGATGAGTTCATGTCCTTTGCAGGGACATGGATGAAGCTGGAAACCATCATCCTCAGCAAACTAACACAGGAGCAGAAAACCAAACACCGAATGTTCTCACTCATAAGTGGGTGTTGAACAATGAGAACACATGGACACAGGGAGGGGAGCATCACACACCAAGGCCATTTGACCCAGCAATCCCATGGAATACTATGCAGTCATATAAAACAATGAGTTCATGTCCTTTGCAGGAACATGGTTGAAGCTGGAAACCACTATTCTCAGCAAACTAACATAAGAACAGAAAACCAAACACCTCATGTTCTCGCTCATAAGTGGTTGTTGAACAATGAGAACACATGGACACAGGGAGGGAAGCATCACATATCAAGGCCTGTCTGGGAGTCGGGAGCAAGGAGAGGGAGAGCATTAGGACAAATACCTAATGCATGTGGAGCTTAATACATAGGTGATGGGTTGATGGGTGCAGCAAACCACCATGGTACATGTTTACCTATGTAACAAACCTGCATGTGTAGCACATGTATCCCAAAACTTATAGTAAAATTAAAAAAAAAAAAACCCAACTGGATGTGGGAATGGGACCAGCCTCATTTGAAGCACATGGACTACAAGTGGGAGGTGGTTCGTCAAAGGAAAACTGGGAGGCACTATCAAAACAGGAGTGGGAAAAGCTGCACAACTAAAAACACATATGTACTATAATTATTAGATATAAGATCTAAAAGTGAGCAGAAAGGACAGTCTTGTAGGGGAAAGGAATGACCAGAAATACTCACAATGGCCATTTGAAATACAGAGGAGCATTCCACAGCGATCCTGTGGCAGTATAAACAGTTACATTATGGCCAGCCGTGTTCACTCAAGTCCCAGGTCTCAAATGGCACCTACTGGCAAACAAAGCCGCCTTCTTCAACTGCACCTCTCCCCTACTGGCTGCCTGCATGAGTCATGGGCTATAGACTGTGATCGTGGCTATCAAGGTGGGTGCCATGCCATTGTCACCTGCTAGCTTGGACTTTCCTGTTTCCAGCCCCCTAAACAAAGTGGCAGTGCTGGACTCTGTCTTGTCCGGGGGTGGACACTGACAGGACAAGAAATGAGAATATGACACAAAGGTGGTTCATCTGTGAGCTGGCAGGTAATCCCATGACATACCTTGTAGGCAGCAGTAATTAACCAAACTGATCAGACTGGGAAACTGACAAAGCACCTAGCTCCTAAGGCAACCTCTATTCTTGGCGGCTTTCTTACTTCAGTACTAGTTTCAGTCCACATGCTTCCTTACACTAACTGCCACCTCCTTTTTCTTTGAATCTTAGGAAGGGCTATGGTTTGAATCTTTGTGTCCCCCTGCAAATTCATATGTTGACATACTAGTCTTGAAGGTGATTGATACAATTTGGCTGTGTCCTCACCCAATTCTCATCTTGAATTGTAGCTCCCATAATTCCCATGTGTCATAGGGTAATTGAATCATGGGGGTGGGTTTTCCCCTGCTGTTCTCGTGATAGTGAATAAGTCTCATGAGATTTGATGGTTTTATAAATGGGAGTTCCCTGCACAAGCCTTCTTGCCTGCTGCCATTTAAGATGTGCCTTTGGTCTTCCTTCGCCTTCTGCCATGATTGTGAGGCTTCCCCAGCCATATGGAACTGTGAGTTTATTAAATGTCTTCCTTCATAAATTACCCAGTCTTGGGAATGTCTTTATTAGCAGTGTGACAACAGACTAATACAGTGATAGCATAGGAGGCAGGGCATCTTTGGGAGGTGATCAGGTCATAAAGGCAGGATTCTTATGAATGGAATTAGTGCCCTTATAAAAGAGTCCCTAGAGAGCTAGCTACCCCTTCCACCTCAAGAGGACACAGCTACAACAGGACATCTATGAACCAGAAAGCAGGTTCTCACCACACAGCAAATCTCCTGGCACTCTGGTCTTGGACTTCCCAGCCTCCAGAACTGTGAGAAATAAACACTTTCTGTCATTTACAAGTCACCTGTTTATGGTATTTTGTTATAGCAGTCTGAACAGACTAGGAAGGGAAGTTTTCTAACTTCACTTTACACCTAATTACAGAGCAGAGAAACAGTTCTCCACACCTTGGGGCCAGAAAATTCAGATGTCCCAAATCCTATTTGGTGAGAGGCAAAGTCACACACAGCAGCCCAGAGCAGGACATGAGTGCAGTTAAATTCTCAAGGTTGTTTTTAGGAAATATGGATACTCAGGATGGCACCAACACGGTGCACATACACAGCAGGTATTTTGTGCTCTGTCCAAAGAGCAAACTCTCTCCAGGGCAGGAGAACAGCCTTCTGTTCTTCCACAGAGGGTGGAAGGGCAAAGAGATCAGGACACCCAGCAGCACACAGCCTTTACTAAGAAAGGGCTCCAGGACAATGGCTTGTTAAAAACATCACGGCCAAAGCAGGATGGAAAGGTGCTTCAGGCCTCCCACCTTTGCCCAGGAACATGGGTGTCCTTCTAGGGGAGGGGAAAGCTATGGATAAGAACTACTATAATAAATTAGAGAGAAAGCCATAGCTCCGAGTCATATAATATATGAATTTCCTCCACTTGTCAGCTTGTCAAAATGGAGTCCTGATTCCCTTCTGTCAATGTCAAACCTTTCCTGCCTAGTTAACGTTTTTAGTTAAAGGCAAGAAGTGAGAGTGGCATTTGATAAGTGCTGGGGGAGTACTGCTTTAGAAAAGCACATTAACCCTTTTTGCCTGTTCCAGCTCCTGTGGGGGAGATAGAACAGGTGGGCTTAATTGGCACCGAACAAAGTCCTTGAAATTCCCTAGAAAGCTATGCAACCAGATGTCGCACTCTGGTGCTAAGTGTTAAAGAGGCATCTTTGTAACAACCCCAGGGAAAGGTGGGTGGCAGATTTGTTTTAATGAAACTAAGCTCCTGCCCATGCTTTATAGGCATTTTAGGACACCTTTACCCGGAAAAAAATGACAGCATAGTCCTTGCTGTAGAAGTTTACAATTTAAATTCTAAGTGTACCACATAAAGGTTTAAATGAAGTTAAAGAGCATCTTGTCAAAACAGTCATATCTGTTAGAGTTGTCCCCCCTCCCTGTGTTCTCCCTCACATTTCTCTTGTTTATGTATAGAGAGATGAGCTATATTGCCCAGGCTGGTCTAGAACTCCTGGGCTCAAGCAATCCTCTTGCCTAGACTTTCCAAAGTACTGGGATTACAGACATTAGCCACTGCATCCAGGCCTTCTCACATTTTCTGGTCTTTAAGGTTAGTTCATGTTTTCTTATGGCATCATGGAATAATCACTTTGCCAGGAGACGAAAGTCTTGGATCTGAGTTCTGTTTTGATCATTCACAATCCTGGGCATGCTATTGATCTACTCTAAGCTTCTGTTTCCTTTACCATCAAGTGAGACAGTGCTATGTCATGTCTGTTTCAGAGGACTGCCTTAAGGACCAAGTGTTTCCATTTACCTGGCCATTTGACAGACACCTGCTTTGTAATGGAATGGGTATCCTGGTGAGGGGGATGCGAGGAGATATTGATGTAGATGAGATGCAGTCCTGACCTTGGGGAACTCGCTGGGCATTCAGTGAGTAGGAATGTCCTCTCTCTAAACTGAAGAGCATTTCACAAACACAAGTCATTTCCATATTTATTGCACCACCTGTTACTGTTCTCCGGAAATTTTGCCAAGCTCTTGTTCTCAGGATGGCAGCCAACATGGTGCATATACGCAGTGGGTTCCAGCTCATTTCTTTTAACTCAGGTCTAAGTTATGGTTTCTAAATGAGCTTCCCTTTCACGAAGAGAAATTTCCATCTTTTCTTCTAGTTTAATCTTACATAATCCCTAGGAAGGCAGTTCTTCTGCTCTGAGACTTCAGTCTTGGATCTACGATAAATTCTTGAAACAAGATAAGCTAACTTACAGATATGCCCTTTACCTAGAAATTCAGAATTGGGACATTGAAAGACGAACTTGGGCAAAAAGAAGCAGTCATGTGCAGGTGTGGCATGTGAATAGAGAGCTCCAGAATGGAAGCCCATCACTTTGACAGGTGTGTCTCTGGACCCATCTCAGTGACTGTGTGGGAGACTTTCCTGCACTGTCTGTTTTGTTTACATTAGTTTGAGTCAGTTTTTGTTTTTCATGAACAAATGATTTTTGTCTGACCTCCTGTCCAGATAAGCATGACCATAAGGAACTGGCCCCAGGAAGCCTGACCTGTCCCAGACGTCTGGGTGTAACCCTGTACCTAGCCATCTATCTGTGTGCTGCAGCATATACAGCCCTTTTAAGTGGAAAACATGAAAAAGAAAAGCTATTTAGGAGCTAACCAGAATAAACACAGTCCCTCAGTGTAAAGAAGCAGCTGAATGGGTGTCAACAATATTACTGTATGTCAAAAACATTTAATAACTGTAAGGCCGGTTGCCTCACTGGGAGCTTGGATGCACACCCCTCCCTCCCTCTTTTTTCCGAAAGCTCGGACAAGCTCGGACAAGCTCGGACAAGCTCAGACATCCTCGGACATGTTCCCTTCTCCCCTTCTTGCACAGCCTGGTCTTCAAACAAAGGCTTGTAACCCTACCCAATAGTAGTCCTGCTTTGCCCACACCCTGCTCTCCCACAACCAATCGAGCTCCTTCACTCCCTATAAAAACCCATGTCTGAGAGGAGTCCGTGCGACTTCTCCGGCCCCTCCTGTCGGACCGCAGAACCTCACCTGGGAGCCTGAATAAACCCTTCACATTGGATCTTCTTGTGCTGGCCTCAGTTTCTTCCTTTTAAACCCGGCGAGAACAAACCTTACAATAACCAGTCAGTCAAAACCTAAGTTGACATTTTTACAAGATACAGTGCTGATTCAGGCTGTGAGATAGACTTTCTGCTTCAGTTTCCCCGCATTACACTCCACTCTGCCAGTGTTACCAAAGATGGGCCTTAGACGTTCAGCCACTCACCAGGAGCCTTGAGGCTTTAGTGAGCCTATGCTCACCCCCTCTTCCACGGGCACACCCCCTACCTGCAAGCTGGAGGCCCACCATTCATTCATTCTTTCATTTAACAGATAATTATTTAACCTGCCTTTCAATCAATAATCAAAACACAGTGTGTGCCAAGGTGAGCATTAAATGTGTTTAGGATGAAGAGCTAACACAGAGATAGGAGTGGCTGGTAACAGCAGGGAGGAAGGCAGGAAAGACTTTCAAGAGAAATATAGCCTTTCTGGACTTTGAAAACCAAATAGTTTGTCAGGAAAATAGAGTAAAGCTAGAGAGGAAGAACCAACATTTGAGACAGAAGGAATGGAGCATTGGCTAGCTTCACAATCCTTCAACTTCCACCCCTCACCCCGAGGACCACTCACCTGCTTGCCTCCTCTGGCCACCATGCTCTGCTTAATGAAATGGGGCCCCTGGACAACACCAGAATTGACCACACCTTCCACTTCTGTGGATTCAGTATTTTAATTCTTGGTCAAGATTACAGGGGCCAGCAGTTCCTGCCACGGCCAGACTGGCTCAGACACTGTCCACAGTTCTGAATCATTCCTCCTCTCCTGGCATGCTACTTCCAAATTCACCTAGATTATGACCCCGAGGATATCACTGAATGCTTCCTGGATGGAGAACATGTCCTGAATCAAGAGGGGAACATAAAATAAACTGGACCTGGAGGATAAGATTTCAGTGGGTGACAAAGAATTTGAGCTGAGGGGGTGTGTAGAGAAGGTAAGCCCAGCCTTGGCAGTGTGAGCGAGTGGTAGTAGTCCTCATTGAGCAGAACGAGAAGAAACTTAAAAGGTGAATATTTACATTGGAAAATACACTATTTCAAACAGAAAGTTTCCAGGCAACCTGTCACATAAAGGCACCAAGGGCATGGTGTATCCAAACAATCCTGAGTGTGAGACCTTGTCCCACCATGGGTCAGAGATGAGCAACGTTCTGAAGCTCCAATTTGTCCTAAGTGAACCAATATGCAGAACTAACGAGGTCATCAATTTTTCTTCCAGCTAATGAACTCCTCAGGAAGGGTGTGATGTGTGCAGATGATGAGATGAGCAACCAAACCTGATTAAATAGTTTCATCTTCATCAAAGAATCAGACACATTGCTGAGGCCCCATTATTCACTGGCAAGGGATAATTACATAGAAGAGGCTGCCATCAGAAACAGCCTTCCCCTCACCCAACTGGCTCTGCTCCCTCAAGTACAGAGAGTGTGTTTGACCCAGGAACAGACACTGATTTAATTCAACAACTATTTATGGGCAGCTTGCTCCATGCCAAGTGTGGACCAAGAACAAGGAATGAAGACGAGTAACACCTTGTCCTTGCCTTTAAGCAGTTTATGGTTGATGTAGTGTGGAACAACAACTGAAATATGCTATGGAATGTCCTTCCAGCATTTCAGACAAAGTGCCCACTGACACATCCAGCTAATATTTGTATTTTCAGTAGAGACGGGGTTTCACCATCTTGGCCAGGCTGGTCTCAAACTCCTGACCTCGTGATCCACCCGCCTCGGCCTCCCAAAGTACTGGGATTACAGGCTTGAGCCACCGCGCCCAGCCTCAAATGCCTATTTTCTCCAATTCCTGACATAGTATGAGCCAGTAACTCTGATGTGCATTCATGGCATGATTTTAGATTCTTGTGACAAGGCATTGCATCACAAACATAAATTTATGCAACTGTTCATTTAGCAAATACTCTTCGAACATATCCCATAATAGGTACTGGGAATCTAATATTGAACAAGCTGGGGTGGGCCTTTGTCTTTGAGGAGCCTATGATAGAGCCTGTCAGAGAGCCATCAAACCCATTAGCAATCATGATCACTGATTGAGAGCCCACTACGGACCAGGCATTATGCCCCAGGGACTGTGCATTTGCTGGGATATGGCGCGGGAAGTATCCAGAGATTGATCACACACAGTGGTTGGCATCCAGTTGAAGGTATAGAACGTATTTTTAAAATATAACTAATAAGCAACTCATACTTTTTACCAACCAGGAAACTAGTCATCAGGGATGCAGGTCTTTGGAGGTGGACTTCTTGCTAAGGCCAGGTAAGTCTGGAAGACTTTGTGAAAATGGAAGGATTTGTTCTTGACCTTGGCAAATGTCAAGGGCTTGGATACATGGAGAAGAGCGAGTAAGGGAGCAGTCTAGGAAGTGAGAGAAGAATATACGGTGAGTTTAAGAAAGAGAAAGAAGTTAACTTTATAGGAGCAAAGCATTCACTTATTCTTTTTGTATTAATTCAGTGCTCACAATGTGCCAGGCACTGGTAAGATGCCAGGAGGTCATCATACAGATATAAGGTATGGCCCCTGTTCCAGAAGAATTAAAATCTAGACGTATTCAAAAAGAACCAGCAATCAAGGCAGTATTTCATCTCCTTGTGTCATTCCACTCTTTGAGTTAAACGAGGATGCAGAGTGTTATCTTCAGGAGACCACTCTTACAAAGCACTCTGCTTCCTGGGGATAAAGAGACAACACCAAGGAGGCTGGTACCCAGCTGGTTACTTTATCCTGTTAGCCAGCTAACAGGACATTAGTGACATTTAATAGAGGGAGGGGATCTAGCTGGATATCCAGGGGCCAATAAGTTGGATAGAGATCCCAAACTTCCCTCTCCCTCCACTCTACAGCCTAGAATTACTGGCGATCTCCTTCTTTCTTGGATAGTTCTTCCTGCATTCTCCTTAGTCATAATGCAAGGAACTTAGAAGAATAGAGTTACTCGGGGGCATCACTCGGAGCAATTCCAGAGAGGATAATGAAATGTCAGATGAAATAATGAGTCACCTTAGTTCTGAAACTCCTCCTTTGAGGAGAAAAAAATCAATATCCCAGTAAGACAGGAGCTGTCATGTATATAGAAAAACAAATCCCCTCATTTTCTGTGTTCTGTCTAACCATTTTTGCCTCTGCCTGGGCAGGGTCAACTGACTGCCTGAAGGGGCATTTTTAGTGTTTGACCAATATGTTAACTAATTTCATATATTTTAGGAGCCTGTAAAACTCTATTAATTTTCGTTGGCTCTTTCTTTTCCTACTTAAATGTGGTCAGTTATTTCACAAGGAATTCAGTATGTTTCTAAATTTTGATCGGAATTATTCTAGACTAACATACATTCTCACGGATGGCCTCCTGTGTCTTGAAGAGATCATTTTCTTGATAAGTCCCTTGGCTCTCTTTTTGCAAGTCTGGCAGCATGGTTTATTGGCTTTGTAATATGAAGCTCTCACCATTAGGGACTGAGCTAAGATCACCAAACTGTTTCCCATACATCCTTAGTTGAGCTTTGAATCTCAATAGTAGTAGAATGCCCAGCATGATATCTTCTCTGAAATGAGCAATCCCTTAATTAAACAGAAGTAAATAGAGGTTACAACGTGTTTCTTAATTAAATAGATGTAAATGCCCAATTGCTCTGCTTTCCACACATATCAATTTTGCATCATCTCATTTTCCTGTTTGCCCAGTGGAAATGGAAATTCTGAGGCTCTATGTTGGTCAAAATCTCCCAAGTGTCCCTGCCAGGCTGGGTGTTCAATCACGAATATTTACCTTCTGGTTTATAGAAATCTACAACTCGTGTCTACTCTCCCTTCCTTTGGTATTACGGGCTTGGGAATTGCTATGGGCCTGGCATAAATGGACCATCAAAGTGAAACAGCCCTGCTTTTACCCAGCAAGGCATCTTGACTCCTGCCTTGGGAAAAACATACCTGGAAGCAAAAGGTGAAGGGTATGGCATGGGCAAGCTGACGTCAATATGGAACCCTCTGTGCTGGCCGGCACTGGGAGACCCTGAGAGTCACAATGCCTCAAGCCTGCTGCTTTTCTTTACACCTCGTCTCAGATTTGGGCAAGTTTCTGCTAGGGACTAAATGTACATGTCATCAATATATTCCAGGAATACAATAGATTATATTCTGTGAAAATAATTCATGGAACTAATGGTGATTAATTTTGTGTGTCAACTTGGCTAGGCTGTAGTGCCTAAGCATTAGATATTTCTGTGAAGGTATTCCGTTATTACCATTTACAGTCAGTTGTCTTTAAGTAAAGAGTATTGCCCTAGATAATGTGGGTGGGCCTCATCCAATCAAGTGGAGACCTTAAAAGCAGAAACTGAGGTTTCCTGGAGAAGAAAAAATGTTGTCTCAATGCCGTAACATGGAAGTCCTATCTGAGTTTCTAGCCTGCTGGCCTGCAGTACACATTTCAGACTTGCCAGCCCCTAAAATCACATAAGCCAGTTTTTCAAGATAAATCTCCTCTATGTATATACACATAGGCTATTCGTACTGTTTCTCTGGAGAACCCTGACAGATACAGGATCTGTCTGGATAAGATGAGAACATCCTACTTGCAATTCAGAGAGAGTAGCTCAATCCAATCACAGCACAAAGCAAACCAACAGATGATGCCCCTTAAAAAGCTAAGATGGGGTTAGGAGTGGGAAGGAGAGAAGAGAATCGTGTCTACACCTGTCAAAGTGGTGACCATCTTTAGGTAGCTCTCGTTCTTGCTAGTTCTGGCAAGCCCAGCAACTTGCCATCCATGAATTGGATGGTTACCAGAGGACAGCAGTGGGTTAACAACACTTTGACTGAGTCAAACTGTTAATTGGAATAGAATCCATCTCAATTTATTCCTAGAAACAGTTCTGCTTTTCTGAGGCATTAGGAATAAATTAAGGTGGATCCTGTTCCAATTAGAATTTATGATTAAGACCATCATTTCAGAAGGACAAGCTAAGCAAAGCCACGAGCGTTTGGAAATCGACATGACTGAGGGATCTTAAGTAAAAAGGTTAGTTGCTGAGAAGAAAGTCATAATGACCCAGTCTCCTTGGTGATTGCTTCCCACTTCCTGAATTTCCGGCAAAATAGCCAAGATTTGAAGGTTAGGTCAAGGAGCATTTTTCATTGAATCATAGGATTTTAGACCCTGGAGGAATATTTTTTAAATGAGGAAACCAAGCTCAGAGAGGAGAAATGACTTGCTCAACATGGACAACAATGGGGGAATCTATTTCCTCATCTTCCTGCAGGGCGATGGGTGTGCCCTCCACGTCAGCTTCAGAGCAAAACGAGTCAAGGGTTGAAACAATTGTCCTTGAGTGGCCTCTGCTGTGTTCTCTAGAATCACTGCTAAAGAGCCAATGTGTATTTTTCACCTGTGACTACAGAATTAGTGGGTAGAAGGATCCTGTGCCAGGAACCTGGCTCTTAGGTCCATCTTTTGGAAAAAAAAAAAAAATCATAAGCATTAGGACCTAGCAGCTGCCAAGCAGTCTAATAGTAATTTAACAGACATTATCAGTACACCTACTGTGCACATAGTGCTGTGCTAAGTACTTCACAGTAAGTATTTTCAACAACCCTATGAGGTAGGTGCTATTTTTATTTCCTAACTCTTTACACAAAAGGAAATTGAGGCACAGCGAAGTTAAAGAACTCACCTGAAGGCACACCGAGAGAAAGTGATGTAGCTAAGACACAAACCTGGCCAGCGTGGGGCCAGAACCAACGCTCTCAGCAGTGCCCTATTCCAGGCCAGCTCCCACTTAATCCTCACACATTTTTATCACTGTGATAGTATTCTCACTTTTTTGCAGATTAAAAAAAACCAAGGCTCAGGAAAATTGAAGAATTGGTTTGAGATAAACACACCGGACACTACGAGTAAATCCGTGCCCAGGTACTGCTGCTACACAACTCACCAGCAATCTGTCTTCCGGTCATCCTCCACCTTCCTGCTTCTCCCTGCTTGCACGCATGCCTTTGACAAACTGATTTCTTGGATTAATCTTTGAATTGATGTTACCAGGTAGGGTAAAACCGGTTCTTCCTTTGCAGAGAGTAGGCGTTAGGGACCACGTTTTATACGCTTCAGTCCTAAGGGCAAAGCATGTCGGTCATTCTCTCCCACTAGCATTTTCCAAGCTCCTTTGAAAGCGATCACTTCGTTAAATACTAACTCCTGGACCTCATCTCAGAGTTGGGCAGTTCTAAACTCCATAGGATGAGCCTGGAAAGCACCGTGATTAACTAGTGTCCCCACATGGTTCTGTTCCTCAGGGAAATTTGGGAATACTGGATCAAATTGACCTTTGAGCTCCCTCCTCTCACCCTCAAATTAAATGGCAGCACAGTGTCAGACTGACCTAGCTTTTAAGGTATGGGCTTTATATTAGAAACACTTGATTTGGTCTCTGCTCTATTAATTACCAATGAAATATTCTCAGGTGATCTGTTTAGCCTTTCGGTACCTCAGGGTTCTCCTCTGTAAAATGGGAATAATAATGATCTCTATCTCATGGTGTTGTTCTGAGGAGTAGATGACATAAAGCCTATAAAGCCGCCAGCACAGCACCTGTCATAGAGGCAGAGATCAATACATGTCAAGTACTCTTTTATTATAGTTATTTCTTCCTAGTTCAGGGAATTTACATGGAAGATTTAGTACCCAATTCTCAAAGGTACAATTTCAGCTTTCAGCAGTAGGGTTGAGAGCCAATTTGTGGGGGAAGGGCACAGGAGTCTTTAGGTACCCCTGAAATCATACCACACACACGTTAGCAACAGGTGAAACACGGGAGAATGCACCTATGCTCCAGGCAGCAAGAGCTCCCCCTTCTCCCTGGGACACAGCTCACCTCCACAGCTCCAGTCCCATCTGAGCCTGTCATAGTGACCACAGTTCCTATGAGGACTCAAGTTAAATTTATTGACCTTAAAAAGCTCCCCTCTGGGAGCAGAGGCCCAGGAAGGACTGTCTGCTCCTGGCTTCTTAACCTCTCCAGCAGGGAAGTGCTGGGGTTTGAGCCTCTGGAGCAGGTCTCAGGTCTGGCTCAGTCAGAAGCATGAGCCCCAGACTCACACCTGTAAGGGGGCATGAGGGCAGGGACGCATCTTTTCGTTCACTTCTATAAATGCTTTCTTTGGCTGCTGTGATGGGCTAGACACTATACCAGCCCTCTGGATACCTGCCCTTCTGGAGCTTACTGCCTCCCAGATGGGACAAATATGCAAGGGTCTTCCAGTGTGGGTGGTGGATGGAACTAGGGGGTAACCCCAGATTGCTTCAGAAAGTGTTTCCAATTCAGTCTGGAACCCTCAACACAGCCCACAACGGACTGGCTCACTTGGCACCTGCGGACACTCACCAGCTTTTCATACACCCCTTTCCCACTTGCCAGCTGTACACCAGCCACCAGTCTTCTTTGCTGGGCAGCAAACAGACCAAGCTCTTCTTAGGTTCAGGACCAGGCTCTGTCCCCACCCCTACCCACCCTTTCATCTGGACATCTTCATGGTCTCCTTCCCAAGGAGTCCAGCCTTGATCCCCCACCCAGGAGACTTAGGTCACCTTTCTTGCATCCCCAGCACCTAGCACTGCACCTGGTGCATGGGGTACCAGCACCGCATATATTCTTTTGCTAAATATAGACTAACTTGTCATTGATTCCCTCCTCCCATTTATTCCACAGATCCAGGCTATAGACATGCCCACATCTCTGCCATCACTAAAAAACTTTTCCTTCTTCAACAGGAAGCTATCTGCTTCAAGTTGTCAACACTTTGCAGCAAAAATCCCAACAGATATTATGAAATTACAGATGTTCTGTTGGCACGAGCCAGCTTGAACTCTTATTTTGGGGTCAGGTTGCTTCCCCCTAATATAAATAATAAAACACCATTTTAGTAACAGAAACAGTACCGGTCAGTTTGTTGTTGTTGTTATCGGTTGTGGTGGTGTTTTTAACAATGAACCTTTTTCTTCTCACGACTTGCTGGTGAGCTGGAGCCAGTTATTAAGATGAAGAATTTTGTCAGCTGATTGTAAGACCCAAAGATTATTAAAAGCTATATAAATGTACAATTAAATAAATTACATCCAAAACAAAGATAATATGCAAAACTAATCACTTTCTATGTGTTTTAATGTATTTTACTATTATCCATGCACCTGAGGTTATTTACAGCTATCACATCTGTAGATGTATATACAGACATAATGTTATGCCTGCTTATCTCGTCCCAACTCCACATTTAGGGACATCATGTTGTCATTGTAACTTGAAATTGATAGAGTGAGAGCATAATACCAAGGAAATCAGCAAACACTACAAACCATAGCTTTTGAAAAAAATAATTTATGATTTTTTTAGAGAGCTAGTTGTTAAGTGTTTACCAGCACACCATACCTCTACCCAAAGACAAGGAAGGTTAATCCAAAATGCCAAACTCTAACAGCAAAAATCCCAGCAGATGCTATGAAATTCCAGGTGTTCTCAGAAGTTTACAACCCAGTGGCGGAAACACACACACACACACACACACACACACACACACACACACACACACACCAGGGCAGAATGGGACGCATTAATGGAGCAATGGACAGCAGGAGAGAGGGGTGGCTAGAGCTAGGTCACCCTAAGACCTGATTGATTGGGCTTTAGATCAATCTTACTGTGGGACATAAGATGAAAATGTTCACACAGAAAACCCTGAACATTTGCTTTGCCACCTAATTTTTGGATCCTCATTCATTAATTATTTAGAAAGATCTTTATGTAGGCACCAAGTTTCAGTCAGAAGTCAATTCATATGCTTATCTTAAGGCGAGTTGGTTAACCTCTCTGTCAGATGGAGATCAATACGTATAGGTCAGACTGTCTGAATATATCAGAGAGCTTGGAATAACTCCAAAGATGGGTGCCGAGAACCAGGCACTCAACATGGTTAATAATAATAATTTAGTCTGTTCATTACTGGAGCTGAGTTGAATGTGTATTGATTTTTCTCCAAAAGATTAACCACTGAAACAGTGGCCCACCAACCCATATAAAATATACTGATTGTACTAAAAATGCACAGGACTCATTTTTGTGACTATAAAAAACAAGAAACTTAAATTTCTTAAAAGACGGCTGGGAGTCTACTAAGCCAATCAAGCTGCTAGTAGAGACATGCACAGTGATTTCTGAGGTTTGGGTTAAAGGGAATGTGCACAGCTTTGTTCCCCACTGCCAATCTTTTTTTTTTTTAAAAACTTTTATTACATGTGAAGGTTTGTTACATAGATGAACTTGTGTTACAGGGATTTATTGTACAGATTATTTCATCACCCAGGTATTAATCCCAGTACCCAATAATTACTTTTCTGCTCCCCTCCCTCCTCCCACCTTCCCCCATCAAGTAGACCCCAATGTCTGATGTTCCCTTCTTTGTGTCCATGAGTTTGCATCACTTAATTCTCACTTATAAGCAAAAATGTGGTATTTGGTTTTCTGCTCCCGTGTTAGTTTGGTAAGGATAATGGCCTCCAGCTCCATCCATGTTCCTGCAAAAGACATGATCTTCCCTTTTTTTTGAGACTGAGTCTCACTCACTCTGTCATCCAGGCTGGAGTGCAGTGGCATGATCTTGGCTCACTGCAACCTCCATCTCCTGGGTTCAAGCGAGTCTCCTACTTCAGCCTCTCAAGTAGCTAGGACTACAGGTACACACCACCATGCCTGGCTAACTTTTTTATTTTCAGTGAAGATGAGGTTTCAGCATATTGGCTGGGCTGGTCTTGAACTTCTGACCTCAAATGATCAACCCGCCTTAGCCTCCCAAAGTGGTGGGATTACAGGTGTGGACCACTGTGCCAGGCCGGATCTCATTCTTTGTTTTATGGCTCCTTAATGTTCCATGCTCACTGCCAATCTTAATGTGGGGGGTTGTTCTGGATTGCTTTTTGAATTTCAAACCGTCTTATTTCAATTTAACCTATGTATTTGTGTGTAGCATTTGTTTAAGAGAAAAAAGAACAGCCATCATCAGTTTTTAAATTATAGGCTGTGGTGGGATGATTCTTTGAACCTAAAAGTATGAGGTTTCAGTGAGCTATGATTGGGCCACTGCATTCCAGCCTGAGCGACAGAGTGAGACCCTGTCTCTAAAAAATAAAATAATATCTACACACCTATGTGTGTATCAAGGAGTGAAAGGAAAAAAGAGACAATGGAGGAGTGAGAGGAAAAGGAAAAGGAAAAGAGGACAAAGGGAGGAGAAGAGAGAAAGGGACAGAGAGAGGAGGGAGAGAGAGAAAGAGGAAGGGAAGGAAGGGCTGAAATAGCGGCAGAGAGTTGGAAGATGAGAAAGAATTCTGAAAGCAAAGGCAAAGAGATAAAGAAAGGATGGAAGGGCAATCACAGGTAAAGGCAGCGGGAGAAGCGAGAGATGGCAGAACAGAGGGCAGGAAGAGGAACCCTGAAATCAGCTTTGGGAGGAGCCATGGGCTAGACTCAAATCCCAGCTCTTCGACTGCATCAGTAATTCTTCCGCTGTCAGTCTGAGTTTTCTCACCTGTCAAATGGGGATGAGAAATCCTCCATTGCAGGTTTTCCATGGAAGGAGATGAGAGAAGATGTGTAAAGAGCAGTCTGGTGTGTCCACTGGGGAAATGGCAACACGAGGGTGTCAAGTGCCGGCGTGATTTCTGGTACCTCCTTTAAAGAACACAATTTCTTCGACTGTGTTTGGCCAGGGTTTGGCCTCCCTGAGCCTAAGCATCCACCCACCGTAAAAGACAGCAGCCTGCAGGGGCACCAGGACCTTTCCGCTGGAGAGCGAGGCGGATTCCTGTCGCTCACCTGGTCCACCGGCTCGGTTGCCAGCGCGTGGCGGGAAGACGCAGGCAGCCACCAATGAACTTTCCACAAAGACAGTTTGCTTCACACGGATCTCAATCCATAACCTTTATTGGTCTCTGTAGAGTCATTACGACCATTAGGCTGTGGACTCAGCACTGCTTTAGCTCTTAAGTTAATACAACTGAGACTTTTTTACTTTCCTATTGGGAAGGAACATGTGCAATTTTAGTGATTTCTTAGATCATTCCATAAGTAAATCAAATATTCTTTCAAGCCCAGTTATCAAAATTGTGTCCTTTGATACCACGTCTTCCATCAAACTGCAGTAATCCAGTTCAACACATTTGAAACCTCTGCTATCTCCTAATATCATCCCTACTAGATAGAGTAATTAAATTTGTACTTTTTTTTACAAGTCGTACTCAATAAATCTGAATAAATTAACAACGCATTACTAAGACTGCTACATTAAATTTGCATAGTGCATTTAATGAATATGCAACTGCAAGGGAAAAGGTCTGCTACTGCGAACCTTCTACATTAGCATAACTACTTCCAGCATGTTTCTTAAATAATGCACTCATTTGCACATCACTGACTTGGCTAATTCTAACTTCAGTCAGGGTAGCCTTGTAATTAAGACTCTTGCTTTAATTTTTAATGAAGTTTATGTTACATCAATCCTGACAGTAATGAGGAGACATGGAAACAAAAAGGCTGCTAATAATTAAATTCACAAACCAGTTTGAGGGATAATAATTCCTGAGGAGAAATTACATGACTAATTATTAATTAAATATTCATACTATTGCACAGCCATCTCACTTAACTGCTCTTCTTGTTGGTAATAATATTGAGATGTGGATGCCTTTTGCCAACCGTTCTGAGTTTAAGGTCTCTGGTTAATTTTAGTGCGCCATTAATCAATATGACACAAAAAATAAAATTGTTTTAATTGGTATCATTTTATTGTGTCTAAATATTACTACAGTTGGTTTAGTTTGTGGAGAATTAATCTAGTTAGTGGGTGCCTGTTTTATGGAAACATAAATCCGGTTTATATCCATAAACATCTAATGGCAGGACAACTTGACCTTTTTTTTTGTAACATTACTGTTTACAGATAATTACACCAACTCTTTAAAAGGTTATTTAATAGCTTTGCATTCATCACAGTAAAATGAAAAACATGCAATATTCTTTAACTCCAGCCTGTTCTAAGGAGGTCTCTGAGACCCTCATTTACCCCTGCTGAAAAGTAAGCAATATTAATGTGTAGATTTTTAGGAAATGTCTCAAAGCGTACTTTGAATGTGTACAAACAGATTTACATGTTTGGGTCTGGATCTTCAAATGTCTACTTTATAATTGACATGGGGGTGTGTGGTAAGGAAGAAAATATTTCTCATTGTCACAACTTTTCATTCCTGGAAAATGAGAGGGTGGAGGCTTTATGATGCTGGATCTCAGAAATGGTAGCAATTTCCCCACAAAACCCCGTAAACAAACATTACAAAACTGGAGAAATTACTATGATGAAGCCTAATTGTTTGCAGTATTTATTGTAGACACTTTTGTTTTTCTTCCATTTGTAAGCGTTGTTTAGGAATCTACATTTATAATGGAGAAAGTCCCTATCCGCAGGCAAGTTTAGCTAGGACAAGGAAAGATCTACAATATTTAAATGAATAACATTAATCATTCAATTAGAACAGGTCATGAAATTTGTTGAAGGCTCTGCTAAATTCAGGACAAGATACTTTATGGAGACTATTTTGCATATTGCAAAATTAAATAGACACGGCGAAAAAACTCTTTTTTATCCTACAGGGGCATTTGGAAATTCTGAATCGGGGCAAACATTTGAGTTCATTTTTCTAATCGTTCAGACTGGTTGATTCATGAAAGTGAACCAAATCTATAACCATCAACCATGGAGGCAAGGATTCCCCTCAGCTACTTCTGTTCACTTTACTACAAACGAACAGGTTTGTAGGGCATAAATATTACTAGTCCTGATGTGTATCAGTCACTCTCTTTTACTAAACCTTAAGAATCTTTTTAACTTTTCTTTTTTATCTGCTCTCTTAAACTAACACCTGAAGGCAATTTATAGAGCCCACTCACCGTCAAACAGTTCATGGCTGCAGGTCAGAGGAAAGATGTCACAGGAAGTCCTGGGTCCATGGTCCTGTCTTTTGTTTCTTTCACCTGAGAAAATCCTTCTATGTGTGAAATCCTATGTGAGTAGCAGAAAACTCTCCTGGGGACTGGGCCAAAGTGTAGACCACAGAAGTGACTGGTCCTGCTTGTGGAAATCTGGGGTACCTGTTCTAGGGAAATCTGCAGAGTCCTGCCTCTTTTCCCTTTCTAACCAGGAACATGCTGCACCTGCCCAGGTAGAGGAGGAGGAGGAAATCGTTCATCAGCAAAGACACCCTCACTGGCCTGAAGGACCGACCCTACCATCTCCTTTTTGGGAAGCAGTCAGAGTGCCAGAAAAGGCTGGGGCTTGGAAGCCGAACACACCTCGGCTCTCATCTCCCTTGACCTTAGTGAGCAGCTTGTGTGACTTCATCCCTCTAAACAGTAGTTTTCTTTTCTGATTGGGCATGGTCATGTCACGTTTGCAGATTGTTGTCTGAATTAGCCACACATGCAAGAGCTTAGCACTGTGCCAGGCACAGGAGAGACCAGCACAAAAGGCCAGTAATTGATTTTTGTGTGTGTGATGGAGTTTCGCTCTTGTTGCCCAGTCTGGAGTGCAATGCCTCGATCTCGGCTCACCGCAACCTCTGCCTCCTGGGTTCAAGCAATTCTCCTGCCTCAGTCTCCCGAGTAGCTGGGATTACAGGCATGTGCCACCACGCCCAGCTAATTTTGTATTTTTAGTAGAGATGGGGTTTCTCCATGTTGGTCAGGCTGGTCTCAAACTCCTAACCTCAGGTGATCCGCCCGCCTCAGCCTCCCAAAGTGCTAGGATTACAGGCATGAGCCACTGCACCCAAAAGGCCAGTGACTGTTATTACTGTTATATCTCTCAAGGAAGATTTTGGACAGTCATTCTTTTGAGATAAACACCACTGCCTCGAGGCTTTAAAAAAAATGCATACTGTGTATTTTGAAAAGGGATCCCAGGTGAGGTCACGATGGTTCACCAAATCCTTAAGGTGAGTTATGTTCCAGTCCCCTTTTTCTGTAACAGAGGCATATAAGAAAATATTAGAGAGGTGAATCACAGTACAGGAGGGTGGAGTGAAAAGAGGAATGCTGAAATGGAAGGGAGGATGTAGAAAGCAGAGGTGCTACAAGTTGTGAGGAAAACATGTTATATACATCTGTGATGCTTAATCACCAAGGTGTGGTATATGAAACTCCAAGGAAACAAAACCAAACATGCTATGGATGTGGATTTCAAAGTTCTTGAATTTAAAAGGATCACTATTAAGGGCATGATGGCCGTGAATCCCAATTTTCCTAGAACTGCTTACCTTTAGTTACTCTGCCCTGAACCTATCAGAATTTGGTTGGTTGAGGGAACAAGGCAGTCTATGTCATAGATTGTCCTCATCTAAAGGTTTCTTACGTAATGTAACTTTAGAAAGAAAGAGCACACTGTCTTCAGGAAATATTTAATGCACATCATTAGATACTGGTTTAAATACCAAGGGATCAAAGGATATATGCGTAGCCTTTTCTTGTACCTCTCCTCTCCACGGTACATAGTAAATTGTCAGGAAAGCACCCTGTTAGATCTTACCTGTGGTCATACTAGGTTGAAGTAGTGTAAGGAAACATTTGTACATCTGGCACTCCCTGGTCCTTCTCTGGAAAGGTGTGGAAAGGAGAAACCTCAGATTTTGAGTTAGACAAATTCCATCACCTTCACTTTACCAGGTAACTTACCTGATCTTTCAGAGCCTCAGGTAGGAAAGGAGACCACTATGCAACCAGGACGATGTTGAGGTTAAATGACACAAGACCCAGGGGCACAGTCATTGTCCTTAGCAATCCATTTTCTCTGTAACATAATCAAGCCGAAATCTCCTTTGGGCATGAAAATTCATTGCTGGAGAAGGGATTACATATGCATTTCAAAATTCTTGAGTCTAGTTCTGTTATATGACATTTACCATACGTTTATGAGTGTGTGCTTTATTTATTTATTTTTTTAACCAGTCAATCTAGATTGTTGAGGTCAGCCCTTATTTCAACATTGGCTGTAGACCAATAATCTGCCTAAATTCTTATAAAGATTAAATAAATCAGTATTTGTAAAACACAACGGTGTCTGCTATATAGCAAGTGGAAGGAAATACAAAATTTAAAATCCTGCTCGAATGGTTAGAACCCAGCCCGTAGAATCCTATCCATTCTCATCTGGCATTCCTCCTTCGTTTGCCCACCACACTCCATTAGTCACTGAATGGCAGACAAATATGTTATTTCTCACCTCCGTGCCTTCGCAAATGCTGTTTTTTTGTTTGGTTGGTTGGTTTTAGTTTTTTGCCGTGAGTAACTTTCTCTTTCCACTTGGTGGCCTATTAAACTCTAGTTCATCCTTCAAAACCCAGCTAAAGCAAACACTTCTTCCAGAAAGTCTTCCCTCATGTCTCCTTTCCTCATCATTTTCTTTTCTGTGCTTCCTCACAGTGTGCCCACACTTCTATTATGCCTTGCACACAAGGCTATAATCTATTTACGTTCCTACTAGGGAAAGCCTGCACGTGCTCTTTGTATTCCCAACTCCCTAGACACGGCAGGGCACATATTGGCCTCCCTAGATGTTTGTTCAATCAAATGGAACTCGGTAACAAATAGCAATTCTATGATTATATTTATGCACCTGAAAATCAGCGTTTCAACATACCTCTCATCATAACGCAGTGTTTAATGAGCAAAGTGCTTTTCTTGGTTTTGCTTTCTTTTTCTTTTTTTTTAATCAACAGGCAAGAAAATGATGATAATGAGATGAAAGTGGAAAAGGGAAAATGGAATCGAGATGGGAAGAGATGGGGAAGAAAGTGATTTGTGAATTATAAATGGCAATTTCCTACAGGTTAGGATCAATCCAGAATGAACTATTCATTGGCATTATCGATGGTTATTCGGTAACAAATCTAAAATTCCTGTCTGAATTTTAATTAAAAGAGCCACTTAATGTTCCCATTCAGTTGGCACATAGGTACATTTTTTTTCGCAGTTATAAAATTGTCTGTCATGATGTTGAGAATCGCCTGAACTCAAGAGAGCTTGTGGGCTGAAATGTTGACATTCCAAGAACCAGAAGGGTGCTCAGTATGAAGTCAACAACCAGCAACATTTCTAAGTCAAAATACGCAAAATGCACTACAATTATCAGGCGAAGTGTCCAAAAGGTAGACAGTTGGGTTATGATCAAAGCAACTGACCAAGCGCCGCCATCTTGGGAGCACTTTCAGCCCGCCTGACACGTAATACACGGAGGTGGCTCCTCTTCCTGAAGGGGTGAGCGTCTTCAGCAGCAAAGGCGTGCGAAGTCAATGACTCCTGCTGGAATTCAGAAGTCACAGGGGAAATCACGGTAGCATATAGTGCTCTTTGTCATCTTTTCCCCTAAAAGGTCTTCAGCGACCAGCCCCCTTGGGTTTGTTCTTAGCCTTCTCTTCTGTCAGGAGCAGCTGTCTGTGGTAGTTAAGACCTTAGACTCCAGAGCCCTCTTCCAGTTCAAATTCCATTCACTAACTGTATGACGAAGGTCAAGTTACTGCATCTCCTTGTCTCATATCTAAGATATGAATTGTTCAGAAAAAAGTTAGAGAGTAATATTTTAGTATATAACATTTTTTTTAATTGGAAAATATACCCCTATATTCTTGTGAGAATAGAGAAAGAGTGGTAAGATACAAATAACATATTAACACAGATTACTGGGTGGGGGTAGTGGGAAGATATTTTCTTTACATCTAAAGAAAAAAAAAAATATCTAAAGAACTCTAAAGAAATCCTAAAGAAGGGATTTATTAACATTCTTTAACCAGGTGTTAATATTTTCTTTATTCGCTTTGATGTTGTAAAAAATATTGAATGAAGTAAATAAAAAGAATGGAAAGTTGATCGATCAATAGCTCTTCTCTTTCTAAAAAGGATTTTTGATAAACTGAAGGAAAAAATAGGAGTAGCATAGTCAAGTGAAGCTAGAGACTAAATTAATACCAGGAATTTTCTGCAATAAGTATGGATTATTCTAAAAATATGAAAAAAATTAAAAATAAACAAAAATTTCCTCCACCATCAAATGATGCTACTCTCTACATTAATGTTGCATTTATTTTTAAGTCTTTATGAATGATAGTAACTATATTTTTCCTTGAAGGAAATCTAGGAAATTCACAGCCATACAAAAAGAAGGTAAAACATTTCACCCATGTTGACGTTTTCCAAAGGCAATCACTGTTGACATGAGAGTGTTTTCCTTTCTGTCTTTTGTTTTTCCTGGATGTACATGGTTTTGCTAATAATACTATGACTTCCATTGTACCTGTTAACTCCTGGTTCTTGCCGATCTTTCTTTTCCAAACAGCCTCAGTCCTCCTGGGGAATGGGAAGAACAGGAAGATCAATCCATGCAATAGGTTGTTACAATTGCTACAACCCCTGCCAGCGTAGGTGGGAGGGGGCTTTTAAAAAGGTGCCTTCCAGGTGGCAATTCCATGCATCTGACCAGGTCAGGCCAGGTGCAGGAGAAAATAGTTGATGTTGCAACTAAACTAAGGGAGATATGAAACAACAGGTCTGCAGTCTCCTGGTACATATGTACCCGCTTGGTTCCCAGTTATAAAACCGTCTGAATGCTGTTGAGAATCATCTGAACCCAGAAGCATCCTCACGTTCTTATGTCGCCCGTCTCCCTTACACTCCTCCCAGGACCCAAGGTGGCCTTACCTTTAATTACCATTCACCAAGTTTGCTCGTGGTATTTCTCATTATAAGGCGAGTACCTCTTTGTCCAACCCGCTGGGAGTGGGGCGTGCTCAGTGTGGCCTGTCTTAAAGCTGTAACCCCACTTGGGTAACCCCACGCTGTTCTTAGCTTTCTCCCTCCTGAGGTCAAAAGAATACAAACTATTCCAGCTCTGCACATGTCTCCTTAATGTGTCTGTCTCTTTATAAAATCTTCTTGGAATTCACATCTTATTATAATTTACTAATTTAATTTATTTTATATCTACTAATCTACTTTTCTTTCCCTTCTAGTGTGAAATAGACTACTATTTGAAATCTTCTCTCTGATCAATGCAATGCACCCAACGCCATCTTCCCTCCATTTGTCACTAGAACAAAGCATTTGCTTATTTTATTTCACAATCGTGGTGACACCATCCGCACTGGTTGTATAATGTTCGGAAAGCTTTGTCAGAATTTACTTAAACATGCTCTTGTTTACTGAACGCCGGGGTTGTTCTGATTCTTCACTGTTGGGAATGGTGCTGTAATAAACATTTTGGAACATGAAATTTTTTTTAACCTTTTAATATTTGATTTCTTTCTTTCCTTCTTTTTTCTTTCTTCTCACACTGTTACTGAATTTTTTTACCTTGTAATATTTTTTCCCTTAGAATAGAGTTCAAATAGTGGAGATTTCCATATGATATCCTCCATTAAAAAGCAAGCACTTCCCACACATATTTATGCCTGTGTTAGATTCTTTGGAGGGAGTGCACGTGGTAATGGAAATGATGTGTTTTGAGTCAAAGGACTTTGCTCTATTCTTCCCTTCTTTTTTCTCCTTACCTTACTTTCTCCTCAGACCCTACCTAGAAATCAAAACCAGGATACGAAAGAATAAGCCTTAGGAGAGCACTGTCAGGGCTTTTAGGAGCAATGAACTATGGGTGAGTAGCTTTACACCTTTACTGATGCTTCCTTTTCATTCAGTCTTATCTAAGATCCCATCCAGTGCTAAGGATCTTTGAGTCCTTAAGCCAGTGTTTGCTCAGCTCCTCCATCTTCAAGTATAGCCCTCTCTGCTTTTGCAATGAGCAACTAAGAATATTCAACTTGTTATAACTAATTAACTTAATTAATAAAGTTACTCTTAAGAAAGGCTTTTGGGCCAATGCTTCATCATACCCAAGCTCCTTCTCTACTTTTATCTGGAAAGGTAAATTTAGGCTCCAAAAAGTTTTCTGGAAAGCTGGCCATGCCTACTTTTACAGAGGATGATTTTTTTTTTGTTTTTGTTTTTGTTTTTTTAAATTTTGTTGCTTGTTTTGCTTGTTTTTACTTCTATACTCTAAAAAGTACTTAGAAGTCTAAGATTAAATTCTCAGAATGGTCCTGTCTTTGGTAGTCTCAGTTTTCCAGGACCAAAGAAATCATGCTCCTTGTCCACTTTGCAAATTATGACAATATAGTAATAACAGCTCCTAATTGCCTAGTACTTCTATAAATGTTTATAATTTATTCGTCTGTACACTTCTATGAATGGGGCAATGTAGATTTGCATATCTTTATGGATGAGGAAACTGAGACTCTAGAGGTTACTTGCTTAAGACATGACAAGCCTCTTGGACTTAGATCTACTGGCCTCACATTCAGTATTCTTTTTCTGACATCTACCTGGAAAGAAATCAAATATTCCAAATAAGCTGTACAAATTGATATGTATAAACCTCAGAAGGCTTAGGAAATAAGATATTCTAATTCACAGACATTTATGGTTTTCTCCAAGATTACATAGGACATACTTTCGTTCCATCCTATTTAAAATGAACCTATATAATAAGACAAGAATAACTTACATAATTTAACTTTAAAACACCTACTGAGAATTCACAAATGTACCACTGTGTGTCAAGCACATTTTATGACCTATAGCACATTGAGGAAGAGACCAACACTATTCTTATTGTACAGATAGGGAAACTGGGATCTGGGGAAGTTTGGAAATTGTCCTGAGTCACAGAGCCAGAGGTAGAGGAGACAGGATCGAAACCTGGGTCAGTTTGACTTGATAGCTGGAGTTCACAAGCGTGTTCTACATTGCCTCTCCTGATCTCTCATGACTGAAAAATCACGTCGGGGATCAACTGATAAACTTGAATATTCTCTGATTAGGGATGTGATGCGCTGGGAAATGGTGTTAGGCACCACACTGCCCCCATTAACTGTGTCTCCTTTCTCATTATTTCCGCCAGGCCCTCCAACACTTATAGGGACAGAATAGGTCCCTGGAATCTCCAGACCAAGCCATTTTACATCACTCTTGGCAAGCTCTGATAGTTCGCAATGCCTTCCTTATTTTAGGCTAAACCTCTCTCCCGAGTTAACTTCTGCCCACTCACGGGTCCTGGTTTTAGCTTTGAGGGTCTATAGAAAAAGTCTAATATTTTGCTTCCATATGACATGAAATTTGCAGACAATTATAGTGTGTCCTTTGGGTCTGCTCTTCTTCAGAAGAGAGAAGTACAGTTCCTTCAGCTGTTTCTCCAATGGCGTGATTTCAGCCTCATTACCTTGGTGAACATGCTTGTTTTAAACTGAACGTGATTCTCCAGATGGGGCCAATATACATAAGAGCAGGCTGATCTTTCCTCCTCTTCTAAAAGCTCTAGACGTCCCTAAGCTACTCATTAGCTTTCTGGCCCCCATACCATTAGGTTATATTCAATTTACAATCTACAAAAAATTGTAGATTGTAAATTGTAAATTTAGATTGTAAATCCCTCCCTCCCTTCCTTCCTTCTTTCTTTTCTTTCTTCCTTCCTTCAATTGAGACAGAGTCTCTATCATTCACACGGGAGTTCAGTGGCGCGATCTCAGCTCACTGTAAACTTTACTTCCCAGGTTCAAGCAATTCTCCTTCCTCAGTCTCCCAAGTAGCTGACATTACTCGTGCATGCCACCATGCCCAGCTAATTTTTGTATATATATATTTTTAAGTACAGATGGGGTTTTGCCATGTTGGCCAGGCTGGTCTGGAACTCCTGGCCTCAAGCAATCTGCCTGCCTCGGCCTCCCGAAGTGCTGGGATTACAGGCATGAGCCACCACATCTAGCCCTTTACCCATTTCATACAAGGTGCTATTGAGTTATGTCTCCCCGGTATTGAGCTCATGACAATGTCTTTTTGGATCAACTGCAAACACACGTTTTTAGTTTTCCCTATATTACTTCATCTTTCTTTGGTTAAAGTAGATTTGGCTCCTAAATTCTAAGCTGTTAAGATTTGAAGACAATTTCATTCAGTTTATTGTAGAGAAATCTAATTCATCTTTTGTAATAGGGACACAATGGCTCCTAGAATCAATGAGTCACAGTTATTCAAGTATCCTCTTATTGATATATATAAGGGCATTGTCTTGATTTGAATTTGTTTTGCCCACTGTAAGCAATGCTACAAGTATATACACTTGCATATATACACTGGTGTTTTATTTCAAAAAAAAAAAAAAGTCTTGAAAGCTGGGTCAGAGGGTATGTGCATTTGTAATCCGAATGGTTACAAATAGATTATTTTACCAAAGGTTGTAACAGTACAGAGTAATGCTGGCAATGTGTGAGGTGGCAGGAAGAGTTAGAAACAGATTCAAAAACAAAAGAGCAAATGAGTAAAATAAAGCTAGGAGCAAAGTAAGTCTCTGAATTTTTCTATACCATACATGGATTCCTTTGATAGGCAGGAAAAAAGGGTTTAAAAAAACTAGTGAAAAATTCTCTCCTAAAGCTTTTTGTTATTAAGCCAGTGGAAATAATGGCCTTTTTCTCTGCACTGCTGAAGTATTTACTATTTGCAAAACTATTTGTTCCACTCATGAGGCAATTAATCACAGAGGATCCCTGACCATCAAGCCTTCTATCGTTGTAATGAGCTGTCATTCAAAACTTTCATTGTCATCCTCATCTTCCTGACTTAAAAGGTCAGCTTGGAGTCAAACGCACCAGGGTTCAAATTCCAGCCATTTACCCACTTACGAAGTGCGTGACTTTGAGGCGTTACTTAAAAGCCTTAAGCTGCAACTTCATCTGGAGAGTGGGTATAATACTGCTTTACTTTCAAGTTTTCAGAATTAATAATGTAATGTATACAAAGCCCCTAGAGAAGTCCCTGCATATACTAATGCTGGATGATTAATATTATCCATACTACCCAATTGAATGCTTAGGTGCCAGGCTTTGCAAAGCACTTTACATACACTGTCTTTCTTAAAACCAGAACTATGGCTGGGTGTAGTGGCTTATGCCTGTAATCCCAGCACTTTGGGAGACTGAGGCGGATGGATCCCTTGAGTCAGGAGTTTGAGACCAGCCTGGCCAACATGACAAAACCCATCTCTACCAAAAATACAAAATTAGCTGGGCGTGGTGGCGCAGGCCTGTAGTCCCAGCTACTGGGGAGGCTGAGGCAGAAGAATCACTTGAACCCAGGAGGGAGAGGTTGCAGTGAGCTGATATCGTGCCACTGCACTCCAGCCTGGGTGACAGAGTGACACTCCGTCTCAAAACAAAACAAAACAGAACTATAATTCACACATGTAACCACTCGACTAATAATTTCAGAATAAAGTAGATACTATTATAACTCCCATTTTATAGATAAGAAAATAAGGATCACAGAGGTAAAGTACCTTGTCTAAAGTCACACGCTTAATAATTAAGCCTTCATTCAATGAATGTTAATTATAGTAATTACTACTAATCTTAAGATTGCCTTAATATATGGAGCTTCGGTCGTGAGACTTGAAACTTCGGGTAGCTACTGGGAGAATGAGTGAGTGAAGGGGCTAAGCCTACTTTAGGCTGCATCGACACCTATATCGACCCATGTGGCACGGGCAGGCATCTTATCTCTCTGCAGAGTGTAGCCATAGAGTGGAGAGGGTGGGGCCAGAGCTGGCTGAGGGTGAACATATCTGAAATACCAGAAGGTGGCAGTGTGGGGTGGTACCTGGAGAGGTGTGGCTGGGGTCAGTGAGATAGCTGGGCCTCAGGAGGAAGGGTTTGGGAAGGATTAAGCTGCATTCATGATGGGACTTCAGTCTCTCTGGGATAGGGGTTCGGAAACGGGATAAAGGTCAGCAGTGACAGCACAGTCGCAGCAGGGGATCCGAGGGGATGACAGCTCTCAGGGTCATGCAGTGCCCTGGGGGCTAACCCCACAGGTTCATGGACTGAGGACCCCCAATATCTGGCCAAGGGACTGGGGGTTGCTAAGCCAACAGCTCCTGGGTGTCTGTGCCTGCTGCCAAGGGAAATCACACGTGGAGGGAACCTGCATTAATTGGGTAGATTCAAAGCCGATGCCAGCTTTAGCCATGTTTAGCTCCTGAGAATACACTGACATTTCAAATTTAGGGTTCCTTCCCCTGTGTTTTGTGTTCCAGCACAAGTTTTTTTGCTTTTTTTTTTTTTTTGAGACGGTGTCTCGCTCTATCGCCCAGGCTGGAGTGCAATGGCGTGATCTCAGCTCACTGCAAACTCCGCCTTCCTGGTTCAAACAATTCTCCTGCCTCAGCTTCCCGAGTAGCTGGGACAGCAGGCACGTGCCACCACAGGGGGCTAATTTTTATATTTTAGTAGAGGGGTTTCACCGTGTAAGCCAGGATGGTCTCAATCTCCTGACCTCATGATCTGCCCACCTCGGTCTCCCAAAGTGCTGGGATTATAGGTGTGAGCCACCACACCCAACCTTTTTCGCTTTTTAAAACCTTCCCGTAGTTCTCTTGATTCAAATGAATACGTCGTTTCAAAGTTAAAACCAAAGGACATAGCACATGTCCCAGATGAACAGCAAGGACGCGCCTTTGAGATCTGCGTTTTCAACAGCACTTTTGCCTCTGGTCTCTGCACCAAAATCTGGTCCCTTCCTCATCTCAGACATTCTCTTTGCTTTTACAGTTCAGAAAACTGCAGCATGTGACCCTCAGTGTGTGTCTCTCTGTAAAGCATCCACTTACATAACTCTTCCTCCTATTATCTGAAAATCTGTCAGTGCACTTGGCTTGAGAATGTTTTTTAGACTTACATTTACACTCAACACTTCAAAATATCACAGTAAGCCTGTTGAAACTTCCAGTGTGAAGTCTCAGAAATTCTAATAAGCACTAGACTACAATCACAAATAAAAAAACATTCCTTCCAATCCTCTCCTGAAGGATTCAGAGAGAATAATTAGAGCAATAGAGATAATACCCTCTGAAATTAAACCAATTTCAGCTCTCTCCAAAGGTTTTCATTAAATGCAGCACCCGGTTCGGTGCCAGAGATGTGAGCTGGAATCTTTTCCTAGCTACTTGCTAGCTGTGTAACGTGGGATCATTTGGCTGATCTTCCTGACCCTCTGTTTCTTTATTTGTAAAATGGGAGTATTTGAAAACATGGAGTCATTGGGAAGATCAAATTCCATTATGCACCTGAAAGCTACAAAGATGTTGTATACCTCACAACTGAGCGTCTTCTTTTCCTTTGCCTTTTTTTTTTGGAATTTGTGTATTTATTTTAATTTTTTTTTAAAGTAGAAATGGGGTCTTACTATATTACCCAGACTGGTTTTGAACTCCCGGGCTCAAGCAGTCCTCCCACCTCGGCCTCCCACAGTGCTGGGATTACAGGCATGAGCCACAGCACCCAGCTTTCTTTTTCCCTTTATCTTAATTGTGCTTTGATTAGTTTTCAAGACTGGGACGTTTGTCAGAGCTTTGGGATGGGCCGCATGGTAGAGGACAGCCAGGAACTGAGACTCCAGCGTGGCTCCAGCTCTCACTGCCTTGTCTCGGGAACCCACCTTCATCTCTGCATCTCAGTTTCCTTTTATCTGAGAGATGTGGCTCTTGACCAGAGAATCATAAATGTCTCCTCTCAATCTATGATTTAGGGTTTAACCTTCAAATTCAGCAGCACCCTTTCATGAATGATCTGAGCCAATGACGAGACAGCAGCATTTCTCTTTTGTTATTGAGAGATGAGAGGTCCCGCTGGTGGGTTTTGACTCATGTATGTTTTCCTTCCTGCTGTGCTCTATGCTTTCCACAGTGCTGACCTCATTTACTTCCCACAAGAACCTCATGAGTCAGATAAGGCAGATATGACTGTCTGCGTTTTACGGATGATGAAGATGAAGCCCTGGGCGGGTGACAAGCTCTGTCCTTCTCCAGAGGTTGAAAGGGCAGCGACTCTCCAGGGAATGGGGAAACCCACAGAGCTACCCCCTACCACTACCCTGCATCCATCCAGCCTTGTCTGAGCCCCCATCCTCTCTTGCCTGGGGTGTTCTAATAGCATCATAAGCAGTCTCCCTCCTCATGCCCTTCTCCCACCACACAGTTGCTTCTCAACGCAGCAGCCAGAGTGGAGCCTTTAAAATGCAAGTCAGATCATGTGCCTCCTCTGCTCAGACCCTCCAAGGACTCCGATCCCACTTACTGCACATTCTAACACTGGTTCCAGGCCCTGCACCCACCCCTGACATCCTTTCCTATGACACACATCTGCCTCATTCACTCCATTCCAAACCGCTGGACTCCTTACGACAGGAACCCTCGGGATGCTGCACTGCAATTCCCTCATCCAGAAACGTCTTCCCACAGGTATCTGCAGGGTCCCTCCCCACTTCCTTCAGGCCTCTGCTCAAACGTTGACTAATTAGAAAGATCTTTCCCCATCATCTATAGAAAGGAATATTCTCGATTACCTTTACCTTCTGGTCTTTTATTCCCACAGCACTTATGACCTGCAAATATACCTCGGTATACTTCAGTTTAGAAATATTTACTGCTCATTGTCTGTTTCCCTTTCTAGAATGTATGCTCTGTGAGGGGAGGGGTGAGTGGGTGTTTGCTGACATATTACAAGAACTTAGAACTGTTCTGAGGCCGGGCGCGGTGGCTCACGCCTGTAATCCCAGCACTTTGGGAGGCCGAGGCGGGTGGATCACGAGGTCAAGAGATCGAGACCATCCTGGTCAACATGGTGAAACCCCGTCTCTATTAAAAATACAAAAAATTAGCTGGGCATGGTGGCACACGCCTGTAATCCCAGCTACTCAGGAGGCTGAGGCAGGAGAATTGCCTGAACCCAGGAGGCGGAGGTTGCGGTGAGCCGAGATCACGCCATTGCACTCCAGCCTGGGTAACAAGAGCGAAACTCCGTCTCAAAAAAAAAAAAAAAAAAAAAAAAAAAAAAAAAAAAAAAAAGAACTGTTCTGGCGCACAAGTATAGGATAAGCATTTGTACTTGTTGAACAGATGAATGAACCAAAACAGGGCACAGAAATATGGCCAAATATGCAGGAACAAATCATGAAAACTTTTTGTTTGCCAAGCTAAATAGAGGAATAAGCTATGAGAAAATAGGCGTGTTGCCAGAGTTATCGGAGGGAGTTTTATTCACTCCCCTGAGGCAGCCTGAGCTTTATTCCGGGGGAAGAAGCTTTTCCACTGCATCATTATGTGCAGATTCCCGAACTTGACTGCATTCAAAACAGAGCGGTTAGGGTATCTGCATGTGCATGTATCTCTGTACTTTCACATGGGGACTTCCCACTGCCTTCAATGTTCCTCTTGTTCTTCATCTCAGCCTCCACCCTGGTGAATGCCTATTCAGCCTCCAAAGCCAGATGTAGCCTCATATTTTCCTGACCCTCTCGCTTATGTTAGGTCATTTTTGCACTGCCCTGTAAAGAGATACCTGAGCTGGGTAATTTATAAAGAAAAGAGGTTTAATTGGCTCATGGTTCTGCAGGCTGTACAGGAAGCGTGGCTATAGCAGCTGCTTGGCTTCTGGCGAGGGCCTCAGGAAACTTACAATCATGGCACAAGGTGAATGGAGAGCCAGCATATCACATGGCAAAAGTAAAGAGAGAAAGAAAGAAAGAAGGGAGGGGGGGAGAGAGAGAGAGAGAGAGAGAGAGAGAGAGAAGGAGGAGGTGTCACACATTTTTAAACAGTCAGATCTCAAAACAGATCAGTCATTATCTCGAGACAGCACCAAGACATTCATGAGGGAACTACTCGTGAGGCTGAGGTGGGAGAATCACTTGAGTCCGGGAGGCAGAGGTCACAGTGAGCTAAGATCATGCCACTACACTCCAGCCAGGGCAACAAAGTGAGAACCCATCTCAATAACAACAACAAAAACAAATATGTGGTCAAATAGCTTGTGCAACATTGGATTGAACACATATCCAGAGTTTATTTCTCAGGACCTCTCAGATCATTTATTTATTTATTTTTAGAGAGAGGCTTTTACTCTGTCACCCAGGCTAGAATGCAGTGGCACGATCATAGCTCACTGCAGCCTTAGACTCTCGGGCTCAAGGGATCCTCCTGCTGCAGTCTCCCAAGCAGCTGGGACTACAGGCACGTGCCACCACACCTGGCTCATTTTTTAATGTTTGTAGAGACTGGCTTTCACTATGTTGCCTAGGCTAGTCTTGAACTCCTGGGCTCAAGCAATCATTCTGCTTTGGCCTCCCAAAGGGTTGGGATTACAGGTATGACCTATCATGTCTGGCCTCAGGATCTTTAATATATCAAAGCTCACTGTGAGTTTCTAAAATGTGGCATTTAACAAACATAGATTTTTTTAAAAAGATATAGTATGTTATGGTATAGTGCCCCTATACCATAAGGGTCCCTTTACCAAAAGGGCAGGAAGCATAGGTTAAATGGTTTGCAGAATATCTCCACGCATATCATTTTATGTAACGCTTCCAAGAGTTTTTGATGGGAGCACTTTTGGCACAGATGAAGAAAATAAATCTCAAGGAGTTGGGTGAATTGCCTAAGGCTGCCCAGCCAGCTGGTGGCTGCCCTAAATCCCCAGGAGTCAGCGGCAGAGCAAGATGAGGGAGGCTGGCAGCTCCTGACCTCAGCACTGGTCATTCCGATGTTCCCCTCTGCCACCTGAGATGGCATTTCCTGGAATGAGAAGGAGCCAAGGAGAATTGTTTGTTTGTGAGGATAGCAAGATTACAGTGAATTATGCATGTGTTAATTGATGCCGATGTGGTACAAATAAACTCACATCCCCTCTCTTTTAGGTGGTTCTTCAAAAAATCTTCGCAGAGGCCATTGCGGTCAGAAATTAGAAGCAAAAAAGGAGTTGCCCTGAGAACAAGACAAAGGAGTCCTAACCCTTGTTTCCAATTTAATCAAGGCTCCCTTGAGATTAAAGAAAGGTAGGTGCATAGGCTGGAAGAAGTTCCTCTCTCTAGACAACGTTAATCCCATCCCCTGGTGCTTCCACCTTCTAACGCTATGCTAGTGTAATCTGACACTCTCAGGAAAGGATTTTATAAATAAAAATTTGGAAGTTTTAGCCAACTCAAGAATGGCCTCAGATTCGTCATGTGCTAAGTCTAAATTTAGATATTCATAAAACATTCAAAACTATAAAACCAGAAAGTAAAACAGTGTTTTCTGATCCAAACTTCATGCTCCTTCTGCCATACCGCATGAGAAGAATTTACAGAGAAAGGACAAGGTTGACATCCCGGCTTCACTGAGATTTAGCCACATGATTTTAGGCAAGACATAAAACCACCTACCCTGAGCAGTTTCCTCAGCTGTAAAGTGGAGGAAATGATGTCTATTTTGCAGGAGTGTTGTGGGGATGAAATGACACAAGTTACGTGAATTGCACTTCGAAAATTCTAACATGCAAAGCAGTGTTACTTGTAATACTTGACCAAGTATTACTACTGCCACTACCACTTAGTACTCACTAGTACTTTTACTGCTACTACTGTTCTACAACTAATAATCATCTCACAACAGAAATAAATAGTAGAGTATTAAATTGAGAGAAGGCAATAAAGAGAGAGATGATAAAATGGAATCTCTTCCCGCTTTGTGTTGTTACTCATCCAGGTCTTGGAATAACAAGATAATGTCTTTCTTAACTAAGACTTGATATAGGAAAATGACAACAGACATTCCCGAAGTATTTCATCATTGACAAAGTGAGTTCATACCCATTATGTTGTTGCATGAATTCACACAATGTTTCTAAGTATGCCCCCTGTGCCAAGCCCTGGGTTGAGGACCCATGGGTCCTTTCATCATTAAACACTCCCATCGTGAAGAAGAAGGAGTGTGAGACAGATCTCTGCCAGGCATCGGCCCTTAACATGCCAGCAGCTTGCCTGCACGTCTAAGCCCGGCACAGAATTGCACAGTAAAATAAATTTTTTTGAAAATAGTATTTTACAAGCTAAAAGTACTGTTAGGGGATAATCCTGGTTCACACCTTTTCACCCATTTTCTCACCATGGGCCATACTTTTAGGCTGAAAACAGCATAATTTTCATTACTTTGAGAGTTCTCATATTTTTACAAATCTAATGTCCTATTAGCATCTGCCTTTCAGCTCTGAGAGTTAAGATGTAGATACAGGCTCTAAGACAAATTTAGCGATTTAGTTCAACCGACATTTATTGAGTGCCCTTGAATGTGAAGCAAACTGTGAAGTGGCACGGCCTTTGCCACGTGGGTCAGCAACCGAGTTTGGCCACACAGGTGCTGGAACACAGCCAAGAGAAGGAGGCTTCTTTCCTGGAGATAACATATAACCTGGAGGGAAACTTCAGTCTGTGTTATTACAGGTCTTTGTTTTCTGCTGGGCCATGTGCACAGAGAAACATGGAAATCTTTTTTATTTTAATTGTGAAACATTCCAGTTAAAAAACATCCTCATGGCTGGCATGTTTAATTGAGCTCCTGAGAGGCTGTGTCGGTGAGACGTCGGGATGAATCACCCGCAGTCCCATTGGTCTCACCAAGAACCCATTGATGTTTCATAAATCCAAGTCGGTACAAATCTAATTGAGTTACCATGCTGAATTAGCTCACATCTAAATGGCATTCATGTCTACAAATGGAATAATTAGAGTCTAGAAAATGGGATATATCAAGTGGCATCCCAAGTGACAACAGAGAGGCATTTGTATTCATTCAATCAACTGCTTTAAAAAAAAAAAAAGCTGTTGTAAGACTTGACTTAGGCCGATGATTAGAAGCGGTGTTTGGGCGTTTGGTTTCTTTCTTTCTTTTTTTAAATATTTATATTTACCTCCAAGAGGTCCCTTTACTCATTTTTCATATATATGAAAAAGAAGTGTCAGGCCTAAGTTATTTTTGACCACATGGTTTAAAAAATGGAAAAAAGAAAAGGGTGAGGGGACAGTCTCATTTCAACCTACAGATCTGTTTGTTTTCATCGATTGGAAGTGGCTTTCTTATTTTATTCCTATTGAGCTTCATTTTTTTTTTCTTCTACATTAGCTTCTAAGTACACTGGCTAAGATGAATTCACACCCTGGGAGGCAGATGGATTTCGACGCGAAAACCAGGCCATCTTCTATTCGAGAAGTATCTAAGTACCTAATCATAAAAAATAAAGCCTACTCCTTGGTTCAGAAACGATCTCATTAAATGGCTTTATTTCCAAGTTATTTTAGTTATGAAATTTTAGGATATCTGAATTTAATGCTCCTTCGATTAACAGTTCAACTCAGCAAATATTACAGAACAGGAAGAAGACATTTTGACCAGGCAGGCTAATGGCCTCCTTCTAATTCACACAGTAGTCTTCAATCTAATTTACATGCTCAGTTTATTTATTACCCCAATTAAGTTTTGCAAATAGTTTGCAATGAGGTCCCCATGACCTCATAACTCACAATTACTCTTGGGATCTCCTGCCCACTTTGGCACGTTTTGAATAATACTGCAATATCGTCCAGGAAAAGACTGTACCTAGGAAAGGATGGATGGTGATTGTGAGCACCTTGTCCATAAAAGACAGAATCTGAAATGCTTCTTTGGTCTGCTACCTGGGGTCTAGGTCACAATCTTAAACATTTGGACTTTGGGTTACCAGTGCTCCCTGTGGCCACTGTTATTCTCATCATCACAGTTTCCTACGTCTGTTGACTTTCTCATCAAAGACGGGGATGTTTTGGTGTTAGTAGTCTGTATCTGCGGTAAGGCCCACAATACATACACATCTGTGCATGGGTATTATTTGATGAGGGCCAGAAGACCTTGTATCTATGACCCTATTTCAACCCAACAATTTACTCTAATTAGTTCATTAAAATTTGAACTGGGGAAATCCAAATTAAGTCTGTAATTTAATATTATTATACCAATGTCAGTTTCTTAGTTTTGACAAATGTACTATGGCTGTATAAGACGTTAACATTTTAGGAGAAATGGGTAAGAGGTATACAGGAACTCTCTGTACTATTTTTGTAAATTTTATGTAAATAGAAAATTATTATAGAAGAAAAAGTTAAAAAATATCTTTGTATCGCAATCATTCCCAAATGTTAATTGTGTCTTTACAAGAGTTTTAAAGTCTATTCAAGAGTGGACCAAATGAAGACTGGAGCACGTTGGCGTGGAGAGATTTGTGTGTGTAGAGGGGTGAGATAGGAGGAGGACCTGGCTATGAGTTCCAGCTCTGACATGTACCAGTTGGGAACCTGAGGCAAGCCCTTTACTCTCTGTATGTCCCAGTTTCCTCATCCGAATGGAAGTGTTGTCAATAACGGTATCATTTCAGGGCTTGGTAAGAAACAAATGAGTGCTATTTCTGAGGCCTCTGTTCTGTTCCATTGGTCTATATATCTGTTTGGTACCAGTACCATGCTGTTTTGGTTACTGTAGCCTTAGAGTACAGTTTGAAGTCAGGTAGCGTGATGCCTCTAGCTTTGTTCTTTTTGCTTAGGATTGTCTTGGCTATATGGGCTCCTTTTTGGTTCCATATGAAATTGAAAGTACTTTATATCACAGAATACCAGGCAGCCATAAAAAAGAACGAGTTGACAGTAGGGGGTAGGGAGCTGGGGAGGGATAACGGGGGGGGGAGGAAATGCCACATATATGTGATGGGGAGAGAGGCAGCAAACCACCTTGCCATGTATGTACCTATGCAACAATCCTGCATGTTCTCCACGTGTACCCCAGAATCTAAAGTGCAATTATATATATATATATATATATAAAATCGTTACAGACCTCCAGTGCGCCAGAAAATGAGTAAATCAGGTGCCTCCTATTCCTGTGTCCCCAAGTAAGGAAATATAAGTGTGTCACAAATATTAATCAACCCAATGTAATCTGATCATCTCTGGCAGTCCCTCCTAATAGATGAAACTCATGTGGGTCCTAAGATCACTTTCTCTTTTATGGCAATAAATAAATAAATTTTTAAAAATCTAAAAAAGAAAAAACAATGAGTTCATGTCCTCTGCAGGGACATGGATGAAGCTGAAAACCAGGCCATCTTCTATTTGAGAAGTATCTAAGTACCTAATCATAAAAAATAAAGCCTACACCATGACTCATGTATACCTATGCAACAAACATGCACATTCAGCACATGTATCCCAGAACTTAAAGTAAAATTAAAAGAAACAAAAGGGAAAATAATGATTATGTTTGAGGAAGCTAAAAAGTTGTACACATTTTTTTAAACACCTCTGGTGGAGAGAGATGTCAAGGGTAAAATCAAGTTGGGAAATGATAAATAATGTACTACAGAAATAATGGAAAGAAAGATCTAGAAGTGCCTTTGGGATTAATGAGTCCTATCTACCTTTAAAGATGAGAAAATGAAATTGCAAAAAGACTAAGTTACTTGTCCAAGACTCACATTACTGGTCAGAAATGGAACTCACATCTTCTGACCTCCAAGCCAGGGAGCTTCCCACCGGGCTGTGGTGTTCCCCAATGATGTGTTTAAAACTGGCCCAAACAAAGGGCAAGCAAATGATCTGTTGGTTGTTTCCTTTCCAGTTTTGACCTGGAAAGCACCCCTGTCACTCCTAAGATTTTATTAGTGTACAGCTATAATGAATTTCTAAATCAAAAGGCTTACCTATTAAGGATGGTCTAGTTATTAATGTAGACAAAACTCGTTAAAATAAATCCAGTTAGTGTACTACCTAAAATTCAAACAGCCTCCATCCTGGCTAACACAATGAAACCCCTATCTCTACTAAAAATATAAAAAATTGTGGCTCACGCCTGTAATCCCAGCACTTTGGGAAGCCAAGGCGGGCGGATCACGAGGTTAAGAAATCGAGACCATCCTGGCCAACATGGTGAAACCCCGTCTCTACTAAAAATACAAAAACTAGCTGGGCGTGGTGGTGCGTGCCTATAGTCCCAGCTACTCAGGAGGCTGAGGCAGGAGAATTGCTTGAACCCAGGAGGCGGAGGTTGCAGTGGGTCAAGATCCCGCCACTGCACTCCAGCCTGGTGCCTGGCGACAGAGCAAGACTCTGTCTCAAAAAACAATATTAATTAGCCAGGCGTGGTGGCACGCACCTGTAGCCCCAGCTACTTGGGAGATTGAGGCAGGAGAATCACTTGAACCCGGGAGGTGAAGGTCGCAGTGAGCTGAGATTGCATCACTGCACTCCAGCCTGGGCAACAGAGCAAGACTCCACCTCAAAAAAAAAAAAAAAAAAAAAGAATTCAAATAACCTGATGGTCTCCAGCTGCATAAAACGTGTATAGATCTGTCCTGTGACATCTGAAATTCAACACCCTAAGATCCAAGCTCATCTAAGGACAGAAACACATCCCTCCCCGTGGCCCTGTGTGCCTCAGCAGCATCATTTCCCTCACACTTCTCAAGAAGCAACAGGTTGGAGTCACTTTTCTCCTTTTCTGTCACTATTTTAAATCAATGTCTTATCTGGGATCCTCATGGAAGTAGAATTCTAAGTCTAATCCATCTTCACAAACTCCTCAGCACCTGACAAGATGCCTGATGCCTCTCGCATATAAGGTGTCCAAGGTTGCTGCATGAATGTATCTACATAAACTCTTAGGAAACTTTTCAAAAGCTCATGTCAGTCTTCTTCAAGGTCTCAAGGAAAGAGGATTTCGCTCTGCTTCTTTTCACACTTAAAATCATGCAATATTAAAGGACAAATTCATCCATTTCACTGCAAGTTGGGCTAATACATTGACTACCCTGCATAAGTTAGACCCCAAAAGAACACTCAGAAAAGAATCACCTCAACTGCACTTTTTTTTTTTTTTTTTTTTGAGACTGAGTTGATCTTGTTGCCCAGGCTGGAGTGCAAGGGTGGAATCTCGGCTCACTGCAAACTCCACCTCCCAGGTTCAAATGATTCTCCTGCCTTGGCCTCCCGAGTAGCTGGGATTACAGGCATGCACCACCACGCCAGGCTAATTTTGTATTTTTGGTAGAGACAGGGTTTCTCCATGTTGGTCAGGATGGTCTTGAACTCCCAACCTTAAGTGATCTGCCCGCCTTGCCTCCCAAATTGCTGGGATTACAGGCGTGAGCCACCGTACCCGGCCAAGACTTACTCTTAAGTATTTCCACTGTAAGTTACTATAAATTTTATTAACTGGTTACGTAGTTCTTATTCTAGTCTGCAGGCATATCCATTTATCCCCATATTGTACATTACTTTGTGCTATTTATCTAGTTTATGTTAACATATCGTTGGTAATTCAATCCTTGAGTGGGTACTTTTTGAAATAATCAAAAGCAAAGTGGCTTATTTTGAATGCTGCACCCAGCAAAAGTGCAGAGGTATGGAAAAGTGACCTGGGTGAAATCTTAAATAGGCTTTAATTCCAAACTGGGGCTGGGCAGGTAAGAGTTTGCATCTAAACCAAATATATTTATTCTTTACCTGGACTTTCTGCATGAAAAAGCAGATGTGGGAACAGTGGCTCAATCCACTCAGCTTTTGAGAGAAAAGTTTTCCTGGGAACTATGATCCAGTTTCGGGGAAAAGGTCACCTTGACTGACAGTCATTGAGAGAGTTCTGGTACAGTTTTGTGTAACTACTAGGTTCTGGATTCATTTATTCAAGCCATTTATTCATCTGAAAAATAGAGACATAGAATCAATTGGCAATATGAAAATTCTCGTGCTCCTTCAGCACAAATGCAGGAAGTGTCCAAAGTTTTGGGTTGCATAAGGAAAAAAAGTAGTGCCTTTGTCAAGGAGAAAAGCTCTGGTTATTTTTATCTTAATCCAAAAAAAAAAAACAGTGCTACATAATGAGGAAATCCTGAGCTGGGCAGCTTCATCGGCAGCCGCTCAGTGTAGTCACGAAGTGCACAGGTCCCTTCCATCGCTCTCCTTTGCCTTCAAGTTGATTTGGGATACATTTCCGAAAGATGGACTAGGAATGGGGTTATAGTAGGTAAGTAATTACTTAACGTCATTGCATCCTGTTAGGAGGAAGAGGTATGTAGAGAAGGGTCTAGAAGAATCACAGAAAATTTCTCAAAACGAAGAATCCTGGTGTTGTCCATGCCTATGTCCATGAAGCCGTCTGTGACAAGGCTATCCTTACAGTGGGAAGAAGGCCTTATGCTATCTTAACTGAGAAATTCTCCCTAATATCGACAAGCATCTGATAATTGGGCCTCTGTTAGCTTTTCCTACAGGAAGTGAAAGTACTGGGCAGGTCTGTGTGAGCACGCGGACCTCCAGACAAGTATCCTTCCCACCGTAAAGTCTTAAACCGACTTCCTGAGAGTGTAACAGACGCTAGGACTCCTGCTGTGTGTATCTAAGAGAGGAGAGTTATGTACCGGTGCACACACCTGAATGCCTATAAATATATATATATATCTATATCATATATAGATATATATTTCAGTTACTGCCATTTTGCCCTGAAAAGATCGATCCACCCCAGGTCAGTGGACAAAAATCCGAATATGCAATCTTGAACCATGGTGAATTCACGGCAGCAGTCGCCACCCGCACACAGTCTCTCAGTTGATTATGTGGTCATTTGTTTTAGTCTCCTACAATTAGAACTCTGCAGATTGTCAGCTGGTAATTAATAGAAATGTTCTGATGATATTTGCTAAGGCAAGAAAACTCTTCAATCTTTATGCTAAATTCCTTCGACTGATTCAACTTGACACAATCTCCAAAGCTTGGCATCGTGAAACCTCACTTAACAAGCTTCAGCCTATAATTTTTATTTGTTTTTACTACTTTTCAGTTTTAAAAGAAAGAGGACAGTCAGTTTCATTTTTAAAGCTCTCTCTTTGAGATCTATAAAGACTCAGCTCAACCTCCTGTCCCTGCTCCATCTTCACCCACCAGGTTCTGTGATGCTAGTTCACATCCAGACTGGGGAGCTGGCAGCTCGCAAATGTCTGTGAGCGTAAAGAAAAAATTCAAATACTTCCAAAAGACTAACGTGAAAAAATAATCTAAGAAGCATTTCAACAAGAATTGCCACCTAAGGTGTTTCTGATTAACTTTCAGGCAACTGGTCAAAGCCCTGAGCAACCTGTTTCTAACCTAAAGCTGTTTCTTATCACGCTAGTGTTGTTCGAGCACCAGATGGAAACTCTTCAGAAGGGCCTTCCCTTTCTAGGATCTCTGTCTTTATTATAACACAGTCTGTGGTCCTAATTTGTTCAGATTTGCACTCTCCAGCCCGTGGCACACAGGGGGGTAGTACTTATCAAACGGCAATGAATAGTCATTGCTAAAGGTTATGGGATTTCCTGTAGGGATAGGTGTTTCTTGCTATGAACCGACAACACGCAGGAAACCAAATGTCAAGACAGGTTCATTGATTAACTGGGAAAATTAACTTTTTCCCTCAATTTTTAAAGTGGATGCAATACTGAAAATAACATGAAAATAGCTGAAACATTGAAAATAATTGAAACACTGGAAATAGCATGCCTATGTCTTCTTCAGCATGGCTACAAAAGGAAATTGCTTGCATATCTTTAAATTTTGCATAAAATCAACATCTCTCTCCTACACCTGTGTCTTTAGACAGAACCTGAAGTCTCTCTTTCATTATTGTAAATAACATCTCATAAATCCAAAGCTAAGGCAAAACAGAGAGCAGAAAGCTCAGTGATATTTAAATCAGCAAATTGTAGACCACATGCTCAGCCACATTCACATTTTGTTAAAATGATATGCTTTAAAAACCAATTAGTAGAGTGCATTACGTATGGACCTAAATAATCTGTTACTAACACGTTTGCATGAGAAGACTATGAGAAAATCCATCCATGAGGACCCGTCAGTAGAAGCCATACTGAATCACTTGACTCCAAGGCTACCTGCTCAGGCATTGCTACTGAAAGTGAGTCAGGTTTCATCACCAGGGAATGCAATGATAGCCTGGTCTCCATATCCCATCCTGAAGCATCAAAATCTGTTTCTAACAGTTTAACTGTCTGCTTCAATGTACTTGCTTGTTGCTCAAAGTGTGGTCCAAGAACCAGCAGCATCGATATCACCTGGGAGCTTGATAGGCAGAATCTTAGCATACACGCACACTCATATGTAGAGAGGCACGCGTGCACACACACACACACTCTCTCACATGAACACACACCTCCCATATTACCTTGTTTCCAGGGCAGCCCAACTACCACTTCCACCCACATCATTGCAAATTACAATCCGCCTTTTAGCAAGATCCTCAGGTGTTTCATATGCACATTAAAGTTTGACAGGCACCGGTGTTTATCATCCTAAAAGTAAATAACTTTTCTTCAGCCTCCTTTATTTTACGGGTTGCACCACAAAATGCACATAACCCAAGTGATTGTTTATCAGTATACAAAACACAGAGAGAGGAAATTTTCCCCAAGGAGGAACAGACTGAGTAGTATTAACAGTGCTTTAAACTGTAATGAATTCCCAGTCTAATTCACGACGAGGTTTCAATTTATACCACATTTAGAGTACTACAGGTTCAAGTAATCACTGCAGTAATTAGCTTACTTCCAGTCCTCCAAAATAAACCCACTAATTTTTGCAATCAGCCTTCATTTGGTTAATCACCAGTTTAATTGATTTAATTAGTTTGATCTGCAAAATTAGTCAAGTGTAAATACTGTTTTGTAAACAGAGTTTAGCTCCAAGCTGTATGATAGGGAATTCTAATTCAAACCTAGAGTTAATAACAAATCCACACATACAGGATTTTGTTGTGGAGCACAGCAGTTGCAAGTTTTTAAGAGAAAGTCCTGTGGATATTTTGGTGCATGTTCTGGAATTGTGTTACTATAATTATTGACTAAGCTAAGCGACCTCCTTTTGTCAACCAACTCTAACATTATACAGTAATTGGGGTTTTGAAGATTAAAAGGAATTCTTTGTCATTTTTCTTTTTAAATGATCTGGCTCAACCCTAATGTTGAGAGAATTTTCCAGATTTGAATTTCACATTATTTTTAGTATTTTCAGTCCTGCCCACTAAAGGGTATTTTAAACCTTTCCTAAAACAAATGTTTTTGAATTTTTGAAGAGAACACGTCTACTTACATTAACAAGATGTAGCACACACCATGTGACGTAAAATACATCTTTACTTTTTACTAGGTTTTTGATACAATAAATTTGACAAGACAAAAATTCCTTTTAAACCCTTCCCAAATGAATTCATTCTAAGTGCTAAATTCATGAGATTCTCTGTAGAGTAAGACAGTCTTTCCATTTAAAATCTCTGCTTGGAATATTGTAAATGAGTGGGGAATTAAGCAGGGGAGTACTTGTTTATAGACTGTATTTTCCAGATTGCTTCTCATTACTGAGCCACTGTTAATGGTGTCTCCTTGGAATTTTCTACACCTTTGCTTGATCTCTTCTTTAAAATATTTAATTATAACTTGGATACTCTGGGATTCCTTTAGTTGTGCTACTAAGTGAAATATTTAACCTGGATTAAAAAGTATATTGGAAGAGTGGTGCCACAAATAATTTATCAAATTATAATTAAGAATGTAAAAGACTACAATATGAGTAAATAACCAAACTGGACCACCTACAATTTTTACAGTGCAGTGAAGGCTGGAACAGAGGCTGAGAATAGGAGCATGGACCCATGTGAATTTATGCCCTGTTAACTGACATTAACATTTTTTAAAAAATCTCTTTATCATCAGTTTAGAAAAAGGATGTGGTCTTTTTTTGTTCCAGAGAAAATGCTGAATTTATATCTACGAGGTATACATTAATCTTGTCTACAGCCCTCATGGTGCTTCAGCAATGCTTTCTTCTAGCTCAAGTTTTTTCTAGGATGACTCAGATAGTAAATATTTTTGGCTTTGCAGGTTATAAGGTCTCAACACAACTTCTCAACTCTGTAGCCATAGTCAAGATGGAAATGAATGCTGTGGTTATATTCAATAAAACCTTATTTACGGATATTGACATTTTAATTTCATATGATTTTCTCATATCACAAAATATTAGTCTTCTTTTGATTTTTTTCAACCACTTAAGAAGGTTAAAATCATTCTTAACTTGTGGCTGGTTGCGGTGGCTCATGCCTGTAATCCCAGCACTTTGGGAGGCCAAGGAGGCTGAGACACAAGAATCACTGGAACACAGGAAGCAGAGGTTGTAGTGAGCCAAGATTGCACCACTGCCCTCAGGCCTGGGCAACTCACCTGAGGTCGGGAGTGCGAGACCAGCCTGACCAACATGGAGAAACCCTGTCTCTACTAAAAGTACAAAATTAGACGGGCGTGGTGGTGCATGCCTGTAATCCCAGTTACTCGGGAGGCTGAGGCAGGAGAATCCCTTGAACTGAGAGGCGGAGGTTGCGGTAAGCTGAGATCGCTCCATTGCACTCCAGCCTGGGCAACATGTGCGAAACTACGTCTCAAAAAAAACCCAACATTCTTAGCTTATAGGCTATACAAAAGTGGGGCAGCCAGATTGACGCATAGTTTCCCCACCCCTTTCTAGCTGTTATAGGTCAGGTGGCTACTGAGTGTTCAAGGAGACATTATTTCTACTGGTTGCAGTGGATCATGCCTGTCATCCCAGCACCTGGGGATTGGAGGCTAGGCGTTCAAGACCAGTCTGGCCAACATGGTGAAACCTCTAGCTCTATTAAAAAAAAAAAAAAAAGAAATTAGCTGAGTGTGGTGGTACACACTTGTAATTCCAGCTACTCAGGAGGCTGAGACACAAGAATCACTGGAACACAGAAGGCAGAGGTTGTAGTGAGCCAAGATTGCACACCTGCACTCAGGCCTGGGCAACCAGGTGGGACTGACTCAAAAAAAAAAAAAATTGAATTTCCCCGGGTGCAGTAGCTCATGCCTGTAATCTCAGAACTTTGGGAGGCAGAGGCCTGATTTAACTTGAAGTAAAATACTGTGGGGAGTAGGATTGGTTGAAACACCACAATATGATGTGTCCATTCCTGTTCTTCCCTAAAATGATTCTGAAATATCTTCCGGAAGCTTTTGCAGATATATAATGTGGATATAATTTCTCATTTCCGTTATCTCCAACAAGGCAGCTGGAACCATCACCAGTGAGGCTTGATTACTATGTTTCAATAAGCCCTTAATTTTCTACAAAAAGATGAGGATCCTAAAATGGTTTTATCTCAAGTCATTTCATTAGCATTGCTGGAGAATTCCATAAGACAGCAAGCAGGGATTTTTGTTTGCCTGTTTTAACAATTTAACTGTTTCATGTCATCAGCCAGGGTTAGCACACTTGGAAGTTCTCACTGCATCTTAGTTGGTGCATGATTTGGGGGCGGGGCCTTCCATTTTTCGAACCACCTCTTTCCTACAGAGTCTTTTCACAGAATGTGCCTTGCTGACCTTGGGACATTCTCACATGGGAAAACTCCAGGTAGAAAATGTTCTATAAAAAAGAGTGTGATTCAAAAAGATGGGGTCCCATGAACACGCACGAATTTAGCATCTTCTAAGCTTACAAGGCAGAAATGAGTAAGTGGAGATCGAATAGGCTAACTGATGAAGAGTAAGGCAAGCAAATACTCTAAGAGCTGGCACCCCCGAGTCCACAGTGGTGTGCCGCTGCCAGGAAAGGGAGCTACGTAAAAGGAGAGAAAGAGCATTCTAAGCATTGAGAAAGGCATTGCTTCATCGTGACGCTTATTTTTTTAAATGAAGCCTTCCTGGTCCAGCTTGGCATAATTAACTTGTCTGAAATTTCCCTCTGCAGGATTTATATGATTAGCACCTTTCCCTAACTTCTTGCTGGACTTAGGCAGAGGTGGCTGAAGAAGTAAACAAGTCACAACCAGAGTCCACTGCTTTGAATATCTCTTCTTATCGTCTCCCTAGGTTCGTTTAGATCCAATAAGATAGGCAATTGTTACATCTTATTACACCTTTCCTGAAGTTTTCAGGTAGAACTTGGTATCCATGAAATCTTCAAATTGTTGGTGTGGTGTCTATATTTTCTAACAAGGAAAAGGATCTACACTTGCAGATTTTAAGCATCTTGGATATTTAAAAATTCTCAGAATATTTGTGTGAAATTGGTAAGGGATTCTGTGGGGAAAGAGGAAAACTGCCTCATACATGAACTTGCCCACCTGGGAGTTCCAAGTGCAAACAGCAGGAGGGTTCAAAATCTTAACTTTTTTTTTCTTTTGCACTCCAAGAAGTCCCCAAATTTATATGCTGGAGTGTATCTAGGTTAGTACATATATTTGGCCAAGCTACTCAGGGCCCTGCTAAATTCCCCGAATATTTTTACAGTCAGTAAACTTTTCAGATCTTGGGTGCTAATTTGTATCATTTGCAAAAACAACTGAGAAAGCTATTTGGCGCTTGCATTGCAATTACCACTAAAGAGGTTTTGGGGTATTCTCATTAAACTGAGTCCAAGATGTTTTTGCCCTCGTGATTTGTGTTGATCTGTTCTTTGTCGGTTCTAATTATCGATCAAGATGAATGAATTAGTCATCCACTTGGTGAAAAGCCTCTTTATGCATATGATCGAGACCCAAGCTAAGAGAGCCTTCAGAGATATCCGTCTAACCTTAAAATGGACCATGTCCTCTGCACAGGTGCACAAACAGTGGAAAGGCATTGCTATCTTTTTCTCAAATACATATGTTGGGGAGATACATATAATTTGTGGTACGCGTGTGTGCACGTAAATAAAGATGCAGAAAGATATTCGCACATTTCCCGACTGACTGTACATCTACACGTAACCCCTTCCTCTTCTAGTACAATATTTTTTATTTGAAGGCTTTCATGTGAGTAACATTTCCAGGGGGAAATCTCTAATTGCTGAGCTAGGAGAAAAACAGTGCCCTAGGAATCTGATTACAATATTTCAGTATGTTCACTTCCCTTGGAGTTGCCACCGGTATGCTCTTAACAGGGATACAAACTACCCAGTGGGCACTCAGTACACCTCACAGGAGAGTAGGGCTCCTTGTGAATATGCATTATACCGTGGTCCTGTTTACCTCCGATGCCTGCTGTGTCGGCGGGCATGCTGGCCAGCATTCGCTAAAGTGATGCTTGCAGTATCATTCTGGCACGATGCCACCACATATGAAATGTGTGTGTCTTTTAAGAGTTTCTTCCAATGCTCTTGGGAACACATGGGCCATCTAACAAAGATTCCTTGAACTGGGAATTCAAACGGCTTTGGATAGGCAAAAAATGTCTGTCTGGGAGGCAGATGGAGGAGGAAATAGCATCAAGCAGCAGGTATAGTAATTTGTTAGCAAATTCCGTTGCTTCCATTCATCAGTGTATATTACAAAGGGGGAGAGGAGCCTTTATTTCTGTAGTAACGGCAGGTGACGTCACCTATCCTGTCTAAAGGAAATGCGACTGGAAATTGCGTGTGTTGAAAATGGAGAAATTAAATCTCCTTCATTGAAGATATATGAGAAGCATATTCATTGTATTCATGTGAGTCTGATTGTGTATTTGTGTGTTGCGTATCTATACATCATACACACACACACAAACACGCCTGTTCTCCAGTTATCTGGGACACTTAACAAAAGAATTGCCATTCACGTACACTGACATAAACTTTTAAAAGCACTGTTTTTAACATTTGGAAGATATCTCTGGGGGAATTTTGCAGTCCTACAAACACATCCTTGGGAGATTGGTTGGATGTTAATTTGTCTTCAGGAGTGGACGAAGCCGGCTGCACCTCAGCACGAGGGCCAGTATTGGTGAGCCATTTTTCAGTATCTAAAAACCTTTGTCTATTTGGTTTCCAATCAGCTGAGAGGCAAACCCCTCCCCTAGGATCAGTGAGAGCCTCTGTGACTACCACAGAACAGTTTTCTCGCTGTCCCTTTAAAAAGGCCAGGGAACTTTGGCAATGAGCATCCAGAAGACTTTAAAAGGGCTGGGTGCAGTGGTTCATTCAGGTAATTCCAGCACTTTGGGAGGTCAAGGTATGTGGACTGCCTGAGACCAGGAGTTCAAGACCAGCCTGGGCAACATGGCAAAACCCCCTCTCTACTAAAAATAGAAAAAAAGTTAGCCAGGCATGGTGGCACAAGACTGTGGACCCAGCTACTCAGGAGGCTGAGGTGGGAGGATCACCTGAGCCCACGAGTGTGAGACTGCTATGAGCTGAGATCACAGCATTGCACTCCAGCCTTGGCAATCAGAGTGAAATCCTGTCTCAAGAAAAGAGAAAGCCTTACAAAGGTTTATACCCTTTGAGCCATCTCTAGGAGCCTTTTGTAAAGAAAATAGCCTACGTACATGAAGTGTTAGTTACAGTCTTAATAATAACAGTGAAAAATTGGAAAGGGATTCCCCTATTTTGACTCCTTTAGGTTAAGTAAACTATGGTATATCCAGTGAATTATCATGCATCTGTTGAATACATTTACAGATTTATGAAATGTTTACAAGCTTATATCTGTAAATATATTTATAAATAATTTAATGTACTATAATTAATATATTAGTATGTTCATTATTATATAAACATGGTAATGTTAAATACATTTATAAATTTGTATTAACAAGATAAATATATATATTATAGTGTTAAATTAAAATTGCATCTCTGGAAATTAGGGGAAAACAGTCTCTAGTATGTTAGAAAAAAATTACACCTTACATAAAGGAATGACTGGAAGTCAGTGTACCAGTTTTGTCTCTAACTGTGGAACTACGGTTGGGTTTTCCCCCTCCCTCTACTTTTCCTTCTTTCTTTCTTTCTTTCTTTATTTTTTGAGACTGAGTTTCGCTCTCGTTACCCAGGCTGGAGTGCAATGGCATGATCTCGGCTCACCGTAACCTCCGCCTGCTGGGTTCAGGCAATTCTCCTGCCTCAGCCTCCGGAGTAGCTGGGATTACAGGCACGCGCCACCGTGCCCAGCTAATTTTTTGTATTTTTAGTAGAGACGGGGTTTCACCATGCTGACCAGGATGGTCTCGATCTCTTGACCTCGTGATCCACCCGCCTCAGCCTCCCAAAGTGCTGGGATTACAGGCGTGAGCCACTGCGCCCAGCCCTCCCTCTACTTTTCTAACATCATCTAAATCACCTGTACACAATAAGTGGTGGTTATAATCTGAAAGTAAAGGTTAATTTTGGCACTAATTGGGCAAGGACATTTGCCACTGTTGTGAGAGGTGGGCAGCAGACAGATCAGAGGCATTTTGATGTATTGTTTGGCAACTCCATATAAGTCACATTCCTTTTACGGCTGGGGTTTGGTCTGGGTGTGGTGGCAGCTCAAGGAAATGATCTTTCTATTTCTAACTCTGAATTAATTTTCCGAATGGGGTGAGGGATGGAGAACATCCAATCAGAGCGAAAATTCACAGAGAGATGCCCGTAGGTCATTCCATGAGACAGGAACCTAAGAACATTCTCTGCCAGTCATTTCAGAGCTCCACTTGTCTGTGCGTAAGAAAATGGCACCCATAAGGAAGAGGCGGGCAGGGAGCTGGCAGAGAAGGAGGCCAAGCAGGGGACTAGTGGAGTGATGGGGCTTGGGGCATGGCTAGGAAGCAGCTAGCCTGGACTTGAGAAGCTTGACAATTTTATGTTTCTTACACTTCTTTTGTCCATTTCCTTCTGGTTTTTCCTTGGCATCTGCTAGCTGGCTTTAAGGCCAGTCTGTCTTGAGCTATTGCTTGTGCTGTACCCAGAGCGTTGAGGCAGGACAGGTAGCAGGAACTGCAGAGCAAATGCGCTTAGCCTCTGCCGGTCCTTTTGGAGGAAGCCAAAACTGATGGCTGTTTATATTGTCATCATTTGGTTAAGGCCAAAAGACCATTTTCAGATGCCTTTTAAGTTGCTTTTTAATTTATACTTAAAATTACATAGTCATATTTTGCTAGAAAATAAAAGTGTGCCAGGTGCCGTGGCTCACGCCTATAATCCCAGCACTTTGGGAGGCCGAGGCGGGTGGATCATGAGGTCAAAAGATCGAGACCATCCTGGTCAACAGGGTGAAACCCCGTCTCTACTAAAAATACAAAAAATTAGCTGGGCACGGTGGCGCGTGCCTGTAATCCCAGCTACTCAGGAGGCTGAGGCAGAAGAATTGCCTGAACCCAGGAGGCGGAGGTTGCGGTAAGGTGAGGTCGCGCCATTGCACTCCAGCCTGGGTAACAAGAGCGAAACTCCGTCTCAAAAAAAAAAAAAAAGAGGCCTAGGCAGGCAGATCATGAGGTCAGGAGATGGAGACCATCCTGGCCAACATTGTGAAACCCCATCTCTACTAAAAATACAAAAAATTAGCTGGGCGTGGTAGTGCGTGCCTTTAGTCCCAGCTACTCAGGAGGCTGAGGCGGGAGACTAGCTTGAACCCAGGAGGTGGAGGTTGCAGTGAGCCGAGATCACACCACTGCACTCTAGCCTGGCTACAGAGCGAGACTCCATCTCAAAAAAAAAAAAAAAGTGCATTCATAATTTGAAGTGTGAATTTTTGCTTATGCTTGCATCAAACTTGTAGAAGTCACTTCATCAATTCCTTATGGAAGTGTCCTAAAGATCATGTCTGCAAGGGGTTGAATTCTTGGCTGACCCTTTGAGGTGTCACCTGCTCTGACAGCTCCTCTCCATTCCGTCGTGGCCTCCTGATTCAGGTCAGGGCCTCGTCTCCTCTTGTGGGCACTACCTTTACATCTCCCCTACTCTGGGTTAATTTCCGATGAGTTCTTTCCAGCTTGCTGCTTGTCACCTGATTGTCAGAGTGGCAATGATCAGATAAAAACACAAAATACAGGGGATCATGCAACCCCCTCCCATCAGCAGCCAAACTTCTCTCTCCCACCCCATCCTACCCTTGAAAAAAAAAGAGGCACATTGAGTAAGAAAATACATCAAGGCAACATAAACCAAGACCGTGTGGGCGCAGGGAGGGTAGTCATTTAAGTTTTTCAGAAACTACTTTTCAGAACAAAACACTGGCAATAAGGAAAAACATTGATTTTACATGAAAGTAAAAGCAAAATTATGCTGTTTCTGTTAAAGAAATTTTACTTTTAGATTTTAAAAATAATCCAGAATTTAAATGAAAAGGGAATGTATAAAATTATATGTATGTGTGTCTATATATTTATTTATTTATTTTTTTGTAGGTGTGACTCCACAATTCAGCAACTGCTCTGTTGCCTACTACAAATCACAGCTTATTTTAAAGCCTTAACTTAGTGTTAAATAAGACGCGAGAGTTAATTTAGGGAGCGATTACAGCAGAGGCATCTTAGAGCAACAGTCATTGTGGCACAATTAGTCTTCAATTTGTAATTGAGAGTAACTCCCACAGGACTAACTCACTGATGAATTTCAAATAAGGAGACTTCAAAACTGTGAGGAAAAATGGCTAATTATAAGCTAAGGGAAAAGGGAATGTAGTGAAAGAAAAGAAGTTGAACCTATAGGATTTCACTGGTGATTCCTTAAAATCCGGAATTGCCAGTAGCCTTTGCAATCGCAGTCAGGAGAGCCACGTGCAGAGAAGAAATAGAAAAAAAAAAAAAAGAGCCAATATGGGGATTGGCGATTGGCAGAATACACACTGCTGCCCACTGATGACGGGAAAGGCTTTGGTTTAAACATGGACAAAGACCAGGCATTATGGGTGCCACTGGCCTAAATAGTACTTTGGCTTTGGTTAAATGTATGCGGCAAGGATCAAAGAGAGAGGCTTCAGCTTTGCCCATTCTGGAGCTGAGCAAGCCCATATACAGCTGTGGGCTGGGCCCATGGGGAAAGAGCCTCTTGAAGCAGCCAGCACACTGTTTCGGGGGGTCTCAGCTCTGACGCTGAGGCTTCCCAACCAGCATCACACAGGCTATTCACAGACAGCCCTTCCACAGGCTTTTGTCAGCTGCTCCTCTGGCATCCAAGGCAGCCGGCCAACTTGCAGCTCCTCTTTCTGCTTCCCAACATTTTACAGGGTTGGGGAAGCTGCCTTTGCTTCCGACTCCGTGGCAGAGAGCAGAGGACATTTTCCACTCCTGAATGCGCCCAAGAATGAAGGTCTTACTGCTGGTGAAGCCACTTCACTGATCCCTCTTCTGTTTTTCCAGTGGCTCCAGCCATGGATAGCCTTATTAGGAAAGACCTGGACATCTCATTTACCCCTGCGGTGCCCGCAAATCAGAGTGGGTGCGGGACCTGTGCCTTGACCAGGGCTGGTGTAGAAGCTCCTAAGAGTGATACCCAGGGCTCCAGAAAGTTCAAGCTGAGGCGGCCTCCTTGTTTTGGGTAAATCCAAATAAACAAATACCTACTCTCCACCCAAGAATCTCATTTTGTTCAGAGACACCCACTCCCAAAGAAAACAGGAATTTATTTCTTGCTGTAGCCTTGGGATCTATAAAGGGCTGTGCTTCGCTTTCGTGTGCTGCCAGCCTGCTGTGACTATTTTGTGCTTTGCTTCTAGTAGCAGAGTCCCTGTTTCAATAGTAATGAGATTTACCCCTCCCAGAGAGTAAAGGGCATGACTCAGCCCTGCAAGAAATCCCTATTCCCTTGGCCACCATGATTGTTTCAGGGATAAGCAGACAATCCAAGCAGGGCCATATTGTCTCTATAAGACTTTTTTATATGGACGCTAGGAAAAAGAAGACATCTCCTTTGCTAGGGTTATGAGATGTAAGGACTGAGTAAGCCAAGATCCACCGGGAGCCGCTTTTTCTCTCATGTTAAAAAAAATTTGACCTAGAGTGAAGCCAAACAAAAGGGATCAGAAGTGAGAGTTGAAGACAGACAAAAACCTGAAAACATGATTGAGACAAAACCCTGCAAACCTTATTAAGACTTGGGATCCACCTAGGCCGGAAGCCAGTGAGCACATGCCCTGACTTTCAGCCACTTTAGCTAATGCCTTGCTTTGGGCTCAAGCTACTTTGAGTTGAATTCCTGTCATTTATAACAATGAGAATCTAGGCTTACATCAAAGAGAGAATGAGGCCCACATTAGATTTTGCATCAGGCCCAATTTGTATAGTTATATAACCCACTGGGTTATATATTCCCACAGAAAGTCACATGTAGTTTGGAGAAAAGGAATAATTGAGATCTTTAACCAAATTTTCTTGTTCTATAATCAGGCCTGGGAAAAGCAGCTCAGCTGATAGGCTGTGTGTTCCTTGACGGCAGGAATCATTTTTATGTTGTGTATTTAGCTGTCCCAGAACCTAGTAGATGCTCAGAAATTTGACTGACTTGATTTTACTTCTGACAGGTGACACCATGATGTTAGGGATGATGAAGCAGTAACTACAGTAGATTTAGTTATTTTTACCGAGTTTCCTTTGTGGGAAGGAAGTCCTGAATTTTCAGTGTCTCTTAGATTGATGTTGGAGATGATAAAGCAGTGACTACAATAAATTGATTTTTACTGAGTTTCCTCTGTGTGAAGGCAGCCCAGAATTTTCAGTGTGTCTTATATTGGGTTCCTCTGAAAGCAAACCCTGTAACAAGGACTTGGGCGCAGACAGTTTGTTTGGGAGGAGAGAATGAAAAGAGAAAGGAGCCAGCAGTGGGTATGTTATGTGCTAGTCACTTCTGCAGGCAACTGGGCTCACGCCACTGCAGACCATCTGAGGATCACACAGAGCAAGCCTCAGAAACATACCACCCTAAGAAGGGAGGCGGGGGCAGTCACCAAAAGACAGGTGATCCACATTGATTTAGGGGTATCTCCCAGAGTACTAAGCTTTCATCCTTCAACATACACTGTGGATTACATCTGTGCACATTAGAGAGTGTTGAGCAGAAACCACAGTATAGGATGGTGTATGGAAGAGTCTGCTACAAATACGTGAAACCAGACAACCCAAGAGGTACAGCGTGGTGAGCAAGCATCAGCTACAGGTAGCCGATATTCCTAATAACATCTGGAGTTCAGATACCTAGAAATGGCAGTATGAGTGGTCTTCTTGAAAGAAAGACATTCATCTATTTCCTGGCATTAGAAAGGCCATTTGTACAGTAAATCTTGAGAAGTGTCCACCTGAGCATGTGTGACTGCATGCATTCAAGTGTTCAAATGGCACAAGCTTCATGAGAACAAGGCCTCTGTCAGTTTTAGCTCATTGGTGTATCTCACGGTAGACCACAGTTCCTAGAACACAGTATATCCGAATAGAACTTACAGTCTGGTGGGGAGATTTGCTGTGAACGTTAAAAGAAATATTGCTTGCAGACTATGTATTACTTCTAAATGATTTGGAGTTGGAAATTTCAGTTTGGCAATTTCCACAAAAATCTGATCCAAAAAAATCCATTTCTAGGAAAATATCCTGTAACTGTAAGAATATCCTACAACCATATTTGCCCACACGCACAAAGAAGTGCATAAAGTGCTACACAATTCAGTGCTGCATTGCATGTAACTGCAAAGAATTAAAAGCAACCGAAGTGCCCACAACAGAGGTTTGGTTAAGTAAATTAAGGTAAAACTACACTAGGTAACACTAGGCAGGTATTAAGAAAATTGAGGCAGGTTATAATACTAGTATGGAACACTCATAAGATTTATTGCTAACCTCTTACATGCTATTATGTTGCTTGTGGGGTATGTGAATGTGCTTGTATGTGAGTGGAATACCTCTGAAGGGACACAGAAGAATCCAGTAACAGTTGCCTCTGAGAGAGGAGCTGGGGTCTAGGGACAGAGGTAAAATGGAGAACACCTGTCTGGTAGTGTTTTAATTTTTTTTTTAAGATGCAAATATATTACTAATTGGATAAGTAGAGGATGGCTGAATGGACAGATGAGTGGATGGAGCAATAAAACAAAGCCAGCAGAGAATGATGGTTGTTACATGAAATAAGAGCAAGAAACAATTTTCTCGGCCTTTACATACGACCTATAATCAAGGTTCATTTACTCAACGCAATCTGTGTATGCCTTATAAATCAGCACTAAAAACAGTAGAAGCCGTCCTGTTGGCTGGGCACGGTGGCTCACACCTGTAATCCCAGCACTCTGGGAGGCCTTGATGGGAGGATGGCTTGACTCCAGGAGTTAAAGACAAGCCTGGGCAAGATGGTGAGACCCTGTCTCTACAAAAACTGAAAAAATTAATCGGGTATGGTGGCACGTGCCTATTGTCCCAGCTACTCAGGAGGCTAAGGTGGGAGGAACGCTTGAGCTTGGAAATTTGAGGCTGCAGTGAGCTCTGATTGCACCACTGCACTTCAGCCTGGGTCACAAAAGAAAGACCTTTTCTCTAAACAAAAACGAAAACACCCTGTATCTTACGTATGTTACTTCACTTAATCTACACACTACCACCACAGAGCAAAACATGTTTTTGTACATACACCTATACGTTATTCACAGATGAATAAATTGAGGTTCAGAGAGGGGAAGTAACTCACCCAAGGACACACAATTTACAAGACACAGTTATCCAGTTTTGAATTCAGCCTTGCTGATTACAAAGGCAATTAGTTATCACTGACTACAATCAACGGTGATACTGCAAAAAATTAAAATTTTATACAAAGTGGACTTTGGCCATTGGCAGACTTTGAAAAAATGTGTCCAACAGTGTTCTCTCCAGGTTTTGTTTTTCACTAAATAAAAGTCGTCAATTCATTTCAGACTTGTTTTGAAGGTCAGGAAAGCTGTTCATTCATTGTCCCTAAATGGCCAGATTCACACAATACACAAAATAAACTTCTTCAATAAAGTTCGCTCTGTTCCCCATTAATTCCACTTTGATTTCACCTTCCGGGAAAGACTGGAGACTGACTGGCTGGTCCCTCTCTGCCGTGGAGGTCCTATGCTGATCCTGACACAACGCCAAGGTCCCACACTGCTGAAAGCAGTTGATGCCAGCCAGACGGCTAATCATCATTATTTCCTGGAAAGGCCCTCGGAGACCTTGAGCATGAAAGAGCCTATTTCAAACTGGAGGATGCTCTCTGGTCCGTATGCTACCCACAGGGACACAGCAGTAGTTGCAGTATCAAGAAGCTACTGACATGGACCTGAAATGACTTTGATAACAGCAGCAACAAAAAGCCTTCAGCTGCCTCTTGGAACGCACGCAACGACATCACACCATCACCCTCGGCATCGACACTAGCGCAATTACTGGGCTCACCTGAGCTCTGCAGCAGGCAGCCGCATCCCGGGGCTCCTGCTCTCACCTCCCCCTCTTTCTGTATTTTGGATGCCCTAAATTGCTTTGGCAGCGAGTTAGCTAGCTGCGCCATATAAACATTGTTCTTCAGGAATGGGTTACTTTTAACACGAGCTACCAAAACCTGCCTAAATGTTGCTCCAAGCAAGTAACTCAGTACAATGCTTTTTAAGAAGAAACAATGTTTTTGGCTGAGCAACAGTACATGTTCTTGGGAAGCAACTGTGAATATTCAAATACTGTAATTGGAGATGATTTACTTTGTTTTGAATTAACTGAAATTCCATTGTTAAGCACAAATACTGCTCCACTAAATCATCATGCTTTAATAGGTCCACGTGAGCAGGTTACCGAGCGCATCAGGATTTATAACGCTCCTGGGGAGCTGACCACTGTATTATGCTTCCTGCTGCTAGGTAATATGCATGACACATTTCTGGACACTAATTCATTTATTTAATAGTAACAGTATGCAAAAACAGAGTTCAAAATGAGGCTGACAAAGGAGGTATAAAAGTTTTATTAATCCATAGCTAATCAAAGGCCAGCGGAAGGCATATAATGGTGGCATTTACAGACCATATCGAATGTGAATAAATTAAATTTTTGTTTCCTAAAATCTTACTAATAGGATGTATTCGACTTGAAACATTTATACTTTTAATTACAGAGGCAGGCAATTTGGAGCTGGCTTCTAGCTGCACTTTCCTTAAAAGCTACAACTTGGCATCAAGCACCAACACAAATCCTGTCATCAGCCATCGTCTCAAACATGATCAATTACAAAACAAGCAGCCTCATGCTAAAAATTGTAATGTTGTTTATTTTATTCCTGGTTTAATTATATTCTGTCAATCATTAGGAAGTTATTTTTCTCTGAAAGACAAGGAATATCTACTTTATTGTCATCCCATCACCCTGGTTACTACACAAAGCACATAAACAGGTAACATAATGCCTCTTATGGGAAACCTTTTTTACAGTTTGATGCCTCAGTTATTCAACAAATCAGAGCAAAGCAACAAAGACTTTGAAGTACAAGCAAACGAGACCATTAGGAAAGACCAAGAAGCCCTGAAGTGCGTGGGAAGAATCCTTCTCTTGGCTTAGTTCAATGGCATATGTTGGGAGAATATTTGCTCATCATTTCTAAGTAACAAAAGGAAATGAAGGCATCTGAAATATAAACCTCTCTGTATTCTAGAATTCTAAGCACATTCTATTGCTCAGAGCATTTTGTAGTGATCAGATAGCTCTACCTTGCATGAATATTTTTCTCATATTGAAGGTGAGAAAGAGATCACAGAATTTTCCATGGCAATATTTTCCTGAGTGTATTTTGCAGCAGATAAGCTAAAGAGCTTCTGCAGATTAGGAGGTTTTATATTAAAGAAGGGTTCCATGGTCAAATGAGTTTGGGGAATGCTAGATCAAACAAAGCTGTGTAAACATGTATCTTTAAGTAGGTTTCCTCAGTGCCTTTAATATGCTAATGGACATTGTAAAACTACAAGAAGAGAATATGGTATGAAGCATTTCCCATATTTATTTGATTGTGGAATTTTTGCTGAAAAGAATAAAGACCGATGTATCGCTGAATGCAATTTAGGAAATAGCAACATAAGGCATAGCATCTTACGTTGACAATCAGGGCATACCAATGGATCTCAGATCTTCCCTGGTAGGTCTCCAGATGCTGCTCCCACCATTCCTCTCTGCTACCTACTGATAGAAGCCCACCCCACATCTTTACCACATCTTTACAGTCAGCTTGAAAATCCACACACAATCTTCTAACACTGACACCACAGCCCTTAACCCAGAAGATTCTGAAAATACCTGCACTTTATTAAAGTACAGAAGATGGATATTTTTGTTTATTTTATATACTCAGGACAATAGGCCTGAAAAATGGTAAATATTTTTTAGTCATTTAAGGTTTACAAAAATCTCTAACATTGTTTAACCAGGCACACATGGGAATCAGACAAAAAAATTAATAGTCCCCACCCCTAGGATCACAGTTGTATTCTGATATAGTTGGATATCATTCATTCAGAAGGGCACTGGGACTTACTAAAAAAACTACTAGAACTGTTAAGGAAGTTTACTAAGGTCGCAAGATACAAGGTCAATATTCAAAAATCAACTGTACTTCTATATACTAACCATAAACACTTAGAAATTAAGTTTTTAAAAATACTATGTACAATAGTATTAAAATTAAAGTACTTAGATATAAATCAAAAAAAATAAATGTAAGAGTTGCATCATGAAAATTACCAAACATTAATAAGAAAAAAGACTACTAAGTAGAGAGCTGTAGTGTGGTCACAGACTGGAAAACATAATATTGTTAAGACCATAATTCTCCCCAAAGTGATCTGTAGAGTCAATAAAATCCTAGTCAAAGCAACACAGGTTTGCAGCAGATAAAAATAGACAAATGATTCTAAGATTTATATGGAAAAGCAGAGACGTTAGAATAGCCAAAATTATTTTGAAAAGAAGAGCACAATTGGAACACCCACACTAACTGATCTGAAGACTTACTCTAAAACTACCGTAATCAATACAGTGTAGCACTGGCATAGAATAGACACGCAGATCGATGGAACGGAACAGAAAGTCCAGAAAAATGCCCACGCAAAAACGGTCAAGTGAAAACGAACAAAGGTGCCGAGGTAATTCAATGGAGAAATAACAGTCTTTTCCAACAATGGTGTTAGAACAATTGGATTCAATTAAATGCCAAAAGATGAATGTTAATCTTTTCTTCATATACCATATAAAAATTAACTTGAGATAAATGATAGCTACAAATGTAAAATCTAAAACTATATAACTTCTAGAAGAAACATAGGACCTTCGGTTGGTAAAGATTTTTTAGTTATAACACAAAAAATGCAAATCATAAATGAAAACTGATACATTAGGTTTTATTAAAATTGAAAACTTTTTCTCTTCTAAAGACTCTTTCTAGAGAAAGAGTCTTCTAGACTAGAAGTCTCAAGTCTTCTAAAGACTAAATTATGAAAATGAAATGACAAACTATGAGCTGGCAAGAATATTTGCAAAGCAAATATCTGATAATGAATATATCCAGAATATATTTTAAAACTCTTACAACTCAATAATTAAAATAGAAAGACTCCATTTTTTTAATGGCCAAAAATTTGAACAGATTTCACCAAATAAGAGATGTGATGGCAAATAAACACATAAATCATTAGAAAATGCAAGCTTAAAATACAAGATGCCACTACATAAACACCAGAATGGCTAAGCATTAAAAAGTCCAAAAATACAAAGGGCTTATGAAGAAATGAATCAACTCAAACTCTCTTACTTTACTGGTAGGAATGCAAAATGGTACAGTTACTTTGGAAATATGGCTGGTAGTTTCTTGCAGAGTTAAATACATATTTACCATACAACTCAGGAATCCCACTCCTATGTATTTATTCAAAAGAAATGCAAATGTATATCTACACAAAACCTGCATGCTAACATTTGTAGCAACTTATACAGAATTGCCACAAACTGGAAACCTCTCAAATATCTTTTAGAGGGTGAATGGATAATAACCTATGGTACATTCACACAATGGAATAGTATGGAGCCATGAACAAGAACATACTGATACATGAAATGACATGGATGAATTTCAGCAATGCTGCTAACTGAAAGGTGACAGACACAAACACACGTTGTATGGTTTTCTTTACATAATAACCTTGAAAAGAAAATACAGAGACAAAAATATGATCAGTGACTGCCAGGGGTTACAAGTTGTGGGAGAGGACTGACTACAAAAGGGATATAAGGATGCCTTTTATAAAAGTTGGGGATGATAGAAATATTCTATATCTTGAGTGTGAAGTGATAAAAACACTATACATTTAATGCAAAGTCAGTGAACCATACACTCAAAAGGGTAGAATTTTACTATGTGTAAATTATACTGCAATAAACCTGATTTTTTAAAATAGGGCAAAAATTCATACTTTGGCTCATCTTACATTTTATCTAACATATCCACATGAAAGATCATTCTACAATGTGATGCTATTAAGCATTTTAAATACAACTTTTAAATTTTCATATGGAGGATTCAGTTTGGTGGATTCTTGGTGTTAAAAATTATGTTTGGCATAGGTACCAACTCACAAAGAAATTTCCCTACATAAAGAGGTGAAACACATTGGTGTTACTATGAGAATTCTTAATGGAAGGAAGTGAACAGCCAAAAAACCACAAATAAATCAAAAGTATCACATGTTGTGACTTTGCCTTCTTGGTCTGAAACTCCCCAGTCCCCACTCTAATCAGGGAATTCTGATTGCCTTGGCTAGCCTAGTGGTTAGAAATCCTAGCAATCAGGGAAATGAATGATTGCACTTTGTAACTCCTGACTTACATACCAGACAGTGCCCTGATGAGCTGCTTCAACAGGCGTTCCCACCAGTTAACTCACTGCCTCTGGTGTTAGCTCCATTTCCTTCTCTTTGCACTCATGCTAGCATGCTCATTTAGAAAGCCAACATTCCTTAAGCATAGAATTATAAGAAAATATTATGAGCCATTCTGTGGATGGAGTTGAAAACCTGGAGGAAATGAATATTTTCTTTTAGAAAAATGACTAAAATTGCCCTACATTACTAAAAGTCATAGAACTGGATGCTTAAAAATTGCACACTATCAAAAGTCACTGAATTTTGTGACATGTAAATTATACCTCAAAGAAGCCACTTAAAAAGAATTTATTTTAAAAATTTATTTATAAAACAGGACACAACTTGAATAGATGAGTTACCATAGAAGGTCTGTAAAAATAATTGCAGATCAGTTGTTTTAAAAAGAATCAGAATTAAAGAGTGTCACAGCTGAGTTCTGTTTTATCTGTAAGGAAAAGGTCATTCCTTTATAATTCAAAACATTATAGACCATATTAAAAAATTAGAAATTGCCCCAACTCATTGCATGATTCTAATACAACATTAAAACCAAAACCTGACAAAAATTGTACAAAAATGGAAAATGAAGCGTGATCTCACTTAGGAATTGAAATGCAAAAAACTAAATAAATATTAACAAAGAAAATCCAGTACCATATCAAAACAATGCTCTATGACCAGGTAGGTTTACTGCAGAAATGTAAGAAAATTCAAGATTACGGAGTCTCTCAACATAATGGATGACATCAACAAATTCAAGGAGAAAAATAATACAATCATATCATTAAAAGCCAAAAAAGCTTTTGTTTTTCTCAGAAATAGTTGTATTCCTCAGATGTTTATTTTGGCCCATGATAATAGTCTGGATATGTGTCCCCTCTGAATCCCATGTTGAAATTTGATCCCTGGCTGGGTTTACTGTCTCATACCTGTAATGAGACAGTGGGAGTCTTTGGGAGGCTGAAGCAGGAGGATCCCATGAGCCCAGAAGTTAGAGATCAGCCTGGTTAACATAGTGAGACCCTTGTCTCTACAGAAGAAAAATTTAAAACTTAGCTGGGTTAATCATGAAATCAGGGCATACCAAATTTAAAAATTAATCCCAGCTAATTTTTTAATTTTTCTTTTGTAGAGATCAATGTCTTCTTACATTAACCCCAAATGGGTAACCACCACACTCAGCTAATTTTGCTTGACCTTACCTCAAGCCTGCTGTAAGCCATGATTGCACCACTGCATTCTATTACGGGTTAAAGAGTAAGACCTTGTAGAAAGAAAGAAAGAAAAAAGAAAAGAAAGAAACAAAAGAAAAGAAAAGCAAAAAGAGAAAAGAGTTTTATTCTCAGTGTTGGAGGTGGGACCTTGTGGGAATTTTATTCTCAGTGTTGGAGGTGAGACCTTGTGGGAAGTGTTTGGCAAATCCCTCATGAATGGCTTAGTGAGTCCTGCAGTTGAGTGAGTCTGTGTTCTGTTAGTTCCCCACAAGAACTGGTTGTAGAAAATATCCTGGTACCTCCCTGCCTTCTCTCGCCTCCTCTCTTATCGTGAGATCTCTGCACACGCCAGCTCCCCTTTGCCTTCCATCGTGAGTGAAGTAGCCTGAGATCCTCGCCAGAAGGTGTGCTGGCACCAGGCTTCTTGCACAGCCCTCAGAACCCTGTGCCAAATGAACATCTTTTTTTTTTTTTTTTTTTTTCAATAAATTACCCAGCCTGAGATATTCCTTTATAGCAACACAAATGGACTAAGACAATCCATGAACTCATCCCCTGGGTATCAGCCACTCTGTCAGGTAATGCTGATCTGGGAAAGTATGAGGATCTCATCACAGTCTGTCAAAACTTACAGCTTCAGGAAGGGGAGAATTTATTTTTCCTCACTTTTCAGGGAAAGTTTTTCAAGTGATATTTACATTGGACACATGCACAGACAAATAGGGGGCCAGTAACTGACAAGGCTCTAGCCAGAAGATTAAGCTGTCATAAAGAGGAGGACAAAACCAGAGAAGTGTAGGAAGATTAAGCCAGTGTCCAGATGCTGACACAAATCAATGTGTGGCTTTTGCCCACCTCTTCAGCCTTTCTGGGCCTCAGTTTGCTCACCTGTGAAATGTGGAGCTCTTTAGATGCCTTGGATAGGTTCCTATCTGCTCCAGGATTATATGATTCCTCTGCTTGACTAACTTTTTTGAAAGACATGCAGGGGAGAATTAAGTACGCATTGACTGAGATCTGTGAATATTAAGATTTAATATGAAGGTCGAAATTCTTCCCTGATTTTTATTTTTTAATTTAATTTAACTTAATTTAAAATTTTTTATGAGTATGTAATACTTGTACAAATTTCCTGATATTTTGATCATGTCTTATTATCAACTCTTTTCTACTATAAGAAGTGAGAGTCAGGCATGGTAGCTCATGCCTACAATCCCAGCACTTTGGGAGGCCTTGGAGGGCAGATAACTTGAGGTCAGGAGTTCAAGATCAGTCTGACCAACATGATGAAACCTCATCTCTACTAAAAATACAAGGCGCATGCCTGTAATGTCAGCTACTTGGGACACTGAGGCAGGAAAACTGCCTGAACCCAGGAGGCAGAGGTTGCAGTGAGCCGAGATCACACCACTGCACTCCAGCCTAGGCAACAAGAGCAAAACTCCATCTCAAAAAAAAAAAAAAATGTGACTGACTGCTTGGCTTTTTATGGGAGAAATTAATGGCAAAGAGCATTCAATAGTCAAAGTTGTGTTTTGCCCACAATTTTAAAACAGTGTACCTAAGGCAGTATTTATCAAATAGTAGAACAGATGCAACCTGTATTTTAAAAGTGGGTTGGGAGAGTAAAATATGAATGGAAAAATCCTTGGTCCATTTGGGCTGCTCTAACAAAATACCTTGACAGGGTGGCTTACAAACAATAGGATTGTTTTTGTAAGCCATCAGTCAAGATGAAGGTGTCAGCAGATTTGGTGACTGGGGAGGGACTACTTTGTCATAGACCAACATCTTACTCTAACCTCAAATGGTAGAAGGGACCAGGGGTCTCTTTGGAGCCTCTTTTATAAGGAAATTAATTCCATTCTTGAGGCTTCTCCCTCACAACTAAATCACTCCCCAAAAGGCCTCACCTCCTAATACATCATCTTGGGGGTTACGATTTCAACATGTAAACTTGGGGGCACACAAACATTCAGACCATGGCATTAGTTTTAAATAAAACACATCTCACACGGGTCTCCAAAGGAGGTATCCTATGCCCCAAGCAGGGTTAACCTCAGCTAGCTCTCCTCCCTCCTTCCCTTTCTTTCCAGCAGAATCTCTGAGGACTAGCACTTCTTAGAACACCTTTGGAAAATGCTAAAATCACAAAGTGTAAACTTGCCAACTGAGAAATGAAAACAAGAGTCACTGAGACTTCATGTTTGCCTTTTGTTTAAGGTATTAGAAGCTAAATTAAACCATTATTTTTTTCCTCACAATTATGTGATAAACCCTGTTTTCCAAAGGTGACTGTGTTCTCTCTGCCTCAGGAGGTAAACGTGAAATGAGAGAGGTGTGAGCTGCTCAGAAAAGCCCAGGCGGCAGCCACAGAGATGGCTTTGTTCACTATTCCTGGGTAAGAGCAGCTAGCATCAGGGAGATCAAGTCATCACTGCCCTAAATCCCCAATCATGTCGGCCTCCACTCCATAAACTAGTGGGGCAGCCAGCCACCAAATGCCTAAAGGTTAAGCACATACCATTGACCTCGGAGAAACGAGTTTTCTCACCTCATTAAATACAGCCTTGCCTGATCACACCAAAAAGTGCCCTGGGAGCATTATTTAAGGCTTAGATGTTCCACCTACATTTGTGTGACACAAAATCAATATCTTTCGCTGCCTTTGTTTGCCTGGATTATGTTTAACTACTAAATGGCTTTTAGGGTACCAATTAGATTTATCATCTTGCATTTTACACAGGCAGGTGTGTCAACAAGAAAAATAGGAATATGTCTTCATTTCCTTTCCCTCTAGGTTAGCACAAGAAACATGAAACAGCTTATCTAGAGTATGCTTCTATGTCAGTACGCAGATACACGATTGAAAATCCTTATAGCAGAAACGTTTTCCCTTGACCTAGAAGACTTCCTTGACAATGGTGCTTTTACAGAACACTGTAAAAATAGATTATTTAATAAAAGCATGGAAGTAATTGATTCTTCATTTGGCAGAAAATATTAAATCTCAAGTTATACATATATAAATAAATTTCCAGATGCTTTAAATTTTTTAATGCAAGAAGTAGAGGTACTAAACAAAATAATAGAAAAAATCTTAATAAAATAATAAAGGAAAAGATCAATGTGACTACATAAAATTTTTGAAGGGCAAAAAGAATTCAAGTAAAGTTAACGTTATTTAACCTTTATTCAAACTTATTACGTGACAGGAACTAAGCTAAATCTTCACATATATTGACTTTTTATATATATATATATAGACACACACACACACACACACACACACACACATATACATATAGGGATTATAAGGAATTGACTCACATGATTGGAGGCTGAGAAGCCCCAAGTCAGTGAGCTGGAGACACAAGAGAGCCAATGTGTGGTTCCTATCTGAGTCCAAAGACTTGAGAACCAGGAGAGCCAACAGTGTAAGTTCAGGTCCAAAAGTTAGCAGCTCAAGATCTAAGAACTGATGTTTCATTTCAAGTCTGAAGGCTAAAGAAGACCAAAGTACCAGCTCAAGTGGTCAGACGGGAGGACCTTTACTCAACCTTTTGTTCTATTAAGGCCTTCAACTGGTTGGATGAGGTCCACCTACGTTAGAGAGGCAATCTGTGTTATTCAGTCTACCAACTCAAATGTTCATCTCATCCAGAATAATCCAGTCAGACACATCTAGAAGAGTGTTTGGCCAAATACTTGGAAACCCCATGGCCCAGTCAAGTTGACACATTAAATTAATTGTCACAATGATACTGTCCTCCTTTAGATTGCTTAACCAGAAACACATGGACAAAGTGGTAGAGTAAAACCTTGTAACCAGCTCTGTCTGAAACCAAACAAGTTCTGTCTTAGAAACTAGGGGAAATACAAAATATAGGACAAAGGAAAAAAAACCAACTAAACCAACTAGTAACAATAACAAGAGATTTATGAATCAATAAAATTGATGAGTATCCCATATCAATATTGGCAAAGAAAAATTTAAAAAAATACAAACATACAAATTGTAAAAACCTAGGCAATTACAGAGGAAATAGATGTTAATAAAAATAAATATGCTCAATCTCTTTAATAATAAAAGAAATACAATTTAAAACAATGAGGCATCATTACAGATACCGTATCAGACTTGAAAATTATTTAGAATGACTATTCTCAGGGTGGGCCAGGAGAAAAGAAAGTCCCACATTTATGCACAATTAGTACAAAGTTTTAGGGAGGTCAATTTGGAGAAATCTATCAAAATTTAAACATATATTATTTTTGACACAGAAATCTCTTTTAGGTAGTTCTCCTACAGACATACATATATGTGCAGATATATTTACAAAAATACTCATTACAGTATCGTTAGTGAGAACAAGGTATTACAAACCAATTAAATGTCTATCTGATAAAAGTTAGGTTAAGTTATATGTTCATATAGAAAAAATTTTAAAGAATTTTTTGTTGAAAGAATTTTAAAAAGGGGGAAATGTACACAATATAATTTGGATAAAAACAAGGTATGCAGTCACACGTATATTATGGTCTTGCTCTTATGTGAATATATAAAGTTCATAGGAGAGTTTTTACTGAAAGATGTAGATAGTTGCTGGGGGAGGGAGCAGATGTATTCAGGGCCTGAGCCATTACTTTAACATTTTTGTTTTCTTATTACCTGAGTCAGATTTACCATAAAGGTAATGAAGTCTAAGCTTCAGCTTCTCTCACTTGTATGAATCTCTCTCGAGGACCCGGGAGGGGCCTCAGCAATGTGTTCACATAGCCATATGTTTTCGCAAATTTGCAGAAGTAAAATGATGCCACTTCAATCAGTTGAGGCTACTGACTATTTCAATTGAGACTTCTCTGTCACATGTCCTTTCATGTTGGGTGCTTTGCAGTTATTTTTCAACCAAAGTCTTTTCCTAAGGCAAAGCTTTTAGCATACTTTGACTTCCATGCAAACTTCTCATCTCCTATTTCTTTATTATTACTCTCTGTTATGGGTCCTCATCCTCTGTCTGCAATTCCAAAGTCCAAAACAAGCTATGAACAGTTTTATCAGCATCCCTTTGGCAGCAAAACTTTATTTGATTGAGGTTTAGTTAGTGGGAAAACCTCACCTGAACTGACATGAGATTATTAAAGATCCTCCTTATGCCACTTAGAATGAACATCATATTTTGCTGCAGAAATAATTATGCCTTTGATAATGGTTGTTGCCCAGTCCCCAAGAAGTTTTTAAATAATAAATGCTGACAAATAAAATGCACAAAGGATGAGAGAAAACAAAACGTTATGTACTGACCCTTCTGAAATAGACTTTTCAGAAATAATCTAGGAAATAGTCTAAAAAAGAACCAGCTGGGAGCAGTGGCTCACGCCTGTAATCCCAACCCTTTGGGAGGCCAAGGCGGGTGGATCATGAGGTCAAGAGAAGGAGACCATCCTGGCCAACATGGTGAAATCCCGTCTCTACTAAAAATACAAAAATTAGCTGGGCATGGTGGCGCACACCTGTATTCTCAGCTACTCTGGAGGCTGAGGCAGGAGAATAGCTTGAACCCAGGAGGCAGAGGTTGCAGTGAGCTGAGATCATGCCACTGCACCCCAGCCTGGGAGACAGAAGAAGACTCCACCTCGAAACAAAAAACAAGAACCAAAACTTTCCCTTTTGGAGCATCTCTCTGGCATAACAGGCAAGTTGTCAAGAGCTGAATTATCTTATGTGACAATGAGACCAAGTTTGCCTTAATTTATTTTTTTATTTTATTTTATTTTTTAAATTTTTTGGCCAACGTTAACTGAATCACTAAATAGGTTGCCTTAATTGCTAATGAAGTCCAAACCTTTACAGTTCCTGATCCATGTTCCAAGGGGTTCAAAACAATACCGATTGTAGCCTCTGCCTTAAAGGTGGGTTTCAGATGGAGAGCACCGTGAGAACACATATTGACATAACCAATATAGGTTTTCCTGTATGTGGAGAGGAACTTGAGCAGGGAGGATGAGAACGATCTGTGAATTCAGTTCTTCCCTCTTTTCTTCTACAACAAAACATCTGGTATGTAGAACACTGAGCATGGTGGCAGAAAGCCTGGTTTATTACTGCTGGGTAGTACTGATCATAAGCAAAATACACTGTACTGTAGGATCAAAATGACTTACATTTAGCTATAGAAAGTGATTATGCTATAAACAGACTTAAAGTCATTAGTAGGGGATGCAGGTCAGAACAACAAGGTTATGCTGCTTTTTACCCACTGTGTAGGCAAACAATAGAGTGAATTGATGCTTGCAAGTGCCAGTGGTGGTGTGGATACTCAGGAACCCTTGTGCATTACAGGTGGTAATGATGCCTAGAGAGACCATTCTAGAAAGCAATCTGGCAGCAAATGTCAACACATGAGAGCAGCTGCGCTTTGGTTGAGGTGTGGGGAGAAGACAGGAGCTTTGTACAGCCTGATAACAAGTGGGCTGTGCGTCAAAGAGTTTAAGAAAAGAAGCAAAACATACTGAATCAGTATAAATTTTGCCCAGTATTTCAGCCAAATATTGGGAGACTAAGGTGAAATAAGGAGGAGGAAAACATGGAGGAGGAAAACATAGAGGTGAACTAAGAAAACTACTGAAATCCAAACACACAAAGCAGAGGCTTCATCTGACAGAAATGCAGGGAAAACAATAATAACAGTGTTAAGAATAAGAATAAAATCATGTGAACTGCATTATCATTCTAAACTCTGAAAATTTTCAGTTCCTAAACAGAGCAGGGCCATCGGTCTTAGAAAGAAGATTGTGAACCTTTATTTTAGTCTCACATGAAAAGATGTCTTTCTAAAACTTTACTCTTAATATTTAGCTTTCCAACATGTTAAATCAAACCTGATAAAGGCAACATGCAAAAGATCCCACTACCAACATCATACTAATGATGACAGACTGAATTACTTCCAATATCAGGTAGGATTCAATATATCTGCTCTGACCACTTTACTCTTAATATTTAGCTTTCCAACATGTTAAATCAAACCTGATAAAGGCAACATGCAAAAGATCCCACTACCAACATCATACTAATGATGACAGACTGAATTACTTCCAATATCAGGTAGGATTCAATATATCTGCTCTGACCATTTCTGTTCAACATTATACTGGCAGACTATCTCCAATAAAGCCTTGAGATGACAACAGCACTGGCCAATACCTTGATTTCAGCCTTATGAGAAACTCTGAGCCAGAGATTCCAGCTGAGTTACATCCAGACTCTTGAACCATAAAAACTGAGATAATGCAATTGTTTTGAGCCACTTAAGTTTTGGGTTGTTATGCAACATTAGACACATAATACTACACTCTATTAAATGCTACTAGATCTAATAATTGAGTTTATCAAGGTCACATGATACAAGGTCAATATAGAAAAACCCATTGCAAGTCTACATTCTAGCTATAAACAATAAAAATTGAATTTGAAATGTACTATTTACTTTAGCACCTCAAAAAAAAAATCTATTAAATACTTGAGATAAATATGTACAAGACTTGTTTGTTAAAAACCACAAAATGTTCCTAACAGGGATTTTAAAAGATCTGAATAAAAGGAGAGATAAACCATGTTCATAGATGGTAGGCTTCAGTACTGTTAAGATATCAATCATCGCCAAATTGATTTATAGATAAAATGCAATTTCAATCTAAATCTGAACAAGCAACTTTAGAGAAACTGACAAGCTTATTCTCAAGTGCACATGGACATTCAAAGAGCCTGGAATAGCCAAAACAGTTTTGAAAAAGAACAAAGTGAAGTCTTTAAACCTATATAGTAGTTCCTCCTTATCTGTGGTTTCCTTTTCCAGTTTCAGTTACCCATGGTTCAATCACAGTCTAAAAATAGGTGAGTGCAGTTTAATAAGATATTTCAAGGGAGAGTGAGAAAGAGACCACATTTACATAAATTATATTACTGTATATTGTCCTAATTGTTCCATTTTATTATTAGTTATTATTGTCAATCTCTTACTGTGCCTAAATTAGAAATTAAACTTTATCATAGTGATGTAAGTATAAGACAAAACACGGTGTATATTGGGTTCAGTATTATCTGCAGTTTCAGGCATTCACTAGGGGTCTTGGAACATGTTCCCTAGGATAAGGGGGGCTACCACACCTGGTTTCAAAACTTACTCTAAAGACATGCTAATGAAGATATTGCACTGTCATAAGGAGGGCTACGTAGCTCAATTGAATTGAAGAAGGTTTACAGATAGATATAGGTATAGATACATAAGGTAAATTTATTTTCAACAAACATGCTGAAGTTATTCAATGGGGAAAGGCAGCCTCATCAAAAAGTCATGCTGGAATATTTGGATATCTAAAGGTAAAAACAAAAACAAAAATCTGATCCTCAAATCTAACTTTAAATCATAAACAACATATATGTGTGATTAAAAAAACTTTTTATCCAGAAATATAAAGAACTATTGCAATTCAATAATATGAATATAAACAACTTAATTTAAAAATGGTCAAAAGGAACATCAGCACGGTGGCAGAGTAGGAAGCCTTGGACCCTCCTTCCCCTGACAAACACTCCAATTCGGCAATAATTCACAGATAATTTCCCTTTGTAAGAAATCTAAAACGTAACTGAAAGGCTCTTGCACCATGGATTAATGCAAAATCAGACTCATTGAAACGGATAGAGATTTAAGACATCTCCTCACCAGAATCCCTAACCCTGGGACAGTGGCCTACAATAAGGAAAAGACCCCCTAACTTTGAGTTCTTTCAGGGAAGGAAAAAGGTTGGTTCACATGGCCAGTGCCCCGATTTTCTTGAGAGGGTGCCCCAGATGGCTGGTTTCTGTTTTGCCAAACTTGAGCTTTGCTGGAGTCAGCACAATCTAGCTGCTTGAGGGAAACAGAGATGGCAGCATGGGCTGGTAGACAACATAGACCCTTCTTCTTGCTCAGCACAGAGTAAGCAGACAAAAATCTCAACTCTCAGCTACTCCCTAGAATGTGAAGAAGTTGTTCTATGTCTCCAGCACCCCAGCTTCTCCAGTGCTACCTAAAGAACTGGCATCTGTCTTTCCAGTCTTGGAACATTCATGGGACCAGCACAGTGCAGAGACCTCAGGGAAGAATAGAGATGGTGGTGTAAACTGGTAGATGCCTTCTGGCTCTCAGCATAGAGCAAATAGGAAAAAAAAAAAAACCCATAGTTACTTGCTTTACCTATCTAGTGTACAGACATCAACACAGAGTGTCAAGGAAAACAAAGAAACTGGCAAAGATGTTCCAAACAAAGGAAGAAGATAAATTCCCAGAAATCAACCCTACTGAAACAGAATCATATGATTTATCTGACAGAGAATTACCTGTTATAAAGATGCTCACCAACATCAAGAGCACAATGCACGAACGTGAGAATTTCAACAAAGAGATAAAAAATACTAAAAAGTACCCAGTGAAAATCATAGAGCTCAGGAATATAACTGAAATAAAAATTTACTAGTGGATTGGATTAGATTAGATGAAGAAGAAAACTTGAACACAAGTCATTGGAAAAATTCAGTCAGAGAAACAAAAAGGAAAAAGAATGAAAAAGAGTGAAGAAAGCTTATAGACTTATGGGACACCATCAGGTGGGTCAATATACACATTACAGGAGTCTCCGAAAATGTTGAGAAAAAGAAAAAAAACCAGAAAAGTTATTCAAAGGAATAATGGTGGAATTTTCCCTATTTGGGGTAGGAAACAAGCATTCAGCTCTAGGAGACCCAAAGGACACCAAATAAGAAGAACCTAAAGAAATCCACACTGATAGACATTATAGTCAAACTGTCAAAAGTCAAAGACAAAGAGAATTGTGAATGTGGCAAGAGAAAAGTGACTTGTCACATATAAGAGAATTCTCATAAGACTATCAGCTGTATTTTCAGGAGAAACTTTGCAGTCCAGAAAAGAATGCGATGATATATTCAAAGTGCTGAAACAAAAGAACTGCCTATCAAGAATATTATAACTGGCAAACTGTCCTTCAAAAATAAGGAAAAATAAAAGATTTTCTCAGATAAAAGTGGAAAAAGTTTATCACCATTAGACCTGATTCTAAAAAATCTAAAGGGAGTTCTTTAGGTTGAAATGAAAGAATGCCAAACAGCAAAATAATAGTCTAAGAAATTATAAAATTTATTGATAAAGATAAACATATAGATAAACAAAGAATACTATATTACTGTAATGACTATGGGTAAATCATTTTTCATTCTAATATAAAAGTGAAAAGACAAAAGTATTAAAAATAACTATAACTTTAAAATATGTTAAAAGATACATGATATGAATAGATGTAAATTGTGACAGCAATAACATAAAGCGTGTGGGGATTAAAGTGTAGCGTTCCTGTCTGCCATTGAACTGAAGCTATTATCAGTATAAAATAGACTGTTATAAGGTATTTTATGTATGCCGCAAAATAACAAGAATGAAGAAAAACCTATAGGAGGTACACAAAACAAAAAGGAGAGGAGTAAAAGCATATCAGTACCAAAAATAAAAAAAAAATCAACAAACACAGAGGAGGATAACAAGAGAGGAGAAGACAAAGGAACTGCAAGACTAATAGAAAACAATTTAAAAAATGGCAATAGTAAATCCTTTCCTATCAATAATTACTTTAAATGTAAATGAATTAAAATCCCCAATCAAAGGACACAGACTAGTTAAATGGGTAAAAAACAAGACCCAACTATATGCTGTCTACAGAAACTCACTTGAGATTTAGGTATAAACACAGGCTGAGAGTGAAGAAATAGAAAAAGATATTCCATAGAAATGGTAACCGTAAGAGCAGAGATAGTAGTACTTACATCAGACAAAATAGACTCTAAGTCAAAAACTGTCATAAGAGATAAGGAGGTTATATAACAATAAAAAGGGACAATCCACTAAGAAGATCTATATGCACCCAACATCAAAGCACCCAAACATATAAAACAAACATTGACAGATCTGAAGGGAGAAATACATAGCAATATAGCAATAGTAGGCAACTTCAATACCTTACTGTCGATAATGGGTAGAAAACCCAGAAAGAAGATTAAAAACACAGCAGAGGACTTGAACAACACTATGGACCAAATTGACCTGCTAGATACATACAGAACATTTTACAGCAAAATATGCATTCTTCTCAAGCGCACATAAAACTTTCTCCATAATAGATTACATATTAGGTGAAAAGAAGTGATAATAAATTTAAGAAAATTGAAATCATACCAAATATCTTTACTGACCACATGGAAAGAAAGTTAAAAGCAGAAGGAAAACTGAAAAATTCACAGCTATATTAAACAACTGTGTTAAACAACACAGTATTGAACAGCCATTAGGCCAAAGAAGAAATCAAAAAGGAAATTGGAAAATACCTCAAGACAAATGAAAACAAAACCACAACATATCAAAACTTATGAGATATACTAAAATCAGGGAATAAATACTAATCAAGTAATACAATACTAAGAGGGAACTTTATTGTGATTAACACCTAAATTAAAGAAGAAGAAAGAGATCAAATAAACAACATCCCAAGGACCTAGCAAAAGAAGAATAAACTAAGTCCAAAGTTAGCAGAAGGAAGCCAATAACATAAGAGCAGAAATAAATTAGACAATAGAAAGAAAACAACAAAGTAAAAGTTGGTTTTCTGAAAAGGATAAAATTGACAAACCCTTAACTGAACTAATTAAGAAAAAAGTGATAAACCCAAATAAATAAAATAAAAGAGAACACATTAAAACTGGAGGCCAGGTGGGGTGGTTCATGCCTGTAAATCACAGCATTTTGGGAGGCCAAGGTGGGTGAATCACCTGAGGTCAAAAGTTTGAGACCAACCTCGCCAACATGGCAAAACCCCATCTCAACTAAGAATACAAAAATTAGCCTGGCATGGTAGCACATGCCTGTAATCCCAGCTACTTGGGATGCTGAGGTGAGAGAATCACTTGAACCCTCGAGGCAGAAGATACAGTAAGCCAAGATCATGCCACTGTGCTCCAGCTTGAGCAACAGAGCAAGACTTTGTCTAAAAAGAAAAAAGAAAAGAAAAAAAGAAAAAAAAAATGGTGCTACAGAAATACAAAGGATTGTAAGAGACCACCCTGAACAATTACATACCACAAATTGGATAACTAGAAGAAATGGATAAATTTCTGGAAACATACATTCTACCAGACTAAATCATGAAGAAATAAAAAGTCTCAACTGACTAATAACTAGTGTGGAGACTGAATCAATAGTCAAAAAACTTCCAAATAAAGAAAAGCTCAGGACCTGATGGTTTCACTGGCTAATTCTACCAAATATTTAAAGAATAAATGCTAATCTTTTCAAAGTCATCAAAAAAATTAAAGAAGAACTAATTTTAAATTTGTTTTATGAGCACAGCATTATCCCGATACCAAAGTCAAAGACACTATAAGAAAAGAAAACTGCAGGCTAATATCCTAATGAATACAAATGCAAATATCCTCAACAAAATACCTGCAAACTGAATCAAACAGCATGTTAAAAGGATCATTTACCATGACCAAATGGAATTTATCCCGGGGATGCAAGAGTGGAAAAACATATGAAAATCAATTAATGTGATTAAAATCACTTAAGTATCTCAACAGATGCAGAAAAAGTGTTTGACAAAATTCAACACTTTTTCATGATAAAAACTCTGAACAAACCAAGAGGAGAAAGTACCTCAACATATAGCAACCATATGTGAAAAGCCCATAGCTAACATCAAGCACAAGGGCGAAAAACTGAAAGCTTTTCCTCTAAGATAAAATACGAAGAAAGGATGCCCACTCTTGCCACTTCCATTCAACATAGTACTGGAAGCCTTAGCCAGAGGAATTAGGCAAGAAAAAGAAATAAAAGGCATCCAAATTGGAAAGGAACAAGTAAAATTGTCAGTCTGCAGATGTCATGATCTTACATATAAACAATTCTAAAAACTTCATTTAAAAAACTGTTAGACCTAATAAATTAATTCAGTAAATTTGCAGGATACATAATTAGCATACAAAAATTAACTGCATTTCTATTAGCTAACAAGTTACCTGAAAAGAAAATAAGGAAACAATCTCACTTATATCAAGAAAAATAATAAAATATTAAGGAATAAACCTAAGTAAGGAAGTGAAAGACTTGTATACTGAAAACTACAAAACATTGATGAAATTAAAGAAGACATAATCAAATGGAAAACCAATCCATGTTCATGGAATGGAAGACTCAACATTGTTAAAACGTCCACAGTACCCAAAGCAATCTATAGGTTTAGTGTAATCTCTATCAAAATCCCAATGTTATTTTTTACAAAAATAGAAAAATAATCCTATGATTCAGATGAAACAATGAAATGACAATCAAATCAATCTTGAGAAAGAAAAACAAAGTTCTTTCCAATTTCCAAGTATATCACAAAGCTACAACAATCAAAACTGTATGGTACTTGCATAAAGGAAGACATATAAACTAATAGAATAGAGAGCTTGGAAATAAATTCATGCATATATGCTATGATTTGAGTGTCTACACCAAAACTCATGTTGGACTCTTAATTCCTAATGAAGCAAATTTTGGAAATGGAACATGATGGGAGGCATTTGGGTCCTGGAGGCTCTGCCCTTCTTGTTGTAGTGAGCTCTTGCTTTTGTGGGACTGGATTAGTAACCTTGAGAGTGGATTGTTATAAAGTGAGGTTGCCGCTCATGTTTTGCCCTTTTGGCATGCCTGCTTCCCCTTCTGCTTCTATTATGTTTTCTGTTGCACAAGGCCAGTACCAGAAGCTGAATAGATGCTGGTGCCATGCTCTAAGAGTTTTCAGCCACAAGAATTATGAACCAAATAAAACTCTTTTCTTTATAAATTACCTAGCCTCGTGTATTGTCATGTAGCAACACAAAACAGACTAAGACAATGTACAATAAACTGATTTTTGACAACAGTGCCAAGAATACACAATGGGGAAATAATAATCTCTTCAACAAACAGTGTTGGGAACATTGGATATATACACGCAAAAGAATGAAATCAGACCTTTATCTTACACCATACACAAAGATCAGCTAAAAATAGATTAGAAACTTGAACATAAGACCTGAACCTAAAAAGCTAACAAAGAAAATGTGGGTGGAAAATCTTTATGACACTGGTCTTGGCAATAATTTCATGGATAAAACACCAAACACATAGAAAACAAAGCAAAAATAAAATGGGACTACATAAAACTAAAAAGCTTTTTCAACATCCAGCAAAGAAAACAATGAACAAAGTGAAAAGGTGACCTATAGAATGGGAGAAGATATTTGCAAACCATATATCTGATAAAAGATTAGTCTCTAAAATATATAAGGAACCCCTCTAACTCAATAACAATAAAACTAATAATCTGATTTTAAAATGGGTTAATTGAATAGACACTTATCCAGAGAAGAAATATTATACCAATAGGTATTAACCTGATTTTAAAATGAGCTAAGAAATTGAATAGACATCTCTCCAGAGAAGACATATTATACCAACATATTATGCCAATGGCCAACAGGTATATTAAAAATGCTCCACATCACTAGCCATCAGGTAAATGTAAATAAAAACCACAATGAGGCTGGGTGTGGTGGCTCATACCTGTAATCCCAGCACTTTTGGAGATCAAGGTGGGTGTATCATCTGAGGTCAGGAGTTCAAGATCAGCCTGCCCAACATGGCGAAACCCTGTTTCTACTAAAAACACAAAAATTAGCCCGGCATGGTGGTGCATGCCTGTAATCCCAGCTACTCAGGAGGCTGAGACAAGAGAATTGCTTGAGCCTAGGAGGTGGAGGTTGCAGTGAGCTGAGACTGCACCACTGCACTCCAGCCTGGATGACAGAGTGAGACTCCATCTCAAAAACAAACAACTGAAAAAGAGATCTCATCTTACATATGTCATAATGTATTGGCAAGAACGCGGAGCTATCGGAACACCTGCACACCTTGGGTGGGAATGCAAAATGATCCAGTTGCTATGAAAAGCAATATGGAGGTACCTCAAAAAATTAAAAATAGAACTATCATATGATCCAGTGATCCCACCACTGGATATTTATCTAGAATAATTAAAATCAGTACTCCAAAGAGATATTAGCACTCCTGTGTTCATTGCAGCACTACTCACAACAGGCAAGATGTGGAAACAACCTAAATGTCTATCAACAGATGAACAGACAAAGAAAATATGGTACATGCATACAATGAAATAATACACAACCTTACAAAAAGAGAATTCTGCAATATGTGTTGATATGGACATACTTTAAGACCACTATGCTAAATAAAATGAGCCAGTCACAGAAAGACAAATACTGCCTGATTTCACTTACATTAGATGCCTAAAGTAGTCGATTCATAGACTCACAGAGTGAAATAGTAGTTGCCAGAGGCTGGTGATAGGGGAAATGGGATGTTACTAATCAATGGGCATAAAGTCAGTTAAACAAAATGAACAAGCTCGAGAAATCTGTAACTATAGTAAACAACAATATATTATACACTTTAAAAAATTTGTTAAGGCTGGGAACATTGGCTCACACCAGTAATCCTATCACCCTGAGGGGCTGAGGTGGGAGGATTACTTGAACCCGGGAGTTTGAGACCAGTCTGGGAAACATAGTGAGACCCTATCTCTAGAAAAAAATATCTTAAATTAGCCTGGTGTGGTAGTGCATGCCTGTAGTCATAGCTACTCGGGAGGTTGGGGTCAGAGGATCACAGCCTGGGAGGCCAAGGCTGCAGTGAGCTGTGATTGTGCCCTTGCAGCCCAGTCTGGGCAATAAAGTGAGACCCTGTCTGTCTCAAAAAAAATTTTTTTAATTTAGTTGTTAAAAATTACATTCAATTTTTAAATTTTAATTTGAGAGCTTTCATGTTAAATATTCTTATCAAAATGAAATTTTAGAAAATTTAATGGTCAAAAGATTTGAAAAGAGATTTTATCAAAGAAGACAAGTGAATAGCCATTGAACACATTAAAAAATATTCTTCAACACTTTTATTAGGAAAATGCAAGTTAAAACCACAATAAGACTAGGCACGGTGGCTCACATCTGTAATCCTAGCACTTTGGGGAGCTGAGGTGGGAGGATTGCTTAAAGCCAGGAGTTTGAGACAAGCCTAGGAAATAGCAAAACCCACTCTCTACAAAATTTTAAAAATTAGCCAGGCATGGTGATGTAAACCTGTACTCTCGGCTACTCAGAAGACTGAGGCAGGAGGCTCACGTTAACCCAGGAGGTCAAGGCTGCAGTGAGCTATGATTATGCCACAGCATTCCAGCCTGTGCCACAGAGCAAGATTCAGAAAAGAAAGAAAGAAAAGAAAGAAAGAAAGAGAAAAGAAAAGAAGAGAAGAGAAAACCACCCCCACAATGATATACAACTACATACCTGCTAGAAGGATTAAAACTAAAAAGACTAACCATACTAAGTATTGATGAGGATATAGAGCAACCAGAATTCTTATGAATTTCTGATGGGAATTAACATGTACAGTAATATTAGCAAAGAGTTTGGCATTTTCTTTTAAAGTTAAACATATATTCATCACACAAACTGGAAATCCAACTTTTAGGTATTTACCTAGAAAAATAAAAACATATATCCACACAAAGACTCGTACACAAAGGTTCATAATTGCTTCAGTCACAGGAGCCAAAAATCTAGAAGCAACCTAAATGGCAATCAATAGGAAAAGGGACTACCAACATGTGGTATATCCACTGAGTAGACTGGTACTGTAAAATACAATGGTAAAAACAGCTGATACACATAACACCATGTATGAATCTTAAAAACATTTTGCTAAGTAAAGGAAGTTCAGCACAAAAAAGTACATATTATATGATTCCTGAAAGTGTATAATATAAAATTTTATTTTACATAAAATCATTTGTATAAAAATCCTAAAATGGAAAAAGGTAACTTATAGTTACAGAAAGCAGATTAGTAGTTGCCAGGGATCAAGATTAGGGCAGGTGGAGAACAGATCCAAGGAGGCAAGAGAAAACTTTTGTGGTTGTGAAAATGCTTAATATTCTTATTTTGGGTAGCAATTGCACAGGTAAATATATTTGTCAAAAACCATCAAATTGGGTGTCTCTCACCTGCTGTCATCTAAGATGTGCCTTGCTTCCCTTTCACCTTCTGCCATGACTGCAAGTTTCCTGAGGCCTCCCCAGCCATGTGGAACTACAACAAGAGAGACATCAGTTTTCCATTCAGATCAACAACTTCAGGCTCTTACCATAGAAAATTCAGAGAAAACTAAAGCGGTTCTCTTTGCTTCCGGTTCCTTTAATCCTATCACTAACACACACCTCAGATTGTTCACTACATCTGTGGAACAGGAAGACACAGAGTTGTCAAAGGCATAATCTCTCCTGTTGGTGATGCACGTAAGAAGAAAGGACTCATTCCCATCATTCATCATGGCAGAACCTGCTATCAAGGATTCCAAATGGGTTGAAGCTGATGCCTGGAAAGTCTTCGGAAGGACTGGATAGAGACTGTTAAGACACTATCAAGAGAAACTGGAGGCCAGTAACTGTGATCTCTAGCAGAACTCACTTACACTAGAAAGGCCTGGATGGAAGAGAAAGTGGACTGAACAAAGACAAGATTCTAGTCAAAAGAAATCCCTAGAAACCAAAATGAAAGGTGTGCCAAAGGTCAAGCTGCCATGTGGGGCAGACTTATTGCAGACCTTCGTTGTTCCCAATTTGTGGAAGAGCGAAGATGTCACCCAAATCGTGGCAGACTGTGGGCTCATATGTATTGGTTGGGCTGGAATGATGCTCAGAAATTCATCTATGAATCTGATGTGCTGTGGAAACACTGGAGCAACATTCATATAGTGAAGGAATGGATTGCTAATGACATCTCATCCACAAAAATCTGGTGAGCCCTCAGAAGGGGCCAGAGCATTTGCTACGTGGTACCATATCTTGTCCAAGAATACATGGAAAATAAGAAGTCAGAAAGTAAAACCCTAGCCCTACCACATATAATAAGCAAAGCGTGAACAACAAAAGTTCATTTAAAATTCTAACTTTGGTTATGAAGGGAATTGACATTTTATGGATGCCTGTTGCTAGATAATCTTCAGCCAGGGTAAACAAAGGAAGAAATTCTTACAGTGCTGATCTTGTAAAAATGCACCACTGATAAATCATCTCCAGTTATGCAAAATAAAGGTTGTGAATATCCCTGGCAGAAACACCGCACCAATAGTTAGTTCTCTGTGGCACACATCAAAGTGGCTGACTAAACGTTGGCAAGTCCTATCTGCCTGGAGCTTCTCCTTTGGAATGAGGGAGCGAGGTCAAAGCCCTTATATGTTTAGAAAGGTACATAGGTATTTCTGGTGCCCCCTAGAGGTAGACAGCTACTGCCTTACACATTACACACATTCATTTAGGCTGCTGTTAGTCATGCTCTAGCCCTGGCCAACAACCCTCTCTTTATCTTCAGGAACAACTTCAAAAAGGACATCATGCTACGTTGAATCTAGAGAACCACGGAGAATGAAGGGACTCATTCAAGGAGTTTATAAGTTTGAACGCTCTTAACCTTTATTGGTACCTTAATCAAAAGACCTGAGTGGGTGGAGTGGCACATGCTCTGTAATCACATCTACTTGGGAGGCCGAGGCAGGAGGATCACTTGAGCTCAGGACTTGGAGACCAGTCTGGGCTAAAAAGTGAGAACTTGTCTTTAAAAACTGGAATTTCTGAAGAACCCTGCTCTTTCTGCTTCAGCCCACGGTGAATCTGCCATTTGTGAATTTAAGCAGAAAAAGGGTTGTTTTCTTATACCTTTTCGCCTCTTGTCCTTTTGTGTGAAGTTTAACCAGAAATAGTATTCTCAAATAATTAGTCTTAGCTTTATGTTGAAAACACATGGTTTTCAACATAAAGGTTTTACTGATTAAAAACACATGTTTTTTAATCAGTAGCAAACCACTTAACATGTAACATGGTTTGCTTTTGATTAAAATGCTGTGGAAGTTTTACCAATTTGTAAAGCAAAAAGACCAGAGATAGCTTTTTGTAGAATACTTTTAGGGTTTGGAAAATACTTCTATGATACAAACAGAACTAAAGCTAACCTTCTAATGAAAATAGAATAATGTGCCTTTTTGCAATTTCTATTTTATACCTACACCACCCCAGATGAAGGGTCTGTAACTGCAGAAGAAAATAAAATACTTAGAAATGTGCAATTGGACCAGGCATGGTGCCTCATGCCTGCAATCTTAGCATTTTGGGAGGCCAAGGTAGGAGGCTCAGTTGAGCCTAGGCGTTCAAGACCAGCCTGGGCAACACGGTGAAACTCCATCTCTACAAAAATATCAAAATTAACCAGGCGTGGTGGCAGGCACCTACAGTCCCAGCTACTAGGGAGGCTGAGATCGGGGGATCACTTGAGCCCAGGAGGCAGAGGTTGCGGTGAGCCAAGATCATGCCACTGCACTCCAGCCTGGATGACAAAAGGAGACCCTCTCTCAAAAACAAAAACAAAACGACAAAAGTGTGCAATTGTATAGACAGATCTGAATCTACAGTTTGAAAAAGAAAAATGCTAAATAAAGTTAAGCTAAGGTATGTGCTGCTGCTCCCAACTTACTAAAGCAATCTGGCCACCTCCCAAAGACGTGCGCGCAAACGTGACACCCAGCAGGTTTCAGGATCCATCTGCCAAGTGAATGAAAGGTTGGAATCTCAAATCCTAGAATTTAAAGTCATTTTTCTCTTCCTTGGTTTTATGGAGTTTAAGAGTTGAAGAAGGTCGGGTGCAGTGGCTCACGCCTGTAATCCCAGAACTTTGGCAGGCTGAGGCGGGTGGATCACGAGGTCAGGAAATCAAGCCCATCCGGGCCAACATGGTGAAACCCCGTCTCTACTAAAAATTAAAAAAAAATTAGCTGGGCGTGGTGGTGCATGCCTGTAGTCCCAGCTACTTGGGAGGCTGAGGCTGGAGAATTGCTTGAACCCAGGAGGCAGAGATTGCAGTGAGCCAAGATTGCACCACTGCACTCCAGCCTGGGTGACAGTGCAAGACTCCGTCTCAAAAAAAACAAAACAGAACAAAGAGTTGAAGCAAGATGAAGCCATCAGAACTGAATTTCTACTTATTCTGGGTAATTATACCTAGTTCATTGAAAAGTGTTGTGTGAACTGCAGAAAGGTTCCACTGCTGGAAACTTCTCTCATACTTTCGTGACTTCCTACTTAGAAGTGCCGGTGCCCTGCTCAGCTGTGACCCTACTGACCTCAGGACCTCACCTGACAAGGCACGTGGGGATCCTTGCAGGAGCTCTGGTAATGGTGAAATGGAGCAACAACTTTACAGAAAGAATGATCTGCTTGGCTTTTTCTCCCAGTGCTGAGGATGCTGTTGATGCCACCTGGTAATAGCATAGTTTTGGGTGTCATCAAGGACAGAACTTCCCTTTTGAATAATGGAAATTAGAACAATGAACTTCACAGGGGAATAAATATTAATGACTGATAAGACTTCCTTTAAGGAAGAAGAAGAAAATCATCAAATTTTAGACTTACTATGGGGAAATTTTATGTCAATTACACCTCAATAAAGTTGATTTTAAAAATAAAATCTGAAGAAAGAACAAATTCAGAATTAAACAGCATATTAAATACAGCTGGAGAAAGAAGTAGCACACTGGAGTATCAATCACTGGGAGTTACTCAGAAAGTAACACAGAGACAAGGAGAAGAAAAATATTAGAGAATTTAAGAGAAGGTACAATGAAAAGGGCTAACATATGTCTAATCAAAGTCCCAGAAGAATAGAAATAGAATAAAAAGAAGGAAACAAAAATAATGGCTGAGAATTTTATAGAATGGATGAAAGATTCACAGATACAAAAAGTATAGCAACTACCAAACACATGAAATGATGAAATAAATCCTAGAATTGTGGTAAAACCTCAGAGCACCAAAAATAAAATGAAAACAATCTTACAGGCAGCAAGAGAGAAAAGCCAGAGCACCTCCAAGGAATAACAATTAGATGACCAGCAACAATGGAAGCCGAGAGATGGTGAATTACTATAATCTCAAATAGCTGAGCAAAAAGTAAATATTAGCCTACAGTTCTGTACCCAACAAAGCTATCTTTTAAATTTTAAAATTATCATCATCTTTTAAGAATGAGGCCAAATTAAACATTTTTTTATTTTAAAAATAGAAACAGAAATAGTGAGAGTTTACCACCAACAAACTTTTACTAAAGAAACCTCTAAAAGATATTCTTTAGGAAGAAGGAAAATTTTCTAAGAGAAAAGGTCTGAGATGAAAGAAAAAAATATGATCCAAAATATTGGTAAACTGTGTAGTTGCTTATCCACACCAAAATAATAATGTCTAATTAATGGGGTTAAAAAGAACATCTAAATTCAGAGCAAGAATATTACAACATTGAAAGGTAGCAATCTGATCAAAGTGCTCATGTATTACCTAGAAAGGTGGTTAACCCATTTATGCCAGAGGTTGCAAAATGTGTGTGAAAAATCAGAGCAGTAAGATATAAGTAACTCCCACAAGCTTAGCATTCCAACAGTGGAACACTAGGTATAAGTGGGTTAAGATATTAATTACCTTTACACTTAAATATGCATATTAAAATTTTTAGGACAATCAATAAAAGAATAGAAAATGGCATGGGTAACTTCCAAATCTCACAGAGAAAACAATGAGATAAGAAAACAAATCAAACTCAGTCAACCAAAAAAACGCAACAGATCATTCCATGGCCTATAAGGCCACGGTAAAGCTAGTCGATTTTGATCCAAGGGTATAATTCTGCTGGAATTCTGGAAGATCCAAGATAAATGTGAGATGTGTTCATTCCCAGGGCCCATGGGGCTTATTCTCTGGTGGAAGGCATTTTCAATTTAGCTCAGAATTTCTCATTGTTTGACTATATCCCAACAAGGCAAAGCTTTAAGTCCTACATCCAGTCTTCTGCTCACCTATGTTGTGAAAATCCAGTGGCTCAGCTCCTCACTGCCATCTGTAATCTTCAAACTCATAATAGCATACCCAGTCTGCAGATGTGTACAGAAAAACCATCCAAAACTAGAAAACCTACTTGTTATTAGGGCAATCAAGATCCTCCCAATCTGAAACAGGAAACTTCTTACACTGTCGATGGGAATGTAAAGAAGTAGCCAAACTAATGGCTGGAAAACACTATGGAGGCTCTCCAAAAAATTAGAACTAGAACTACTATACGATGCGGCAAGTCCTCTATTGGGTGTGTATATATATATATATATATATATATATATATATATATATATATATAAATCAGGATATTGAAGAGCTATCTGCACTCCCATGTTTATTGCAACACCATTCACAATTGTCAGGATATGAAATCAACCTAAGTGTCCATCAATGGATGAAAGGATAAAGAAAATTGATATAAATATATACAATAGAGTATTATTCAGCCACAAAAGAGAATGAAATCCTATTGTGCAGCAACATACATAAAACTGGAGGTCATTATGTTAAGTGAAATAAGCCAAGCACAGTAAGAAAAATATCACATGCTCTCACTTATATATGAGAGCTACAAAGAAGTGAATCTCATAAAGATAGAAAGCGGATTGGTGGCTAAGGCTGGGAAGAGAAAGGGGGAGAGGGAGATGAAGAGATGTTGATTAGTATGTACAAATATACAGTTTTACAGAGGAAATAGGACTTTAGTGTTTCACAGATCAGTAGAGTGACTATAGTTTATAATAATCTGTCTAACAAGTAGAGAAAAAAACAAAAGACCCAGTCTCACAAAAGCAGCCAAACACATTTGATATCCAAAATATTTCTAATAACAGTTCTAGAAAGGGATAGCAGAGAGAATGGAGGGGAACAAATAAAGACATATTAAATATTTCCAGGAAGTGAAGAGAGGTTTAGATTATTATATAAAAAAGGCTTATTAAATATCTGCAGAACTAGTGGGAGCAGGAAGGACCATAATATACAGATAAATCCTGGAGACTTTTGAGAAAAAAGAAAATTCTTTTAAGCTTCCAGTATGTGCATATATGTTTGCAGGCATGGTGCAAGAGATTACTTACTAAAGAATGGCAATTAAAACAGCATTGACTCCTTAAATGTAACAAACAATTGAAAGTAGTAGAAAAAATGTCTTATAAGTGCTGAGAAAAAAGGATTTTAAATGAAAGCACTATGCCCAATTAATAAATAATTCAAGTTGTCTGACTAAAGTCACCCCCCTCCAAAGACAGCTGCCTTCAAATCCCTGGAACCTATGAATATTTTCTTACATGGCAAAGAAGGACTTTGGTGATGTGATTAAATTAAGGATCTTTTTTTTTTTTTTTTTTGAGACGGAGTTTCACTCTTGTTACCCAGGCTGGAGTGCAATGGCGCGATCTCGGCTCACTGCAACCTCGGCTCACTGCAACCTCTGCCTCCTGGGTTCAGGCAATTCTCCTGCCTCAGCCTCCTGAGTAGCTGGGATTACAGGCATGCGCCACCATGCCCAGCTAATTTTTTGTATTTTTAGTAGAGACGGGGTTTCACCATGTTGACCAGGATGGTCTCGATTTCTTGACCTCGTGATCCACCCGCCTTGGCCTTCCAAAGTGCTGGGATTACAGGCGTGAGCCACCGCGCCTGGCCTAAATTAAGGATCTTAAAATAGGGAGACTATTCTGGGTTATCTTACCTGGGCTCTAAATGCAGTGGCATCATAGCCTATAAGAAGGAGGTAGAGGGAGATTTGACAGATACAAGAGGAGAAGGAAATGTGATCTTTAAAGCAACGAATGAAGTGATATGGCCACCAGTCAAGAATTAGCAGCCATCCAAAGACAGAAAAGGCAAGAAATGGATTCCCCTGCAGGGCCTCTGGAGCGTAGCCCAGCCCTATTGGTACCTTGATTTCAGCCTAGTGATAAGGATTTCAGACTTCTGGGCTCAGGAACTGTGAGATAATACATTTCTGTTGTTTTTAGGTAGTCTGTTGTTTTTAGTCACCACGTTGCAGTAATTTGTTACAGCATCACAGGAAATTTATACAGTGAGCTATTACTGAAATATTGCACTGGAAATTGTAGATCCAGTATAGGAGAATTTACACCTTGTCTATGACAACTCAGAGATTACTAGAAAGACTAATTCAGTATTTCAAAGCCAAGCAAAGACAATCACCCCAAGATTGAAAGCAGCTTAAAGTAAATCTAATATTAAATTACTAACGTACATTAACAATTTATAAAAATGGGGACAGTACAGATTTTAATCAACATTAGTTTATTCTTTATTTGAGAATTTTCTATTTAAATCAGCTTCTGTTAGAATTTTTATTTTATTTATTTTTGAGACAGGGTCTCACTCTATTTTGTTTGCTTGTTTGTTTTCTTTTTTGAAATGGAGTCTCACTCTGTCGCCCAGGCTGGAGTGCAGTGGCACAATCTCAGCTCACTACAACCTCCACCTCTTGGGTTCAAGCAATTCTCCTGCCTCAGCCTCCCAAGTAGCTGGGACTATAGGCGCATGCCACCATGCCCAGCTAATTTTTTATATTTTTAGTAGAGACGGGGTTTCACCACGTTAACCAGTATGGTCTTGATCTCCTGACCTCATGATCCACCAGCCCCGGCCTCCCAAAGTGCTGGTATTACAAGCATGAGCCACAGCGCCCGGCCCTCATTTTGTTACACAGGCTGGAGTGCAATGATCTGATCACAGCTCACTGCAGCCTTGACCTCCCAGGTGCAGGTGATCCTCCCACCTCAGCCTCCTACGTAGCTGGGACTACAGGCGCACGCCACCACACCTGGCTAATTTTTGTATTTTTTATAGAGAGGGAGTTTCACCATGTTGCCCAGGCTAGTCTTGAACTCTTGGGCTCAAGCAATCTGCCTGCCTCCCCTTCCCAAAGTGCTGGGATAACAGGCGTGAACCACCACACCGGGTGTTAGTATTTTAAAGCTATCTGATATCCACACCAGCATCTGGAACAGAATTATTCCAAACCATCCTTTTCTTAGGAGCTCTTTACTGCTCTAATCTGCACATTTAGTGAGGTGGAGTAATAGCCAAATATCACAACACAACTTCAGATCATGAATGTATTACCAGTAAATTCAACTACCCTTCCTCCTTAAACATTTTGAGTTTTCTTTCCTTTATATAAATTCAGTACAGCTGTAGCCTTTACCATTTCTCTTTAAGGCACACACGCATATTGGAAGTCACAATAAATGCTTTTTTAGTAAAAGGCATCATGATCACACAGTCATGGGGATTTACTAGTGACCCTACTGTATGGACGTTTAAATCAACTGAACCATTGTTTCACAGGACGCCACTGCACTTGTGATATACTGAACCCCATCTTTACAGATACGTCTTTAATTAATTTACCAGATATATGAGGATAAGCAGAAAACTATAGGGTTTTTTTTTTTTTTTTTTTGAGACGGAGTTTCGCTCTTGTTACCCAGGCTGGAGTGCAATGGTGCGATCTCGGCTCACCGCAACCTCCGCCTCCTGGGTTCAGGCAATTCTCCTGCCTCAGCCTCCTGAGTAGCTGGGATTACAGGCACGCGCCACCATGCCCAGCTAGTTTTTTGTATTTTTGGTAGAGACGGGGTTTCACCATGTTAACCAGGATGGTCTCGATCTCTTGACCTCGTGATCCATCCACCTTGGCCTCCCAAAGTGCTGGGATTACAGGTGTGAGCCACCGCGCCCGGCCACTATAGGTTTTTAAATGAATGTTAAGCTTATCCCCAGCATTGTACTACCTACTAGAGAATATACAAAATAGCAAAAAAGAATAAAATACAAACAAAAACAAAACAAAACAAATCTTTGCCATCTTCTTTGGCAAACAAGATGCCATACCAAACAACTGGAAAACTATGTTAAAGAATACCTGAGGAAATGCTCAAGCTTCGCTTCTTTCCAAACAACTGAATGCGGCCGAATACAGGGACTACAGCTGACCTTTTTCCAGCTGAAAACTCCTTAACTAATTTTCTTCATTTCTTTAAACTTGTTGCCAACTGATTCATTTGTATAATGAAAAACGTACTTGTAAATATTAACTAGGGCGTAACCAGGACGTCCCATTGGTTTGTCTGCCTTGTATGCTATTTGGAGATCAGACTACTTGTAAAGCACAGCTGAAATTGAAAGGTTGCTTGAGAGAATGAACTCAGTGCCAGGAGAGTTTGCGAATGATGTAAAAGTGTAACAGTGTCAATCATGGCAGGTTTTCCAGATGACTCTGTGTGAATGCCTCCCCAGGCTTTATTGCTTTCCACGAAGTGGTACCCACAACTGCAGCCTGAATGAGTGCATCTAGTTCAGTAAAGCTCTGCGCTCTTAAGCTTTGCCATCACTCTGCTAGCCACAGATTAGCATCTAGGTCGTGCAGGTAGTTCAGCCCCGCCCTGGAATCAAGCAACAGTCATAAGGCAATCCTGAACACAGGCCCAGGAAGAAGCATGTATTTCTTATAACAGTACCAGCAAGAAACAGTTTTTTCTAGATGCCTTCCCATTCCAGGTCTAAGTTAATGTCACACTTGCTTGTTGGCAGGACCATTTAGCCCACACGGTGGAGAGTAGTCCACTTTTCTCTAGAACATGGCATTATTTATTGACTATCTGCCTCACTTGCACCTGTGAGATGTGGACACTCACCAGTGGTTTCCAAGACCATCAGTTTTAAATGGCTCCATCCATCACAAAATGGAAAGGAGTGATCAACGTTCCCTCAACTGCAATGCATTATACGAGGGTCAGCAAGTGGGAGTCATGGTTGGCGACACAATTGCTGGCCTCAGGTAGCAAATCCATCCTTCCAGCTGTTCTGATCCATATGGGTTCAATGAACTGTAGAGAGTGCAGGCCTCTTCTCATTGAGAGTATCTGCTGTCTTTCATTCAAACCTCATCATAAACAACTGTAAGGGAAGCTGGCAATCATTTATCTCAACTTCATCTGGTAGCCAACTGCTGACAAAGAGGAAAACATGCACACTAGTGAGCAGACAGATGTGACGAGGGAAATTAAGGTGTTCTTATCTTGAAGAAAACAAAGATTTTAAATATAGGAAAAAAAATTTAGTCATTACGTCAACACCAGATAGAAAGCCACTAGTGCTAATATCCCTGCTAAGTAAATTCCAGGGCTGTTCCCAATAGTACCAACACTCAATTTCTTTTCTTTTTTTTTTTATTGTTTTATTATACTTTAAGTTCTGGGGTACATGTGCAGAATGTGCAAGTTTGTTACATAGGTGTACACATGCCATGGTGGTTTGCTACATCCATCACCACGTCATCTACATTAGGTATTTCTTCTAATGCTATCCCTCCCCAATCCCCCCACCCCCTGCTATCCCTCCCCTAGCCTCCCACCCCCGGACAGTGCGTGATGTTCCCCTCCCTGTGTCCGTGTGTTCTCATTGTTCAACACCCACTTATGAGTGAGAACATGCAGTGTTTCGTCTTCTGTTCTTGCCGACACTCAATTTCTGATAAAATATAGCTATTAGGATAATATTATACAATCTTTCAATTATCAAAATCAAGCTTCTTGCTTTAATTTCTGGGGCCTAGAAATGGATTTCAAAATAGTAAATCATGCCTTTTTTCTTATATTTTTGGGTCCCAGTTTTAACTTTGCCCCAGATCAGCAAATTTTCACCCCAAGAATTTCATATTGATATTTGACTTATAGCCTGTGTAAAAAGTTAAAATATACGATGGTGTATAAGTGAGAAGTCCCTGGAATGTTTCCTTAACATCTCTGACCTTCTTATTTTTATCTGTACAGTGTGGCTCACAATAATTGTACTCCTAACACAGTGGTTCTCAAAGAAGGGTGATTTTCTTTTTTTTTTTTTTTTTATTTTTTTTTTATTTTTATTTTTTTGAGACGGAGTTTCGCTCTTGTTACCCAGGCTGGAGTGCAATGGCGCGATCTCGGCTCACCACAACCTCCGCCTCCTGGGTTCAGGCAATTCTCCTGCCTCAGCCTCCTGAGTAGCTGGGATTACAGGCACGCACCACCATGCCCAGCTAATTTTTTTGTATTAGTAGAGACGGGGTTTCACCATGTTGACCAGGATGGTCTCGATCTCTTGACCTCGTGATCCACCCGCCTCGGCCTCCCAAAGAGAAGGGTGATTTTCATCCCTCAGGGGACAAATGACAAAGTCTAGAGACATTTTTGGTAGTCACAAGTAGGGAGAGGGGAGTGGCACTGGCATCCAGTGAGTAGAGGTCAGGGATGCTGCTAAATATTCCACAGTGCACAGAGCAACCCACAACAAAGAACTGTCCAGCTCCAAATGACAATAGTGCCAAAGGTGAGAAAGTCTGCCTTAGCATCACGTGGTGGTTGTAGAAATCAAAGCAGATGCCTAGTGAAAAATTTTTTGAATAGTAGCAATAATAATAATATGTCTTATTTTGTAGGTTGTCTGTATGTTGCAATGCTAATTAAATTCTCACGAATGAAGCATAAAATGTGAAGAACAATAATTGCCAAAGGAAAAAAATCTTCATTGAAAAATATGAGCGAGGCGCAGTGGCTCATGCCTGTAATCCCAGCACTTTGGGAGGCCAAGGCAGGCGAATCACGAGGTCAGGAGTTTGAGACCAGCCTGGCCAATATGGCAAAACCCCATCTCTACTAAAAATTCAAAAATTAGCTAGGCGTGGTGGCATGCACCTGTAATCCCAGCTACACAGGAGATTGAGGCAGGAGACTAGCTTGAACCTGGGAGATGGAGGTTGCAGTGAGCTGAGATCGTGCCACTGCACTCCAGCCTGGGCAACAGAGTGAGACTCTGTCTCAAAAAAGAAAGAAAAAGAAAAATGTAAGTGTAGAATCGTGGTGATGCAGAGGCTGCCTTAATCACACCACTAACAGCTTGGAAATAGGCCTAGGTCACCAAGATCACATTGCTCTCCCCACTAGGAACTCAGAAGAATCATCCACCGCCTCTGGGAGTGAAATCAGCTGCGAGGCCGGTGGATGAGTTCTGGATGAGCTCTGTGCTGGGTGATCGAGCAGCATGTAAAGTACACGGCCAGCTGCCTGATCTTGGATTGTGCCTCATGAAGGGCTCTCAGGATCAAAGAATGCTGGTGAAGTGTCACTGGTGAGGCCACACTGGGATAGGAGTTACTAGGCAGAGGGACTGGCAGGGAGGGACATGTCAGAGGGGAATGGAAAGCACAAAATTGTCAAATATATTATTCCCAAATATTACTATTATTATTATTCTCAAATATCTTCCTTTGGTAGTGGATCAGACCATGGCCTGTTTGCTGTCAGATCTATTCTTTGTCCTTCCCTGCTCTGCTCAGTCTAGGAGGCTGGGGAGGAGTGCAGGCTGCCTTCCCTATGCTCCCAGGTCAATGGGCAACTTACAGGGTTTGGCTAATAAGAAATAGAAGGGTAGAAGGAAGAGAGAAGCCAGAGGACTCTTCCCTTCTCACCTTCTGGTGCCTGTCGGGTAACATGTTCTTGCATCACCTCTTTAGTATCAGTGTCTATCAGAATGGTCTTCTATGGTTTAAGCTTCCACCAGGTGTCCCCCAGCCTCTGAGCTGTGGTAACATCACTTCCTCCACATCACTTCCTCCTTTTGTCCCTCCAGTCTAGGGGTATAGCTTCCTGCTACTGCTAATCTCTGGGTTGCCTTCTCGTGTTCTCTTCATCTTCTCGGCTCCTTCTGCACCTGTGTAACCAGTTCTTTGCACTAAATAAATTTCTTCTGATTTAATAAGAGTGATTCCTTCTGGTTGGACCTTCAATGAAGGTACTATTTTGATATTTTTAGAGTAGAAGGTGGGACACAATAGTGTGACACAATAGTGTGACAGCTGGAACTCATGGTTACGCAAGTATAATGAGCAAGGAATCAAAAGAACGCAGAGACAGCTGATATTCATCTACTCAACAGGTATTTGTTGAGCACCTACTATAAACTGGAAATTGGGCTGCCTATAGAAATGTGTTGTGAAACAAAAAATATAGTGCTTCTAATTCCGAATAAGTAGCAACATAAATAACTACAAAATTATTATACAATAGTGAATTGTTCTACTTAAGATATTTTAAAATCATTTAAGTAGTCTGGCAACTCAAATAAACGCAGGAAACAGCACAAACCCTTCCATCAAAATAGCAGTGGAGCAAAGGTTCAACCTTAATATACTGGAGACAGAAGTTAAACTCTCCAGGTTTATCATTAAGCTGCTTTTCCAAACCCCCAAATAATAGCCAACCCAGCTACATTCTGCTCCTTAGAGTGATGCTTGGGGAGCAGTGTATTTTTGAAAAGATTCTTTTTCAGTTTAAAGTCATATATCAGAACCAAGAACTACGAATAGTCCTTGGATTCAAGGTTTTCTGGATGGTTAAGCAAGATTGTTAGGCAACCAGCTACATGGGAATATTTATGTACAGAAAGAAAGAGCAGTTTTAAGCCTGGCTGATGATTCAAGACAAAATACATTCATTCTGGGAGCTGTTTGGGGGATATAGCAAGATATAAATATAACTGAAAACCTAAATTGTTGAGCCAACTGAAGAGACTCAGAATCAAATTCTACTCATATACATGTGCATGGTTTCCCTTGAAATCAACAGGCACTACATGTTTACCTAAGGGCATTATATTTATATATTTTGCCCATTTCTGGCTTGGGGTAACTTTTTCTATAATAAGAATAGAATAGAAATTTATAGTTCAGTCACTGTTTTCATCTGTTCGTTCAGTCACTGTTTTCATGTTTGTATTTTACTAAATACACAGGGGTCCCACTAAATTTTTATTGCTGTTGAAAAGGTAAATTGAGGCACTTGTAAAGTAAATTGTCCCTAAATTATCTTGTAAATTAGTGGCTGATTAAAAATCCAAAATTTAAATTTGACACAATGCCACCCTTTCTGAAGATGCAAGAATGATCAGATTTTCTCTGTATAATAATACCTATGGGCTTAAACAGCACAACACTTCTTCATTAAATTCCTTTTCTAGATATAAACACAAAACAGAATTATTAAAAAGAGGAAAATAAAACTTTTGGTGTAATACAGATTTTGTTTAAAAGGTAATTTCTTTAAGCAGAGATAGTTAACATCAGTGGCTGGCTAGCAGTTGAATAATTACATTAAATACATTCACCTCAGTGAAGACTGTAAACAAAGAGATATTAAGTAATTTTTCTATAAGTACCCTGCTGTCATACCAGCTGATCAGGTTTAATATCAACCAGCATTTCTACTAATTTTGCAAGAAAGATATGTTGGGGTTAATTCCACCTTCTAGAGCAATGGTAAATAATCTGCTCAGAAGTGAGTTTACAATGACATCATGCAGCATAACCACCAACGATCAACTTGGAAATGTAATTTTTAGAACTGTAGTATTTGCAAATTAAAGGATTAATGTTAACTTCAGTCAATACAGAAAATAAACTTGATTAGTAGAATACATTAATATCAAATCAGCTTTGCAGATAACATACATGTTCCATACTATATCCCAAGGTGTCTGTCTCACCTTCTTTCTCAAGAGAACCTCAAAGCAAAACACTTTTCATTCTAATTGTATCACTTTAATACTCATCTTGTAAACAATGCGACATTTTTGCAAAACGTTAAAAAAATTCCAGGTCACTTTTTAAAATAAACCTTCAAGAAACTGGGGAATTAGAAAATCTAGTTATTTTTTAATTGATAACAAAGAACACCAGAGGACCACAGGCAACATGACATCATGATTTTCTTTTTATCATTAAATACAATTATGTAAAGGGGAAGACACTGCAGTTATTCCCCTAAGTAATATACAAACTCTAAAATGCAGGGCGTTCACATAGCATAAATATAAACAATATGAATATTAAAAGCTATAAATTTTTTAAAGTTTGGCCCTTTGTGTAGATGTTCAGTTATGTTATTTTGATAATTAAGAAGCAAAAATAGGGCTAGAAAAGCATAAGAATTTCAATAGTCCAAAACATGATGATAACCAGCAGAATTCAAACTTTTTTTCAGATATAAGAATAATGGCCCAATACAATATTAAAAGAAATTTAACCAACCCTTCCTTTAAGGTGCTTTACAATTTTTCAATCATGGTCATAATTTCTGCTGCTTTTCTTATGCTTATTAGGATATAAAAACACAAAATAATGGAGGACTTGCCAATTAATCGTGTTGCCAAATATATCTATTTTTAAAGGTAAAGGGTATACAGCCACAAGACATGACAGGTGTTTTAGGCAAGCTTGTTTCTATTCAGGAATAATAAAATATTTAAGAAAATGTTCGTTGGCCAGGCATGGTGGCTCACACCTGTAATCCCAGCACTTTGGGAGGCCGAGGCAGAAGGATCACAAGGGCAGGAGATGGAGACCATCCTAGCTAACACAGTGAAACCTCATCTCTACTAAAAATGTAAAAAATTAGCTGGGCATGGTGGCACACACCTATAGTCCCAGTTACTTGGGAGGCTGAGGCAGGAGAATTGCTTGAACCCAGGAGGCAGAGGTGGCAGTGAGTCGAGATAATGCCATTGTAGTCCAGACTGGGTGACAGAGCAAGAATCTATCTCAAAAAAAAAAAAAAAAAAAAAAGAGAGATGATCCAAGATGGCCAAATAGGAACAGCTATGCAGTGCAGTTCCCAGCAAGAATGCAGAGGGTGAGTGATCCTTGCATTTCCAAATGAATTTTTACTGCCCACAGACCAGGAGATTCCTGGGTGGAAAAGTGCCACAAGTCTCCAGCATGGCTGTTTCAGCCAGCATAGCAGGTCTCCACACAAAAACTCACAGAAATCTGGGCACAGTTTCCACTGGTGTCTGGAACGCCTGGGAGACAGAGCCACCCATTCAACTGAAAAAAAAGGAGGCTGAAACAGGGAGCCAGGTGATCTGGCTCAGTGGATCCCACCCCCACAAAGACCAGCAATCTGAAACGCTCTGGATTGAGAGTTTCAGAGCAAGCACAGCTGGACACTGGATGGTCCAGCTCTGTAGGGGAAAGGGCATCTGCCATTACTGAGGCAGTCCACCATTACTGAGGCAGTCTGCCATTACTGAGGCTGTCCGCCATTACAGAGACAGTCCACCATTACTGAGGCAGTTCTAACTATACCTCTATAAACAAAACCACATGGAAGTTCACAAAGCAGCTGGGCAGAGACCACAGCAGCTCAGCAACGCCTCTGCTGGCAGACAGTGACTAGGCTACCTCCTTGCTGGGCAGGGCATCTCTGAAAAAAGGCAGCAGCATGTCAGGAACTTATAAATAAAGCCCCACCTTCCCAGGACAGAGCACCTGGGAAGAAAAGGTGGTTATGAGTTGTGCTGCAGCAGACTTGAACATACCCGCCCAGCAGCTCTGAATGGACCAAAGGAGCTCACAACTCAGCACTTGAGCTCCTATAAGGGACAGACTATCTCCAGAAGCATCTCCCTGTCCCCTGTATATCCAAAGAGTCACCTCATAAAGGAGAGCTCAGGCTGGCATCTGGCAGGTATCCTTCTGGGACAAAGATAGCAGAAGAAGAAACTGGCAGCAACCCTTACTGTTCTGCAGCTGCTGCAGGTGATCCCCAGGCAAGCAGGGTCTGGAGTGGACCTCCAACAGTCCTACAGCAGAGGGGCCTGTCTGTTAGAAGGAAAACTAAAAAACAGAAAGAAATAACTTCACCATCAACAAAAAGGATGTCCACTCAGAGACCCCATCCAAAAGCCACCCACTACAAAGATCACAGGTAGATAAATCCACAAAGATGGGAAGAAACCAGCACAAAAACGAAGAAAACACCCAAAACCAGAACGCCACTCCTCCTCTAAGGAAACACAATTCCTCACCAGCAAGGGAACAAGGCTGGATGAAGAATGAGTCTGATGAATTGACAGAAAAGGGCTTCAGAAGGTGGGTAATAACAAATTTCTCTGAGCTAAAATAAAATGTTCTAACCCAATGCAAAGAAACTAAGAACCTTGAAAAAAGGTTTGATGAAATGCTAATGAGAATAAACACCTTAGAGAAAAATATAAATGAATTGATGGAGCTGAAAAATACAACACAAGAACTTTGCAAAGCATACGCAAGTTTCAATAGCCAAATCGACCAAGCAGAAGAAAGGATATCAGAGATTGAAGATCAACTCAATGAAATTAAATGAGAAGGCAATATTGGAGAAAAAAGAGTAAAAAGAAATGAACAAAGCATCCAAGAAATATGGGATTATGTGAAAAGACCTAACCTACGTTTTATAGGTGTACCTGAATGTGACTGAGCAAATGAATCCAAACTGGAAAACACTCTTCAGGATATTATTCAGGAGAACTTCCCCAACCTAGTAAGGCAGACCAATATTCAAGTCCAGGAAATACAGAGAATACCACAAAGGTATTCTTCAAGAAGAGCAATCCCAAGGCACATAATCAGATTCACCAGGGTTGAAATGCAGGAAAAAATGCTACGGGCAGCCAGAGAGAAAGGTTGGGTTACTCACAAAGGGAAGCCCATCAGACTCACAGTGGATCTCTCAGCAGAAACCATACAAGCCAGAAGAGAGTGGGGGCCAATATTCAACATCCTTAAAGAAAAGAACTTTCAACCTAGAATTTCATATCCAGCCAAACTAAGCTTTATAAGTGAAGGAGAAAAAATCCTTTATGAACAAGCAATTGCTCAGAGATTTCATCACCATCAGGCCTGCCTTACAAGAGCTCCTGAAAGGAGCACTAAACATAGAAAGGAACAACCAGTACCAGCCACTCCAAAAATGTACCAAATGGTAAATACCATCGACACAATGAAGAAACTGTGTCAACTAACAGGCAAAACAGCCAGCTAGCATCAAAATGGCAGGGTCAAATTCACACATAACAATATTAACCTTAAATGTAAATGGGCTAAATGCCCCAATCAAAAGACACAGACTGGCAAATTGGATAAAAAGTCAAAACTCATCAGTGTGCTGTATCCAGGAAACTCATCTCACATGCAAGGATACACATAGGCTCAAAATAAAGGGATGGTGGAAAATTTACCAAGCAAATGGAGAGCAAAAAAAAAGCAGGAGTTGCAAGCCTAGTCTCTGATAAAATAGACTTTAAACCAACAAAGATCAAAAAAGACAAAGAAGGGCATTACATAGTGGTAAAAGGATCAATGCAACAAGAAGAGTTAACGATCCTAAATATATACACACCCAATACATGAGCACCTAGATACATAAAGCAAGTTCTTAACGACCTCCAGAGACTTAGCCTCCCACACAATAATAGTGGGAGACTTTAACACTCCACTGTCAATATTAGACAGATCAATGAGACAGAAAATTAACAAGGATATCCAGGACTTGAACTCAGATCTGGACCAAGCAAACCTAATAGATATTTACAGAACTCTCCACCCCAAATCCAAAGAATATACATTCTTCTCAGCACCACATCACACTCACTCTAAAACTGACCACATAATTGGAAGTAAATCACTCCTCAGCAAATGCAAAAGAACGGAAATCATAACAGTCTCTCAGACTACGGTGCAATCAAATTAGAACTCAGGATTAAGAAACTAACTCAGAACCACACAACATCATGGAAACTGAACAACTAGCTCTTGAATGTTGACTGGATAAACAATGAAATGAAGACAGAAATAAAGATATTCTTTGAAACCAACGAGAATGAAGATGCAACATACCAGAATCTCTGGGACACATTTAAAGCAATGACTAGAGGAAAATATATAGCAATAAACGTCCACATGAGAAGCAAGGGAAGATCTAAAATCAACACCCTATCATCAAAATTGAAAGAGTTACAGGAGCAAGATCAAAAAAACTCAAAACCTAACAGAAGACAAGAAATAACTAAGATCAGAGCAGAACTGAAGGAGATAGAGTCACAAAAATCCCTTCAAATCAGAAGCTGGTTTTTTGAAAAGATCAACAAAATAGACCACTAGCCAGATTAACAAAAAAGAAAAGAGAGAAGAATCAAATAGATGCAATAAAAAAATGATAATGGGGATATCACCACTGATTCCACAGAAATACAAACTACCATCAGAGATTACTACAAACAACTCTATGCACATAAACCAGTAAACCTGGAAGAAATGGATAAATTACTGGACACTTGCACCCTCCGAAGCCTAAACTAGGAAGAAGTCAAACCCTGAATAGACCAATAACAAGGGCTGAAGTTGAAGCAGCAATTAATAGCCTACCAACCAAAAACATTCCAGGTCCAGATGGGTCCACAGCCGAATTCAACCAGACATACAAAGAGGAGCTGGTACCATTCCTTCTGAAACTATTCCAAACAATCCAAAAAGACGGAATCCTTCACAAATCATTTTATGAGACAAACATCATCCTGATACCAAAACCCGGCCGAGACTCAAGAAGAAAAGAAAATTTTAGGCCAATATCCATTTTGAACATAGATGCAAAAATCTTCAATAAAATACTGGCAAACCAATTGCAACAGCACATCAAAAAGCTTATCCATCACAATCAAGTAGCCTTCATTGTGGCAGTGTTTACAACAGCAAAGACCTGGAACCAACCCAAATGCCCATCAATGATAGACTAGAAAGGGAAAATGTGGCATATATACACCATGGAATACTATGCAGCCATAAAAAACGATGAGTTTGTGTCCTTTGTAGGGACATGGATGAACCTGGAAACCACCATTCTCAGCAAACTGACACAAGAACAGAAAATCAAACACCAAATGTTCTTACTAATAGGCGGGTGTTGAAAAATGAGAACACATGAACACAGCGGGGGAGCATCACACACTGGGGTCTGTTGGGGGGGACTAGGGGAGGCACAGTGGGGGGTAGGGAGTTGGGGAGGGACAACACGGGGAGAAATACCACATATAGGTGATGGGGGGATGGAGGCAGCAAACCACATTGCCATGTATGTACCTATGCAACAATCTTGCATGTTCTGCCATGTACCCCAGAACCTAAAGTGCAATAAAATATTAAAAATAAGAAAGAAAGAAAGAAAAAATCAACAACCATGAGAACTTCCTGCTTCCTACTTACCAGCCTCCTTATTTAACTTGTTTGTTCTGCTTCTGTAAACTCTGCTCCAGCTAGGCTCCCCCTCCCCTACCTAAATCAAGATATAAAAGATAATCAAGCCCCTTCCTTGGGGCCGGGAGAATTTTGAGCATTAGCCATCTCTCAGTCACTGGCTAAAAATAAATGACTCATAATTTAAACAAAAAGAAGAAGAAGAAGTAGAAGAAGAAGAGGAGGAGGAGGAGGAGAAGTTTTTATCTCTGAAAAATTAGAATGAAAGTAATTATTATTTTTTGTTTCTACAGATATTCAACTTGTGTAGATAGCAATTTTTTTTTTTTTTTTTTGAGATGGAGTCTCGCTCTGTCACCCAGGTTGGAGTGCAGTGGTGGGATCTTGGCTCACTGCCACCTCCACCTCTCAGGTTCAAGCGATTCTCCTGCCTCAGCCTCCCGAGTAGCTGGAATTACAGCTGCATGCCACTACATTTAGCTAAGTTTTTGCATTTTTAGTGGAGACGGGGTTTCATCATGTTAGCCAGGATGATCTTGATCTCCTGACCTCGTGATCTAACTGTCTTGGCCTCCCAAAGTGCTGGGATTACAGGCGTGAGCCACTGTGCCTGGCCTAGAAAGTAATTATTTTTTGCAAACTACTTAACACATAAGCAGAAGGAAATATTAGAACACATTTAATTTATTTCTAATTCCTCAAATCCCTATCCTTTAAGTTAGTCTTCAAAGGCTCTGCAAAACACAGAAACTCAATTTATTACAAAGAATTAGACAAATTCAAAAAGGAATATCACAAATATTTATAACCTGTTTAGGAAGAGCTATAAGAGAACAGAATTTGCTTACTAAGAGGTACCAAATGTTCTCTATTGAAGTGGGGAGTACACATATTATTAAATAAAACCAGCCATAAACAGATATTTCTTATTCTCCTTATGCACTAAGTTTTGATCCTGATAAATAACTTGTCAACAGTTTATATAAAGCAAAATGATGTTTTATCATTTAAAAATTTTTAAGTGACCAAATACATAAAATACCATATAGATTGTTACTTGTACAATTATTAAAGCCCAACTGGTAACTAGGAAGAAAAAAATGATTTTAATAAGGGCTAAGTAAACAGAAAAGTAGTGCATTTTCTAGAAAATATAATCTCAAATATGCCAATAATATATATTTCCTTGCAATATTTTGTGTGTATAACAACTGATTTTTAAAATCTGATTTGTATGGCAGAAGTGACACCATGCAAGAAAAATAAAGCACTGCTCTTCTTCCTGTTAGTTCAAAAATATTGGGAATTGAAGACGTTCAGTTTGTTTTAAATTTAAGAGGTTTTGTGACACTTCAAAATGGAAAAATCAAAAACTTTTAATTAAATACCTAGAAAAGGAGATATTTTACTCAGAAGAAAATCTGTTTTTACAGTACATTATATTTGTAGACAGACTTCTCTTTTTGCCCATGAAAATTTAACTACTCTGGAAGTTGACTTTCCTTGGTAAAGAATTAGAAATCCATCTAAAAATATACTGAAAAACTGTTACAGACAGAGAACTATAGCCCCTGATCAACGTAAGACAAAAGAGTCACACCATATAATTATCCCTGCTTACTGCCTAGACATAGTTTCTAGGGCACAGAGCAAACAGTGAGAATCCAAGCAAAATTTGGTAGTGCCACTGAGCTCAGGAGATAGATACTAGAGTTTGGGAAGGATTAGGCATTTAGAATTTGCAGGCTAGACTACTAGAGATTTGCAAAGGGATCTCCTGGAATCTTTAGCTGAGTACAGATCTATCCAGGAGGTCACAAAAAGAACCACTGAAAACCAGTGAGCAGAACAATTACTAGAGCTTACATAGAGTTAGGAATAGTTTCCTTTCTCACCAGTGTGGAGAGACCTTATAACACATAGGGCAGTAGGCAGAGTTCTCTGAAGGGTCACACCTTAGGATTGGGACTAAAATAGCTCTCAAGTAAAAGTTGCTATGAATCAGCCATAAAAAATCTTAACATAAGACTCAAAAGGATCAAACTGACTCAAACAACTTAATTTTATTCCTAAAAATAAAGTTCAGCATTTTTCAAGTATCTTTTAGCACTTGATAACTTAAAATTCACAATGACCAGCATTCCATCAAAAATTATCTGACATGTAAAATGTAACTCACATAGAAGAAAAATAAATCAATAGAAACAAATGCAGAAATGGCACAGATCATTAACTAGTACACATGGGCCAAAAAAGACCCAAATGAAACTTCTAGACATAAAAAATCTAATATCAGAAGTGAAAATAGACTGGATGGGATTAATAGGTGATTAGATACCATGGAAGAAACTATCAAAAAGAGAAGACATAGAAATAGAAACAGCCAAAATGAGGCTGAAGGAGGAAAAAATGACTGATAATCAGTGACCTGTGGGGCAATATAAAGCAACCTAACATACATATAATTAGAGTTCCAGAAGGAAAAAGGGAAGGACAAAAAACTTGTAGACTAATGGCCAAAATTTTTCCAAATTTGTTGAAAAATATAACTCTCAGATTCAAAGAACTCAATGAACCTCAACTAGAATAATCACACACACACAAAAGCTTAATGTAGCATGTGATAATCACATTACCGAAGTCAGCAATAAAGAGAAAATCTTAAAAGCAGCCAGAGAAAACACATGCATTATATACAAAGGGACAAAAAATAAGACTTATCAGACTTCTTATAAGAAGCCATGCAAACCAGGAGACAATGCAACAGAAACTTCAGCATTCTGGAAGAAAAAAACCTAATTACCTAAAATTCAACACCAAGTGAAAACATCATTCAAAATTTAAGTAAAAATAGTATTTTCTCAGACAAATAGAATTTGAGAGATCTTATCACCAGCAGATCTGAACTATAACAAATGCTAAAAGTTCTCCAGAAGAAAGAAAATAATAACAGATGAAGATTTAGCTCTATATGAAGCAAGAAAGAGTAATAAAAATGGCACGTATTTGGGTAAATATAGATTTGTTCTCATTTTAAAATTTCTTTAAATATCATTGGCTATTTTTAGCATAAATAATAGCACTGTATTAGGGTTCAGAGATACGCAGAAGTTAAATGTATTGTAACAATAGCACAAAAGACAAGAGAGAGAAACAGGAGTATACTGTGAAGATTTTTAGACGTGAAGTACTATAATGTTATTTGAAAGTAGACTATAATAAGTTAAAATTATATACTGTAAATTCTAGAGTAACCACAAAAGCAAAAAATAAAAGGAAAGACAGAACAAGAATAGCTAATAAGCTAATAGTAGAGATAAAAATAGAGTCACAAAAATATCCAAAAAGTAGACAATAAAAGGTGAGAGAGAATAATGAAGAGGTGGGACAAATAGAAAGCAAAAAACAAGATAGTGTTCCATCCAACTGTATAAATGTGAATATATTAATAAAAGGCCTAGGTACTGTAATTAAAGAGCAGTGACTATAAAATCAGATTGAAATACAAGACCCAAAGAGATGCTGTCTACAAGAAACCCACTTTAAATATAAAAATACAAATAGCTTAAAAAGTAAAAGGATGGAAACTTTAATTAGAATAAAGCTGAAATGGCTATCTTAACATCAGATAATGCAGACTTCAAAACAAGGTATAAACTTGGGATGAAGATGGGTATTTCACAAGCAAAGGGGATCAATTCATTAAGAAAGAAGAACAATCCTAAATGTACATACAAGTAAAACAGAAATTCAAAATACATGAAGCAAAGACTGAGAGTACTAAAAGTAGAAATAGAAAAATCCACAATTTTGGTTGGAGATCTCAGCATTCCTCTCTCTGTAATTGATAGAAAAGTAAACAGAAAAGTACAGTAAGAATACAGAAGACTTGAACTGCACTCTCAGCCAAGTCGACCTAATTGAAACTAATGGCACACTCTACCCAATAATAAACATTTTTTTCAAGTGTACTTGGAATATTTGTCATAATAAATCACACACTATGCTATTAAAAACTCTTAGTATAGGCCAGGCGTGGTGGTTCACCCCTGTAGTCCCAGCACTTTGGGAGGCCAAGGTGGGCAGACTTGAAGTCTGGAGGTCAAGATGAGCCTGGCCAACATGGTGAAACCCCATCTCTATGAAAACACAAAAATTGGCTGAGATGTGGTGGCAAGCACCTGTGACCCCAGCTACTCAGGGGGCTGAGACAGGAGAGTTGCTTGAGCCCAGGAGGCAGAGGTTGCAGTGAGCTGAGATGACACTACAGCACTCTAGCCTGGGCAACAGAACGAAACTTCATCTCAAAAAAAAAAAAAAAAGAACTGTGAACTAAACCTCTATTCTGTATAAACAAACAAACAAAAAACTCTTAGTAAATGTAACGGGATTAATCTTGGTCTCTTAAAAAAATGAATTTAAACTAGAGATCAATTATAAATAAAAAATCTGGACTGGGCATGGTGACTTAAGCCTGTAATCCTAGTACTTAGGGAGGCTGAGGTGGGCAGATCTCAAGGTCAGGAGATCGAGACCATCTTGACTACACAGTGAAACCCCTTTTCTACTAAAAATACAAAAAATTAGCTAGGCATGGTGCCAAGTGCCTGTAGTCCTAGCTACTCGTGAAGCTGAGACAGGAGAATCGCTTGGATCCAGGAGGCAGAGCTTGCAGTGAGCCAAGATCACACCACTGCACTCCAGCCTGGGCAACTGAGTGAGCCTCCATCTCAAAAAAAAAAAAAAAAAAAAATCTGTAAATTCAACTAATTGAAAATGAAATAACACACTTCTAAATAAAAAATGGGTCAAAGAAGAAATCACACTGAAAGTTAAAAAATACTTTGAACTGAATGAAAATGAAAATATAACATATCAAAAGTTGTGGATGAAGCTTAGGCAGTTTAAAAATAAGATGATACCCTTAAATGCCAGTATGGTGGGGGGTTCTCAATTCAATAATCTAAGCTGCTTTCTTCAGTAAAAAAGCAATAGAAAGGAAGGGAAATCAAACCAAAAGGAAGCTGGAGGAAGGCAATGAAGAGATCAGAGAAGAAATCAGCGAAATTAAAAACAGAATAATAACAGAGATTGATGAAACCAAAAGCTAGTTCTTTGAAAAGAGCAATAAAATTGATATACTTCTAACCAGATTGATCAAGAAAAGGTGAGAAAAGACTAAAATTAAAATAGGAATATTGTAACCAATTTTTTAGCAACATATTCGTCAACTTAAATGAAATGAAAAATTTCTTTGAAGACACAAATTTCCAAAGCCCCCTCAGGAAGATATAAAAACCCTAAATAGCATGATATCAATAATAAAATAATTGTTTTAGATAACAACCTTTCCACAGAGAAAATTCCAGGGCTAGAGGTCTAGCCTATATTCTATACAATTATTCTATACAAATTATTTCATAAAAGAGAAAGGAAGGAGACATATTCCAAATCATCTTGTGAGACCAATATCAGTTGGACTCCAAAACCAGAAAAAGATAGAAAAAAAAAACAACAACTACAAACTATGTTTTTTCAACAAATTAAATCCAGCAATATAAAAAGAGTTATGCATAATGACTAAGCGGGTTGAGTTAACATTCAAATATCAACCAATAAAATTAATCATATTAACAGGTAGAAAAATCATACTATATCATCTCATAGATGCAAAGTATTTGATAAAATTTAATATTCATTCATGATTTTTAAAAACACTCAGAAAACTAGAAGCATAATGGAACTTTCTCAAGTGCATAAATAGCATCTATTAAAAACCAACAGTAAGCATAAAACCTAATAATAAGATATTAAATGTTTTCCTCCAAAAATCAAGAACTAAGTGGGGGTGTTCACTTTCATTATTTCTATTTAGCATTTTCCAGTAGGTCCTAGGTAATGCTATGGGCATACTGACTGAAAAAGAAAAAGCCAAACTGCATTTATGCATAGATGACATGACAGTGTGTGTCAAAAATCTAGGAAATCTTATAAAAGCTACTAGAACTAATGTGGGAGTTTAGCAAGTTTGCAGGATACAAAGTCAATATAGACCTATTGTCTTCCCATGTAGTAGCAGCAAATAATTGGAAATTTAAAGAAGCAATACCATTTATAACAAAATAAATAACATAAATTTCTTAGGAATAAATTTAGTAAAATATGCAAAATCTGTTTACTAAAAATATCAAATATTTACTAAAAATATCAAATGTCAAATTATCAAAAATTATCAAATAAAATCAAAAGTTTAAAAAATGGAGCAAGTTGCCAGGTGCAATAGCTCATACGTGTAATCCCAGCAATTTTGAAGGCCATGGCAGGAGAATCATTTGATCCCAGGAGCTCAAGACCAGTCTATGTAGCATAATGAGACCCCATCTCAAAAAGAAGGAAGGAAGGGAGGGAGGGAGGGAGGGAGGGAAAGAAAAGAAAAGAAAAGTTAGCAAGTGTGGTGGTTCATGTCTGTAGTCCCAGGTACTTGGGAGGCTGAGACAGGAGGATTGATTGAGTCCTGCAGGTGGTGGCTGCAATGAGCAGTGATCATGACACTGCACTCCACAGTCTGGGTGACAGAGTAAGAGCCTGTCAAAAAAGAAAGAGAAAGAGAGGAAGAAAGGGAGAAAGGAAAGAAGGAAAGAAGGAAGAAAGGGGGGAAGGGAAGGGAAGAGAAAGGAAGGGAAGGGAAGGGAAGGGAAAGAAAGGGAGGAAAGAAAGGAAGAAGAGAAAGAGATATCATGTTTTGAAGACTCAATATTGTTAAGATGTTAAATCTAACCAAAATTGATATTTCAACACAATCTCATTCAAAACTCCAGAAGATGTTTGTAGAAAGTGACAGGCTAGTTCTAAAATTTATATGGTAAGGGAAAGTACCTAGATAACCAAAACAATTTTGGGAAAAAAAGACCCACAATGTTTGAGGACTAATACCCACTGATACCAAGACTTACTATAAAGCTATAGTAACCAAAACAATGTGGCAGTGTTGTAACCCCAGACATGTGAAACACATAAGAAAAAGTCCAGAAATAAACATTGCCAATGGGTAAGTATAGTCTTTTCAAGTGGTGCTGGAAAAACTAGACATGGATCTTATACATTTCACACACAAAAAAAATTCAAAATGGATCACATACCTAAATATAAAATGCAAAACTATAAAACATTTAAAAGGACAAAATCTAGATGACCTGGATTTGGTGGTAACTATTTTAGATACAATACCAAAAGTATGATCCATAAAGATAAAATTGATGTTAGACCTTTATTAAAATTTAAAACTTCTGCTCTGTGAAAACACTGTTAAGAGAATAAGGAGCGCAGCATAGTGGGTTGTGCCTGTAATCCAAGCACTTTGGGATGCCAGAAGTGGGTAAATTGCTTGAGCTCAGGAGTTTGAGATCAGCTTCGGCAACATGGCAAAAACCCCGTCTCTACAAGAAGTACGTAACATTAGCTGGGTGTGGTGGTATGCACCTTTAGTTCCAGCTACTCAGGAGACTAAGGTGGGAAGATCGCTTGAGTCTGGGAGACAGAGGTTGCAGTGAGCAAAGATCACACCACTGCATTCCAGCCTGGGCAAGAGAGCCAGACCCTATCTCAAAAACAAAACAATCAAACAAAACGAAACAAAAACAGAGAGAGAGAGAGAGAGATAAGAATGGTCAAAAACCAAGTCAAGTATTCATCAATAGGAAAATGGATAACAAGTTGTGGTATATCCACATGTATTAGTTCACTCTTACATTGCTATAAACAACTAACTGAAACTGGGTAGTTTATAAAGAAAAGAGGTTTAATTGACTGACAGTTTTACAGGCAGTACAGGACGCATGGCTGGGAAGGCGTCAGGAAACTTAAAATTATAGCAGAAGGGGAAGGGGAAGCAGGAGCATCTTCACCTGGCCAGCAAGAGGGGGTGAGATAAGGGAAGAGGTACTACACACGTTCAAACAACCAGATATCTTGAGAACCCTATCACCAGGCAGAACTTGAGGAATGGCACTAAAGCATTAGAATCCATCCCCATGATCCAGTCACCTCCCATGAGGCCCCATCTCCAACACTGGGAACTACAATTCAACATGAAATTTGGGTGGGAACAGAGCCAAATCATAGTACCGTACAATGGACTATGACTCAGCAATAACAGAGAATGAACTAAGGATACGTAGAAAAGCATGAATGAACCGCAAAGCATTACATTAAGTAAAGGAAGGATTTGGATTCACTTATATGCAACTCTAAAAAGGTGAAACTGCAGTAGCAGAGAGCAGATCAATAGTGGTCAGTGGGTTAAGGGTGGGGAAAGAGGATTGGCTACAAAGAAAGCTTTTGGGTGCTGGCAATGTTCTATTCTATGTATTGATTACTCATACAACACATAGTATAGAACATTACCAGCACTCGGAATATTTGTGAGGGTTCACTGCACTTAGGCTGAGTGAATTTTATGTTAGTTATACCTCAACAAAGCAGTTTATTTAAAAATAAATCTGTAAATTGTATTCCCACCATTGGCGAACAGGGTCCTGTTTTCATTGCCTAAAATGTCCAGAATTTCATTTGAAGTTTTGATGGCAGATAAAGTGAGTCATGGAAGCCGGCTTTTCTTCCTCCATCCATCCATCCATCCAGCCAGCCAGATAGCCAAGTAAAATGAGAATAAAATACAGTTTTATTTAAAAAAATTTTATAATCTGAAAATAAAATTATCATGCCTAACATTTATGATGTGAATGGTTTATACTGCTATCCTAGGCATTTTGTATATATTAACATATTTAATTCTTTCAATAATGCCATGATATGAATTGCATTATTAGTTCTATTTCAGGAAGAGAAAAACTAGAAACAGAGAAGCCAAGTTAGCTTCCTGGCTGGTAAATGGTAAAGCTGAGATTTGAACCCAGGCAGACTGATTTTAAAGCTGCTCTGCCCCATATAGTAGCCACTAGCCACATATGGCTACTGAGTACTTGCAATGTAGTTAGAATGAACTGAGACATGTTATAGGTATTAAAATGTACCTCAGAGTTCAAATAATTACTAAAAAAAAAAAGTAAAATATTGCATTAATTTTAATATTGATTACATATTGAAATAATACTTTAGATATTTTGAGTTAAAATGAAATATATTATTGAATTACATTTGCCAAAAGCAAATAATATACTTACTTTTTAAACTGTGGCTATGAGAACATTCAAAATTATCTATGTGTCTAACGTTATTTATCTATTGGACAGCACCGTTGCAGATGCTGAGAATTTGTCGTATTCTACTGCTTTGGTGACAGACGTAAAAGCAATTATGAGATGATGCATAAGTGGCGAATAAAGGTATGGACAAAGGATCATGGGAGTGTTAAAAGAAAATTATCAGTTCTCTTCCGACCAGGGATAAAGAACCTAGGGAAAATATTCCAGAGGAGCCAGGCACATCTAAGAAGAAACAAATCAGTCCAGTCACTATGTGTTACATTTGTATACACTTTACATTTTCACAAAGTGATCTGATAAAAACGAATACATTTCAATTGCACATACATGTGCACTGCCCTCCACACACACATAAACAAAAGCAGTGAAACAGGTTGAGCAGATATTATTGTTCCTGCTGTACAAGAAGAAACTGAGTGTCTGAGAGATGAAGTCGGATGACCAAGTTTATTCTGTTGGTAAGTAGCAGAGCTGGGAGTTTAACCCAGATGTTTTGAGTCCAAGATCAGGGAACTATCTACCACGTCATGAGTGCCTCGAATTGACCTGGAAATAATTTCAAAGATAGAAAGCAAAATTATATGGGAAGTGAGGCGGAGGCAATGTTCTACTGAAGACAGCTCTTACCAGTTCACAAAAGCCAATGATACTCATCCTTTTTCAACTGATGTCAAGTCATAGATTGAAATCAGCCATGGTGGGGGTATTTACATTACAGAAACTGGCAAATATTACAAATGAAGGCTTTTCCCCACCAAAACCCAATTCAGTAGCATACCACTGAATGGACAATATGTGCGTATGGCGACCACTGGCTATAGTGGAAAGTATCTGTTAAAACACTTGCTCAGTCACTGACTGCGTGAGCGTAGGCAAATCTAAACTCTTTGGGTCTCAGCATGTTCAACTATTTAATTTTAACTATTAAATAGAAGTCAAATCTCAAATCCTGCAGGTAGAGACCCTTGAGCTCCCATCCTGTCTCCAGAACTTTATCTCCACCTATTATCATGAAACCTTGGAGTTTCCTAAGCTCTCTCTTAGCCTTTGTTTTCTTACCTGTAAAAGAAAGATGACAACAGAGCCCATTCCTAAGACTTTTCTTTATTGGAATATATCTATAGACATTTAATGTATTAGATACTAAAAAAAAAAAAATTTTTAATATTAATTCACTTAAAAATAAGCTCATAACATGCTAATGTAAATAACGTATTTTAATTTTGAAAAGTCTACATTTTCCAAAACAGAACCAAAACTTACTGAGAAAAGTGTCATTGTTTTACAGTTTTTTAATGTCTGGTTTCACAGAAGACAACTGGATTCTCATATCTGTTATATCTCTATCTCATATCAAAGAATGCCAAGGTCCCAGAACTACACTTTCAGAACTGCTGGCCTAATACAAAGCTCTCAGTGGCTGTTAGCCATTTTTATTCAGATTCCATTCCCCTATGAGTTACTGTAAGGATCAAATGAGAGCATGTATTTTTAAAAGACTGTGAAATCATGACAAGCTTACAATGCGAAAAACTCCAGTCTGAGACATTGGTGGCTATTCTTATTTATATTTTTTCAACAATTGAAATTTAAACCTTGAAATGAATTTATCAGAGCCCTGCTTTACTATTTTATGACCTCAAATGTAATTAGTCCTCAGAAGTGCATATAGAAGGAAGAAAAGGAAAGAGAAAGAAAATGGAAGAAAGGAAGGGAGAGATGAGGATGGGAGGGAAGGAGGTCATGCAGGAAGCCTTCCTGGCTTATAAGATGCCTTCAAATGTTTAGGGATCTGCTAATGGAGACATTGTCTTAGTGCCTTCATTCTAAGACTCACAGACACTAGAAGCCCTGATAAGTATCTTCACAAGTGTACAATCACAGAAGCAATATATAGTGCCCACCAGAAGATGACTCAATTCCTTCGGACAGAAAGCCCAAGAGCTACCCCGCTGGCCCTTCAAGGGCAAGGGATCAGTTTGAGTTGCTCTTGCTGGTGAGGAGAAACAGAAGAAACATAGTATTGCCCCTCTGTCTACAGTTTCACTCTCCGAGCTTTCAGTTACTAGTGGCCAAGTGAGGTCTGCAAATAGGTGAGTACAATGTAATTAGGTATTTTGAAAGAGACCACATTCACATACCTTTATTACCATATATTATCATGCTTGCTCTATTTTATCACTGTTGCTAATCTGTTACTGTGCCTAATTTATAAATTAAATTTTATTGTATATATGTATGCACAGGAAAAAACATGGTGTATATACGGTTCTGTACTATCTGCAGTTTCATGCATCCACTGAGGATCTTGGACCGTATACCCCATGGATAAGGAGAACTAATGTAGACAAAAGATTCAGCATGAAAGTTGCTGTGGATCTCATGACAGTAGGAAAGTATATTAGTCATAATCGCTTCAGAACTTAGCTCAAACAGGCTTAAGGCAAAAGAAAAAGTATTGGTTCACACAAAAGCCAGGTCTCACATAAAGAGAGCTCTCTCTCTCTCTTGCTCTCTCTCTCTCTCTCTCTCTCTCTCCCCCACCCTTTCTCTCTCTCTTTATGTCTCCTTCTCCTTCACAGACTACTTTGCTTTTACCATAGACTCTACTTTGTTTTTGTCTTAGAGGCTCTTAGAGACCGTTCTTAACTTCAAGAAGTCCCAAAAGAAAGCTCTTCCCTGCAGCTGAAACAAGTTCCGGTTTGCATCTTACTCACCAGGCTTATGTTACTGTATCCATCATACATTAGTATAACAGTACTGAATTTAATTGAGTTGGTCTAAAAGTATATCTAGCTACTTTAGGCTCATTGCTTTTAGCTTTATGGGGCATCATATTAAAATATACAGAATTTCCGTTTATAGGCTGCTATAAATCAATCCATCCACAGTATCCATCCAAAGCAATTGATCAATAGGTCTGAAGCACTAATTTGCACAAACATGATTAACAAAGTTTGGTAGAAAGATACAGGCCTGTTCATCCTCTAGTCTAGCAAGATAGAGGCCAAAAAAAAAAAAAAAAAAAAAAAAGCACTTCTTGTACTCAAGCCACACTGTGCCTTGAAAGATATATGTCCTGTTTCATTAAAATTTATTATGTTGGACAATCATAAGATGTTTTCTGGAGTCTGGGCTCTGTAATTCATTAGAGCTCTAGGGAACAGAAATGCTCTCCTGACAACTGAAGTATCACAATGGCCTGTGATAGCCTTGTTAGACATCATCAGTTTGGGTTTATCACATCTGGCTCATTTTGAAAATTATTTCATACTAAATGAGTTACTTTTTAAAGAGGGAAATGAAGAGAAAAAGGAATAGTAATCTAATATAAGAAATTTAAAACTCAGCTAATTAGGACAAAAATGTTTCTAATTCAGCTCTGTAGATTTGGCAAAAAAAAAAAAAAAAAAAAAAAAAAAAAAAAAAAGACCAGCTGGAAAGCAATAAAGCGTATCTACTTCTGATCCAGACTGCTGCCAGCTGCTGCTTCAAGGGTTTGGCAAAACAAGCCTTTGTACAATAAGTCCACTTCTTTTATTCCTAGAGACTACAGTCTTTTTTGAACTTGGATGGTGACTTTATAAAGAGTGCTGTTGTTTTATTTACTCTCAATTAATCATGCTCGACTGTAAACAAAGTGTCTGTTTTAGTTCTGCTGACAATTATCCACTTGTCAACAGCTCCCTCAAGTACCTTCAGCATCTGGCTACAGCAGGAAACCTCTACATCAAAATGAATGTCTCAGTAAACTCAGGATTTCATCAGCAGTCAGGATTGTATTGTAACGAGTGTCACCAAGACACCTTGATGAGAATATATATCATCAGATGATAAAGTGCTTATCAGTATATCCCTTCATTTTCTCTGTTGATTTTGGCAAAAAAAAAAAAAGAAGAAGAAGAAAATTATTTCAACTAAGGACTCTTGGAAGACCGGGCTGAGGAGGTGGGGAAGACAGTGAAAGATAGGACTGTGACTTTGGATATTTTTACAAACTACCAAGCACAGAAAGACAGCTTCAGAAGTCTTCAACTATGGACAGCAAACATCCCCATTAGTTACATTCCACGAGATCTACAGAGCCAAACTGTTATAATTAGTGGTAATTTACGTGAGGAATACATGGTAAGTTTTGTTGCTATTTCACTAAGGTTTGAAAGTGGCACAACTTTATCCAATATTCAAATACCCTTTTGCCTTTGGGAATTTTTCTCCCATTTAAAATATGTATGGAACGTAGGGAAAAGTCATTGCCAAAGTCATTGATATTTTGACAACAATAGAACTGTTTTAAAGACAAAACAAATGTTACACTTGGGGGTTTGTTGAGGGGGAATTACTAACGTGTGTTCCACTTGGAGAAGGGAGTCATAGAAAACTAAGCTGAACATCCGTGCTATATCCCATTTCTGTTCTTCCAGAGGAGAGAAATCATATACACCATGTGGGGAGGAGAGCTGAGTGGGGGCTGGGACAAACCATGGATTCTCATGGAGAATGTATGGATTATTTACTTAGAATTTATCTCCTTGGGATTGATTTACACTCACTTCAAAACGGAAGATATTCAAATAATTTGGCACCACTCCCTCAAAGTTGGACATCTGGGTGAAGAATGAGTGGTGGGGAGTCGTAGAGGATGTAAAGCAGCAAGAGAAACCAAGCATCCAGCATCGCCAGGCCTTCGTTCTCATGGACCCAAAGAGGCCTAGAACCAACGCCTAATCCAACTTGCCTTCCTCGTGACAAGAACAGAGGGTCGGGACAGCGGGACCCGCTCAGCGAGGCCCCTCCCCTACGACCCCCCATCTCTATAGTTACCAGCTAAGGTGGATTGGCGGGGTAGGGGGAGGTGGACCAGTGAAGAGTCTGCTTCTCTCCTCTTTCTGACAAAAGCTAATCAATCTAACTGCACGTAATTGATTTTAATGGGGGCGGGGGCGGGGGCGGGGTTCTTGGTATTAACGATTGCCCGGGGTCCTCAGCCTGCGCGGGCGGCGGCTGCGGGTGCTGATCTCGGTATCTCTTCCCCGTCCAGCCTGACGCGACTGGTGCGCCCGCCACGCCGCCTAGCTTTGGGGCTCTAAAGAGCGAAGAGGACTGAGAACCCAGATCCTGGCCGGACCGCCGCCCCGTTTCACCTGGTAATTTATGCACAATTAATTGAGATATCTTTTATACTTGATGTGTTGCAAAATTAATGCCTAATTTATGTAATTAGTCAATTAACTCTAATTCCAGCATATGTTCCCAATGCCCAGAAGGTGTTCTGTTTCCCAGGTACTTATTTTGATGTCACGAAATGCAGCTAATTAATTTTACATGCATATTAATTTGGGATCTCTTTAGCAGTTCCCTTTGTGCAAGTAATTTTAATATTTGTCTTTCTAACCTTTTGGGGTGGGGTGAGGGAGGTGCAGGTGGGTATGAGCAGCACGTGAGCGTGAGCATGGATGGTGCCTGAGGGTGGCCCAGGGGGTGGGGCAGTGTTCCAAGTGGCAGGGAGTGCAGGCGCTGCGCTCAGCAGGCCCTTAGGGGGCGTTACTGCTGCTGACCCCACAAACTGCATTTTGCTCGCCGTTGGGAAACAGAGAGCCTTCAGGGCAGGGAGGTGGAGGCGCCCGGGTTGGCTGACCATTACACCCGGGGCATTTCCCGGGTCCCTAGACACATCGCTGCTCGCCCAGTGGCCCTCACTCCTGAGAGCCAGTGACACTTTCTTATTTATTTATTTATTTATTTGCACCTTGAAGGACGACTCGGATTTCCAGGCCAGTCCGAGGAGGCGGAAAGCGAACAGGCTGCTCCGAGGCAGTGGCCCTTCCTTCCAGACATCGCGCTGATTCCCGAGTGGCTGCAGCTCGAGTCTCTGAGCTTCCCAAAGCTGAGGGGTTGAACCCGAGGGGAAGCGAGCCTCTATCTCGGACCGTGCGAGCCTCCATGGGGCAAAGACTAAGCAGGGTAAAAGTTTACTTTCCAAGTTATTGGGTGGCACATTAAAACTTTTATCCGTTTCGGACAAATTAATGAGCAATTTAATTAATAAAATCAGAGTAGTGTAAGTGCTATGATAATGAAGTCAAATGAGTGCACAGTAAAATATTCACTAATCCAGCGCATTGCCAAATACTCCCTTAATTCTGCTTAACACTAAAAGGGTTTTGAGCACCATAATGAGATTCTTCTGTCTGCTAATTAATTGACACGCTCCTGAATATTCATATGAGCTAGCACCAATACGTTCCTAATTGCACCGTGGAATAGATCTCAGAGGAAAGTAAATCGCCATAGACTTAATTAAAATAATGTATTCCAGATCCAGGACGGGGAAAGATGAGACATTTGCCTTCGAGCGCGCTAAGAAAGTGGCACCTGGTTGGTGGAGGGGAGAGATATCAAACGTCGGCGCCCAGCCTGAAATAAGTGGCGTGGGACACGCAGGGAGGGCGTTCAGCTTCAGAAAGCAGCGGCTAAGCTCGGTCCAAACCCGGCGGCTCCGGAGGCCAGAGCTCCTAGGTGCGTCCGTGCTCCGGCTGCCCTGCGCGGTGCTGTCCTACCGGAGGAAGTGGCTGATGGGCAGTCTGGGACCCCGGCCCCTGACCCAGGGCCCTCTCTTTCCTCCCTGAGCTCCTGCTTCCGATCCCGGTCCCGGTCCCGATCCCGCCGCTGGTCTGAAGTGCTGTCTACAGAGGCACTTAGGGAAACATCATCGGTCCGGAAATTCCTAGGGAAACTTTGCGGGGGTTGTGGACGCCGCGGCAGCCCGAACTCTCCCAACCCAGCTTGCGACCTGAGAGAAGTCGCTCGCACTTGTCTTTGGAGGAGGGCGACAGCTCCGGGGAGGATGCTTGGACCCCGTCATTTTCGGGATCCAGGTCCCACATCCCTCAGGAAGCGCTGCAGTCCTCAAAACTGCCTAGCTAAATTCCTGAGCACATTCTCCCTTTCTCGAGGAGTCCCCAGTACCCGTGCCGGGGAGCATTCCAGCCGAGCTAACCTCGGCGGGTAGGAAGCACAGCAGCCAGCCTGTGGACCCGACATCTGGGCTCCACAGCACAGCCATTTTTACCAGATCATGCAGGAGAAATAAACTCTCCACCCTTGGAAAGACAAGCCCCCCACCCCCATCTTTTTCGGGGGAAAAAAAAATCACCACAGGTTAGAAACTAAAAAGAGTTTATTTGAAGGCATACAAATGCATATTTATTATACACATGTAGGCATTAACAATGTAAATTACACCGCCAGCAGTTGCTGGTTGTTTATTCATTAGATCTTTAGAAAATCTACATTGCCTCCAGACAGCGCGATGATAATGTGAAATACACAAGCAGTTTACATAACCAACTTCAACACAGAGCTCCACGCTCAGCCACTCGGAGTCATCAACAGGTCGCGGGGAAGCGGACGCGAAGGAAAACCTGCGTTGCTAACAACTACGAAAAATCTGGGAAATGTACGAGGCCCACAGTTCCCTCTGTCCTTTTGGGAAGGAATGGAAGACTTGGAGAGAGAGAGAGAAAAAAAAAACAACTCTCTCACTACGTTTGCTTCATCTGTTTTACTCCGTTTGTGTGTAGCTTTTTCTTTTCTTTGCAATCAAAAAAAAAAAAAAAAGAAAGAAAAAACGGTGAAAAGAGACTGCTTGGGCGGAACGGAAAGATCAATATCCTCCCCAAACTCCTGGTATTCTGGAGTGTTCCTTAGAGACTGTGAACCCAAACTGCTTTCAGGGGCGAAGTAAGTGACCAGAGGTTTTCTTTACTGCCTGCGCGGGAAGACAAGACAGCCTACCTTGGCTGAGGGAGGCCATCAGCTCCACCAATCAAATCGCTATGGCCATGAACAAATGGTTACCCACTCCAAAGACAATCACCTGCTGGCTCAGCCTTCTTGGAATTAAACGCTCCGTGGTTCTAGGTTTATCCAAAAATTGGAGATGAGGAGGCACTTGAAGAGAAAAGTGGCAGTGCAGACTTAATGGTTATTTTAAGTACATAAATAGTGTATATAAAGATATTTACAAGATTCTTTCCCAATAAAAATATCAAATAAAACTAAATGCAGGGGCCGGGGGATGCCAACTAGGGTCTCTTGCGTTGGTCCAGAGAACGGCGTCAGCCACAATTGTAAGTGGCAAAGTTTTCGAAAAACCGCGCGGATCCTCTGAAGGTCGGGTTAATGATTTACTGGACTCTCGCCACCCACCTGCGTAGCCTACCGCTACCCCGCAGAGCTGTGCCAGTGATGCGCTGCGGGGGGGGGGCGGGGGGCGGGGAGGGGGAATTCTCTATTTCCTGCTTCCTTCTTCCCTTCCTCCCTCCTTTCTTTTGGTTAGGCCAGCTGAGCACAGAAGAAAATGCCCTGCCGATCCCGGAAAGTTTGCGCTACTGGGAATGCCTCAAGTTAGTCTGCAGATCTAAAATCTGGTGTTCACACCTGTGCGGGAATCGAAACTGGAGGCTGAGAAAAAAGGCGGGAGGAGGAGGGTAGAGAGGGAAAGGTTAGCGCGAATAGGAAGGGGTGGGAGAGGGAGGGAGAGGAACGCAGCGGGCAGGGATCTATTTCTGGGACATAGGTAAGTCCTCGGGGCAACCCGGTTTCCCCTGCTGACCAGCTGTGTCAGTTAACTGCAACCCATCAAGAGTCCGCCAACAGCCCCCGCGCAGCTAGAGCGCCCAAAGCAGAGGCCGCGCGGAGGGCCAGGGCGCACGGCGGGCGGGGTGGGGGGTGGCACGGCGCGCCGGGACCCGCGAAGCGGCGCGCTACTCCCAGGTGAGCCCGAAAGGAGCGGAAGGACTCGACTGCGGTGGGGTGGCGAGCGCAGGGCTGCACTGCAGACCCCACCAAGCCCGCCCCCTAGCCATCCTTAGCTGGGGGAGGCCAGTAGGGATCAGCCGCTTTCTTTCTTTTCTTTCTTTTTCAAACCCGCTTTGTGGGTGGCAACTCAGCGGGGGACTCAGGGAGACAACAAAACAAAAAGCAGGGAGAGAGAGAGAGAGAGAGAGACGGAGAGAGAGAGAGAGACAGAGAGAGACAGAGAGAGATCAACAAATAGTTTTTAACCTTCCTAGAAACACAGCGAGTTACTACATCTGAAAGCTGTTGTGGTCTTCAGCGAAACCTGCTTCTGCCATTAAGAAAACACATACTACACACATTCACCCTGTTTAAGCTCTCCTCCCTGGTCAGCCTGAACAAACAAAGCAGAAGCATAGGGCTTTAAGGCTGAAGACCTATAGGTTATCCGGTTTCAAAACAAATTCAAGTAAAGGGATCCACCAAAAAATGTACATATTGTATAGATGCAAAATATTCTTCATTTCACATGTCTGCAGTTGCTCCCCCCATCGATTTTATTTCAAGTTATGAGCAAAGCATATTTTAGCCTACCGCCCAGGATTTACCTTAATATTCTATTCAATCAGTAACTTATTTTTCCCAAATCGTACATTCAAAGGAGCTTAAAAGCGTTTTTCCCACTTATTGGAAACTTTAAAACATTTTATAAAGCTAAAAAGTCACTTTCCTGTTGCAGCTTTTCCAAAATTCCTCCCCTCAAAATAACATTTTAAGAGTGGTGCCCAGCCAGAAATACTGATTAAAAAAAAAAAAACCGAGCAAACCAATAATTTTTGACAAAGAAAACTAATATGAAAAGTATAAGGTGATTTTTCTCTCCCTCCCTCCCCACTTTAAAAAAAAAAAAACCCTTTGCTCCACCCCGCTATTAAACAAAACACAATACCTTTTTCTGGGTGGTACTGCACAGAAGTTGATTCAGTTTTGACAATGTTGTTTAGCTATCATTTGCTATTTTGAATGAATGGGAGCAATCCCCCCTTTTACAACATTTGTTTCCTATTATGGAGAGGTGCAGCAGTTGAGGGCAGACATGTGAAAGTGGCTGTTTGATTCTCTTTTTCATCTCCCTGACCCTGCTTTTGTCCCTTCTCACCCTGGGAATGTCACGCCTCGCTACTTCACTTTGAGATGCTCGAGAAAGTGGCTTTGTTATTCCCTTTTAGACATACACGAAATTGTTCTCATTCCCCCCGCTGTAAAAGATACTTCACATCGGGACTCGGTTCACAAGTGCAATGCAATTTGGCTTAGTCCAACCTTTGTTCTGCTTGTACAAATGAGCGAACAGTGCACACATTATACAGTTGATCTACTGCTGTCTTAACCCTAGAGTTAGGGGCTGGGAGAAAAGCAAGTTAATCCCTTCAATACCAAGGTGGCTTTAGCAATATTTCCTCCAATAATAATAATAGATTTGAATTGCTTCTTCTATTTCACATAGTACAGAGCAAAACTTATGGGGAGGGTTTAGCAACAACAACACAAAAAGCCTTCCACCAACCTTTTGCAAATAAGTTTTTAGACAAATACATTTGTGTGCATGGTAATGCCCAATTTAAAGCTATGCAACTGTTTGTGCAAAGGAGGGATTTGATTTGGAAACAAAGATTTTAAAGCCTTGAAATCTCAGAACAAATCACAGCCAAGCAAACATCAAATGGTATTTAGCAAACCAATTCCAAAGAGAGGGCATTGTGCTGAGCAGGGAAAGAGTTGTTTTCACAGGCATTGAAATTGCTTGCTCACTAAGATGGGGGAGGGGGAGAGCGGGTGGCACCTCTTGGGGAAGGGGATCAAGCTAGACCAGCACCTAACTCTGGCTACTGTTTATTTTGTGCTTGAGGTAGAGGGGAAACTGGGCCTTCCTTGCTCTCCAAACTGCAGCAGCTGCTTGGGATATACTATTAAAATGTGTGGGGTGTTGCCTCTCCCTTTACCTCACTCCCAAGCAAAACACAAATTGAACTCTAGATGCCCCAGACACAGCCAGAGGCCCAGTTCACCACTGGAAAAGTTGTCCTGCTGGGGACACCCTTGAAGCTGAGACTCCCAGTTTAGATGGGAGTAAAGAGAGAGCAGGAAGTGGAGACTTTTGTCTTAGAACTCCACAAGATTGGGCCAGGACGGGAGATCTGATTATGGGCAATATGCGACTTGTCCAAAGGATTTTTTGGGGTTTTGTTTTTTCCCCCCTTCTCTGTGATAAGGTAAGGTCCAATCCCTTTGTAGCCCAGTTGGCTCGAAAGTTTCCCGGCAGACATTCTTCCCCACTAGTTGGGAAGTGTGCTTCTTCGGCAACACAGTGCAGGGGTCGCTGGCGGGAATAGGGGGTGTGAGTGGGTACGGAGTCCTTTCACTGCCCGTTGGCAGTTGGCACCAGAGCGGAAAGTGTGTCCCCTCCCCCTCCTCTCTCTCGGGCAGTTTGATTTCCCGCCAGACTCAGTCGGAGTGGCCTGGAAGAGCAGGCTCAAACTCCCAAGGCAGTCGTGGGAGAGTCGTGGTGGATAGGTTTCCCTTGACACGCTCCGGGTGCTCGTGTCTGCACCGCCCCCCCGCCCCACCCCACCACCGAAAGTGGAAGTCGATGATGTCGGGTGCTCCCGGGAGAGGAGAACTTTCTGCCTAGTTCCCTCTGGTCCCGACATCTTGCACGCTAAAGCCTGGCCGTGTGGTGCTGGGGGGTTGGCTGGGGAGGCGCACAGATTCCGAGGACAAACAACCCCCAAGACACTCACGATGGCAATTTTTTTAAATTGACCGCTGACAGGCTGAGGGAGTTTGTTTTAGTGCTGAACACCCCAGGAACGAAATCCTTTTGAAAGGGAGGCTAAGTCGTTTCACGCCACCAAAGTGCAGATTTGAAGAATGACTGATGGGACAAAGAGGCGCGATGCGTTAGCGCGGGTTCCCAGAGGGAGCACAGCACTGGGGCAAATGCGGGAGGCGGCCTGGCGAGGTGGGGCGGGGCAGAGGAGACTCGCAAGGCCCTGAAACCTGAAATCGACGGCGCACCAGCCTTCGACCCTCTCCCTCCGCACATTTCACTGTCAATTTGGGAAAGGAGAGGCAAAAAGAAGAAGGGAGAGAAGAAAAGTGTAGCGAAGAGGAGTGAAGGACCGGAGTGCTGTAGCAGAGGGGAAAGGGGAGGGAAGGAGAGACTCAGACTCAGGAAGCGCAGAGGAGGTTAGGGAGACTCGGGGAGAAAGGAAAGAATGGGGCAAAGGAAGGCTTAGCCGAAACGCTCCAGGCAGTGCAGAGTTCACTTTCCAAGTGGGGACGGCGGGTATTGTTTTTGGCACCTAGGAAACCTTCGGAAGCTGCCGGGTACTTTCTCTCCGCCTCCCGTCTATGTTTGGTAAATACTAACAAACCAGGACGCGTTATTTTCTGGAGTGTGCATGGAGGGGCTGGCTGAGACTAGGGACAGATTTCCTCTCCTAGAGCCCCCGCCCCCACCAAGCGCCAGCCCCACCCTTCACGCGCGCGCGAACGCGAACACACACACACACACACACACACACACAACCTGCTTGACAACAGAAGGAATCAAAATCAATATTGTATTTGTCACCCCTCTGTCTCCTTTTTACTCCCTCAGCAACCCGGGTGCCACTGAAGCGAATTGTGGATTTATGGAGGGAAATTAGCATAAATTATTACGAAATCTGTAGCCGTGTGTGGTCCAGCTTGTGGGAAAAGAGGCTATTGCGAACTCTCCAAGCAGAAAGGTGGTCGGTGGTGGGCTCTGCGGAGGCGATGAATGGCCATTGCAGGAAAGAGATTTCCATTTGGTTTGCACATGGGTATAATTGACTTATGTGTATTTTATACAGTTTTCCCAACAACTCCCTAAGCCTCAGGGTCGGATGTGCCTCCCCCCAACCCCCACCCCCTGTTTGCTTTGGGTTCTGCACAATGGACTCTGATGCACTTTTCAAGATTTCTGGAAAGTGCTCCTTCCCTCCTCCTTTTCATAATACCAGTCTTAAAATGCTGTCAATAACATGCAGATCCTCCCTCCCTGCCCTGGACTTTGTAGAGCTCCAGCAGAACCAAGACATAACTTTGTAGTAAAGCCCAAGTTTTAAATGTGTATCTCACAACTTCCCTCCTCATCCAAGGCAAACTTAAGCAAACTTGGGTTTACTTAAGTAACCCCAGGCATGTGCAATGTGCATCAAACTCCTATCCCCACACTAGCCAAACTTTAAAGATTCATCTAACACAAATTCCTACTTGTATCCTCTTATGTTCCAAACTTGGGGGTGACAACTTTCCCGGGGAGATAGACAAAGATTTATTCCAACTTCAGTCTTTTTTTTTAACCCGAACGTTTTTTCTCTTAGAATTTAGTTAATCTTCTGTTTACTCTGAGCAATGATTTCGACAGGCATACAATGGCCCCTTTACACGGCAACAAAATGCCAATTGTTAAAATAAGAAAACACTTCTCCCTCCTTATTCCCCACCCTCAACACGCACCCATGCCGGATCGAAAAGAATCTTCCTGGCTGTCACTGGGGTAACGGAGGAGAGCTTTCACTTCTGTGGCTCTACATTCCGAATCCAGCCGCCCACGACATTTTATCGGTCTACGTATCAGTGTAAATGGATGCACATATTTACTAAGAGGATCCTAAATATCCTTGGGGGAGTCTATGCTTGTACCTTTCCACCGCAGGAGCGCTCCTGCCTTGCCCACAGTAACTGTTTTGTACCGAGGCCAGCTGTATTCAACAGCAGGAAAGCTGTGTGCCAGTGCCTTTCCATTCTGGGAAACACAAGCCTTGCCCACTATTCCTCATTACGGATCCCCCAGGCTCCCCGGCTCTTTGGACTACCCAGCTCTTCGGACTCCTCAGCTCCTCCCTCCCCGGGACCCTCGATCCGAATCTGGCCACACCAAGTAACCCCCCAAACGCCGCACCTCGTTAGGACCTGAAGCCGCGCAGCTGGGAAGAGCACTGCTGCCTTCGGCCGAAGCTTTGCTGAGGTTCCATCAGAATCCAAGTGGTTTAGCTGCCGAGAAGGGCAATACGTTTATCTGCCCTTCTGGAGCCATGCCCCCAGAGACAGGTCAACATCCCTCCCCCAGCCCCTTGCAACCCATCTCCTCATCCCGGTTATTTTTTCCGAATTAAGAAGGTGACATTATTCTTTTCTTCAAGCACTTCTGTTAATATTGAAAAACGTGCGCTTGCATCTCAAGCGAGGCAGCCCAGAGCCAGAGCCATTTCAATATTAATGAAATTGTTTAATCTCCTAAATTCATCGTGTTTAAGTTATGTTTTGGTGAGTTATTGACCGCCTCCGAAACAGTAGTTAATGAAGTTGTGTGTGTGTGTGTGTGTGTGTGCGCGCGCGCGCGTGCTGAAAGATCTTTTCTATGCTAACCCCAAACAGCTCCACTAATAACGCTCTAATATCACTTAAAGTGTTGAAACTTAACACCCAGAACTCTCTACGACCACCACTTCTAGGAAAAAAAAAAAGTTCTCACATTTCTGGACTTTGAAGATGATTCTGTGTGGGCTGTAGGTATTGAGTTTTTAACAACGCGGTAAAATGAATGTCTTTTAAAAACCTTAAAGCTCGGAGAACGTGCAGAAAACCCGTGGGAATTCCTGGTGTGTACTCATAGAGTGCGTGCATGCAGGCGGGGTCGACTCACTATATCATAGCAATTTGATGATGATGATGATGATGACGACGGCAGCGACGACGATGAGGATAATGATAATAATAATGATTCATTTAACCCTCCCAAGGCAAATCCGAACCGAAGGGAGCCTGCTGCTCACACCAGGCGGAGTGACCCGAGGCACATTCCCTCCTGCCGCAAGAGGAAAACTCCATGGTTCTTTCCAAGTCGTAGAAGATACTGCTGTTTTAGTGGGATCGAAGGCTGCTTATGCTACACTCTCTAAATCCTAAATAAGTTCTCCATACCAAAAAAAAAAAAAAAAAAAAAAAAAAAAAAAAAAAAAAAAGCAGGGAGGGGAGAGGATGAGGAGTTGGGGGCTGTAAAATGAAAACTTCCAGGATATGCCTGAGTCCTAAAGTTTCAAACCACCTGGGAAAAGCGAGAGTCCCTGAGGCTTACCTGATGATAAACTGTGTCAAACAAACTCAGGCCTTCCTGAGGTCCGCACAACATTTGCCCCAACAGCCCCTGAGCCTCCATCCTGTGTCCAGCCAAATTCCTGGAGGACTTTTAAAGCAAATACCTAGACTCTTTGCCCAGATACACTATTTTAATTTTTAAAAATTTGGTCAATAGAGTTACATTCAAAACGGGCTCTTACACAGGGATGTCAATTGCGTTTTGAAAGTATTTTGTAATCCCCATCACTTTTTCAAAGCTACGCACCCAACTATACAGAGCTGAAGCAGCTGCATAGGGAAGATCAAATCAAATTTCGACCTAACTCTCGGGAAACTGGGGGGGCAAGGGTGTGTTTTCATTATTATAACCCATGCAACCAACCCCAGGTAGTGCTAAGCGCAGGAAAAGGGTCGGTTTCACGGGAAAGCCATGCCTGAAACTACCTAACAATACAAACCGGATACAACGCAGAGGAAACAGAATACCCCAGATAAGCAATTTCCATGTCAAACATCATCTGCGCGGCTGCTCCATCTGCGAACGTGAGTGGTCGCCTGGCTCTCTGCTCCGCGGCGGCAGCCTCCTCATACCTTCACACGGCGCACACCGGCCGGCGCGTCCTGCTCCCTGCCAGTGGCCGAGGCTCTTCCCCCTCGCCCAGTCTGGAGCTGGAAGTGATTCCTATTGGCCAAGGTGTCCATGTAAATAGGTGTGAAAGAAACCAGAGCTGGCCGGGCTCTCCCCTCTCGCTCAGTGCCCTCCCTCTGCAGCCCCCGCTCCCCCTCCTCCTCCTCCTCCTCCCAAGGCGATTGTCATATGATAGCTAAGAAGTGGCACATTAATGAAGCGCCGCTACAGGGGTCTTTTCTGCTCCTGTCACCGCTTAAAACTATCAGATGGTTCGAGGGAGGACATGGAGGCAGCCACCTAGCTCAGCAGAGACACGGAGCCCACAGCAGCGCCCTCCGGAGCCCTAGGCCGTCGCTGCCACCATCCGCGCCGGGACCCGGCAGCCGAGCTGGGCCGCCCGCAGGACGCGCCAGAAGCGTCGCGGACCGGGCGGCTCGAGACGCTGCGGGGCTGAACTCAAGAGCCCAGGTTCGCGCGGAGTCCAACTGGACCCGGACGCCGCGCGAGGGGTGCACGCTGAGGCAGAAGCGGCGCGCAGCGGCGCCATCCTGGATGCGGACGCGCAACTTGGAGCAACTTTAAGGTGAGCAGTTCTCTGTTACTTCCCTGTCCCCAGTTCTTGCCCCAGGCCCGACTTACTTGCCGGCTATCCTCGCGCGGTTGGCCGGCTTCCCCTCCCGCGCCCCCTGGCTGGGTCCCATTCAGCCCGCAAAGTTGCAGGCGAAAGAGCGCGGGCGCCGGCTGATCCAGAGCCGCAGCCCCCACCCGGCACCCCCCGAAGTCTGTTACTTGGCTTGGCTGACCTCGTGGTGTCTCGGTGCATCCACGCTACCTTCCCTTACTACCGCCCCCTTCCTAGACCCGAGCAGTCCGCCGACCCGCGCGGACCCAGATCAAGAAGAGGGCGAGGAAGAAGATGCCTCGGCCCGGCCGCAACACGTACAGCGACCAGAAGCCGCCCTACTCATACATCTCGCTGACCGCTATGGCCATCCAGAGCTCGCCCGAGAAGATGCTGCCGCTGAGCGAGATCTACAAGTTCATCATGGACCGCTTCCCCTACTACAGGGAGAACACGCAGCGCTGGCAGAACAGCCTCCGCCACAACCTCTCCTTCAACGACTGCTTCATCAAGATCCCGCGGCGGCCCGACCAGCCAGGCAAGGGCAGCTTTTGGGCGCTGCACCCCAGCTGCGGGGACATGTTCGAGAACGGCAGCTTCCTGCGGCGCCGCAAGCGCTTCAAGGTGCTTAAGTCCGACCACTTGGCGCCCAGCAAGCCAGCCGACGCGGCGCAGTACCTGCAGCAGCAGGCCAAGCTGCGGCTCAGTGCGCTGGCGGCCTCGGGCACGCACCTGCCACAGATGCCCGCCGCTGCCTACAACTTGGGCGGCGTGGCGCAGCCCTCGGGCTTCAAGCACCCCTTCGCCATCGAGAACATCATCGCGCGGGAATACAAGATGCCTGGGGGGCTGGCCTTCTCCGCCATGCAGCCGGTGCCCGCTGCCTACCCGCTCCCCAACCAGTTGACTACCATGGGCAGCTCTCTGGGCACCGGTTGGCCACATGTGTATGGCTCCGCGGGCATGATCGACTCGGCCACCCCGATCTCCATGGCGAGTGGCGACTACAGCGCCTACGGCGTGCCACTGAAGCCACTGTGCCACGCAGCGGGCCAGACGCTGCCTGCCATCCCCGTGCCCATTAAGCCCACGCCGGCTGCCGTGCCCGCGCTGCCTGCGCTGCCCGCGCCCATCCCCACCTTGCTCTCGAACTCGCCGCCCTCGCTCAGCCCCACTTCCTCTCAAACAGCCACCAGCCAAAGCAGCCCCGCCACCCCCAGCGAAACGCTCACTAGCCCGGCCTCCGCCTTGCACTCGGTGGCGGTGCACTGACCCGCAGGAGCCGGCGCTCCTTCTCGTTCTCCTCCCCACCACCTCACTCGCCTTCCCAGACTCCCAGTCCTGCCCGCCCCAACCCGGGACTGCCACCCTAACTCGTCCATTTCACCTTAGGCCAACCCGCCTTGCCTCAAGAGAACTTTGTTTTGGACCCAGGAGACAAAACACAAACTTGCAGATGGGCTGGGAGGCGCGTGGGAGTTGTCCTCTCCCCCACGACAGGGAAGGCCGGGGCCACCAGAGACGAGCCATTCCCTCCCTGGGGCCCCGAAACCCCCTCCCATTTGACCGGTGGGGGAAATCCTGCCACCCGCTCTTCGCCGAGAAAAGCGCGTCTTCCCTCCTCCGCCCAGATCAGCGGAGCTCTGAACTCTGCGCAGTTTCAAGACTAGAGAAACTGCCTCAGAGGTTTCCCGGAACAGATTCCCCCAACCCCCTCCCCGCCCCCCGCGAGGGCTGCAACCGCGCAGGGGAGGGCCGGATCTCTTTACGTCTTGGAAATCTGCAGCAAAAAGGAGCCACTAATCTTCCTACCCTACTCGCCTCCGCCCATCCGGCAGGGGCTGGGCAGACCACAGCTTCCCCGGGTTGCGGCCCTGCCTCCCGGGCTTCTGCGGAGATTTTGTTGTTGTTTGGGGTTTTTGTTTCCTTCCAGAGGCTCCAGGCGCTGGGAGTTAAGAAAGAGGCTGCCAAGCTGAGAAGGCGACGTTCGTCCTCACACAAGCAAAACAAAACTAAAAGTAACCCTGTATTGTTTACAAAGCGCCCGGTAATATGTAAACGGTGAACTTGAATCCGTCTTGCTAGGCGGACGATCGGGCAAAGCCCACATTATAAGTACCTGTTGTAATGTGAATGTTTACCCTTTATTTCTGGCCAGGTTTAGGGGAGGGAAGGGGGAATGGGAAAGTTAATTGGGATGTTAACTTTCCGATTACTTAGAGACCTTTTTAGTTATTTATTGTATTGTTGGGGTGAAAAAAAAAAGGAAAGAAAATGAAATAAGCCCAAACCAGGAAAGCATCAAGGGCAACACGGGAAGAACTCAGATAAGCTGACTGGTAATGAAGGGATGTCACCGGATCGCTCTCCCACGGACAAGTCTTTCTGTTTGCTACCAGAACTTTTCCAAGAAGCTAAAGGGCTGCAAAGAGATGTAAATACTTGTGAATAGGAATGATTATACACTGTGTAAAATGCACTTTTGTTTGCTGTATTCCTTTAGAATCTTAGATAATTGGCTGGAAAACGAACTGTTGTTCTCATGTGACCTGCTTAAGTTAAGAAAAAAAAGTAGTAGTGTCATCAGAGCTGTAAAATTTTTACCTTTCATTTTCCCTCCCTGTACAGAATTAGCATGACATTTAAAATATTGATGTTCTTGTTCTCAGCATGCCTGTTTTAAAACAAAGGATTTTAAAAAAGGTGTCTACATTAAATTATGACCTAGTCCAAATAATATTTTCTCATTAAAATATGTAAATTCAAATTTTAGTTTTGTGTGTTTTTGAAGAGTTGCTACAAACAATAATTGTACAAAAGATGGATGCATTGCTTCCCTAAGCATGCTTTCCGCAGTACACTGAGTAATATGCCTTTTTCACATCATGTTGTGAAAACAGTCAAACCTCCTCTTATGCACTTGCAGACTGTGGGAGATATGATTTAGACAGAATTTTGGAGGTATTTGTGTATAGGGAAAAAGGAACAGACTATTTCTATTAAAGATCAGGTGCACAGGTACAGTGGTGAAAGAAAACTGTTTTTGAAACAATAAGTACTTTATATGTATTTTTGTCTATGTTAAAATATACATTTTATGAAATACAGCACTTCTATAAATATAAGGCTCATGTAGAAATCAGGTAAAAAATATGGAGACTTAAAAATTAAAAACAGACTGGCTTACTCAGTGCTTATATTCTGATGCATCTTGTTTAGTGTGAGTATTCAGTTCCTGGCTCCTTTACTGCAGCTGTTAAAATTTTTTAAATAGAAATTACCTAAAGTTTCACCTTCATGTCAAGAAATCTGTTCACTTTGAACTGAACAGATTTCTTTCACTCCTTCCTCAGAAAATAATGCTTGATGCATTTATTTTAAAGATGTAAATGAAGTTACTTCAAATGCCTGACTTTAAGTATTTACTTTTCTTCATATTTTTGCAGAGAATTAAAATTTGCCAAGAATTTATGGCTCAAGGCTAACTGACATTTTATTGAAAGGGTCACAATATTTCCAGAGTGAGATGTGTATTCAACTAATGAAGTTACAGGACAAAGAGAAACTTAAATGGTGATTAACACTTCACTGTGTAAAATGATTAAACAAGAGACCCTTGTGCAACACAGAGAAACTCACTTAGAAACCACGATCACTGTACTTCATAGGAGGATCCTTAGCACCTTCGACCATTATATATTTAGAGGACTACCTGGAAAACAACTCGGGATTAATGCAAAGGGTAATTAATCCTGTTCTGACCATTTTTTAAAAAGAAGGATCCCACACACAGCCAAAAAAAAAAAAAAAAAGGTGGAAAATAAATGAATCATTGAACTGATTAAAATGCATGAAGCTACTAAAGCTCGTCAGACAGGGGACAACTAAACTCATTCATCAAGCCCAATTCACAATTATATCAACAAGATCAGCTAAAGAAAGCCTGGAAAACTTAACCACCCTGAGCTAGGAAACTCTTAAAACTTTGTTCTCAATAAGAAATCATATGCATTTTTTAAAAAATTAAATACATTTTCACAGTTTCCTGCAAAAGAAAATTAAGGCCATCTCTGGAATATGCTAATCTCACTGAATTTAGTAACATGAATTCCAGCTGGGGATGAAGGAAGTATAAAGGGCTAACATGGGCCTCAAACATTTTCTAAATCATCAGCTTAGATAAATGTTCCTCTTATAACAGGCACTAGAATTCAAGATAAGTGATGTGCACATACACACATTTAATACCTAGAGGTAAATAAGATACAGATCCTATTTCTGATTTTTAGCAAAGGAGAGATTTCAACTCAGTATTTGAAAATGCTCTTTTCAGCTGGTAAGTTCGTCATGGTGTATTGCAAAGAATGAAATAACTTGGGCATTGTGAGCCCTCCTTTCACAAATGCAGGCATCTTTTCTCAGACAAAGTTGAATGAGTAAAGTAAAAAAATCCATTGATGATATTTTGACCTTGATCAGAAATCCAAAGGCAGTCCAAACACATATGCCTGCATCCTACTTCATCCCCACCTCACCCCCCAGCTTTGAGACTTACGCCCTGTTTAGCTGAAGTGCCCCACAAATAAGGAAGTTTATAACTATGATACCTTCAATGGCTCTCTTTGTCATGTTAAATCTTTTCACCTGGCTCAAGTCCAAAGTCAATACACACAGTTTTAAAATAAAACTGGAAGAGAGAATGCCACGGAGTGGGAAGGTGTCTATGTGGGACTTGTCCTGAGAACTGAGATAGGTGATATTATTTTCTCTTTTGTAAATTCAAGCAGTATTATTTCTTAGATTTAGGGTTTTGTGTCTGGAAACCTGGCTTTTCTGTTATTTTTGGTTTTTTACATGATTCTGCATTCAACTGAGTTTTTAAACAGGATTCTCTGTGATTTGAGGAGGCGCTTACACAACGAATGAATTTCATGCACTTTCTCAAGAGAGAAGCTACAGAAGTTCTCACTGTTTCTACAACCTGATTTGGGGGATTTGAAAAGTCTGATGAGTAGTGCTAGAAAATGATCATCAACATGGTTTCAATATTTTAGCAGTGAGATTAATTCCTTTAAAGGGATGAGATCATTGAGGGTCTTGGAAGCATACATGTGGCCAGGTGCTCAAAACGGATGAGGTGGGTAGCAGGAGGGAGGAAGATCCCAAGCCGATGCTGCAGACAGTAAGATTTACATTTGTTTATGCAAGACTGGGGACACTGGAGGGCTGCAGAGTGTAGGGGTGAGGAAAGGGTTTATACTTTTACAAATGAAAATGCCCTTTGTAAAAGGTATTCAGCTAAGAAACAGAAAGGATCAGGATCTATTCTTAAATTCTTAATATAAATGTCAATTAATTTTTTTCTCCTAAAAGCCACATATGCACAGAGACATCCAAACAAAAACAAAACAAAAACAACCCAACCCACCGGCTGTGAAGCCTCAAAGGGGATGCATTTGTTTCGTTTAAACTAACAACAAATTATCTAATTAATATGTTTCAATTACAGCATGAAAGGCACAGCCCCTGGACCGCCCGCCGTGGAGGCACAATAGCCCCAGAGCCCACTCTAGGAATTTACAATAACTTCACATCTGTTTCTTTATTTTCCACTTTTTGAGTCTAAAACTCCTCTCAAGATTACTTCAAACCACGGCCTCAGTTATGAAATATGTCCCCGTGTTAAGGGGGATGAGACTTTGCCCACGGATGCTTCATTTGCAAGCAAAAAAAGTGAAAGCCCATTGAAGAGCATTAAACAAATATATTAGAATTCTGTCACTTTATGCAATTGAGTAGATCAAATGAAGGGTCTCGGCCACTTCATTCACTCTCATTCACTCGAATAGAAAATGCAAAGAATAGCAATCCGAGACTGGGCCACCGATGTAGATTTAGCTCCTTTTTACTGGGAGACAAAAAGGCTGAATTTTCACAAACACATTGCTGACTCGGGGACTAGGAAACCGGCACTGGAACCCCTTTGGAATTTAAATTCATTTTATCTTCCTCTCTCTTTGGGGGAATCTGTTTGCACTACAGTGCAAGATGCAGCAGGCATCCTCTGGCTTCTGAAAAAATGGGGGAGGGGAAGAAAGTGAGTGGGGCAGGCAATGTGGGACTTGGGAGCCTCAAGGAACTCTTAGTGATCAACAGTCAGGTCTGAGATAACAAGTTTACTTTAAACAAACTTTTACCTATGTCAATATAAACATCATCATATCATGCACATCCCCAAGTCTACCTCCTTGCTCTGTTTGGAGCACATAAACTGCTTGTTTTCAAAAACCAGAATCACATCCGGGTCATCAAGTTTTCTTCTTTCAACTAACATATCTGGTCTTTGGTGTCACAACAGAATTGATAGCTGAGCTTGCAACCTCATCTCTCCCCTCCCCTCCCCTCCGCTCCCCTCTCCTCTTTCTCTTCTCTCTCTTTTGCACACACACACACCCCACTTTCTGTTAGTTACCCTATCTGAGCACGGTGATAGTTAAACAGGTTACATTAAAACCAGGAGATGGGTTACTCTTTGGTTAGAATTTCCAAGTCAGAATTCTCTTACATTTTCATTTTTCATCCTCAAAGGAAAATAAGCCGCATGTATCAGGGTAATTGAGGTAATCTTGTGGGGATACTTTTATCTTTTGTCTTTGATGATTGATGCTTTTGTTTTGGTGAACTTTGTTGACTTTTATCTACCAACATTGTAGAAATCTTACAGTGACTATTAGAGGTATTTCTAGAGCAGTGTAAGAAAAATTAAAGAAGTAGACATCAGGTTTCAAGATGTGATTGCAGAGGAATAAATCAATTTTTCTCAAACTTGAAATTGAAATGAGATCTGATCTGAGGGAGAATGTATTTGGAGGGTTTTCTATTGTGGTTTTAAATTTTGTCTGGTATTATTTCCAGCTACCTTTAACATTATTATGTTAGCTTCAAGATTTATAAGGTCATATTTGACACTACTCTTCATTTAATTCTTGGGATTGTGCCTGGAGCTGGGAATAAGACTAAGAAGGGGAACAGGCTCAGACCTCTATAAATGAAAAAAAGACGCTGAAAAAATAGTTGGTTGTATATAACCATAGGATATCAAACTCACTGGAACTAATGATAATCTCTGATTAACCATGAAAAATTGTCATTGGCTAACTAAAACCTTCCTTGGAAGATTTTCCTTCTAGAACATCTTCAAGAATATTTGGACAAAGCATTCTTTGGGGGCAACCTCCTTTTGCCTGTGTCTGCAAATAACTGATGTCAAATCAGTTGCAGTCTTTTGAAGGAACCAACTCTTGGGAGCATTAATTAAAGCAGATTAAGCTCACAGATAAAACACATTCTTTGAGTATCTGTTGTTTGGAGACATTGTGATTCTAATTCATGCTTTGCAACCTGTATATTTTTATTTACTCAGTTAATTTCTCCCCATGAGTGTTCCCTGTTAACTGGTTTACTAAGGTATACAGTACGGAAAGAGTTATTGGTTAGCAGAAGTAATTATTTTCTAACTCTGCTTTTGCTGCAGATTTCTCTCTCTTTCATGAAATACAACGTATTGGTAATTCCAGCACATGACAGCATATAGAGGAACAGTTCAGAAAAGGATCCTAATTTTGTACCACTTAGAAGAAGCTTAGTATTTATTAAGTAATATCCAGAGTGTTTCACATTAATTAGAGCAGCTCCTTGGAGAGACATTACAGCCAAAAATGGTTTCACATAACAGGAAAACTCTGAGCAGCTGAACTTCCCCACTAAACCTGCTACGGTGAAACCCGAGCTGCAGATGTGTGGCTTGCTTGGAAATACCAACACATATTTTATTTATTTACATACGTTTGATAGATTAAAAGACTATGTATAACAATAAAACGATCATTGACAAGTTCCACATCACTCTGGGTGCCAGGTAAGCTACAAAAAAAAAAAAAAAAAATGCTGAAATAATGATTTGTCTCAAGATTCTTAGCTTGATTTCATATTGAAGAAAACTGCCAAAGGTGACCCAACCCTCCTGAATGGATTTGTCAGACTGAACCAAGTATTTCTACGACTGCCTAGAAGATGCAAAATTGTGTTCCCATTCTTGTGTTGTGTGTTGGTAAACAGGAGAAGGGCAGGGGAGAGAATGAGGGAGAACAGGCAAGGATAACATCTTCTGTCAGATTAGTCCAGATCATGTTTAACGAAGTGACTCCTGTGCCTAACACAGAACAATTGGGGACTGAGTGATTGAGCGTTCTGAAAATAGTCCTATTGGTTTAGCTTAGGTCCGAACGCTATGGTTTTGCTCCAGGTGTCAGTAATTGAGAGTGTTGACTGAGATTAAGCTTCTGCTGTGATATTAACTTTATAAAATTAAAACATGTGAATTGCATTTAAATTTACTTGTGGATGTTATTGGCTTCCATAAAAGAGAATCTCTCACATAAAACAAGAAAATGAAAATGATTAACTTTGACATAGAAATATAAACAGCAATTTGATTAATTATAGTGCTAATTATTCTTTGCTGTGTAGCCAAACATTATCCAATTCTTAAAATGACAGATGCTGAATAAATCATGTAAAATAATTACTTGGAATTTCACTGCAATGAGAAATGGTGCAGTTTAGAGGGAGATTTATATTGATTTCTAAATATGTAATTGGTTTTGCTCTATTCTATTTCATTTAGAAATTTAGTTTCTACTGTAAAAATACTTCATTATAGAAATATTTTATACATTTTGCCTATGCATATTTTTAAATCATTTATTCTTTCAATATTTTTTCCATAGTTATTTCAATGTATCACGTTTATATCTTGCTTTTCTCCAGCATATCATAGACATTTTCCCATCTAGCAATATACTTTTTATAACCATTGATTTTGAAGGTTGTATAGTATGCCACTGAGTGAATTTCTTTGGGCATTTAGAATGCTTTTAGGATTTGTTTGTTTATTTTTGCTAATACGAAAACTATTGCAGTGAACATATTTTATACCTAACTAAACGCTAGTTCCAATTATGTAAAATAAATTAGCTTTTGGCATATTAAATTCCTTAAAAGCTTCCTGCAAATTCAATAATGTAATTTAACTTAGGATTTCAGCTTTCGCTCTCATGTTTCCATTGCTATTTGCCCTGCACCCAGGAACCCAGAGCAATATTGGCTTGACTTAGAATCATAAAGCACTGAATGTTAGTGTTAGAAAGGTCCTGGGAGATTCCAGGTAAACCAATATCTTATTTTACTGGTGAATCCCTCTGATATATTGTCTTATGTGCAGTCCAATAATTCAACAATACCACATCAGGTTCTAAAAGTCAAGTAAAGCAGAAAAGTTCAGTCCTACCACAGATGCCGGACAAATGCAACTAACAATAAAAAATCATCTAAGTATTGAAAGTGACAAAATGAAGACTTTATCTGATAACGTGAGTGCACGTGATTTTAAGGCAGTTCATGTTGCACGGCACGCCGTGCCCTTTTTAAATGGGTGTACAGGGCAGTTCGTGTGACTAGAGGGAATAGTCATTGCTTAACCCCAGATTTCAAGAGAAAGATCCACCTTGAATTGGAATCATTTCTTAAGTTTCTGTTATCTTCACCCAATATGCAAACAGTATTCCAGACAGACTGCCTTGAGTCCAAAGGGTTCGGGCCCACAAAAGATGTTGACGAATTTATTTCTTTGGCTGCTGTGAAATGACTAATTCCCAAGAAGGGAGACTGAGGGGAAGGAGATGGCAAAGCAGGTAAGGAATCTGAACTTCAGGCTTTGTCTCCTTGTTGTGACATTTTGTTTCGACCTTTCTCATGTGACACTTTTGTGTCAGACTTCTCCACTCCAGGTTCTTGAGACCCTATTTGTGAGACCCTAACGTGGCTTCAGTTGGGCACAGTGGCTCATGGTGGCTCACCTCAGCACTTTGGGAGGCTGAGGTGGGCGGATTAGAAGGTCAAGAGTTTAAGATCAGCCTGGCCAACATGATGAAACTCCATCTCTACCAAGAATATAAAAATCAGCTGGGCGTGGTGGTGGATGCCTGTAATCCCAGCTACTCAGGAGGCTGAGGTAGGAGAATTGCTTGAACCCCGGAGGCAAAAGTTGCAGTAAGCTAAGATCGTGCCACTGCACTCCTGCCTGGGCAACAGAATGAGACTCAAAATAACTAACTACCTAACTAACTAACTAAATAAATAAATAAATAAGGTGGCTTCACAATGTGTGAGGCATGACACTGGCACCCATCAGTGCTTGTCAGTTGGAACAGATAGAAGAGAATAAAGAAAGATAAGCATGAGAAGGATAAGACTTTCCCATAGTCTTCAAACAACCAGCCACCATCTTCTGAGCTGATCATTCCTACTATTCTAAGTTCTTTCAAAAACTTTACTCATTTTATCCTAGTAACAACTTTATGAAATAGGTACTTTTTTTATTATGCCCATTGTACAGATGGGAATATTGAGGTACAGGGCATTTAGCTAACTTGCCCAAGGTTACCCAGCTCATAAGTACTATCTACACCCTGTGGACTCTCAATAAAAGTTGGTTTGATATAAACACACTTTCACTAAACTGCATTTTCTTCCCAAACTGTCTTCTTTTTAACATTTTTTGGGGAAAGAAAACCTTCCATAGAACTGTAGTCTTCTATTCTAGCTCACAGCAATTTTTGATCATAGTCAGATCATGTACCAAAAATGTCACAGTGAAATATCTCCACGCCCCTCCTTGAAAATGGACCTCAGTATATATCCAACCAACCTGGATCTATACATCATGATTAACTTAAATCTTCCAGAATTGAGGGAAGCCACATGAAATCTAAGCAGGAATCCATTCTTAAAGTTAAAAGAAATTTACCAACCCACGTGCCTTGTTTTTCCCTCACCATTTCTGTCAGATCACAAAATAAATCAGAAGGGGGAAAAAGTACCATTTTTGCACTTTTGATGTGATTTTGAAAAGAAGAAAAATGGAAAGAAGGAAGAATCAGGATGATATAACTTTCTAACTCAGTAAATATAATTTCCTCTGTCGTTGATAGAACCAAATATTGAGGGAATCAACATTTGGTGTTTTCTTTTAATGCTCAACCTTCTTTAGTGGTGCCTTCTTAAGTATGCTGGGTACTCGCACAGATTTTTCAATGCAACTCTCAAAACGCTGGCAACTGTATGTTTTCGTAAGTGTGCGTTTTAAGAAGGTTGTATGTCTTTGTGTTTACTGTCCCAACTCTAGCCTCCCTTTTGACCATTGGTCTCAGTTCTGAGTGACTCCTGAGAAACAGCTTATGCTCCCAACTCATGTCATGCACTGCCAGTTTGCTGTGTCTGGAAAGTCTCTCAACCTTTCCCTAATAGAGCTGTGCTTTGGTATATGTATTTGGGCTAGATAATGCTAGTGAGACTCACTCCAGCTTCCTGTTTGTCTCTTGCTGGTTTGGTGGTTGAACTTGCCAAGTAAGGGTTTATACCTGGCACTGCACATGATCCCTCACTACAGGAGGTCCTGAGGCTATTACTCCAGTGGCCAAGCTTAGATATTGGAGTCACTACAGCTGACTGCATCTTTAAAGATGTTTACAACTGCAAAGACTGTTGTACCTTTCTTTCTACTCTCTTCTACTTCCATCTGAATTTCTTTTTTGTTTTGTTTTGTTTTCTTGAGAAGGTGTTTCCCTCTTGTCCCCCAGACTGGAGTGCAGTGGCATGATCTTGGCTCACTGCAACCTCTGACTCCTGGGCTGAAATGATTCTCCTGCCTTAGCCTCCCAAGGAGTTGGGATTACAGGCGCCCACCACCATTCTTAGCTGATTTTTGTATTTTTAGTAGAGACAGAGTTTCACTATGTTGGCCAGGCTGGTCTTGAACTCCTGACCTCACGATCCACCCACTTTGGCCTCCCAAAGTGCTGGGATTACAGGTGTGAGCCACCATGCCTGGCTGTCTCCCTCTCTACAAATATAAAAGTAGCTGTTCACATTGGTACATGCCAGTAGTCCCAGCTACTAGAGAGGCTGAGGTGGGAGAATCACTTGAAGTCCAGGACTTTGAGAATGCAGTGACCTATGATCATGCAACTACCCTCTATCTTGGGCAACAGAGAGACCCTGTCTCTTAAAAAAATAACTAAATAAATTTAAAAATGAAATAAAATATATCTAGTGTTATTTCTGTTTTCCCAACTGAATCCTATTAGAGTGTTTATGATCCTGGAACACTTAATCAGCGCCATAGATGTCTACTCAACTGATGCTTACTGAACAATGGACACAGGTGCTCTACTATGCTAGGAATTGGGCAACAGGGAGGTAGTTACAAATATGTACCGAACAAATCCTGATTTCCAGGAACTTACCATCTAGTAAAGAAGACACACATGGAGAGCATGCCTCAGTGAAAGAATAGCTTCTTTGAAAGTTCTGAGAAGGGAGAAGAGAAAGAGGAGGAACAGATGGCCTTGAGAGGATTTGGGGTTTAGGATTGGGTGAAGAGAAATAGTTCAAATTCAAGTTTACTAGCACAAGGACTTTGAGTGGCATATCTGGCAGATAGTGACTTTTCCCACTTGTTGGAAACAGACCTGATGGTTGAGACCAGAGGGAGGTGAGATTGAGTGTGTTACAGGACCAACAAGTTCATATGCCTGCTGTGTAGCAACAGGCTAATATGCAGAGACTGCAAGGGTTGCAATCAGAGAAAGAATTTAATGATTTCAGGGTGGCCAAGCGAGGAGATAAGAGGGATAAGAGGAGACAGACACTCAACTCTATCTCTCTAAGGAGCTTTGGGCTGAGTTTTTAAGGGAATCATGGAGTGCAAGAGGCTGGAAAATTGGGGCTGTTGATTGGACAGGGTAAGTGACAAAATTATCAGGACGTAGAAACCACATTCTTTGGTGAGTCATCTTCTCTTGCGATGCTTCAGACCAACTGACATTAGTAGCTTCATTGACATGCAGGACCTGAAAGAATATCTGAAGTGGAAAACTTAACATTTCACAATGCTCAAGCTGTTGTCTGTAAAGCAGTTAAGGGAAACTATAATCCAGGGTCTATGTGATACTCAGGCAGCAGGCAAAGAATTATGAGGAAGCAGGTTGGAGTGCAAGCTGACCTAATGATTAATGTTGAATGCACTACAAACATGGTGTATTTTCATTTCTCCCCACTTCTTCCCTGATTAATTTTTATAACGTTTACAGGGATAATTTCAGGTGAAGACAGTAGATGGCAGTTCTGGAGGCCAGAGTGACGAGTCTGTGGAGCCAGTGTAGACCTCAGGAGATTGATGAGCAATGAGGCTGCATATAGAAATGGCCTCACATAGCAGGAAGATAAGAAGTAATGAGAAGGTGAATGGAGAGAGTGCAAGCCCCATAAGTAGGACACCTGAATGTTCTTCAAGGATAAGAGTTAGGCTTTCACAGATCCTTTCACCCAATACTAAGAACTCTAATTTCTTAGATGCCCACTGTGTATGTGTACTGTTTGATTCATGTTATTCTTTTTTAATCCTCATATCAACTCTGTAAGGCACCCTTATTACACACATGGGGAAACTAACACCTAAAGGAGCGAATACATTTCAATACATTTCCAGATGAGTGGCTGACTGAGATTCAAACCCAGATTCTACCTGACTCTAAACTCAGTGTTCTTGCCAATCTAGTCCACTGCCATTGTAACATACAGCATGTTCTTCAAAAATTATTTATTAAATAGGAACTGCTGAGGCTAACATGAGATAGAAGGAAGTAATGGTGAAGTAATTAAGAACTGAAAGAAAAGGATGAATGTGAAAGACATATCCCACAAATCGGAGGATGTGATAACTGCCTAGATAGTGGGAGAAGAGGTGCTGGGCAGGAGAGGTAAGGATCAAAATAATTGAATGGCAATTGAATTAGTCAGGACTACTTGGGTTGCAAGTAACAGAAACCCAACTCAACCTGATAGTTCTAGCAAAAGTCCCAGAAAGGAATCTGATTCTTTTTCTTTGGGTCATCACTGTAGTTAAAGAAATATAGTTCTCTGATTGGCCACATGTGGGTCATGTCCCATCCCTGGGGCCCAGGGAGGCAGGTCCACTACACAGAATTCCTGAGGCTGAGCAGGATTCCTTTGGAATGCTCACTATACAGTAACTCTAAGTTTTGAGGCTTGTTAACTAGAAATGAGATGCCCTGGATGGAAAATAGCAAGTGGCTTTGGAAGAAAATGTTGAGTTTGGATGAGGACCTGCTGAGCTTGTACCAGCTCCAACAAAGATGTAGCCTAATCTTGTAGGTGTCCAGTTATCACCTGAAATTGCTCTCATGTTTTCTCAAAAAGTTTAAATCTTTTTAACTTTTAAGGTAAAAGTGTGAATTCTAGAAATTTTGGACCATCTATTGATTTCAAAAGTAGAGTGAAAGGGACGAGAAATTATGACTGAACTTACAGAACTTATATCCAAAGTAGAGTGAGATTTTTTTCTTTGTGAATGCACAAAGTATTGGTTCAGGTAATACCATTTACATCTTCTCTCCATAAACCTCATGGGTTTGTGGCATTTAGCTAAAACAGGAGTTGGCAAATTTCAGCCCATGAGCCAAATTCAGCTTGCTGCCTGTTTCCTGTACAGTCTATGGACTTAGAATGATTTTTACATTTCTTATTTATTTATTTTATTTTTTTAAGATGAAGTCTCACCCTGTCGCCTAGGCTGGAGTGCAATGGTGAGATCTCCACTCACTGCAACCTCCGCCTCCCAGGTTCAAGTGATGCTCCTGCCTCAGCCTCCTGAGTAGCTGGCATTACAGGTGCATACCACTATGCCCGGCTAATTTTTCTTGTATCTTTAGTAGAAATGGGGTTTCACCATGTTGGCCAGGCTGGTCTTGAACTCCTGACCTCATGATCCACCTGCCTTGGCCTCCCTAAGTGCTGGGATTACAGGTCCACACCTGGTGTGGTTTTTATATTTCTAAATGCTTGAAATAAGTCAAAGGACTAATAATAGTTTGTGACACGTGAAAATTATATGACATTCAAACTTCAGTGCCCATAAATAAAGTGTTATTAGAATATAAGCATATTCATTAATTTACATCTTTTCTGTGGCTGTTTTGGGTTGCCAAAACAGAGTGAAGTTGTGTCAAACACCACATGGCTTTGCAAAACCTAAAATATTTATTATCTGACTCTTCAGGGAAAAAGTTTGCCAACATCTGAGCTAAAAATGTGGAGTAGGAATTGGCCTGTGTGGTTTTTACTATCATCCCTCTATTTATGGGATGGTCACTGAGCTACAAATCTGGTAAAAGGCCAAGATAAATTCTAGGTTTTTATCAAGTAATCCATTTGATTGTCAATGTGAGAGCTGTTAATAAATTTACTCACGGCCTGTTACAGAACTTGGATTAGAAAGCAAAAGCTGCTCACAACTCTCAGTATATCCTTATATTTCTCTAGTTGCTCATGGGATCATTTCATATTTTTACAGCCTGTGTAGTTTACAAAATAGTATCAAATACGCCATTGGTTTGAACCAATAGGTAAAATACTACATAGTTAGCTTATGGTAAGACCTGACTTGTCTTGAATATAACATTTGCTAGGGATTAGTTGATTAAAATATGTCATAATATGGTATTATATAAACAAATCCATTTAGGAACCACATTACTTGTTAGATCAAGTAAGCACATCCCAAGTAGAATGAAGATTAGCTGGATGCCTTCCCAGCGTCGATTCTCACCTTTCCAAAACCTACAGTTTCAGTTTGGGAATGCATGAAGTAATAAGAAAGCTGCTTCTACCAAGAATCCTATACTAAGACAATCAGTCCATTCTCAGGCACCGTGACTGGTCAGACAGGCAGGTGGTCCTTGGTTGATCCTATCAGAGTGAGTCTAAGAAATCTGGCAGGAATGCCTCAAAGTCAATTGTTCTTTCCTGATAGAATTGAGCGAAAAGTGGATGGGAGTGGCTGGCTGCCCTTGTAGGAACCCCAGAGAAACTGCTAAGATGAAGCTGACATTGCAGAAGCAAGAGTGGAGAGAAAGAAACAGTCCTTGGGACATTATTGAGTCGCCCTCTAGGATGCTACCTGATGTACCTCAGGTTCTACCTTGGACATTTGAACTGTCACCAACCAGTAAACGCCCTTTACTCTCCCAGTTTGAATCAGGTTTTCATTTACATATGACTAAAACACATCAGGTAACAAAGATTCTTTTATTCATTCATGCATTCATAAAACATTATGTGGGTGGTTTTTCTCTGACCCCACGTGTTAGTCTTTTCCAAACAACCACACCTGTTACCGGAAATGAGTCCTGATCCAGACCCCAAGAGAGGGTTCTTAGATCACTCACAAGAAAGAATTTGGGGTGAGTCCATAAAGTAGAATGAAAGCAAGTTTAATAAGAAAGTAAAGTCTGGGCACGGTGGCTCACGCCTGTAATCCCAGCACTTTGGGAGGCCAAGGCAGGTAGATCACAAGGTCAGGAGTTCAAGACCAGCCTGGCCAACATGGTGAAACCCTATTTCTACTAAAGATACAACAAAAATTAGCCGGGCATGGTGGTATGCACCTGTAATCCCAGCTACTCAGGAGGCTGAGGCAGGAGCATCACTTGAACCTGGGAGTCGGAGGTTGCAGTGAGCCAAGATCACGTCATTACACTCCAGCCTGGCAACAGAGCAAGACTCAGTCTCCAAAAAAAAAAAAAAGAAAAAGAAGAAAAGAAAGTAAAGAAATGAAAGAATAGCTATTCCATAGGTAGAGCAGAACCGAGGGCTGCTGGTTGGCTATTTTTATGGTTATTTCTTGATTATATGCTAAACAAGGAGTGGATTATTCATAAGTTTTCCAGAAAAGAGGCAGCGATTTCACAGAACTAAGGGCTCCTCCTCTTTTTAGACCATATAAGGTAACTTCCCAAAGCTGCCATGACATTTGTTACTGTCATGGTGCTGGTGGGAGTGTCTTTTAGCACGCTATTGCATTATAACTAGCATGTAACGAGCAGTGAGGACAACCAGAGGTCACTTTCATCGCCATCTTGGTTTTGGTGAGTTTGGGACAGCTTCTTTACCACATCCCGTTTTATCAGTAGGGTCTTTAGAACCTGTAACTTCTGATACCAGTCCTGCCAGCTTCCTGTCTCATCACGTGTCTAAGAATGCCTAACCTCCTGGGAATGCAGTCCCAGGAGGTCTCAGCCTTATTTTACCCAGCCCCTACTCAAGATGGAGTCACTCTAGTTCAAACTCCTCTGACATTTTCCAACACCAACTCTAACACTAACTACCCAGAGTTAGTGTAGACCCCACATGTCAAGGGTTCAATCCCACAAGACTTCCCCACTTTGGACGCCAGCCACAAATGAGGTCCTCAGGTTACCTGCACTCCTTGCCGGCTGACTGCAAATTCAGAGTCCCCTCTCCCCCATTCTATAATGCACTAGAACAACTCCCCAGTTTATTATGAAGCCAACTAGTTTATTCAGGACAGCCAACTAGAAAGGATGCACTGGGCAAGGTATTTGGAGGTGAGGGGTGGGGTACGGAGCGCCCATGCCTTCTGTGGACATGCCACCTTTGCAGCATACTCATGTGTTCACCAAAGTGAAAGCCACCCAACAATGTTATTTAGGGGTTTTAATGGAGACAGTAGGCCAATTGATTAAATCATTGATCACTGGTGATTCAATGTGATCTCCAGCCCCTCTTCCTTCCCCAGATGTCAGGATGTGAGGCTGAACGTTCTAACCTTGTCATCACTTGGTTTTCTGGTCATCAGCCCCAAGCCAGAAGCTGCATAGCCCATCCACCATCCCCCGAGCCACCTCATTAGCATACAAAAGACAGTCAACTCCAAGTGTTTTCGGAACTCTGTGCCAGGAACCAGGGACAAAACTCAAATATGTTATTATTGTTGTTGTTGTTATTTTCACACAACACAGGAAGCCTTGTTCATCCATTATTGCTAAGAAGAAAGCAGGCTCAAAGAGATCTCCGACTTTAATATGCTGTCATCTTGGGCTTCTGCCAGTTTTCAAAATCCATTTCTGTTCGTCCAACTTCTTTTTCTCTTCCACCCCTATCCTCCTCTCCTGTTCTTCTCCTCTTTTAGGTGACAGTAGCTTGTGACTCCATGGCCCATGCTGAGGAACAGGGTAGAAGAGCAACCAAATTCAAGGAGGCAGAGAGACCTACACTGGTAGCACCATTTTCTAATTTTTATTGTACCAAAATTACCTATACTTATTCTGCTCATGTATTATATCCTCGGCTCTGGAAAATACTCAATCTGTCCCTTCAAAAAATTCTTTGGGGCCGGGCGCGGTAGCTCATGCCTGTAATCCCAGCACTTTGGGAGGCTGAGGCAGGATCACTTGAGCTCAGGAGTTTGAAACCAGCCTGGTCAATATGGTGAAACCCCGTCTCTACTAAAAATACAAAAAAAATTCCCCAGGCATGGCAGTGCATGCCTGTAATCCCAGCTATTTGGGAGGCTGAGGCAGGAGACTCGCTTGAACCGGGAGGCGGAGATTGCAATGAGCTGAGATCGCACCACCACTGCACTCCTGCCTGGGCAACAGAGCAAGATACCGTCTCAAAAAAAAAAAAACTCACTAGATGGAGAGAGGGAACAGGGTTGGGGAAGGAGAGCAGCAAACAGACATATGGAGTTTAAAGCAATGAGCTGTAAATTGTATCTGTCAGAATAACTGGTGTCCTAGACATTTTAAATCATTTCCAATAGCGACTTCAGTAATACAGGAAAGGTTTTAGTTTAGTTTGCACATTGTATCCCTTTCCTCAGATAATCTTCGGATGTCATTAATTAATGATAAATTAATCACAACAAATCTATCCAACAGGATTCTTCTCTTGAGGTTGTAGTATCTCTCTTCAATATCCAACTCATCACATTGCATATTTTACAGATTTTGAGATAAGCTCAAATTCTATTTCTCCAAAGCGTCTAGGGATGTATACATCTTTACAGGTGTATCATTTTTTAAGCAAAAAATTTCCCAGTTTTGCAGAGTACAGTCGCTCATGCCTGTAATCTCGGCACTTTGGGAGATCAAGGCAGGCAGATCATTTGAGGTCAGGAGTTTGAGACCAGCCTGACCAACATAGTGAAACCCCATCTCTACTAAAAATGCAAAAAAAAGATTTAGCTGGGTGTGGTGGTATACACCTGTAGTCCCAGCTACTCGGGAGGCTAAGGCAGGAGAATCACCTGAACTCAGCAGGTGGAGGTTGCAGTGAGCGAAGATCGCACCACTGCACTCCAGCCTGGGCATCGGGGGGACATTTTCCCAGTTTTATTACTTTTTAAATGTTTACTAGAGCATCCATTTACTAGAGCATGCAGCCTTCCGCATCAGAAAGCTGACTTCCAGGAAATCTCCCGCTTTGTCACTCCAAAGAGGATTTTTTTAGTTCAACTTTGCCAGTAGCCCCTTGGATATATGGGATTTTGGGGGGATGCCAGTTTCCAGCTGTCATGGCTGGGCCAACTTAGATGCCAAACTGCAAAAGACTCAGATGCTTGGGGTGAGGTGGTGTCAGCTCAGTTATTGACTGGGATATCCAAGAGACAAAAAAAAGGATGGAGTAATAGAAGTTTAACAATGGTGATGGCAAAGGATGTGTGGTTTAGTGAAAGGAGCAGAGTCTTAGAGCCAGACAGGTACAAGTTCACTTAATGGGTGTGTCACCCTGTCCCAACTACTGAGCATTTTGGAGTCTTAGTTTCTCCCCATGCAAAATAGGGGTAAGACTTTGCTCTTTGCTGAGATGTATATAGTAAAGGAGGTAACGTCTGTTTGGCCCATGACTGGTGCTTGATAAATGATTGCTGTATTTATTTATAAGACATGCCACACATGTCTATACTTGGTTATTGCTTTGAGACATTTCAAAACGTGGTAGCTTATTTAGCATCCTAGACTGCTGAGTGCTAGGCCTGTGCCCTGTTTGAGCACCTACTACAGGTAAGTCCTGCAGGGCACACAAATCATGCCGAGATGTGGCTCCTGACCTCAAGGCAGGACTGTGGAACACTTAAATAACAGCAAAGGATAAAAATGATCATTCAATACAGCAGTAGGGACATTTGAAAAATAGAATCCAGGATGAATTACCAAACATATTAAACCAAGTGTTATATAACTCAAAAGAAAGAGGAGTTGCAAGTCAAACTGCTTCCGGCAATTTTAGTTTTCACCCCACTTTGGAACTTTTAGAATTCTTCCATTTTTTTTAAGGTGGAAAAAGAGCTATTTGGATTTACTGACATCCTGTTTCCTAATGAATGGTCTTTCTGATTCAAAAGTTCCATCAACACTCTGATGTTATGTCTCAGGGATGCAAAATCAAGGGGAAAATTCTCCACACAAAACAAACCTCAGATGTCCTAGAACAACCCTTCTGTTCCAAATCTGGTTCTTATTTTCAATTCCAAAAACAACACACAAGGCCTTAGAAGGCACAAACGACTTCATGTTTATGCATGCAGCCCTGGAGAAGCTAGAATTTCAGATGCCTTTGATTATGAATCACTGAAGAAAACATCTACCTAAAGTTACTTAACTGAAGAATCTGTTCTCCCTGCCCCCATCTCACCTCAACCCTAAAGAACCTCTATCCAGCATCAATTTACAGCAGAGCACTTGACACGACTTTATTGGTATATCTTTCTTATGCATTTGACCAATCAAAATGATAATTTAGACAAACAGGGGATGGCAGAGTGCATTATCCAGCAATATCTCATTATTATGCAAAAAATCAGATATTCACGGCAACTGTCTCATCTATTTATTGTTTGGTTACTCATCTGGAAATTTTAATACTTTCTTCAGGGGCAGGGACTGGCAATAAAAAAATAGACCTATATATCAAAGCTTTAACTTCCAGCCATCATTGTGTGCCATAATACAGATGGAGTGGCTATCAGCAAGCTTTACTGTGTTGGTTTATTTTCTTTAGCAGAGAATGTGGATTTAAATGGGATAAAGCAACAGAGTCGACTTAGGGCCGGAGAGCCCTGGGAACCCTCTATTTCCTTTGCAAGCAGAGATAACTGGCTACAGTCAGCCTCCCCAGGATGTGATGCGACTGAATACCTGCAAGATCAGAAGGGCGAGTATGAGGGGAGGGAATGATGGTTGTTTAGGGGGAGGAATAAGGCCTCAGCATCTCAGAAGGGCTGTTCTTCCTCATCTGTCGTATTTCTATAGTTTCCTTCTCACAAGCACAAAGCTTGCTCTATGCCAGGCACTGCTCTAGTTACTTTACAAACAATTACTTATTTCATGTTCATCATAGGCCTATATGGTAGGCACTAGTATTATCCCCATTGTATGGACAGGAAAACTGAGGCACCGCGTGGTTACATAATTTGCCCACTTAGCAAGTGATGAAAGCAGGATTTAAAAGCAGGCAAGCTGGCTCCAGAATGTGTGCTCATAACCACTCTACCCTGCATGCCAGTTATACAGAAGGGTAGTCGCTCTCTGCTTCTGCTTTTTATGTTCTGCACCAGAAAAATAAATTGGTGGGGAATAAACTGCAGGCCATCTGAAGGAGAATCATAGGAAATACTTGTCAAAGATCAGATTCTTAGACATATATCAACTGATGTAGAAACTCTGCCTGTGAGATTCAGAAACCTGCATTTTTAACAAATTCCCTAAATGATCTTTAATCACATCCAAGTTTGAGAACTATCAAAACAGCTTTTCTGGACTAGGAGTCAGAAATTAATCTGCATTTAGGTGCCAACTCCACTGTTTATTAGCCTTTTAATTTTGAAGAAATCTCTGCGCTTCCTAAGCCTAGAGTTTCTCATTTGTAAAACTAGAACAAAAAATATCTGTGCTGTGTACTACATAGAGTTGTTTGTAAGAATGAAATGAGATAAAGTGTGTGAGAAAAATCAGCAAATTGAAAAGTGCTTTTTTTTTTTTTTTTTTTTTTTTTGAGACGGAGTTTCGCTCCTGTTACCCAGGCTGGAGTGCAATGGCATGATCTCAGCTCACCGCAACCTCCGCCTCCTGCGTTCAAGCAATTCTCCTGCCTCAGCCTCCTGAGTAGCTGGGATTACAGGTGTGCACCACCGTGCTCAGCTAATTTTTGTATTAGAGATGGGGTTTCACCTTGTTGACCAGGATGGTCTCGATCTCTTGACCTCGTGATCCACCCGCCTCGGCCTCCCAAAGTGCTGGGATTATAGGCATTAGCCACTGAGCCTGGCCAAAAAGTGCTTTCAAAGCCAGGTGCAGTGACTCATACCTGTAATCCCGGCACTTTGGGAGGCCACTGTGGGAGGATCACTTGAGCCCAGGAGTTTGAGACCAGCCTGGGCAACATTATGATTGTCACAAAAAAAATCAAAACCATTAGCCTGGTGTGTTGGCATGCACCTGTAGTCCCAGCTACTTGGAGGCTGAGGTGGGAGGATCGTGTGAGCCCAGAAAGTCAAGGCTGCAGTGAGCCATGATTGTGCCACTGTACTCCAGCCTGGGTGACACAGCAAGACCCTGTCTCAAACAAAACAAAACAAAACAAAAACAAACAAAGTAGAAAAGTCCTTCCAAATATGACCTATTATTGGTATCTCATTATGTTACATGTACAAGGCTTGTCTCCTTGCTAAAATTATCATCTCCTGGATCGACTATAGTTTTTGTCTACCTCATAATATTATGTACCATGTTGAAGCTACCCCATAAACAATGGCTTAAATACATTTTTAAAAGTATGTTAGCAGGAAACAATAAAAAATAAAAACATATAAACAGATCCACAAAGTCAGCCCTATCTATTTTTTGCAGTTCTAGTGACCAAGGTTTATACACTGGACTCCAGAGTCCAGACAATGTCACTACACACATTATCACATTTGAGTCTCACAAGTCTTATGATAGGGTAGTTAATGGCGATATCTCTGTTTGCCTGGAAAATATGGAAGTCAGGTTTAATTATTTGCCCAAAGTAACCTAGTTAGTAATCAAATGATAACTTCCACAGCTTCTTGCAACCCTGTACAACACATTCACATGACTTCCAGAGTTTTGTTTTTGTTGCTGTTGTTTTGTAAATTGAGACAGGATCTCGCTATGTTGCCCAGGCTATACTCAAACTCCAGGGCTCAAGGGATCCTCCTGCCTCGGCCTCTGAAAGTGCTGGGAGTACAGGTGTGCACCACTACACCCAGCCTTCAGCATATTCTATTTTGGGGAAGTGTTCCCCCAGCTTGTTAACACTCCCTTCAGCATTACATAGTTTGTCAAAGGCAATCATAAGTCAGTTTCATCTGCTGGACCTAGTTCAAATGTATTTAACATTCTAATATTCTTAAATTTTCTGTAAAATATCTTTAGGTGACACAGTACATTGAAATTTATTTGAGAACCCTTGCCAATAAGATGACGCTGGTTTACTTTTCATTTGACCCAGTGGATTGAGATATTCTTATATAAAGGATATTCAAGGTTAGTCTATCCAGTAACTTTGATGTTGAGCAAGTCACAGCCACCAGGGTAATCTTGTTAAAATGTTAAGTCAGTTCATGCTATTCTTTTACTCAAAACTCTCTAAAGGGTTTTGTTGTAATTGATAAGCTGGTTATAAAATTGCTGCAGAAATCTAAAAGACCTAAAATATGCAAAACAATTTTAGAAAAGAAGAACCCAACTGGAGCACTTACACTATCTGATTTCAAGTCTTACCAGTAAGCCATATTAACCAAGACATGTGGTATGGGCGTAAAGATAGACATAAATCGGAAACACACCCTTACATGTCTGGTCACTAGGTAACTCAATGGCTAAAAAAGTCTGTTCAGCAAAGAATGCTAGAACAAATGAACACTTAAGAAAAAAATCTTAACTGCTACCTATACCATTCACAAAACTAACAAATTGGCTCACAGACTTAAATCTAAAGCCTAAAACTCTAAAACGTCCAGGAGAAAAGGTAAGAAAAAAAATCTTTGTATCCTTGGGTTAGGTAAAGATTTCTTGGAGAGGATACAAGAGCTTGAGTCATAAAAAAGAAAATAATGGACATGCTGGAATTAAGAAGAATGACAAGCCCCAAGACTTGTCACTCCTGTATGTCTGATAAAGGACTTCTACCAAAACATATACAAAGAACTTGTACAACTCAATAATAAGAGACTAAAAAAATGAGCAGAAGATTTGAACAGACACTTCATCAAGGAAGATGCTATGAATGGCAAATAAGTACTTAAAAGACATGTGCTCAAAAACATTACTCATCAGGGAAATGCAAATAAAAATTGCTTTATTTCAAGACTTACCATTAAGCCACATTAATTAACATAGCTAAAACCTGTCAATACGAAGTATTGATGAGGATACAGGACTACTGGGACTCTCATACAGTGATGATGGGAATAGAAAATGGATATCTACTGGCCGGGCATGGTGGCTCACGCCTGTAATCCCAGCAATTTGGAAGGCCAAGGCGGGTGGATCACTTGAGGTCAGGAGCCTGAGACCAGCCTGATCAACATGGTTTAATCTCACCTCTACTAAAAATACAAAATCAGTTGGGCATGGTGGTGCATGCCTGTAATCCCAGCTACTCAGGAGGCTGAGGCAGGAAAATCGCTTGAACCTGGGAGGCGGAGGTTGCAGTGAGCCGAGATTGTGCCATTGCATTCTAGCCTGGGCAATAAGAGTGAAACTCCATCTCAAAAAAAAAATATAGCCATCTACTTTGTAAAATAATTGGGTAGTTTATTATAAAGTTTAATATACCCTTACTGAATGACCCAGAAATTCCACTCCTTGGGATTTACTCAAGACAAATAATAACTGCATAAGATCCCATACTTAAGTGTTTATAACAGCTTTAATTATAATAGTCCCAAGCTGGAAACAGTCCAGATGTTCTTCAACTAGTAAAGGGGTAAACAAACTGGTACATCCTTTTAACAGAATACTTCCCAGCAATGAAAGAAAAGAACTACTGATACATGCAACACTTGACTGAATCTTAAAAGCTTTGTTCTAAGTAACAGAAACCAGCTACAAAAGCTTACATGTTTGTGATGTCATTTATATGACAGAACAGACATCAGATCACTGGTAGCCAAGAGCTGGAAGTGAAGATAGGGATGACCCCAAAGGGGTGCAAGGGAACTTTTCACCGTCATGCGGGTGCTCTACATCTTGATTGTGGTAGTTGTGGTTACGCAACTCTATGCAGTGGTTACAACCTATCAAATTACACACTTAAAATTAGTGAATTTTACTCAATGTAAATTACACCTCACTAAAGCTGATTTTTAAACAATCCTTGCAGTGGTTTGCATTTCCCTCAGAGTGAATGACTGTGTAAGCCCACAGGCCCTTCAGGATCTGACCTTCCTGCTTCCTTCTCTCTGACCTTAACCCTGCTCACTCTCCTTCTTTACACTTTGCTGCAGCTACAAGAGCCTCCTGGCTATAAAACCTTCTCAGACTACACAGGTGCAAGTCCTCTCTGAGCACTGCACTAACTCCCTCTACCTCCTTTAAGTCTGTGGTTAACTGTCACCACTTCAGAAAGGTCTAATCTCTCAATGAATGTTCATTGAATGGGCCTCAGTTTCCCCATCTGTAGAAGGAGGAAGCAAAAATCAAAGGATCTCTTGAGAGCTTTCTAGTCTGACATCCTACAGTTCTGACATTTAGCTTTTAGATGTAGAAGAAGACACTGAATGACAACTGGCAGGTGAGTGAAACAGAGTTCTGGAGTGTTCTGAGGACAAATGACCACTTCCAGCTGCCAGAGTCCGAAGATGCTTAATGAAGGAGTTGGCTCCTACAGAACAGGTAGGATTTCCTTATACAAAAACAATTAACTCGACAATTGGAAATACTGTTCTCCTTTCTTTTAGAGTAGAATTCTGGCTTGTACTTAGTTTGCACAGTTTGAACATTTTCCTCAGCTTTGACAACATCCTTGAATATTGCCATGCTACCCATCCCAAATTTCTCCCACATGTGTTCTTGCTTGCTATCCTGCTGGGGTCATTGGTAATTAACTGGCCAAGCTGTACATTATATCAATGCTGTGCTAGACATCAGGAAAACTGACAAGATCTCTACTTTGTTGTAGTATATCTGTTCACATACCTTTTTCTACTAGATTCTGATGTCCTGGGGGGCTGAGTTTATGTCCCTCTCAGCTTTGGATCCACAATGATGGAGTATGGCAAACTCAAAGAATGAATGTTCCTGAGAACTCTGAGCCTTCTGCTTGTATGAGTGTGCACATCAGGAAGAACAATTAGCAGGTCATTAATCACAACTCTCTCTATTTGATTGTCCAAGCTAATTGCCTATTAAGGTAAAGCAGGCCTTATTTCCTTAATCAGAAGGGTTACAACCTGAGCAGTTTGGCAAAATTTGTGATGCTGATGTTAAAGATAAAATAGAAGACGTTCAAGCACAAAGCTGAAATCTGAAGGTCTTCTCATTTACTCTTGTTTACTGGTGATCTATGATCCAGGTAGAATCTTTCCCTCTACAGAATTAAGGTGAAATGAGATCGTAACGGTGAGGCCCTCATCTGATAGGATTAGTGTCCTTATAAAAAGAGACATTAGGCTGGGTGTGGTGGCTCATGCCTGTAATCCCAGCACTTTGGGAGGCTGAGGTGGGCAGATCACCTGAGGTCGGCAGTTCAAGACCAGCCTGACCAATGTGGAGAAACCCTGTCTCTACTAAAAATACAAAATTAGCCGGGCATGGTGGCACATGCCTGTAATCTCAGCTACTCAGGATACTGAGGCCGGAGAATTACTTGAACCTGGGAGGCAAAGGTTGAGCCGAGATCGTGCCATTGCACTCCAGCCTGGGCAACAAGAGCAAAACTCTGTCTCAAAAGAAAAAAGGAAGAGAGACAGAGAGAGAGAGAGAGAGAGAGAGAGAGAGAGAGAGAGAGAGAGAGACATCAGAGAGCTCATTCTTTCTCTCACTTTCCAGACACACACATTGAGGAAAGGCCATGTGAGCACACATAGAGAAGGCAGCCATCTGCAAGCCAGAAAAAGAGGCCTCTTTAGCAGCTGGATCACAGGCTTCCAGCTACCAGAACTGTGAGAAAATAAATATCGGTTGTTGAAGCCACCGTGCCTGTAATATTTTGCTACAGCAGCCTGAGCAGACTAAAACAACTGTAGCACACTCAGTCCCAAACAGACCCAACCTAAAATTCTCTCCTATATTGATTTATAGCCTCTTCTGTCCCAAGATCTGAATTAGCCTAGGACTTTCCAGAAATTTCTAATTCCCAAACTAACCTACTATGTCTTAAAACTTTTCCTTCTACATTTCAACTAATACATGACATTGAGAATTTCTCCTTCTGCTCTATATTTTCAGTTGTCAGTGACTTTCATTTTTTATAGCCATCATTTAGATTTGAAAATAACATTTTCTAGCAATTTTGGACAGCAGAAATTTTTAGAGTAACCCAATGGAGAGTGTAGGCAGTACCTTTGTATACGCATGCCCAGGAAGGAAAGCTGGAATTAGCAAAAAGCTGTTCAAAAAAACTACATTCCCTAACATCACATAATACTCTCTGTATTAGTCTGACTTCTCCAAAGAAACAGATTCAACAGGATACACACACATATATAATCTGCAATAGACAGAGAGTATGTGTGTGTTTGTGTGTGTGTGGCGATACAGAGAGAGAGAGACAGAGGAGAGAGGGAGAGAGATTTACAATAAGGAATTAGTTCATGTGATTATGGAGGCTGAGAAATCACACGAAGTGCCATCTGCTATCAGCAAACTGGAGACCTTGGAAAGCTGGTGGTCTAATTCCAGTCAGATTAAGAAGGTGGAAGAACCAGGGGAGTTCGTAGTGTAAGTCCCAGTCCAAGGGTGACAGAAGACCAATATCCCAGCTCATGCAGGTGGATAGAAAACAAAAAGGGGGTACATTCCTTCTTCCTCCACTTTTTTGTTCAACTCAGTCCCTCAACGGATTGGATGATGCCAGCCCACCTTGGGGAGGGCTACCTACTTTATTGAGTCTACCAATTCAAATGCTAATTTTATTTGGAAACAACCCCATAGACACACTCAGAAATAATGTTGAATCTCAGCACCTTGCGGCACAGTCAAGTTGACACTAGTAAATTAACCATCACATTCTAAAACAGTCTTTGGGGATATTTATGATTATTGTTAGCGAAGACTTTTTGGCCGGGTGTGGTGGCTCACTCCTGTATTCACAGCACTTTGGGAGGCTGAGGTAGGCAGATCACTTGAGGTCAGGAGTTTGAGACAAGCATGGCCAATTTGGCAAAACCCTGTCTCTACTAAAAAATACAAAAATTAGCTGGGTGTGGTGGCACACACCTGTAATCCCAGATACTCAGAAGGCTGAGGCAGGAGAATGGCTTGAACCCAGGAGGCAGAGGTTGTAGTGAGCCAAAACTGTGCCACTGCACTCCAACCTGGATGACAGAGTGACACTCTGTCTTTAAAAAAAAAAAGAACACTTTTTGGCATTGTGTAGAATGAATCCAAATTTTAGTTCATGGTACTGAACACCATATGGCTAATATTCATCCTTGCATTCATTCAAAATAGCAAAAAGTATAAAGTTAATGCCCTTCATCTCCCCAGAATATACAAAGCATTTTTATTCTTGATGTCTGTCTTTTATCACAATGCAAATGCCACCTTGAGCCCCAGTGCTCAGAGTTAGGAGCTGGGGATGTTTTCCTTAATCTATTCTGAATGCTGATTTTTCAGATATCATGACAATGTTTTTTGCTCTATGCTCCTCTCTTATTTTGGAAGCCAAGGCAACACCGAATGGCAGAAAGAGTATGGGTTTTAAAGAGAGAGACATGGTTTGGATCTGTCTCTACCCAAATCTCATGTTCAATGGCAATCCCCAATGTTGGAGGTGGGGCCTGGTGGGAAGTAATTGGATCATGTGGGTGGATTCTTCATGAATGAATGGTTTAGCTCCATCTCTTTGGTGCTGTTCTCATGAGAGAGTTCTCGGGAGATCTGGTTTTGTGAAAGTGTGTGGCATCTGCCCTCTCTGTTCCTCTGGCTCGGGCCATGTAAGATGTGCCTGCTTCCCCTCTGCCATCTGCCATGACTGTATGTTTCCTGAGGCCACCCCAGAAGTTGAGCAGGAGCTAGCCTGTAGAGCCATGAGCCAATTAAGTCTCTTTTCTTTATAAATTACCCAGTCTTAGGTATTTTTTTTTTATTGCAGTGAGAGAATGGACTCATACAGACAGATTCTTAGCCTTGATGCTTACTTTCTCTGTAAAACCCACTTTCTCACTTACAAAGTGGAGATATTGAAGCCTAGGGATTCTGTGCTCTTAGCAACGATAAGACTAAGACATGTCTCTGGACATTTTGGGGAAGTATATCAATCAGAGTTAAACTAGAGAAACAGAAACACTATGAAAGGTATAGAATAAAGCATTTATTTGGGGGATTAGACCTCATGCAATTGTAGGAGCAGGTACAGAAGTCTATTCAAGACTGCACCACTATGTCTGATGTTGGGTCTGAAGTTGAAATACCCAGCTAGGCTAGCAATTGGGAAAGAAGTCTTGGTATGAAGCAGAGGAGAAAAGGGCAAATTGGAACACAGGAGGATGTATTGGAACCTGTATCTGTCTCTCTGGGCCTCCATCCTCCATAATATGGGTGACTTGGAGGGAAAGCTAGTACGTTTTGCCATGGAGCTGCACACATACCTAGCCCAGGACTTGGAGAAGCTGAGGGAGGAAATCTGGTAGGAGCCAGAGGAGCTGTGAGCCCAATTACAACCCACATCCACACCCACAAGGTGAGCTAGCAGATCAGTGACAGCTTGTACCAGTCACGACAGTACATGCCACCCCAAACCAACCCTCAAAGGCAGAAAATTAATGCTGCCTTCCAAATTTCAGGCAAGTTTCTCTTGTGACTCTTGCAAACCTGGAGCCTTACAGGGAAAGGAGTTTCAGTTTAGTTACACTTACACGGTGCAATGCCACTACAGTAAAGATTTCCATAGTTCCTTAGAGAAGTGGAAATGGATTTATTACGAGAAGCACTATGGTTAAATTTGTGTATTTTGTGTGTGTGTGTGAGAGAGATAAAGACAGAGAGAAAACACGAATATCTGTGGTTCTACTAGTTTGTAAATAGCAGCATCTTGGTCATCTTCCTGATGCCCCTGTGTATTGTTAGAAAAACAAAAAACAAAACCAGTTTAACATGCAGGCACCAAATGGTATTTTTTTCTGAACAAACCAGAGAAGTAAATAATCTTCCAGAAAAGTTTCTGAACCAAACCTATTGCTGTCTGGATATACCATGCATAATCCTACACATACAGAGTTTCAAGCAGTAGAATCTGGATTCTAGAGCAAATTGTCGACAGCTTATGATACTTACTCAATGAATGTTAGTTGAATCAAAGAAAAAAGGACAAAGGCTTAATGTTGCCTTCTAGTTATTAGCACATAACCACATTCAAACCTGGAATTTATTAATTTATGCAACTTATATTTATTTTGATTTTTTCTTAATATAAAAATGCTCAATGTGAAATATGCAAGGTGTGAGTTACTCTATCATATGATAACTTATGGAGGATATTATTAGCAATGAAATGGCTTTAATCATGTGGAGAGATGTGCACAGAAACTAATAAAGATATATTTATAAATCTACTAGTGTGCAATCTCCACTGGCTTGTCAGTATTTTATAACGTCAACTTGAAAACTTTTAAACACATTGAAATCTATTTAACTTTAAAAGGGGAAATACATTTAAAAATTAGGTTAAAGTACAGTCATGCACAGCATAACGATCATTTGGTCAATGTTGGGTCGCATATAAGACAGCGGTCCCATAAGACTATAATGGAGCAGACAAATTGCTTCTGCCTAGTGATGCTGTAGCCATCACGACACCATAGCACAATGCCTTACTCACGTGTTTGTAGTGATACCTGTGTAAACACACCAACCGCACTGCCAACTGAATGAGCAGATAGCATACACAATTATGCATAATACATGGTACCTTACAGTGATAATAAATGACTGTGTTCCTGGTTTATATATGTACTATAGTTTTCCTCATCACTTTAGAGTGCACTCCTTGTACTTATATATTTAAAAAGTTTAACTATAAAACAGCTCACGGCAGGTCCTTTTGGGGGTGTTCCAGAAGAAGGCATTGCTATGATAGAACAGCTCCGTGTGTGTTATCGTCCCTGAAGACCTCCCAGTGTGACAAGATGTGGAGGTGGAAGACAGTGACATTGATATTCCTGAACTTGTGTAGACCTAGTCTAATGTATGTGTTTGCATCTTTTGTTTTCACCAAAAAAATTTACAAAGTAAAAAATTATAAAATTTTTAAACATACTAAAAAAGTTTATAGAAAAAGAATATAAAGAAATAAAATACTTTTGTACAGCTATACAAGCTGTTTTAAGCTAAATGTTGTTACAAAAGAGTCAGAAAGTTTAAAACAATTAAGTGTTTTTTCGTTTCATTTTGTTTTTTAGAGATGGGTCTTGCCATGTTGTGCAGGCTGGACTCAAACTCCTAGATTGAAGTGATCCTCCTGCAGACTCAGGTGATCCTTCTGCCTCAGCCTCCTGAGTAGTTGGCGTAAAGCTTATAAAGTAAAAACTTTTAGTAAGCGAAAATCAATTTATGATTGAAAAAATATTTTTAATAAATGTAGTGTAGCCTAAATATACAGTGTTTATAGAGTCTACGGCAATGTACAGTAATGTCCTATGCCTTCAAGTTCACCCACTATTCACTCATTGACTCACTGAGAGCAACTTCCACTCTTGCAAGCTCCATTCATAACTGCCCTATCCAGGTGTGCCTTTTTTTTTTTTGAGATGGAGTTTCGGCCTTGTTGCCCAGGCTGGAGTGCAATGGTTGGATCCACCACCAGGTTCAAGCGATTCTCCAGCCTCAGCCTCCCCAGTAGCTGGGAGTACAGGTGGCCAACACCATGCCTGGCTAAGTTTTTTGTATTTTTAGTATAGACAGGGTTTCTCCATGTTGGTCAGGCTGGTCTCCAACTCCCTACCTCAGGTGATCTGTCCACCTCGACCTCCCAAAGTGCTGGGATTACAGGCATGAGCCATCGTGCCCAGCCTCGAAGACAACTCTTCTAAGGATGGGAGTAGGGGATGTTTTCATCAGGCATTAGATTTTTATAAGGACTGCAACCTAGATCACTGCATGCCCAGTTCATGACAGCATTGGTGCTCCTGTGAAAATTTGACCCACCACTGATCTGATAGGAGGTGGAGCTCAGGCGGTAATGCTCACTCGCCCTCAGTTCACCTCCTGTTGTGCAGCCCAGCTCCAAAGAGACCACAGACCGGTAGCAGCTATAGAGGTCACATGCTATAGAGCTCTGTCGCCTAAGAGCAATAGGCTGGGTTGTGTAGCCTAGCTGTGTAGTAGGCTATGCCATCAAGGTCTGTGTAAGAACACTCTATGATGTTTGTACAACCAAATAACCTAGTGAGTGACACATTTCTCAGAAGGTATCTTTGTCATTAAGCGATGCATGACTGTATATAAAAGTATACAGTAAAAATTTCCACGCAATCCGCCATCCGCTCATGTTCTTCCTCTTTTCCCAACATAGATAACCACCATTATTATTTGTTCGTACATCCTTCCAGATACTCTTATCCATATACAAGCCAGTACAAACAAAACCACCTCACCCCCAACTTCATCAACCTTATTATGCAAATAGTGGAAGAGGCTATTTTTTTTCATTTAACCCATCTTGGGGTTCTTTTCATATCAATATGTAAAGAGTTTCCCCAGCCTTTTCTTTACCTGCCTAGAATTCTGTTGTTTTTATAAATAGTGATGATTACACTCGAATTTTATCTTCCAGTTTCAACTCTCTGGAAGCGGATTTTGGCATCTCCCTCCATGCCTTCTGGAAATAGCTGCCATTCAGCAACTGCTAATTCTTTCTCTGTTCAAAGAGCAGCAACATAAATGAGGTTGACCCCTGGATTTGAGCAGTTCTAGGGTTCTCCCCAGTGTGTAGAGCCAACAGCCACACACACTCTCATCAGCAAGCTGCCTGTGCTCCCCTCCAGCCTGGCTCTGGCTGTCAGTGAGGCGTGACGATGCTCCCAGCTTCCCTCTAGAGCTGAGCCTTGGGCCAATGGCCACTGTGTCCAGCTGTAAATGAGTGTGCCAGGCCCACTGCCACAGGCACTCCATTTGTCCTGGAGACCAAGGCTGGGCCCACCCCAAGCAGCTCCTCTTCCAAGATAGAGTTTTCTTCGTGGTCATAATGTACTCCTGAGTCCATATGCTTGATTGAGTTCTTCTTAATTACATCGATTGATGTTGAAAAACACTCAGACCAAGAAAGAGACCGAAGAGACTGCGGGCACTTGTAGCTGCCAAACAGGCCGGTTTTCATACCATGGCCGCTGGAGAGCTGCATAAAGGCCAGATGGTAAGTCACAGCATATGTTCCTGCAGAGGACAGCCTGAAGACACTCCGTGTGTAGAAAGCCTGGGGCAGAAACGCCACCTGGGAAGCCCTGGGAACACAAAAGGATCAAAGGAGCGCACTGGCGCTGAGTCCTGGAGTCACTCCAGGGGAGTGGGCGGCCCCAGGTGGCTGCCTACAGAGGGCCTGACTGTGCCTTCCTGGGGTCGGGTCTTTTTCCCCAGTGCTGGTGCTCTTGCTATTTGAGATACACCCTCTTCTCACGGGTAAACCTGAACACAAGCATGCACTCACCCTCTGTGTGAAATACACGTCATTTCTGAGGAATTCAGCAGGGCCAGAAAGGACTGACACTCTCAGCTTCTAAGTAAATCAATAAAAGTGGCATTTGGTTGTTTAAGGATTCATCCCAGTCTTTCACATAGGTCCTCAGTAACAGTGATTGGATGGGTAAACCAAAATGAGTGTGTGCATATGTGTGTGTGTGTGTGTGTGTGTGTGTGTGGCAGGGGTTGGGGGCAGTTTGGAGTTTCACATGCCCAAGACTCCTACAGTCATTTCTGGTGGTTTGGCCATAAAACTCTCATGTTTAAAAGTGCTCTTGTTGTCTGGGCTCGGTGGCTCATGCCTGTAATCCTAACATTTTGGGAGACCGAGGCTGGTAGATTGCCTGAGCTCAGGAGTTCATGACCAGCCTGGGCAACACAGTGAAATCCCATCTCTACTAAAAAAAAAAAAAATACAAAAAATTAGCCGAGTGTGGTGGTGTGTGCCTGTAGTCCTAGCTACTCCGGAGGCTGAGGCAAGAGAACCGCCTGAACCCGGGAGATAGAGGTTGCAGTGAGGTGAGATTGCACCACTGCACTCCAGCCTGGGCAACAGAGCGAGACTCTGTCTCGAAAGAAAGAAAGACAGAAAAAGAAAAAAAAAGAAAGAGGGAGGGAGAAAGGAAGGAAGGAAAGAAAGAAACACTCTTGTTTAGCATACTAAGATGTACTTGCCTTACTCATACTAATTATGGTAACAGCTAACACTTACTGGTTACTTACTTGGGGTCTATCACTATGCTTACATCCATTATCTCATGTAATCCCCGTCAATAACCCTGTGATGTAGGTTCTATTATTGTCCAAGTTTTACAGATGAGGAAGCTGAGAGTCAGAGAGGCTACATGACGTATCCAACGTCACACAGCATATCCAAAGGGGACCTGAGTTGTCTGTCTCAGGAGCCACTATTGTCATCATAAAAAATTCACTCTGGAGCCTAGTTTTTGTCATAGATTGTTTAACAAACTATGGGGCTTCCTGAATTTGCTGACTGTCAGGGGACAGAAACATTTTTCCTTGGGTTTAGCTATCTATCCACTGTAGAACTCTGCCTTTAAATTATATTCTATCTATGCATATCAGCCTTTCTTCTGCAGAAGGTGTAAAATAATGAAAACGTCAGTTAAGCCTTTCAATAGATTTCATTTTAAAGGTATCTTTGCATTGTACTCAGGAGTCCAGGCTCTCTAGGAAATCTTCCCAGTTTCATGGGGAAGAGTCCTGATTCCCGGCTCTGTGCTTGGCTTTGGCTAGAGGAATACATTCATTCCTCTGAATGACAGTGGGTTGTCTGTGATTCTCTTTTCCCTGTGAGCTAGTGGAGAGCAGCAACCATGCGACATCCATCTTTGCATTTTCTGCATCTGGCAAATATCCCTGGCTCAGTAAATAACTAAAAGGTATTGATCATATCAGCATCAGGGTAGAGATGAGATTAATCACCTTGCCTCTTCCCCCTGTCGTTGCATATGCACGTGGGATCTCTACGAGTCCTGGAGAGCCAAGCCAAGGTCTACCAAATCCCTCTTTCTAGGACTTGTGGCTCTGTGCTTGGGAGGCTGGGTTTCTTTGCCTGGCTTGGAACCACCCAGTTTCTATCAGGGGATCCTTAGTAGCCTCATGATAAGGAAATTTGGTGCCCCGAAGAACTCCATCAATGGCACAATAGGGAATTTGAGACCACCATGGTCTTTCCTTTCTCTATTCTGGCTACAAGGTGAAGGTGGGGATACCATTTCCAAATGTAATGAAAGGTTTTAACAGCTAGGCTTTGCTGATTAAAAAATACTATATATGCTTTATATTTCTCATCAAAATGAAGTTCAGTTATATTCTACCTAGAGGTTAGTTGATTTGTACACATTTTAGGTTAAGTTAAGGCTTGGTGAAAATTTTTCAGGAACTTTTGGAAAAACACTGAAGTTCGGATTTCAGGCATGTCCAATTATTTTCCAGAGTGAACAATTGTTTTTTGAAATTATTTACAATGTATGACTCCCAATCACCTTCTTGTCAGAAATCAGAATGATTCAAATGCTATTTTTATTTATTTTATTTTTAATATTTGTGGGTACATAGTAGGTATATGTATTTATGGGGTACATGAGATGTTTCGATACAGGTATGCAATGTGAAATAAGCACATCAGTACATAGTGGAGAATGAGGTATCCATCCCCTCAAGCATTTATCCATTGAATTGCAAACAATCCAGTTACACTCTTTAGGTTATTTAAAAATGTAAAGTTACGTCATTATTGACTATAGTTACCCCGTTGTGCTATCAGATAATAGGTCTTACTCATTCTTTCTAACTATGTTGTACCCATTCTAATGCTATTTCTACATGTCATCAGGAAAGCCCTGGAGTAGCGTATCTATTAATGGGATTTTTAAGCGAGAACAATCTTGGGTGGGTAGAATCATCTTATGCTATCTTCCTCTTCCCATTACTCAATGGCTGAGGCTTAACCTGAAAAACTCTCACACTCATGCTTCAAGGCCCAACTTAAACGCCACCTCCCCTAAGGAGCCTTCCCTGACTCCAGCAGACACTACTGGATGATCCTGCCTCTGTGTTGGCAGAAGAGTTTGTGTGTTCACCTTTCACAGCACTCGCTATTAATATATTACATTGTGATGTGCTTTTCTCCCTGAGTGAACTGTGAACTCCCTCATTATTTTTACTGTTTCAAAGTTTGAAATGACAAAGGATTCCATGCTCATGAGAGAAAAAGAAGAGGGAAGAGGAAAAGGAGAAGGATATAGAATAAGTAATTTTCCCTCCCGACAAACACCTTCAATATTTCTCAGAAGCAAACCCTCTCAACAGGTTTTTGTACGTCTTCCTAAATTCATCTACGAAAGTACAAATATACAGACACAAATGTATTCCTTTTTCTTTAAAAATTAAAAACACAAACAGAACAGTTCTCAATCACCATGATATTCTGGCACAGACACAGGGCTCAAATGACAGTAGGTGCTCAATTAATATATAATGACTTGACTCGGGGATCACGATGGTTCCTGATAACCTACAGACGCTGCTCTCCCAGATGAACTACCCAAGGTAGTGAAGGTTCCTGCGGTCTAGATAGTACCTCAACTGTTTTCTCTCCCCAAAATCCCCCATCAGATACCAGCGAGGTAAAACTCAAGGCAGTCAATTTTCTACGTAGAAGCAGGAGCTAGTAAAAAGACACGGGAAGATGAATACTCACGGCTGAAATATGCACTGGCTTCAACCTTTACTGCTGAATCCACTAAGTGTTTCAGACAATAGAGAACTGATTGTATCCTTGAAAACTGGACTCATGGTAAGCATTATCTGCTGTAAACCCAGGAATTTACAGACCACGAAGTGAAGGATGCTTTTTGCTTCATTTACATATTAATAAGAATATTGGTAATATGCCTTTTATTATTTCTGTTTTAAAGACTGCAGTCCTGTGCTGGTTGATTCTGCCATTTCAGTTTTTCTTTGTTTGGTCCTTTTCTTTTCCATCTCACTATCCCCAGCAGAATCATAACTTTTCACAGAGGCATCTAATTTCTTAACCTTCAAGCAGAAGAGAAACATCTTTCAAATTTTCCTATGATAGTCAAGGAGTGGGGGTTGTAGAATGTATATACTTAGATGAATTAAACTCAGACCTTCTCCGGTTGGACATGTGAGCCGCCCAAAGATGAAGGTTAACATAGTTTAAGAATGAAATATAGACCATCCTGTGCAAAACCACTGTGTTGCAGTTTAATTAAAAGAATTCATTAAAGTGGTGCCCCATCCAGGGTAATTAGTATGCGTAATTTATGCGCTGCCTAATACACAAGGGCAGTAGCCTGAATAATAAACTCAAGTTAACCTTAAGTGAAAGAGATTGAATGGTCAGATGTTTATTTAGCTCAGGTTTGCTCACGAGTTAAGGTTAAAGAGGTGAAATTCAGTTACAGTTAATTAATTAATTTCTTAGATTTTCTTCATGAGAATCCTGTTGGCTCAATTGGGTAAAAGTTTTGTCAAAGGCAGACAGCACTATTTTTATTCATCAGCTATTTTCTACCCTGTCCTCCAGCAAGTTAGTAACCATTTGAAAGAACAAATTTAAGGGAACTGCAAAGAGAGAGAAAATACAACCAAACAAAACCAACTGAAACGAACCCAAAGATAGGAGCAGATCTGTGATCTGGGCATACAGAAAAAAAAAAAATGAACTCAAAGATAGGAGCAGATCTGTGATCTGGGCATACAGAAAAAAAAAAAATGAACTCAAAGATAGGAGCAGATCGGTGATCTGGGCATACAGAAAAAAAAAAACAAAAAACCAACCAGGACAGATTTAAGGAGGACATCATTAACATTATTAAAATACTGAGACCGACGAGGATAATGTCCAGTCTTTTTCAATTGTGAACCACATGCTTGAGAATTCATTTAAGTATTTGAGCTACGTGAGTTTTTGTTGATAGCAATGGCAAGCGTCCATGCCTGGCGTGTGCATTGCATGTCACAAACATGAACCAGTGTTTATGCAAGTTCCTTCTGTTCCTTTTGTTAGAAATACTTCATCATGCCCCAATTCTGTGATGTAATTTTTGCGGAATTAAACTTGAAGAGTTCAAAATTATGCAATTAATTGTATTCAGCTTCAATTATAATGACTTATTAATCAAGTCCTTTGGCAAGACACCTGGCACCCCACGCAGTGGTTGTGATGGGAAGCATCTAGGCCTAGGAACTTATTGGTTCATGTGAGCAAGCTAATTAGGTGAATTGTTATTGATTGATTGCTTTATTGGTGGCTGCATGTAGGTAAGAGTGCTGAGGTTTAAAAGCTGGGCTAAGTCAGGAAAGATCTAACTTAATTTGTACTGGAAAGACTGAAGGCTGTAATAAAATCATCTGGTATTTATTGAGCACCAATTACGGGCAAGGCAGTGGGTTCGTCTCTGGGCTTCCATATTGAATTTAAACATAAGATAGGGGTGTCCTTCCCTTACTCCCACCCTGACCTCCCTGGATGCTAACATAGAAGCACAAGCAAATAAAACAGCCACAAAGAGTTACATGAGAACTAAGTAATGAACTCCATTTATCGGAGAGCATTTCTGCTTTGTAGAACTGCCTTTCCTCCATTCCATATCGTTCCAGTGGGCTGCCAATCACCCCCGCCCATCTGCCCACATGGTGGGCACCTGGCCCAGTCTAGGTCAATCAGATCTTCTGTAAATATGGATCTTGAGTGGAGAGAGACAGACAATGGGGGGCGGGGGGAAACAGTTGGCACTGTCACCCAATGGCCGTCCCCAGGGAGCTGCTGGGATTCCTGGGGCTACCATGGTTCCATCTCAAAAGGTGATTTTTCAGCTCTTCTGTTTGGTGATCTTAACAGTCTCTTGGCAAAATCCTATTTGCTGATTGTCAGCCAGAGTTAGTTTCTGAGGCATGAAATCAAAGACTCCTGATAAAGACAATTAATGCTCCCGAAGTTCAGAGATGGAAGCCCTTCTTTATGAATATAATAGCTGGAGTGGTGTTGAGGAACAGTGTAGAGAAATGGCAAGACGCACTGGATTCTGGTCTAGCTTGCTGAATACCTGCTGTCTACAAAGTACTGCATATTCAGAATGTGCAACCTTGAAGATACACAACAAATATCCCCATTTATAGATGGAAGAACTGAGGCTAAGGAAAGCTCTACAACTCATCTGAGGCCACAATGCTAGCAAGTGGCAAAGCTGAGATTTCAACCTCGGACTTTCCGACCTCAAAGTTTGTAGTTCTCCAGCTTGTGGCCTTGGGCAAATCATTTAGCCCCTATGACTTCAGGTTCCTTAGTGATAAAATTGGGATGATAACAGCTGCCCTGACTCCCCCACAGAGCTGTTGTGAGGATCAAAGGGAAGAATGTCTGTGAAAGCACTTTAAAGCCTGTCACACTCTCCAAATACTTGTAAAGGCTTCTAATTGTTAGGTGGAGCTCCAGCAAGGATGGGCAAGATTGAGAGGTGACAAAGGATAGATGGGTACACAGTATAATCACAGAAAAAGGATGCTGGGGAGAACAGGGGACACTGTGGGACATAAAGAGTCACTGGGGAGTTTGGGGCCAGCAGGTGGACGGCAGTAGAGTTCGATCTACCCATCCAGAACACTTAATCCTGGAGCCTGGGGAGCTTGAAGTTTGAAATAGACGGTTTGAAGCCCAATAAAATGTTGCCCATTTCTCCTCAGAGACTACTTTGCAGATAGCAGTAAAGGAAAGCTCTCATCTTGAAGAGGTCAAGGCATTTGCACACAAGTCCGTCATTTCATCAAGTCTTTACCACAGCCTTAGGAAGTCTGTGTCATCCTCAATTTACAGCCGAGATTCTGAAAGCTCAGCAGAATGAAGAAACCTGCTTAAGGTCAGAGTAGAAAATACAGGAGCAGACCTTAAACCTCAGCCTTATGAGGCTTCCCACGTAGTCTCTAGATTCTTCTGATTCTCTCTCCTACCTCCTCTCCTCACCCACAAATCACTAGCTGGAAAGAAAATGCAGACGTCCTAGTCTCACTAAATGAATACGCTGTGGCTTTAGATTAACCACTTAAACTCTCTGAACTTCAGGTTTCCCCATTTGCACAATGATCTGGTTGAACTCTAAAATATTCCGTAAGGGTTGTCTCCCCTGAGGCCTTACTTAAGGAACAAAAGCCTTTCATAAGCATAAACCTCTACCCTGGAAGTCCAGCCCCCAGTGCTCCTCAGCTGCATCCTAAACCGCAGGTGGCAGAGTTTGATAGAACTGGTTGCACCACCCAAAGGAAACTTCTTGTAGCTTTTGCGGTAGTCTGAAAAGAAACCATAGGTCCATAGATACGCTGCTTTAACTGATCATAGTTTTATGGATCACGTCAGTACCTTAGTATGGGGTGATCTGAATGTGTTTCCCTACAAGGAACAAAGTCTCATAATCCGTCTGACATTCTTCATCTGGGAAGACATTGCTCTTCTCTTTTTTTTTTTTTTTGAGTAAGAGTTTCTTTCACTCTTGTCGCCCAGGCTGGAATGCAGTTGCAGCCTTTACCTCTCAGGTTCAAGCGATTCTCTTGCCTCAGTCTCCTAAGTAGCTTAAATTACAGGTGCCTGCCACCATATCCAGCTAATTTTCATATTTTTAGTAGAGGCGGGGTTTCGCCATGTTGTCCAGGCTGGTCTCGAACTCCCAACCTCAGGCTATCCAACTACATTGGCCTCCCAAAGTGCTGGGATCACAGGCGTCAGCCACTATGCCCAGCCTGATATTGCCCTTCTAGTTTTATCATTTGTCCCTTTGCCCTGTTGCCCATTTCTCCTTAGAGATGAGAACATGTTAGCGCCCCCCAACCCCCACCAAGGAGAATAACACACAAATGGACAGGAATGAAAATAATTACACAAAATTGGAGGTGATAACTTCATGTTCAATAGTAAAAGCTCCCACTAAGGACCTATTTGCACGGCCATCCTTGGCAGAATTACCGTATGCAGAGGTGACTTTATCCCATTCTAAGATCATGAAAAGCACTGTCACCTTAAAGAGGACCACTGTAAGCAAGCTCACGATGTTTAGTTTTGGGAAAAGTACCTCACCCACAGTGTTTTTATTGTCGTTTTCTGTTCCTGTTCCTTTTGCATAAGATTGTAAACTGCATGAAGGCAGAAGCTCGTTTCTTGTTCACTAGAGCAGTGCCTGGTCCAAAGGAGACAATATATATTTCTTGACTGTTCCAACTGTCACTCCTACAAGATTGTTAAAACAACTAGAGACTTGTGAATTTTAAAAGGGATCCAGGGGTCAGGGAGATAAGGAAAAAGCATCCTGCTTTCTGGTTTGCTTATGTTCATGATTACACCAAAGCAAGGGGCTCCACACCATCACAGCACACACAGCGAGGGCTTCGGGGTCGGACTATCAGCTGCTTTCCAGCTCCTTCACTGACTGACTGTATGGCCTTGGACAAGTCACTAAATCTCATTGAGTCTCGGTTTTTCATGCACAGTGTGGGTAACAATAGACAGGACTGTTCTGGGGAATAACTGAGATCCTTTCTTTGAGATCCTTCCATCTAACAAAATGCCTGGCACCCTAACAATCAGTTCTCATTCTCCTACCATCCAAGCTGCACCGTCCAATAAAGTGGCCACTAGACACATGCAGCTATGGAGCACGTGAATGAGACTACTGCACCTGAGGAATTAGAATTTTAATTGTATTTAATTTTAAATTTAAATGCTGAAAAACCGTAAACTATTTTCCTCTTCAATACAACTTTATCCTATTTTGATAAGACAGCATTTCCCTTTACCCACTGCATTGCATAAGCATCGTTACGATGCTGGAGCACATGTATGGGACGCCAGCAATGTTTCTAGCATTATTCACAAACACACCGCTGATCCAGTCAGTGGACAGACTGACTCCGTACAAATGATTTTTTTCTATGCACTAATGTAACATTATAATGCATTTATTTGAATATTTCATGTGGACAGCTCCAGTTATAGCAATTCGTATGCAAATTGTAATTGGTAATTAAATTGAAATATTTATTTTAATTATAATTAAATTATGTTTCTAGTTAGAAAAAATAAGTATGGGCAGATTTTCAAATTTAAAATGAAGGCATACTCTGAGGTGGTATTGAGAGGAGATGCAGAAGCTAGTCCCAAGACCCAAACGGTGAAGAATGAAAGAGACTGAAGAACGTGTGTTCCAAATCTCACAACATATGGCAATTGCAGTTGGCTGCCACAGAGCCAAACAAAAAAGCTGTTATGTTAAGAAAAAAAAAAAAGGATAATAACGTGGACAATATTAAGAGCTATTTAAAGCAAACACACATTAAATCTGATAAGGAGTTTCTCCCAACAGCTAAAAAAGAATTGAAGAAATAAATTAGTCAATTGCAATCAGTATTAAATGTCCAACAAAAATTTCTTAAGCAATTTTTGACAGAATCTGATCTTCTAACTCTGGTCAGGTATAAAATGGCTTGAAATCTTTCACAAAAATCCAAACCAAACCAAACCCAAACCCACATGTTTAGATGGAGAGATGGTAAAAGAAATCATTTCAGTTGTGGAAATTTTGTTAGAAAACTTGGAGGAAAAGACTAAAAGATATTTTACAAAAGCAAAATTTCAGTTAAGCCATCAAACAAGTGATTGTAGAACGTAAGACTAACAATGTCAAAGATCAATTGATTTAAAATGTGAAAAAGAACAAAGTGCTTTTTTTAAGCTTTAGATAAGCCACAAAGAGTAAGAGACTGTGCCCAGTTGATACTGGATACATTTGGGTTCATTTTTGCTTAAACACACTTTCAAATTTACTTAGAAATGTTGTGTCTGACCTTAAGAAAAAAACCAACTCTATGTGTAGATAGCTTTGAATATTTTAGAAATGTCAAAGAGGAGTTTCAGCTAGATATGAAAAAAAAAAAAACTAGTTTTTATCAAGACAGGTAATAGCCTTGCTATGTTAGGTTAAAAATCTAGATTTATCAGAATTTTCCAACAAGAGGCTGATTTTTCCCTCATTGCTTCATTCCATTGTGTCAGACACACTGAAAATATTTGTGCTAAATTTTTTTTAATGAAAAGTATCATGGATACAGCTGTTAATATCATTCCGTACATGTAAAACACAAGTGTATGGAACGATTGAAAGAAATAGAAGATGATAAATTTCATGACTGTGTGCTCTTTACTGTTGACCGCTTAAGAGTCGTGGAAGCGCTTTATAAAGACTTAGAATACTAGTAACCTCAGTTCAAGATTTTCTTGAAACAAAAAAAATAAAGTAAAAAATGGCAGCATGATTGGTGTTTTCTCAGCTGTATCAGATTGCATACGAATGATTTAAACAAGTTCTACAGAAAGCAAAAAGAATTTATGTTGAAGTATAAATTTTTCATAAAGGAAATTACTGATGTTTTTATATATTTTTTAAAAGCATGAATTGACACACATTTTAATTGTAATCAACTGTTAGGTAAATTGGCTGCAAAAACTATAAGAAAAATGTGAACATCGCTATGTTTATATTAATAAATTTAGAATTGCTTTTCAACTTATGCAATACTCTTTTGAATTCAACATTAATATTACTGACTTGATATAAGAGTTAATGAATTTATTTAACTTGGACAGATGTAGTTTTAAAATTGATATGGTTTTGCTTCAAAATCAAATTAATTATTTGAAGCAAAAAGATGAACCAGTTTTAGAAATAAAAATGCAAACACTAAGGGAAAAAAGTTTTGGCACAAGATTCATTTATTGGAAAATTTTTTGTAACAACTTGAATATATGAATCTACTTTTTCAATTATAAGTTTTATAAAATCTAAGTATAGATCAGGCATTTCTGATGAAAATTTAACATTTGAATTGAGATGTATTTAAGTATAAAACACACAATGGAGTTTAAAGGTTTACTATGGAGAAAATAATGTAAAATATCTCAATAATTTTTATACTTATCAGATGTTGAGATGATCGTAATTAGGACATACTGGGTTGAATCAAACACAGTATTAATTTTTTTTTTTTTTTTTTTTGAGACGGAGTCTCGCTCTGTCATCCAGGGTGGAGTGCAATGGCACGCTCTCGGCTCACTGCAACCTCCGCCTCCTGGGTTCAAGCAATTCTCCTGCCTCAGCCTCCCAAGTAGCTGGGATTACAGGCGTGCACCACCATGCCCGGCTAATTTTTGTATTTTTAAGTAGAGACCGCGTTTCACCATGTCGGTCAGGCTGGTCTCAAACCCCTGACCTCATGATCCCCCCACCTTAGCCTCTCAAAGTGCTGGGATTAGAGGTGCAATCCACTATGCCTGGCTAAATCAAATATAATATTAAAATTAATTTTATTATTTCCTTTTTACTTATTTTAATACTGCTTCCAAAAATTAAATTATACATGTGAGCTGAACTAGATTTAAATTGGACAGTGGGAATATGTAGGTACAAACGCTATGCCACACACAGGGCTACCTCCCTACCTCCTCAGGGGCTCCCAGATTTCTTCTTCACAGTGTTCCATCTAAGCCTGCAGTTTCCTGTGGGGAAAGGACAAGTCCTGTCCTCCCAATTTAACCTCACTCCGTATTTGCTCCTTTGCTTTTTAAAAGTATGCCATAATTATGTAATTATTTTCAAGTTTTGTTTTTATTTTCTTTGCAATTAGATTTTCACATAACTTACAGAATCAAACAATTCTATGAGACTTATTCCAAAAACAAATCATCCTCCTATTCAATCTCCCACTTCCATCTCTTCTCTTGGCACTTTTAATAGCAACCACTTTTAATTATTTTAACTGTTTCTTTGTTATTTACCTCCATATATAAAAATAACAACCTTGTATTTCCTACCTTTTGAATTTTCCATTTTAGGTATTATATAGGGAAAATAAGAAATTAGGTCTTATTCATCATCTCCCATTCCTTTATCACACACCACCACACGACCATTACTGCCACCCACATTCACACCAACTCTCTGTCCCACGATCCCTTCAATATAATTATACCATATTTCTGTTTAGATTAATACTCAGTGTGTGCATAAGTATGACAATTTCAATGTTATTCATAGCATTGAACCTATAGATATGAACAATACAGATACAGTATACTATCTTTACTTTTCCCTTCTTGAACAATTTTGCTTTTCCTAAAGTAATGGTTTTCTCTTTTTTGTTTAGTTTTCTATTTGTTTCTAATTCAGCCTCTATTTTCCCCCAATAATCCAAATCTTTCCTCTATGTATTCAGACACACGAGGGTGTTCTATCTTTTTCTTTACTTGGATGAATCTTTCCTGGCATCTTCTGACCTGTCCCACTCTAGGTCTCCTTCACACTCTATTCCTGGGAATTCATTTCACCAAAGCTTTGAGAATTTCTTTGACTTCTTTCTTCTTGGATCCAATGTCTTTATGCTTTTATTTTTGTGAAGCACATTATCCAGCAGCTAACATCCTGGGTAAAGGTACATGAGAGTAATTTTTGTGAGCCCCTGAAAGTCCAAATTGTCTTTGGTCTAGTCTTTCTTTATTGATAGTTTAGTTGGGTACAGAAATCTAGTGGGAAAATATATTTGCTCAGGATTTTAAAAGAAATTGTTTAGTTGTCTTCTAGCATCTGGTGGTGGTGTGAAATCTGATCCTTGATTCTTCATATATGGCTTGTTTCATTTTTCTCTCTCGCCTTCTCTCTGAAAGGTTATACATTTTTTTTCTTTATCCTGTGTTCTGAAATTTTACAATGATATGCCACATGTCCTCCATTCTTTTCTGGAATTCATATCATTCAAATGTAGGCTATAATAAGGGGGAAGTAACATAATTGTCGTATATTTTCTGTCATGTATTTCATCTTCATTTTTATGGTTTTTTTTTTTTGCTTTATTTAAAAAAAAGATTTTCTCAACTTTATCTTATTTCTATTGAATTTTATTTATACACTATACTTTTAATTTTCGAAAGGTGTGTCATGGTTTGAATGTTTCTGTCCCCTCCAAAACGCATGTTGAAAGTTAATTCCCAATGTAACAGTGTTGAGAGATGGGACCAAATGAGCAGAGCACTCATTAATGGATCAATGACTCTATAAAAAGAGTAAAAAGAGCTTCTGAGAGTGAGTCACTTCTCTTCTGCTATTTGAGGAACAGCATTCTTCCCCTCTGGAGGATGAAGGCTCCAAGGCACCATCTTGGAAGTGTAGACCAGGCCTTCTGGAGACACCAAACCTGTTAGCACCTTGAGCTTGGACTTCCCAGCCACCAGAACTATGAGAGAATATATTTCTATTCTTTAGTAAATTACTCAGTCTCATTATTCTATTTGAGCAGCACAAACAACCAAGATTAGTGTTCCTTGATCTTTATTTATTTTTCACCAACACCTCTTCTTGTTTCATGAATCCACTTACATTTCAGAGGCTATTAATAATAGCTTCTCTTTCCTTTCTGAAGTTTCATCTTCCTGCATTGTCTCTACTTCTTCCAAGTTTTACCATTTTCTGTTAGTTGTTTTGGTATCTGTCATTCATGTTGCAGGCTTCCTTAGGTGTTTACCAGTTCATAGCTGTTTCTTCAGATTTAAAAATGGGATTCAAAAAAAAACTGATTGGAAAATTTGTCCAAATGGTGAGACCTGCTGAATGTGGTATTCTGACTCAGTTATTTATTTGGGGAAATCTGGATGCCAGTATCTTTTTTTTTTTTGAGACAGAATCTTGCTCTATCACCCATGCTGGAGTGCAGCGGCATGATCTTGGCTCACTGCAACCTCTATCTCCACAGTTCAAGTGATTCTCCTGCCTCAGCATCTCAAGTAGCTGGGATTGTAGGTGGGTGCCACCATGCCCAGCTAATTTTTGTATTTTTAGTAGAGACAGGTTTTTAGGATGTTGTCTAGGCTGGTCTTGAACTCCTGGCCTCAAGTGATCTGCCCACCTCAGCTTCCCAAATTTCAGGAATTACAGGCATGAGCCACTGCACCAGGCCCAATCACAGTATCTTTAGAACTCTTTTCTCTTATGCTGGTTGGATTATTTTGGTCACAATTCATTTTTATTGATAGAAAATATTCTAGTTTCAAAGTTGTTACACTTGAAGTTGCTAATTTAAAAAAATAAATTTTATATAATCAGTTAATAATCCTGCTTTAACTAAGACAATGAAATGTGGCTTAAAAAAAGTATTCAGCACCATTTGCTCAAAAATCTTTCAGAATTTGTTCTTAAAGTTTCTGGAACTTTCCTGTCTGTAAAGTACAGGAATTACTGAGGTCCATGAGAAAGCCTCTCTGGCACAGGCAATGGGGAGGTAAGCAGTCATCATAAAGGAATCAATGTACATTCTGTATGGTGACTTGGACTACAAAACAATCTCTTCCCTTCTATGGTAGCTCAAGAGGGACATGCTTTTAAGCAATGAGGTATGAGGAGTCTCCGACTGTTATTTCTGTTAGAAATGGTCTTCCCAGCTAGTAACAGTAAATCTCCAGCACAGATGCTATTGGTCCTTAATGTCCTGTGATTGCAGGAAATTCTGTAAAGTTTGGATTCAGTTCAATTTATTCAGAAATGAAACATGTTTAATTAGGTTCACTACTCTGACAGAGTAAGAATATGCTGGTTTAGTATCTTTATAAAATCTATATAATGTGTAGGTAAATCATAGTCTTAAATCATACTTAGAATACTACATTATTTAAACCACTATCTCTTTTAACAAAGTGTTTATAATTAAAAACAGCTGATGAAACTATATCCAAAGGCATGATAAAGGAGACTGAGCTCTGATTGGTCAAGTGCATAAAGAACTTTTAAAAAGCCAGTCAGTGAGAGGTAAGGAAGCCCACTTCTCATTCTTACTGTAGAATTCCTATCAGGGCTGGACCAGATATTAGCACTTCTAAATATTTTAGAAAAGTCCAAAGAGAGCCGGGCGCAGTGGCTCACACCTGTAATCCTAGCACTTTGGGAGGCTGAGGTGGGTGGATCACCTGAGGTCAGGAGTTCAAAACCAGACTGGCCATCATGGTGAAACCCCATCTTAAAAAAAAAAAGAAAGAAAAGTCCAAAGAGTTAAAAAGCCTTCTAGGTGTTTTACTCACCAGTGAGTAGTAGTGCTCATCAGAATTTCCTAAAAACACAAAAACAAAGGCAAGTCCATACATTTGATCAGATGTCAAAGTAATGGGAGGTGGACTATTATGTCAGCCTTGGTCAGAGCTCCTGCTGTCCTCTTCCTATGTACTGTTCACCAATTTGAGTAAAGAGGACTTTCTGAGAGAATAGTATTTGATGGCTACAACGTCTTTTGGGAATTTCTTCCTAAGGGGAATATACAACATACAAGGGAGTAGGGAAAATAATACAGGAAAGCTACTCCTTCCAGCTCAGAAGGAGTTGATGAAACCCATATAAGCATTTGAGAAGTCCATGGGATCCTTTAGCTGTGGATCGTGGCTAATGCAGTCATCCAGAATCGACACTGTGGACCACAGCAGCATTTTCCTGTACAGCTCCTCCTGTACAGCTCCAAAAACTCTGGATAGGGATTTACAGGATCCAAGAGCCCAGAGACAAAATGAATGGGGATAGTTTCAGAGGCAAGAGCTCCCACCCAGCGCCTTCTATACTGCTTCCTCTGATTGATGTGCTCTAAGAGACTGTCAGTGATGAAGTTCCTGTCATTGTTGCAGACCCCTGCCCACAGGTCCCACAGCTCACTCTCAGAGGGCTGAGTGTACGGCCCAAAGACTGGCATGAGACCTCGAGAGAATACAAAGTAGTTCATCAGCCACATGAGGATGGGTGACAGAACACCTTTATCTTTGAGTAGGCTTTGGAGAAGGAATGGACAGTGAATCTCGAGAAAGATAATCCCATTTGACAGACAGATGCCACAAAAGTGCTTCTACCATGCTGGCCTGCTCAGATATGGAATAGTGATACAGTCTTAGTTTGTCACTGAAGTCAAAGCCTAAAATATCAATGACAATCACTCAATGAAACCTCAAGGTGAGACCTTCTCAAATCTTGTACCAATCATAGCTGGATGTTGAAAAGTCATGTAAAAGAAAAATTACTTTGGACTTCCAACCACATCCACAGAGTATTAGTAGAAGATACACAGTCCCATGTAAGTGAAAAAATTGCCTGAAGACTTCCATGAGTGAAGGGCAAGGGAGAGCTAAGGGGGTGGGATTGCAGGTACGCAACAAGCATGGGGATGGCCAACAGCCCCACCTGGACCCGCCACCTCCTCATCCTGATTCAGGTTAAGACCTGGGCTGGAAGACTCCATGTTTGGGGAAACTGGTTGCGCAAGCCGGCTAGTTGGATTTCTTAGTGTAGCGTCTTCTGATCTCTTGTCTAGAGGATCTAAAGCTGACTGCCAGCATTCTAGAAACAAAGTAAGTGAAGGGGATGAAGAGGGAGAGGAGAGGTTTAAAAATTCAGCATGGACATTTTCACTAAATCTCTATCCTCAATTGCCTTAATGTCTCCTAGCCCTCGATCCTCTTACTAGAGAGAACACACCTCAAAAATTCTGCTAAGGTGACACTAAGGCTATCATTCTAACAAACGGAATTGGCAAGGAGATTCAAAATCTAACTTTTAAAAAAAGTCTTTCTGTGTTTATCCTTTCTTCACCCCACTTCCAGAGGTACCCAATGTCATCAATTTCTGAGCCTTTGGACATTTCCATGCTACAAGTCTCTTCTTGGATTTTTCCACTGCTGGCATAAGATAGAACTTTTTCAAGCCTACTGAATCAGTTATTGTCATCTGGATTCCTCAAAGGCAGATCTTTGGGCTGATTCACAAAATGTTTATGTGTGGGTATGATGCTGAGAGTTAGGAATGGGGGCGAATCAAGAAAGGAGAGAGATGGAAGAACGCATTATATTCTTGGCCACAGCTACGAGCCACTTGTATGTGAGTTGTCAACCAGGTTCCTCTAAGCATCCCACCACCTGACATCAAAGAAACCTCAGAGAGGCACTGTCAGTTTAGACTTCTATGAAGGTGTCTGAAGCATGCTCAAAACTGGCCTCTACAGTCATGGCTGAGACAAGAGACTTAGAGGATTTGCTGCATTTGTGCTGAATCTATCATCTATCCATAGATCAGGTTAGGAAGAATGAGCATCTGAACAACACTGAGTGGTGCAATGCATTAACAAGGTATATATATGTCTTTATTATTTAGGTCTTCTTTAACTCGCTTGGCAACATTCAGTATGTTTTGCACTTCTACAGGTATTGTGCTTCTATTAACCCACTTTTCCTTTGCTGTGTCCGGTTCACTGTTAAACACATTAAAAAATTTTTTACTTCCAATATCATTTTCTTTTATTTGTAAGATCTTCATTAGGTTCTTTTTAATAGTGTTTAGCTCTCTGCTTATGTTCCCTATTGATTCGCACCTGTTATTCACTAGGTATTTTAACAAACTTTTTCTACTTATTTGAAACTCCATGTCTGATAATTCAAGCATTAAAATTATCTCTGGGTTGGCTTCCACTGACCTCTCTTAACCACAGGTCGTATCTTCTTGGTCCTTCACATATCTCTTTAATTTTAATTGCATGGTAGTAATTGTATATTAAAGAACAATAGCTTAAAAAGCGCTAACATTGGCCAGGTATGGTGGCTTGCACCTATAATCCTAAGACTTTGGAAGGCTGAGGCAGGAGGATCGTTTGAACCCAGGAGTTCAAGACCAGCCTGGGCAACATAGTGAGATCCCATCTCTATGAAAGAAAAAAAAATTTGGGGGGCTAATATTTACCTCCAGAAAAGGGCACACCTCTTTTGGGTCAGGTCATGAGTGGGGCAGGCTGAGTCAATTTAATCTGTGGTTGGACTTGGTTGCAGCTTTAGCTAGATTTACTCCTTGGCTGCAAGTATTTTGAGGAAGGGATTAGGACTTTCCCTCCAACTGGGCTTGGAATGTGAGCACTGGAGAGACTCTGAAGATCTCTTTGTGCTTTATTGCCCAGCCCGCATGTTTTAGCTACGGGAGATTTACATCTGCTTCAAGCTAGACTGCCAACCTGTCTGCTGGACAGCTCTCTCTGCTCTCTAGTTCAACTTCCAGGCTTTTACTCCTCAGAAGACTCCTTTCTGCTCTGTTCCCAGGTATTGGAGAGCCTCTGCGGTGCATTCAGAGTGCCTCAGATGAATATCATTCAGCTGTCTTGTCTTGCCCAAGGCTGGGAAAATTTGAAATGGCATACAAAAGATATCCGATATGTTTACCACTGCCCTTCTGCTTTTAAGCCTTCAAAACGTTGCTACGATCATCTCCTTTCCCATATGCATTGTCCTTGTGGTTTCTTCTCCTCCTCCCTTCTCCTCCTTCCTCCTCCCTCTCCTCCTTCCTCCTCCTTCCTCCTCCCCCTCCTCCTCCTTCCTCCTCCCGCTCCTCCTCCTCCCTTCTCCTCCTTCCTCCTCCTCCTCCTCCTCCTTCCTCCTCTTCTTTCTTGTTTCTTCTTCTTCTTTCTTCCTCTTTTTCAGACAAGGTCTCACTTTATCACCCAGGCAGAGTGCAGTGGTGCAATCTTGGCTCACCACAACCTCCGCCTCCTGAGTTAAAGAGATTCTCCTGCCTCAGCCTCCCGAGTAGCTGGGACTACAGGTGCGTGCCACCATGCCCAGCTAATTTTTGTATTTTTAGTAGAAACGGGGTTTTGCCATGTTGGCTAGGCTAGTTTATTCTTCTTAAATATATATTTAATATCACAAAGTTAATATATATTTAATAACGGTTTTTGGAGGATGCACAGTTATACATATTGCTCAATCTATTCTCATTAATCCAACATTTTTCTATTTGCTTTCTGAGTCTTTTGTTGTTGTTCTTGTTGTTAAGCCTTTGCATGTTTACCTATAATTATGATGTATATTAGCCCAAAAGATCAGCCTCACTTCTATACTCTAATTCTTATAAATTCAAGTCCACACATATAAACGCAAGCCTTTAAAGTAATGCATATAACCTTGATAGCTCTTCAAAGGGGTGTAGTTACCAAGGTATTCATTATTATTATTTTTTTTTTTTGAGACAGAGGGTTGCTTCTGTTGCCCAGGCTGGACTGCAGTGGTGCAACCTTGCCTCACCGCAACCTCCATCTCCTGGGTTCAAGTGAGTCTCCTGTCTCAGCCTCTCAAGTAGCTGGGATGACAGGCATGCGCCACCATGCCCAGCTAATTTTTTATTTTTAGTATAGACAGTGTTTCTCCACGTTGGTCAGGTTGGTCTTGAACTCTTGACCTCAAGTGATCCACCTACCTCAGCCTCCCAAAATGCTGGGATTACAGGCGTGAGCCAAAAAAGCCCTGTTGGGTGGAGGAACACATGCCTTTATTTAAGGTCCCACCCATTTCCTCATGCAACAAATTTATATCTTCCACCTTCATTCTACCCCAACTTTAAAACAGAAACACAGAAAAACTATCTATAATTGAGAGGAAACATGCACTTTATCAACTATTATTGAAAAGAAAAAAAAACAGACTAGCTCTTTTCCTAAGCAAATGGCAAGATCTAAGAGTGTTTTGCTAGAGTTCGGCAGTGCAATCACCAATCCCATATATTACAGCCAGAGACCGCTGGCAAAGCCCATGAGCAGGTCAAAGGCAGTGACACTCGGAGGCTGACTCTGGACTTCTGTCTCTAACTACAGTTCCTAAAGTGTAACACTCTTCTCTGACAAGCTCAGTCACTAAAAGTAGCCCATGCTCAGAGTTCCTTCCACTCCTAGTGATTAGCACACCTCCGCTGACCCCTAAACTGACTAGCCTGTATTTAGACATCAGTCTACTGGTTTACTTTTGTCATGTGATCTGTGAAACAATGCCTTTCCTCCACTAGACACCACCGTCCCCACAATCCCCAACTTTACCCCATGCTAGCTCTGGATGCCAGATCTTTGCACATCTCAAATTACTGCTACGCATTTACCTTAGAAGTGGGAATCACAGAACAACAGCACCAAGGCTCAATTTGTTAACAGAGACATGTTTTCTTGGCTCATTTTCCAAACAAAATTTGGTTCCACTTTAAAAGTCAAAGCTGTCATAAAAATGCCACAGACACTGAGGATTAATCTTACACTCTACAAACTTTAGAAACTCTTCTTCAAAATTAGAATTAGGCTGTGTGCAACTTAAAAGGAAAAATAGTTCAAGGCACTTCCAAAAGGTTACCTGTGAATATATCCTCCCACAGTAAGTGCCTTCAACTCAATGTCCCTCATTCAGTCTAGACCAAAGCAGAAGTGCCCATGACTCACCGTATTAAGTGCAGCATTTCTCATGTGTCCATCATCTTTGTGTCATTTCAGTGAAAGCTTTCAATTCCTTTTTGAGACAGAGTTTTGCTCTTGTTGCCCAGGCTGGAGTGCAGTGGCGTGATCTCAGCTCACTGCAACCTCTGCCTCTTGGGTTCTCCTGCCTCAGCCTCCTGAATAGCTGGACATGCCCAGCTAATTTTTTGCATTTTTTGTAAAGATGGGGTTTCACTAGGTTGGCCAGTCTGGTCTTGAACTCCTGACCTCAGGTGATCCATCTGCCTCAGCCTCCCAAAGTGCTGGGATTACAAGCATGAGCCACTGTGCCCCATCCTTCAATTCCATTTTTACACTCTCAGTCCCTGATCTGTGGAAAGCCTGGTTGCAACAGACTATACCACTGCCTCTGCTCCCTCAAAATGCACCTCTTAAATCATGCTTCTGAGAAACCCTCTGTTACATTTTCTGAATCTTTCAAGAAATGATTCCATACCAACATAGCAATAGATGCTAAAGGACTCACTCTCACTAGTCTCCTTTCAAGAGGATGAATATTACCCTCTGGGACTTGCTAGAGATTTGACGCAACAAGCAGTGGTAGGCTGGAGGAAAAAGGGGTGTGTGTGTGTGTGGTGTGTGTGCGTGTGTTTGTCTGTGTGTTTCTAGGCAAACCTTTTTGTGATGCCCTCATATCTCATGGCCATCTTCTCAACCCAAACAATAGCTGGTCACTTACATCTTTCATTTTATGCACACTTATGCATCAACTGAGTGTTGATATGCTCAGTGCTGGGGATCCTGAGACCAGTAAGACACATTATTTGACTACTAGGACTTACCATCTAGCTGGGGGATACATGAAGAAATTTAGGATGACACAGGAATCTAGGTATTTAGAATAATAGAAAAACAGACTGAAGAGGTGAGTGTGTTAAGAGAGGCTTCAGTGTTGTGCTGCTAAATCTTTAACAGCACAATATTCAGGAAAAGAGAACAAGCTCTGATTTGTATTTGCCAATTTCTGTGGTGTAAATATTTCCATGGGTGCTGATTCCAATGGTCCAACATGTCATCACTGAACAAAGAGTTGAGGGGGAGATGCTAACCCTTAGCTCTTCCAAGCCCATATAAACTGGATTTAGCAATCCACAGAGGCTTTTCTGGAGATGATTCTAACTTGAGTGTTAAAAAATAAGAAAGCAGGCTGGGTGTGGTGGCTTACGCCTATAATCCCAGCACTTTGGGAGGCTGAGGCAGGCGGATCACCTGAAGTTTGAGACCAGCCTGGCCAACATGGCGAAACTTCATCTTTACCGAAAATGCAAAAATTAGCTGGGTGTGGTAGTGGGCACCTGTAATCCCAGCTACTTGGGAGGCTGAGGCAGGAGAACTGCTTGAATCCAGGAGATGGAGGTTGCCGTGAGCCGAGATTGCGCCACTATACTCTAGCCTGGAGACAGAGCAAGACTCCATCCCAAAATAAATAACTTAATTAATAAGAAGGTGTTAATTGTCCAGGGTGGGGTGTACACAGAAGTGTAAAGAGCTGTCAAATTGGAGCAAAAACACTGGACAAAAGCATGCGGATGAGAAAAGTATGATGAGAGCATAATTTGTAGGGCTAAAAACAAATGAATATAGTAGGAGCAAATGTCCTAAAATCTTCCAGGTAGGAAATGTTAGGAGACAAGACTACAGAGCTGATACGGTAAACTGCATTTAAGGCTTCAATTCTTTACCCCCTTCTCTGCATCCATACCCTGCGCCATGGAATTTGACTAAGCCTTCCTTCTCTGGCTCTGGGCTTGGCTATGGGACTTGCTTTGACCAACAGAATAAGGCAGAAGTGACAGTGTGCCAGATACAAACTTAGGTCTCCAGAGGATTTGTACATTTTCTTTCTCTCACTGTGCTTCTTCCATTGCCAGGCAAAGAACATGACTGGGCTAGCCCACTGTTTCCAGGAGAAGGACGTGAAACATAGGAAGCAGAGTTGCCCCCAGTAACGTGGCCCAACCAAGCCAAGGTTAGAGCCTCCAGCTGAGATAGAGACACTTGAGCTATAATAATTAATGGTTCCTGGTTTTAGCTGTGATTTTTAAGGTAGTTTGTTACATAGCAATACAGCTGGGCCACAGCTAGGATGTGGAAAGCCTTTTATAATTTGCTGTTGAGCTAGGACTTCATCCTATGTGCAAGGAATCCATAAAACAGCTTCCAGCAGGGTATTGATACAGTCAAATTTATGTGTGGAAAGATCATTCTTGCAGCAAGATGGAGGATAAATTGAGGGTTAGTGGCTTGCAGGAGGCCAGAACATATGATAAAACACAAGTTTTATCGAGGGTGTAATTTCTCGATCCAGCTTTTATAAACTCAGGGAGAGCATAAGAATTCTACACAGATTAAGTAAGAGAAAAAAGCACTGGGCAGGAGGTCAGGGATCACAGGAGAAGCAGAATTAATAAGATGGATGAACAGATGTATAGACAGAAGACAGACAGACAGACAGACAGAGATTTATTATGGGAATTAGCCCATGTGATGACAGAGGCTGAAAAGTCCCACAACATGCTATCTGCAAGCTGGAGAACCAGGGAAGCCAGTGAGATAATTCAGTCTGAGTTCTAATGCCTCAGAACTTGGGGGGCCACCAGTCTAATTTCTGAAATCTGAAAGCCTGAGAACCTTGAGCCCTGATGTCTGAGGTCAGGAGAAGAGGGATGCTCCAGCTCTAGAAGCAAGAAAGAATTCACCCTTCCTCAGCCTTTTCGTTACATCTGGGCCCTGAACAGATTGGATGGCGCCTACCCACATTGGTGACAGTGATCTTCTTTATACAGTCCACTGATTCAAGTGCTGATCTCTTCCAGAAACACCCTCACAGACACATCCAGAAATAATGTTACCAACTATCTGAGCATCCCTTAACCTAGTCAAGTTGACACATAAAATTAACCTTCATAGCGGGAGACTGGGTTCTAATTCTGTCTTTGCCATTATTGCTTAACGGCGGTAGGTAACACAATACATGGCTTAAAGGGCTAAGTAAATTTAGCAAGGAGTATCAGTGAGGAGGAAGGGAGTACACAGGAAAGTGGAAAGAGGACAAATGAGACAGGCATGTGGGGATCCTGGTTAGAGGGAAGGAGTTCCATTAAAAAATGGAACCAGCAGACAAATGAATGTTACAGCTCAATTTAGACACCAGAAACTGGTGTATGCCCTATAATTAGGGATGGCATTAAGGCATCTGCAGAGACATCTACTTCCTGGGTGTGGAGAGCACTGGACTCTCAGGGGTACAGTGTAGCAACACAGAAATATAAGGATAAATCCTGCTCCTGAGGAGGCAGGGTCAGAGAAGCTAGGGTGATTTCTTGGAGTTTTATAAGGTTATTGGAGAGCAAGCTTAAATACCTTTATAAAAACAAAGTGACATTTTATGATTTACATGATTACTTGGAAATATCTTTATGCCTTTATTGATCTGGAGATACTGTTAAAAAGTCATTACGTGGCTATTTTTGATTTGCAATAGGAAATTTTGAAATATTTAATCTCCAAAGGGAAATTTCTCTCAGCAACAAAACAAGTGAAGTTCGACTAACAATTTATCATGGGAGCATTCCAATCCCCTATTTTCTCTCTCCCTTCTTTATCCCCACCTTCCCTTGAGTGCCTCCCTGATCTCACTCCTGAATTATCTCACTCTCTAATAGCTGTCAGAGTCCTCCATAATGTGCACCTCAGATAAAAGTGTTTGGCATTACGCAGGTGACCTTGAGGACCAAAATCTGAAACTGACTTTGAACAAATTATCAGTGAGAGAAACCTAATCTGACTCGATCTTGCTTCTAACCCTACAAGCTAACTGCCTTTGTTTACTTTTAAAAAAAAATAGCAACAGTCCCTTCCCAGAACTAACTCCTTCCTTGCTCTGGGACTAAGATCCCCTTTGTAATGAAAAGCCATGAGGTTAGGATTATGGGAAGGGCCTGAATTTTGCTAAAAGGTAGGGGTATAGTTGAATGATAACCAGCCATTGTTCTAGAGGTCACAAGATTTGTAACTTTCTCAACTGCTCTTACAGATAACATCATTATTGCCAAAACCTAAGATTGGATGCAAGATATTTTCAGACTTTTGCATTTTGACTACCAACTGGCTCCACTCAGACCCATGGCTCATACCAAGCAACTGACTCCCACCCCGAAACTGAGTCAGCACGTGAAGACAGTTTGGACACTCCTTTGATTTCATCCCCAATCAATCAGCAGCACCCATTCCCTAGCCCCCTGCTGCCAAATTATCCATTAAACCCTAACCTACAAGCTTTTGAGGAGGTGGATTTGAGCAACATCTCCCATTCTTCCACGTGGCTAAACTGGTGACTACTAAACTCTTTCTCTGCTGCAACACTGCTATCTCAGTGAATTGGTTTATCTGTACAGCGGGCAAGAAGAACTCTTTTGGGTGATTACAAAACTACCCAAGGCTCAAAGGACTTAAATCTTAATGGTGGAATTTCAGACAGTATGACAGACAGTAGGAGAATTAATCCTAGCATCCGACTACCACTATGTAGGCTCCCTATTTCCCTGCATAGCAGGACAGCTTTACTCTCTCTTAATCCAAGAGCAAGACTCAATTCATTCATGACATATAAAATATGCATGTATCTAGGCAGACATTTTACTGTTTCCGTAGATCCACTGTTGTTTAGCTGTCTTAACTAGCCAGTCACTATACTTGCCAGGAAGATGGTGGAAAGCCTTTGTCAGACATGCTTTTTTAATTTCAGTGACACAAAACTGTCTTCCTGTCCTTCATCCTCTGGCACATTTGCCAGAAGGTGACAATTACAGCCACTTTCCCTAATCTCACTACTGCTCACCCATAGAATTTGGAACCTTTGACGAGGATACAAAATTCTAGAAATCTAATTTCACCTCTTTTCCCAAAAGGAAGAATATTTTTCAGGATGAAGTATTTCCCCCTATAAATAGTCTATATGTCTATTAAAAACATAGAGACAGTATATGAAAGTATAAAATGGACAGTAAAACTTATCTATAATCTCACCGTATCACTTAGATATATTCATTGCTAATATTTTGAAATACAATTTTCCATGTTTTTTTCAAAAATACAATAGCTATCAACTGCCATGTAACAAATTACCCCAAAACTTAGTGGCTCAAACAATAAATATTTATCATTTCATACAGTTTTTGTGTGTCAGGAATTTGGGAGTAGCCTACCTGGGTGGTTCTCACTCAGGGCTTCTCATGCAGTTACAGTCGAGAACTTGTCAATGGAAGGCTTCACTGGGGCTACAGGATTTGCTTCCAACATGGTACACCCTGGCTTGGTTTGGCAGGAGGCCTCAGTTCCTTGCTACATGGACCTTTCCACACACTTGCTTGAGTCATGCTTATGCGGCAGCTGGCTTCCCCCAGAAAGAGTGATTCAAGATAGCAATTCAGAGGCTGAAATGTTATGCATACTTTGCCTCAGAAGTCACACCCCATCATTTCTGCACATTACATTTGGTTATGTTAGTCAAACCTATCCAATGGTGGCTGGACAGGGAGACACGGGTAGTTGGGAGAAAAGGAAGTAAGGGTTACAGGAGGCCATCTTAGAGGCTGACCATCAAACATATATACATCAAAAATTACATAATATTATGCATGCTGTTGATAAAAAGTTGTTTTCACTCACTGGTTCATCATTATTCTGTCAGTCCTATTTTACATCATCATTTTTAACGGCTACATGATATTCTATTATATAGTATACTAAAATTTATTTAGTTCCACAATTTAAACATTATTTCTAATCTTTTGTTTATAATGTTAAGTACTGTGATGAGCACCCCCATATATTTATTCACACATGGCCCTTAAAATAAATTTAAAGAATAGAAATACTGATACACAAGATAACTTATCTCATTTGTAAACCAACCCATAAAAAGGACTGCATATGATTCCAAGATACGTGGCCTTTACAATTATCATTTTTAAAAAGCTTAAAGTAGATTAAAAAAAAATTAGCTTCGATTAGAGGTTGCAAATGAATTTTGAAATGTTAACAGGAGCTTAAGGCAGGCCACCAAAACATGCAAAGTCCCTTGTTTTCTGTTTTAGGGTTACAATTGATGAGCCACTTTTTGTTAACTATTTATTTGAAGATGCCGTTAGATGTAGTTTGCACACTTTTTTTATTCATTGCAAATGTATCTCTATGAGGTAGATTTTTTCCATTGCTTTGACTGTTTGCTATGACATTCTAATTCTTTATATGGTGATTGAGAATATCAAGATGTAGAAATTGATGATTGAGAAAAGCACTCCTCCAGGCTGTTGTGAGCTTCTTGTCTCACAGATCAGGTGATAAAGCACTAAGAACCTTTGATTTAGATCAACCTTGAGTTTATTACAGACCCGATGAACTTATTTTTTTGTCAATTCAGAAGTGTACAGAAGATCTCAAAACTTCAATCATCAAGTACATTTTCAAAGAGATTTTTGACACATAAGCCCAGAAAGGAAAAACTGAAGTCTCTATCACTCTGCTGCCATATTTATTCATCTAGTTAACATTTTGCCAAGTGGATTTAGGTCAATTTAAGAAACTGTAAATAAATGTTGATACATCATAACAGAAGTTATTACTCATATTCTAAGTAAACCACTGATTCTAATTTACTCACAATTTTGCAGTGGCATCATTCCATGGAGAAAATTAGATTTTTACATATCATAGCAAATCACAAAGCCAAAATGTCAACTTCATCTATCAGGCAATTACTTGTAATGTTTATTTTGGGGGGAATTTTCTACATATATTTGCTTAGAAAGCTGCACGGGTCCTCCAAAATAAATAAGAGCTATAATTCTTGCCAAAAAATCCACAGTTCCAGAAAGCTACTCATCAATTTCTAGCAGCATTAATTAGGAAAGGCACTGAGACAGTCATTCATATTGTCTGTATGATAAGAGTAACCTACAGGGCAAATTAAGATTAAGGACGAGGGCAAGACAAATGGTTTGGAAGACTCCCTCTGTGTTTCTTAATCAATCATTTGAATCTGCATTAACCACCTAAAGTTCCCACGGAGCACTAGAAGCTTCAGGGAGGAGTGAGAATTGGTACTGAAGATATCGCTGAAATATTTTTAAAGTGAGAATGGTCTCTTTGTAGATATTGAAGGATCTCATGTTCCCATACTGAAAGGAAGATTCATTTTGGGTTGGGCAATTCTTTGCTCTGAGGGTGTTCCTACGCACTGCGGGATGCCTAGCAGTGTAACTGGCACTCTCTTCCCAGTTGTGACAACCAAAAATGTCTCTGTATATTGCCAAATACGTCCTGCAGAGCAAAATTGTCCCTAGGTGAAGATGTCTTCCTTAATTGAAGGATGAACTTCTCTCTTATACACCTCACTCTTAATGGCCTATTATCTTTCAAACGGCATCAAGGCAGGGACCATCCCCTAAGTTGGAAAACATGACAGGGATCTACCTGAGAATTTTGGAACACCTTGGTCGAATTTCCCCAGGATGTGTGTTTTTCACTTTCCTGCTACCAGGTTCCACAGGTAGTGGTTGATTTCTACTTACCAGCTGACAGGACCTTGCTTAGGCAAGGTCAGGGTAGGTTCATTTGGGTGGGTCCATTTCAATTAGCCACATAGCAATAATAAGCTTTTGCTCATTTTTCTTATGATTCGAGGCTTCATTTCAAAGACATATATTTCAAAATGATAAATTAAAGGGAAAGTACTTCTATCTTGCTAGTTTGCAAGAAATGGCACATAGTTAGAATCTCCCAAGATGGCCACTGTACATGACCTTGGGCAAGAGATGTTAAAAACATGTTAGCAGGAGCAAAAACCCGTTTTCCTCCTAAACAACAGAAAATAATTAAAAAGTGATCAAGCAATTATTAACTTTTCCTCCTGACAATATGGATTTGTTTCTCATTTGTTCAAAATGCTGTCCTTCTGTCTTCTATATGCAAGCACAGAAAAGATTCCTAACAATTCAGGAAAAAAAGGCACTAAGCTATTAAAAAGCAGCACTAAGCCTTCAAGTTTCTGTTGACCTAGAAGGTAGATTATGAAGGTGGATTATGATAACATTTCATAATCTGTTTCCTGTATATTTAACCCATTGAGAAAAAAAAAACTCATTTTAAAAGAGGAAAGTAGATTCAACCAGATTTCATTTGGAATTCTTGCATCTCTGGCCTGGATGTCACAGCTTGCTCTTTTCCTTTCCCCACTCTTGACACACACCAGCTCCCACTGATAGCCCAGATGCCTGCAGAAGCCCCATCTGTGCCACTGTGAGCAGGAAATCTGAGACACCACCTTCCACAAACCATTCTGCAGAGCAGCGGAAAGCCTCAACAGTTCAAGATTCCCACCATCCCAAATGGAGCCCTCCTAACCACCAGTTGACCATGCAGGCTGCCTTTGGGAGGCTCATCTGCCACATCAGGGAAGGGCAGAATTCCCTCTACCTGGTCTAGAAATTTTCTTCCAGCCCCTGGCCATAGAAGAAGTAAAAACTTCTTTCCAGACTTCATCTTCTGAACCAGCCAGATGGTAGATAAATACGTAACAGAGCAAAGAGGAAAAACATACTTGCTTTTGCTTAATGAAATACTGATAGTATATGCTGTTGTCACAGGAAAGATTCACATGGCAACAGCAGATAAGCAGGCACAATGTGATGGAAGAAAGCCTGGAGGGCGGGGCTTCCAGTCTTAGCCTCCAATTTTCCTTGCACAGAAGACTGCAGGGCGTTCAGACGGCTTTGGGAGCTCAGGAGAAGTCAAGTAAACTTAAGGCATTAAACTCCAGCAAAAATACTTCCATCCTCTTGGGATGACATTGGTTTGGTGTTCTCTAGAGTGACTGCCTGTAAGCGAAATTCAAAATGTGGAAGTTTTGCTTGAATGGAGTAACAGAATCCTAACACCTGCTGTGCAGATCCTTCTCACAAGAAACAGCAAGCCATCCTCTCAGAAATTTCTGCTTTAGTTTGGTACTAGAAAAATGTACCTGTCTGTTATGAATTCGAGTGGTTTCTTTGTCAGAAAAAGAAAGCCACTTGTGCGGAGAAATGTTTCCTCTTTTGCCTGAGATGCTAGGAAACATAAAGCTGAAATCAGTACCTAAGTGTGAGAATACCATTGTCCCAGGTGTGGGCAGAGGTGGGGCAGGGGGCGGGGTAGGAGGGCAGTCGCTGGATGTGCTTCCCTAGATAATCTCTGTTTTGACATTGTCCTTATTTGTAAGAGACTTTTAGAAGTTTCAAATAATTTTGGAAGTATCTAGGACTCAAAATCCAACCTAAACCATAAATAACAACTTTGTATCCCCTCTAGAATTCTCTTTACCTGTGAAGAAGCTCCCAGATAATCACAAGTCCCTTTCATTGATTTATCCAGGCGAGCCACCTAAAGTAAGTTTGCTTGGCAGTGTTTTGCCACTTCATTACTCAGACCCTCCAGAGAAACAAGCTAGATAAATAAAGCAGATAGATAGATAGATAGATAGATAGATAGATAGATAGATAGATAGATAATAGATGGATAAATTTATTATAAGATATTGGCTCCCACACTTAAGGAAGCTAAGTCTCAAAATATATCCACTGTGAGCTGAAGACTCAGAAACACTGGTAATGTAGCTGGAAGGCCTGAGAGCTGATGAGCCAATGATGTAGATTCCAGGCCAAGACGGAAGGCATGAAAACCAGGAACTCTGCATGAAGGAGAAGATCGATGTCCCAGCTCAAGGGTTTGGCACAGAAAGAGCAAATTTTCCCTTCCTCCATTTTTTTGTTCTATCCAGAGCTTCAGCAGATTAGATGAGGCTCACCCGCTCTGGGAGGGCCATCTCCTTTACTCAGTCCACCAGTCCAAATGCTAACCTCTTCTGGAAACACCCTCACAGACATACCCAGAGAACATGTTTAACAAGATTTCTGGGCCTCCTGTAATGCAGTCGAGTTGACACATAAAATTGCCTATCATAGCCACTCTAGTTCAAGTTACTGAAAACATTTATATTTTTTTCTTCTCTTCCCTGCTTCCTTTAATAAATATAGCATGTGTCATATGCCTCCAAAGTGGCAGGTCTTGTGCTACGCCTTAGAGAACAGAGGCGAGCAGAATGAGATGGGGACAATCTGGCGGAGCTTAGAGCAAAGGTGGATAAAGGACAATAATCAAATAACCTCCCGGACAAAAGAGGAAAAACACAATGCTAACACATGCTACAAATAATGGATGTATGGTACCATCAGAGTACACAGGGCTTTGCCATAGGGCAGACAATCAAGGAAGGCTTCCATGGGAAAGTGATGACCGAGCTAAAGGATGACTCTTCTTAAGGAAGAGAAGTTCGCTAATAACGGAAAAAATTATATAGCATTTACAAATCATAATATATTCTAAATGCATTAACACACTTAATCTTCACTCATAATTTAACACATATTTATTGAGCCTCTATCACATGGCAGAGGAGGGGTGGCATTGGGATCTTCCTTTGAAAGAGAGAGACTGGCAGCCTGACAGGGTAAGGGACCTTGCAGAGAATTGAGTAATTAACAAGGACGAGAATTTTGATATTTTTTTAAATGTCTTAGTGGCATTATGGCTAAAGCTAGAGTAATGTCATAGAAATATGAAGGAAACAGTCTCTCAGATGTTCATCAATTTCTGCCAGTTCTTTAGGTACTTTGGAGCCACATTTACTCACGTATATTCCATTCTCAGAATCACTGAAGATTAATACTAGAAGAATCCTTTCAAACCCTGCATCTTACACACGGGGGGAACCAAATCGCTGTACCACTTTTTAATATGCTACAGGCTGGGCATGGTGGCTCACTCCTATAATCCAGCACTTTGGGAGGCCAAGGTAAGAGGATTCCTTGAGGCTGGGAGTTCGAGACCAGCCTGGGCAATACAGGAAGACACTGTTTCCCAAAAAAAAAGCAATTAAAACACACAATAAAATAAGTATGCTACCATTCAGACTTGTCACTAGGACAGCCCTTTTTCCCAGTCTGTCCAAGTTAAGGACTTTTTATTGCAGACACCATGGATCAAAATTCAAACATCATCCTCCGCAAATCTTGAGGGTCAAATTCTACAAATCGGCTTCTTAACTGGACAAGTATAACTTCTGCCCACCAAACCAGCACCTTGGCAGAATCTGAGTGTGGCATTTTGGCAACATAAGCAGAAAGCTCAGCAGCAGAGCATTTGGTTCTGTGGCTACTTCCCTGGGACAGATGGAAACCAGTGCCAGAATGGCAGATAGAGCCAGACTCTTTTCTAACACAATCCCAACACTTCTCTCTCAAGGGAGAAATGTATGTTGTGGTCAAATAACCCAGAGACAGGATGGATTTTTCTTATTGTAATGGAGGCCTCAATGATCACACTATTTATTTACTGGGCTATACCTGATCCCTAGGTTACGACCTGTCTTCCTGTATTTCTGTACTCACCAATCTGAGTCTGAACTTAAATCAGACCAAGCCAAGGAGGAATCATTTATATTTGAGGCAGACTTCTTATTTTCCTGAATCTTAAAGGTTATCTTCTTGAGGCAGTCATGCAAAAAGATAAAAGATAATGCACCAAAATAATCTGATCTTTGACAAGTGAGATTATCAGCCTCAGGACAAGTGCCTGGATTTATTTTGTATGTGGCCGTGTGTGATCTAAAGTTAAAAATAATACAAGTGGATTCAAATTCATAGATAGTCGTACATCAAAATGAACATACCACAGAGTCATTTAAAGGAGAAAAATACAGAACTATTAAGAATTCAACTTATTAATCTAAGAAAAAAGAAAACAGGAAGAGGGAAAAAAACAAATAATTACTGAAATACCCACAACAATCCAATAAAATAGTTATCATTCTCATTTTCAGCTAAAGAAATAGAGGCTCAGAGAAATTAAGTAATATATTTCCTAGACCCCAAACTTCCAAAGGCAAGGGCAATATTCTACTTATTTATTTCTCTGTCAGCCAGCCCCACATCTTCACACAGCAGTTACTCCATAGCTAGGGCTTGGACATGCATCGATTTGACTCCAAATCCCAGGTTCTTGTTGGTCATGCTGTTTCCACAGCTACAGCAGTGAGAAAACACTGTTGAAATTCAGCTAGACAGGCCGGGTACGGTGGCTCACTCCTATAATCCCAGCACTTTGGGAGGCCAAGGCAGGCAGATCACTTGAGGTCAGGAGTTCAAGACCAGCCTGGCCAACATGGCAAAACCCTGTCTCTACTAAAAATACAAATATTAGTTGGGCACAGTGGTGGGCACCTATAATCCTAGCTACTCAGGAGACTGAGGCACAAGAATCTCTTGAACCTGGGAGGTGGAGGTTGCAGTGAGCCAAGATGGCACCACTGCATTCCAGCCTGGGTGACAGAGTGAGACTGCGTCTCAACAATAATGAAAAAGAAACTCAGCTAGACTACAGATAAATAAATCACAAAACAGCTTTCTGATTTTGTCAATTAGACTTCATAAACGTTTATTGAGCATCACTGTGTGCTTAGTGCCATGCCACACATCATAGGAGGCACACAAAACATGGAAGGCATGGTGTTTACGTTGGAAGACTTCCCATGCCAGCTGAGGAAAACACTCCCGATGATTTATAGGTGGGTCAGAGAAGCACTTAAAGGAAATGTACAAGCACATGTAACGTGGCCAAACTACACAAAAGAATGTTGAGTGAGATAAAAGAGAGAAAGAAACTTTTGTGGAGTTAAATATGGAACAAGTAGAGTCTTGAACCTGGACCTCTTGGGAAGGGTGGGTAAGAGAGAGGGTACTGCAGCTGGAAAAGTGTTTGAGTGATGGTGGGTGATGGGGAAGGGGAAGCTCCGATCTGCTGAAGTCAGATTCTTATGGCAGGGTAATAATTCTAAATCAGAAAGGGAGAACCCAAGGTTTGTTCCTGGGGGCCCTGAAGCAGCTTGAGGCAGTTGGGATCAAGCTGAGAAGTTCTCCTATATTGTCAAAGGAGCTTGCAGGCACAGTTCCAGAAGATATCTGTGGCAATATCACGCAACGTAGAAATCCATAGAATGGCAGAGGCAAGAAAACACAAAGTTTGGGATGACAGCGAAGGGAAAATTCAACAAATTCTTCAGAGAACTTTGGTGACTGCCACTCATGTAGGTTGATCTTTCATATATGTGTGTGTGTGTGTCCATGTGTATGTGTGTATGTGTGTATGTGTGTGTGTGTGTATCTATATATACATGTGTGTTTATATATATATTTTCTGAGACAGGGTCTCACTCTGTCTCAGAAGAAACCCAGGCTGTCACCGTTTCTTCAGAGAACTTTGGTGACTACCACTCACATAGGTTGGTCTTTCGTGTGTGTGTGTGTGTGTGTGTGTGTGTGTGCTCATATATATATTTTTTGAGACAGGGTCTCACTCTGTCACCGAGGCTGGAGTGCAGTGGTGCATTTCAGCCGTTAAGGCTCACTGCAGCCTCAGCCTCCTGGGTTCAGGTAATCCTCATACCTCAGCCTCGCCAGTAGCTGGGACTACAGGCATGTGCCACCATGCCTAGCTAACTTTTTTATTTTTTGTAGAGATGCAATTTCACCAAGTTGTCCATGCTGGTCACGAAGTCCTGCGCTCAAGCAATTCACCCACCTCTGCCTCCCAAAGTGCTAGGAATACAGGCGTGAGCCACCACGCCTTGGCATCTTTCAGGTATTTTATATTGACTCACAAATGTTTTGGTAACATGAATACAGTATCGTAACTTGCTATGTTAGAAACAAGGGAAAACAGCTTTCCAAGAAATTCAGTTCATTTCTTCTGCCTTTTGGAGTTCTTGGGAGTATCATGCACATAGCTAGTTCATAGTCTCATAATTATAGAACGTTAGAAGTGGAAGAGACCTCAGAAACCATCAATCAGTCCAATCCCCATATTTAGAAAAGAGGACAATCTTAACCCGGAAAGGTTGTGCGCTCTTCCCGGATCACAGTTAGTTAGTGCCTCTACATTTTATTCCCCAGGCCAGGGTAACAATTGCTCAGTATTGTTCCATAATCTGAGTTCAGTTTAGTAAGTAACATTGGCCCTTAAACAGACAAATGGAGCATTGCACCATAACTCTGTTGTCACAAACTTTCTTCCACTCCTGATGTTCGATGTCAATTTTCCCTTTTTATTAATATTGAGAGGTTGGCCAGGCGTAGTGGCTCACATCTGTAATCCCAGCACTCTGGGAGGCCAAGGTGGGTGGATCACCTGGGGTCAGGAGTTCAAAACCAGCCTGGCCAACATGGTGAAACTCCATCTCTACTAAAATTACAAAAATTAGCCAGGTGTGGTGGTGCTTGCCTGTAGTCCCAGCTACTCGGGAGGCTAAGGCAGGAGAATTGCTTGAGCTCGGAAGGTAGAGGTTGTAGTGAGCCACTGCACTCCAGCCTGGGCAACAGGGCGAGACTCTATCTCAAAAAAAAAAAAAATTTAGAGGTTGAGGATTACATCTGATTCATTATTGCACATCATCACTAAGCACCATGTCTGGCACACAGCAGGTATACAATATGTTTTTGTTGAGTTGAGCTCAGTTGGAATCACTGATTTTCACTCCCTTGCTCTCAGGGGCTTTGGTGACATACTTCATTTTTTAAAATAAAAGAATCCTCAGATCATTAAACTAGAAGGGACCAAAGAGATTAACCCCTGCTCTAAAAATGAAGACACTAAAGCTCAAGGAAGGTAAAAGATGAATCCCAAAGACAGCACTCAAGCTGGGTTCCAGAACCTCTTTTCCAGATTACATAATTTGCTCTTTGGTAGAAAGTATTGTATAGTTTTAATATTTCCTTGTTGGATAGATTCTAGAACATCAGCTGGTTAAGGGGAGCAAAAATCTACAGAGTATTTTGTGCTCCTCTATGAAATTCATAGCCAGTAAGCAGGATAATAAATGTCTTAGATGGCCAAATGATTCGGTGACGAATGATTTCAGGGAAGAATTTCCCACTGAGCATGGGCTTGAGCTCATTTTGAAAACATTCCATTAGTAGGAAAAACTGATTCTCAGAGAGGCAGTGAAATCAAAGCTGGAAAAAGCCAAGACATTTGGTGCCACAGAGTTAGATGTGGGTCCAAAACTGTACAAATCAATTGCTCTAGTCTATCCTCCAGCCAACAATAATAGCCCTACCCTGACCCCCTGCTTACTCCCTGTTAACTTGTGACCTAGGAGAACCAAGTGTGAGCATGAGACCGGCGTAGGCCAACCTATCACTGGAACTGGGAAGCAACACTCCCCCATGTGTGGCTGCATGTGGCCAGAGCATCCTCTCCTAACACAAAGAGCTGGCCATTAATCCTTCCCTAGTGGAAGGTCAAACAGAGGCTGCCCTGCAACGCTCTGCTGGTTTCATTCAAGTTCTTCCTGGCTGTGGCCCTAAAACTCTCTTTGCACTGACAATGTCTGGTGGAGGAGTCATGGGCCGAAGTGGTTCTAGAAGCCACTTGGTCAATGGCAGGGCACTCACAGGAAGTTTGGCTCTTAACTTGGAGGCTGTATTAGTCTGCTAGGGCTGTCATAACAAAATAGGACAGACTGAATGGTTTTGAACTATAGACATTTATTTTCCCACAGTTCTGGTGGCTGGAAGTCCAAGATCAAGGGGTCAGCAGGTTTGGTTTCTCCTGAGGCCTCTCTCCTAGGCTTGCAGATGGCTACCTTCTTGCTGTGTCCTCCCACGGGTCTTTCTCTGGGTGTGCACATCCCTGGAGTCTCTTCCTCTTCTTATCTTCTTATGAGGACACTAATCATATTGGTTTAGGGCTCCATGCTTATGATTTCCTTTAACCTCAGCTATCTCCTTCAAGGCCCTATCTCCCAACACCACCACATTGAGAGTTAGGGCTTACCTATGAATTTGGGGGCACATAATCTAGTCCATCACAGAGGAAAACCAGCCTCTCTACTTTGCAACTACTTGTGTGTCTCTTCTTACTGCTACTTAATTTTCACTAGTCTTTTCTCAAAGAGACATTTATGATTGATTCAGAAAGCAATGGGGAAAAAATCATCTGCTAGTTGAGTTCTTAAGTAAAGCTGTTAAAACTGCAATGAAAAGGGAGAAAACATAAATATAAATCACCTTTCCAGAAAGAATAAAAGAGTATTTGTATTACACTCTGCCAGGTCGGGGGATAAACACACAAACACACGAAGGAGAAGCAGCCAGGACGTTCTCTCAACAGAAGTGAGCAACTTTGCAGCAGGCTGCTGAGAGCAAGCCTTGTCTGCCTGATTTACACAGGTACAGAGAGAATGGTCTGTAGGCTGCGGGCCTGCTCAGCCAAACGCCCATGTGTGCATGAAATTAGAATGTCAACATTTGATTCATGCTGCCAAGCTGTGACTGTGAAACAAATTATGTCAGTGGGTGGCAACTGCAATATTAGTCTAAGAAGATAACATTTAACTATAAAAAGGGGCCCAGTCTTCCAACCTTCTCTCTTTTATTATTTTAAGATCAACATTGTCAGACCTAGATGGGATAAAATTCTGAGACAAAGGAAAATGGGTCCTTCAGGCCAGAACACATTATAATTCAGGAGATGTTTGTGCCTAAACCTCTTGTTGAAATCTAGCAGTCGGGTAATGGTGATGGTTTTTACAAACAACCACCACCCACTCAACTGAGTTCAAAGTGGATGACTGTGTCATCTGTGGGATGAACAAACCGCAATTAAATAATCCGCTTCTTATAAAGAAAGCCTTTGATTCCTAAGCAGGAGCTAGTAACTTTGTCCTTCAATGCATTTCAGTGAAGGAAGTGGCCAATACCTTGAAAAAGACAGTGAGCAAATTCTTTCAACTAATTTCCTGGGCTCCACACCAAGTAATTTCGCCAGAGCGAGGTCTGCACAGATGTTTGTGTTGAAAACTGCTATTTTCTACTCAATTGATTTAACCATGTGCCTGTTTAAAATAAATTTTAAATTAATATGTGATTAAAATCTGCTAAGGAATTTCATGGAAAAGTAGGGGTTTGGTCAATGTGTATTTTTTCTTTAAGACTTTCTTGGTGAAGCTACGGCCGCCTGCCACTTAAACTTGACCTACGCGAAGACGATTTTCCCATGAAATGAAGGGCACATCTATCTCCCTTTGAGGTCCACTTCTTTAACCAGCAATATGGCAAAACATCAATTTGAAGCTTTATTCCATTACAAACACCCATGTAGTTAAAGTTAATGCTGTGAAAACTCCAACTTGTAGCAGTGAAATGTTTATAGAAGGAGCATTCACTTGGCAGTTAAGCCAGGCCAAGACGGTACCGCACACGATTCACGTGCAGAGACACTATGGAGAGGTTTTTTGGGGAAGGGACACAGCAAGAGACGAGTGTCGCTTAAAAAAACCGTTCGCTAGTTTAAAACAGTTTTACTTCTAAAAATGAAGATATCTTCGCATCTCCTCGTGGTTAAACATGAATATCCCTTTGGACTCACTGCATAGAATGATGATCTCCATTTTTTCCTGCAGTTATTCTCATCTCCCCATTCATAGGAAACTATGTTCAAAACTTTGGGATTGCAGTTTTCCTCTTACGAAAGCACAGAGTTAAGGCCCCAGGCTTTTGTCAAAGGGGAAACATTCTTAGAATACGATTCTTTAACACAGCATTCCTACTTGATGAAGAAGAATGTGGAGAGATAAAACTGTAAATTTCGTCAGTAAATCTTTTGGCGCTATCATTTTAATTCCAGTTCCCTTATACCAGACAAAAGCAACACCACGGTAAGATCATTAGTAGGTTGATTTTGGAATTGCTTATCTTGTTGACTAGGGCATACTTCTCAAGACATTAATAAGTAGTTCTTCTTTTTAAAGCTTGGTGTAGTAGGATATAAACTCACAAAGGAGCAAAACAGATTTCTCAAAACTAGACATTGTAGGGCAGCAAGCCCAGAATTTCGATTTTGTCTCCCATACATGGTTCGATGAAGGTGGGCATGTAACCCGCTGGTCTGGTCTTTGCCTACACATAAAATCCCTTAGCGGAAATACTCTCATTGTCGGAGGTGTCTGTGAAAAAGCTGTGTGCATGGAAGCCCTCTGAAACAGATCATTGTGAAAGGGAGAGGTGCGAGGTAAAATGCCTGTCTGACCCACCAGTCCGGTCTGTTGCTTCAGCCATGGCTATTGATGCAGAAATGAGCTCTACTCCTGCCTCTCAGGCAAGAATTTCCACTTTGAAATTTCATTCATTCTGAAAACACCCCTTGGTTAGGCCATATTTCCTTTTCATTCAGTTGATGTCAGAGCCCGCCAGCCACTTTAAAGCTTTAACCTCTTCACAACCATGTAACACATTCTGCCATTTATTTCAAAAACAAGTCACAGACGGAAGGGAATATTTTCTCTCTATGGGGCCGTGGCAGGGTTGTAACTCCTCCATCCTCTGAAAACCACAGAAGAAAGTTGGCATTATCATCCGCAGTTAACTGTCAAACGCATTTAATGTTTCATCAGGAGAACTAGGGACAAAACTTTTCTCATCACACCGTGTCAGGAAAGGAAACTGGGGTTCTCCACCATGTAGGGAATTAACTTTATTCTTTCAGTCAGAGATGTAAAAATCAGGAGATCAGAGAATGGAATAAACAATATTTTGATGTAAACAGATGATCAACATGAGAGGAATGACCGTCTGGTCACCCGGGGGGTTTATTCAGTTAACACTTCCACCCCTTAAAGACAATGGCGTGCAATCAATGCATATAGGGCCTTTCAGGCTCGTTGCTAAGTGATACGCAGTGTCAACAGAAAAATGCCGGATGTACAGAGGACAGCTCCAGACCCAGGAGAGATCAACACCCTCTGATGATATTTTAAACTTAATTCAGTTCCCGATGAAGATTGTGACAGGTTCTGTGGCCAGAGCAGAAAAGATGTTTGCACTTCAAAATCCAACTTCGTAAAGTTGCTCTGCTGTGTGCAAAGAATGTTTAATTTGGTAACAAGTGAATCGTGGCCCAACCAGTATTTGGTTCAAATAGGAAAAGGCACCCAGCAGGGGCATCCTGAATATTCATTTCTTGCAAGGCACAGCAGTCATCTTACAGTCTCTGCTTCAGTATCAGAGCTGCTCATTTGTCTCAGATTGTATGTGCATTCTCTGATTTTTTCATTTCTAAAATCTATTTTAGGAACAGCCCCTGAAGCCATTTTCAACAGCTTCTTCAGAAATTCTAAAGAAAGGAAAGAAAGCTGAATAGGATCACATCACCCCATACAACCATGAAAACCTGTTTTGTGGGGCATTCTTGAAACCAGCCCAGAAGCTCTTAAGAGTTTTTGTATTTATTTACCCATTTCTTTCTCTCCCTTCTCTATCCCTCAATAGATTTTTATATTCAAATGCAAAAGATTGCCATGTGCACTAAAGATCCATTTATGTATTGGTTTAGAAGATCATGCCACGATGTTGAGAAATGCAACTTTTTCATAAACAGATGTTTACAAATTCAGTCTTTGTGCTAGGAAAAGAACACTCACCACAAAGAGCTTGTTTTCCATATTTGAAGGCAAAAATCCTTTTGAAAAAAACCTCTGTCTCTAAGGTCCAGGAAGCGTTAACCTCAGGTATATTGCTCCTCAAAGTCACTTCCCAGAGTCATCTTACCAAACCTGTGAAATGTTTTCCTAACAACGCACTAGCTGATTGTGCATCCCTTGGGTTTCTGCCAAAAATAAACACTTGGTTACACAGGCTCTGAGAGCTGTGTAGACAGGAGGTGAGGGGGAACACAATCAGTGTAGTCAATCCAGGAAGCACTGTTCCCCTGGCCGAGCACAAGCCTTTAAAGAGTCACATACTTTTCAGTGGGCAGGTTTGTCTTCTTTCGTTCTCAAGAGTTTGGTCTATTTATTAAACCAATCAGACTCCAAGAGCATTTTGTCTAGTGGGCTAAAAACTCCTGAAGCCAGGGTGTATTCACATAGATAGAGAAGAGGGTGGAGAGAGGAGCTGACTTCTTGACATTTTTCTTCCTGTTTCATCCCACGAAGCTAATTTTATTGGGTTGTTCCTGTCATGTTTAAGCTCCAGGTAGTAAGGGGGAGACTGAAGGCAGATAAAACCGCACAAAAGCACTCCCAGGCCTTGTTTCCTTGACTCACGGAGGGTGGTTCTCTCTCACAGAGGCATGAAAGCGTGGGGGCAATGAAGAGGCAGCACAGAGAAACAAGCCAGCAAGTTATGATGAGGCTTGCACCGAGGCCGCCTGCCGCAGTCCCCCTGCTAGCTGTGACTTTCACTGACCAGCATCCGGAGTCAAATCCGTGCAAACTTCTTCATCATGTTCGAAAACGGAAAAATAGGTTTTTGAGCCTGGGTCAGCAAAGTGAAGGGGCACATTATGAGAGGGCTAAGTAGAGGCCTTCTATGGGTTTAGGTTAACAATCAGGCCCGGCTCTTGATTGAACCTCTCTATCATCCTTGCAGCAAGAACAACTGAACGCTGGCTGACGGGCAGAAGAAATTTCTCTTGTAAGAAATAACCATGGTGCCCCAACGACATATTTGTCTATCAAAAGGTGCAAAATATCAAATGGACTGTTAACTGAAAATTAGCACAATTTGGATTAAGGCGTAACATTTCCCTTAAATTCCTAATAAAATTCATTACAGTTTGTTCTTCATAGTTATTGCAATAAGCAAATTGCTTTGCATGTCTCTTCTGAACTTACCCAAATCATAGCATGGAAATCCATGAAGATGCTTTCATTGTGCGTAGTTCAGTGGAATTGATGAGAACTGCAGGCTATCTGAGCAGGAATTTAGGGTTTTAGGATTTGGATGATGCTCCAACTCACGGGATATCCCTGACTTCTCAATTTCTTTGTATGTAAGAGTATGTTTTGCAGAATCACTTGCGACAAAGATGACAGGGACTACGGCTTGTTTACCCTGTATTAAGGTGATGGCGCTCTCCCATCCTGGGGGGAGGGTGTGCTTTCTACTTTTTTCTAGTGTTTGTGCAAAGCCATTCACACCGTTTCTCCTTGTCCCTCTTGTGGCCAACAGGCTACACTGATAAACTCCGGCTGTGTAAGTGAAGACGTCTATAGCTACAGAAAGAGAACAAAAGTATCCAGGCCACACTAACAGCAGCCTATGATTTCCAAATCTTTGCCGGCTTGAGTGTCGACCGGAAGACATGGTTGCCTAGGCTGGGCCATTTCAGGAGGTAGAACGTTAGAGCATGCTGTGACACAACACAGCTCGAAATAAAATAACCGTGGGACAACGTAGCCCAAAGCAGGACTGCTAGATGTTTTCTATGTAGACGTACAGCCACAAGTGTATTTTAATTAAACTATGAAGCTAAGCCTGCTTGTCTATTTTCAAAACGTCCCGCTAGTATATTTAATACACGTTTGCTCGTTGTCTATCCACTTTCTCTTAGACAAGATCATTGCTGAGCTGGGGGCTCTCATCCCTGAGCTGAACATTAGAATCATCCAGAAGAACTTTAAAAATCTACAGTGGCCAGGCCCCACATCCAGAATTTCTGTTCTAAATGGCTAGGGGTGGAACCCAAGCAATGGTATTTGTTAATGCTCCCCAGCTGAACCACGGTTGAGGGCTGGAGTTATAGATAATTAAGTGGAGGTAGGTCCTAAGAGGCAGAATTTATGGGAGAAGCATCTATAATGGGGAAAACCATCCATTAAGTTCTATTTTATGTAAATGGAGAACTAAATGCCATTATTTAATCTCAGCAGCAAAACATCTTTGTTTAGCTCAAAGATGGATATATTCCACAGAAGGTAGTTGAGATCCATTGACTTAGGTGATTGGAAAGAGACTCCCAGAAACTGGAAAGCAGCTGTTGGCCATATTCAGAAGTGACCCATGGCAGGTATCAACACGCTGCAGAAATGTGGAGGAGGAAGAGGAGAGGTCGGGCATCTTGGAAGACTTCCTAGAAGAGGTGCTTCTTGAAATGGGCCTGGAGTGAAAAGATTCCCAGGGAGCAACTGTGGGTGAGGTAAAGGGAGCTAGTTAGATATAATCAGGGAATTCCTTTTCTAAAGTCCAAGACCTTTCTAATGAAAAGGAGAAAAAGTATTTCACCTTTTTACCATGCTTTTCTGCTTCCAGAATACAAAAGGTAATAAAAGGTAATATTTACTGAGTATTCACTGTATGTCAGGCATTATTCCAATAACTTTTTTTAATCAGGATTTTTTGTTGGTTTGCTTGTTTTAGACGAAGTATCACTCTTGTTGCCCAGGCTGGAGTACAGTTGTGTGATCTCAGCTCACTGCAACCTCTGCCTCCGGGGTTCGAGTGATTCTCCTGCCTCAGCCTCCCAAGTAGCTGGGACTACAGGTACAAGCCCTATATTTGTCTAATTTTTTTGTATTTTTAGAAGAGATGAGGTTTCACTACATTGGCCAGGCTGGTGTCTCAAACTCCTGACCTCCAGCGATCTGCCTGCCTCGGCCTCCCATGGTGCTGGAATTCTAGGCATAAGCCACCATACCAGGCCCCAAGAACTTTTCACTTAAGTCCTTTGCACTTAAAACACTGAACTGTCAAAATCACTTTATGAGATAGGTACTGCAGTCATCCCCATTTTACAGTGGAGGAAACTGAGTTACACACAGGTAAAATAACTTCCTCAAGATCTCACAGCAACTAACAGGCTAGTGTCTTAACTTCTCTTCTTCCTCTTTTCAGATATGGTCTTCAGCAAAAGCCACCCTTTCCACCAGGAACCCATAGCTCACTGGTAATAGATGCTGTTCTCTAGAAGCTGGCCTATCTACCATCTAAACCCAGCAGCTCTCAGGCGACTAGACCCAATCAACTATGGCCCATGGTCCACCCGAGCTTCAGCAAGACAAAAATACCATGGTTCAGTTATTTTCTCTAGCCACCTAATCTCATCTTACATAAAGACTGTAGACTGGTCCCCCCTGCTTTATAAAAATTATTATAGAGGTGTCGATTACATCATTCTTTTTTAAAACTTTCTCTCTAAAGCACCAAGTTACTACAAGTTGTGAATTCTGAGTGGCCTGGCCTAAGGAAGCCAGACAAAGGGCATTTAATACATGTTTTTAAGACTGCCTTAGAGAGCTGGGCACAGTGGCTCACGCCTGTAATCCCAGCACTTTGGGAGGCTGAGGTGGGGGGGATCACCTGAGGTCAGGAGTTCGAAACCAACCTGGCCAATACAGTGAAATCCCATCTCTACTAAAAATACAAAGATTAGGCGGGTGTGGTGGTAGTCTCTTATAATCCCAGCTACTCAGGAGGCTGAGGCTGGAGAATAACTTGAACCCGGAGGCGGAGGTTGCAGTGAGCCAAGATTGCACCACCACTGCACTTTAGCCTAGACTACAGAGCAAGACTCCGTCTCAAAAAAAAAAAAAAAAAGAATGCCCTAGAGAATTGATATGGCATAGACCAATGAAATCGCTTTTTCTCCCTCTTGCTCAATCAGCTAATTCAATTTAACTGATATTTACTGACCACTAGGTATGCCTAGGGTTTGTAATCTGAGAAAAGAGATAACACAGCCACACAAGTTACTCTAACAGAAGGCAGAGAGAGAAGTATCACAAGGAAAATACCAAAATGCAGTGGGCATTTGGAGCAGTATGAGAAGGAAGGAGAGATGGGTGGCGGGGTGGGGGTGCTTCCTGGAGGAGGCCATGCTTAGAATAGGCCATGGAGTCGAAGGATTTCAAGAGAGAGAGGCTGCGGGAGGGGTGAAGGGGCAGTCAATTCTGTTGAGGTGAGGGATCCAAAGTCACCTTTGGTTGCCTGTCCTGGAGCTGAAGGCCAGCAGGCTGTACACGAAGCCCGGGAACAACAAAGATGTTCGCTGCCAACTTCCACATTTGCACAGGCCATGGAGTTGGGGGCAGGGAAGCTCTAAGGTCGTTCGTACCAAGTAGCCAATTTACAGTTATGGTTACAATTGAGTCAATTAAAATGTTTTATTAGCAGGAATTTGAATCCCTTACCTTCATTAACATTTAACAGTAAATGGGAGAAAAAAGGTAAATAAAATATTATCTGGCTTTTTAAAGGTCATTTCAGACTGAGTGTTACAAAATGTGAGCTGAGAAGGGTGGGATGGCCCTTTGTGTGGATTGAGTACATGGAGCCCGCTCTGCGTGCAGATCTATAGACGTATCTTCCAGCATGGGCAGGAGGAGAGATCTTAGGGCAGGTATGGCAGGTGAGGTGTTCAGAAGTGGATTAATTATCATCAGCATATTTGGGGCAGGTCGGGGGAAGAAGGAAATCTGACAAGTGAGAATTAATTTTTTTTTTTTTTTTTTTTTTTTTTGCTTTAGATCTCAGGTTATAAATCATTTCGGGGTATGCAGCCCTTAGTAATTACTCCTGTGATCAACATCTGCAGCTTAACAACCTTGGGCTAGCAACCCAAACTGATAAAATAACATACCTAACCATTCCCCCAAAGGAAAGAAGCGTGAAGGGAACCCAGTGCCCAGGTCCCAGAGAGGACACAGAGGGCCTTGGGGAAGCCCCGTTCAGAGTCAGGAGAGGCCATTCTCATGCCCCAGGCTGTCTGTGGACACTTGACATCAAGACCTACTGTTAGTGAAAGCTAGAAGCAGACACATCATAATTTGGCAGGGATATAAACAGCCAAGTTGAAAAGAAATTCCTTGTTTTTCCATTTTTCAAGGTGTAGACCCAGAAGCGATTAAAAAGTCATCCAAAAGCTGCCTGGTGAATATTTCATCGTAACACGTCACTCCAGTAGATGAGACCTAAAGTGCGATCTGATCCTGGAAAAGCAGCAGGAACCCAGGATGTTCCCATTGCGGGGAAAAGACCTTTCTTGAAATTCTTTCATGAGAATAAACAAACTAGAAGGAGAAGCCTTCTTAGCGTTTTCTTACTGATGGAGTTTCTGAGATTTTGAGGTTCAATTGATCACTGTCCTCCTTGCCCGATGTGAAAGATGGAGCAGGGAGAAAAGGTCACTCCGGACCTGGAGATACAGATCCTAGCAAGTGGCAAGTTTCCCTTTTGAAGCAGTGACAGAAGACATAGTCTTACTCAAATGAGCAAGAGCTATTGGATTAAACTCCCTTCCTGGTTCTTTTTCATCAAGAAGACATTTGACTTGACTGCATCTGAAAATAGGGGGGAAATGAATTCACAGCAAAATAAATATTTCCTAATGTTAAATAAACATTGGTAATCACAGTGATTGTGTCCAAAGCACAATGCAGCTACATAAATAGAGAACAATGTCAGAAGAAGAAAAAAAGAGTATGTACCTATGTAAATATAAATCCAGAATCTGATTTTAACGTGCTAAAAGCATCTGCTCTAGTTCTCCAATGTCAAAGGCTTCTGCTTAGTGTCCCTCTAGCACTAACCAAATTAGCAGCTGAAGAGATGGCCTTCCTTTTGTCCAAAGCTGAAGATACATATTACAGCCTTCGACAATCATAAGGACCTTTTCCAGTTCCATTTAACAACTTTATTTTGCATTTGATCTAGCGAAGCAATGAGGAAATGGTTTCTAGGAGATGGTAAACCAAAGCTCCAGCTTCCCCGACGGATCCTCCAACCTGATTCCATTCCCTTTTCTTGTTGCAGAGTATATACAAGGAAACTCCCGCCCACCCTAGTAAGTCTGGGGAGATCATTGAGCCTGAAAAACCATCATCATCGAGGTGTACTAAGACTGACTTGGAGGTAGGGATATGAGATTGTGCCCACTTTCCATGTCATATAGAGAGGTCAACTTTTTCTGTATGATATATAGGAAACTTGATATAACAGATATGATATATATAATGCTATAAATACATTTGGGCAATTGACACTTAGATACCTATGCTTTCTGGGTTTTCCCGTTTGTTTTTGAGACAGAGTTTCGCTCTTGTTGCCAAGCTAGGGTGCAATGGCGCGATCTCAGCTCCCTGCAAGCTCCGCCTGCCAGGTTCAAGTGATCCTCCAAAGTAGCTGGCATTACAGGCATGCACCACCACGCCTGGCTAATTTTGCATTTTTAGTAGAGAAAGGGTTTTACCATGTTGGCCAGGTTGGTTTCGAACTCCTGATCTCAGGTGATCCACCCATTTCGACCTCCCAAAGTGCTGGGATTACAGGCGTGAGCTGTGGCACCTGGCCTGTACTGTCTGTCATACAAAAAGTTGTCATATTTGGTTCCTGATAACCACAGAAACAATCGTCTTTTAAAAAATATATTGAACACACAGCCAAAGTGAAGGTCTGTATTTCTGCCTTAGTGAATGTCATCAAAGTTCAGTCCTTTGAGTGAGAACTGTGTGAGGTGGGGTGGTTTTGTCTCTGCAGAGAATAAATTTGGGCTCCCAAAGAGAATTCAGTCTTCCCTGGTCTCTGTTATATCAGCCTATATTTTCTTTCAATGAATCTGCCCTCTCTTAAAGATAATTTGGAAGTAAAAGGAAATGATCATTTATCACTACCAACATGATGGTGCTTTCTCACCCACAGTTTACTCCTTGAAAGCAAGCACTGGAAGAAAACTTAGAGATCCAGGGGCTCACCCCAAGGGGCACGTGGAATGGGGAGAGAGGCTGGTAGTGACAATGGCTGAAATGTTCTTGCTCTGCAGTCCTGGATCTGTCCCATGCAGTGAAGAATTGCATGGCCCCAATGAGAAATGCCAATCCCTGATGAGGAATCCAAGGCCCATAGTTGAGTCTTAGATTCAAGCTCCCATCTCTCAGTTCACAGTCACTGCTTCTGCAGTTACAACATATTTTTTTTAAAAAATAGATAAATGTAGATATCTCAGTGTTGCCCCTGTTCTCCTTCACAACTGCTTCTGGTAAGTAGCTCTAAGGAGGTCCATTGTTCCTGCATCTCCACCTTCTTCTTGACACAAAATAGAATAAGCCCTTAGCAGCAACTCACGCCTGAATTTTGCTGTCCTTTTATGTAAAGGGCTCTTTCCTTGTACCTAAACTCAGCAGGAAATTTCAAACCACTCCACAAAGATACCCGATTCAACCAACACCGATTGAGCACCATGTATGTGCCGGGCACTGAGCTTGTTGCCAGATAATATATTATTTCATTTAACTGCAACTCAATCCTATGATGCAGGTACTAAGTCCATTTTACAGGTGAGAAAACCAGGGCTTTGAGGGGCTTATAAAAATTGCTCAAGGGCTCATGCCTAATAACTGACCCAGGTGTCTATATTCCCAGTCCCACCTACTGTCACTCAGTTCCCCCATGCCTGTTTCCTCTTCCTCGATGACTGGAGAGTCACAGGAAACGCTTTCTTTCCAATGCTTAAGATTCATACACTCTATCAGGGGGGTGAGGTCGCAGAAGAGTAAAAAGACTCACTGAGACAGACTTTCTAATAACTCCAGCCACATTTCCAGGTGAAAATGGTAGACTCCAGTATATACACATGCGATTCACTTGCCATGAAACAAAAACACATCCAAGGTGAACTGAAATCTCCTGAGAGTTGGTACAAAGGAATAATCAATGATGAAAGCTCATGGCCATTTACAAGAACACAGTCTCTCTCTCTCTCTCTCTCTCTCTCTCTCTCTCACACACACACACATATACACATGCACATGCGTGCACACACACACACACACACACACACACACACGGTTTACAGTAAACACTGAAATGGTTACCTGTAAGGGAATGCAAGGGAAGAGGAGTAAGGAGCAAAGGAAAAAATAAGATGAAGTGTCGTTAACTTAATTAACCATCTGCTCCTCAGGTTAAAATTTTAAGGTAAGTTTATGACAGCTTACAAATAAGTAGTCAGCCAGGCATGGTGGCTCATGCCTGTAATCCCAACACTTTGGGAGGCTAAGGTGGGAGGATCATTTGAGCTCTAGAGTTCAAGACCAGCCTGTGCAATGTGACAAAACCCCATCTCTACAAAAAATACAAATATTAGCTGGGCATGGTGGTGCATACCTGTATCCCAACTACTCAGGAGGCTGAGGTGGGAGGCTCACTTGAACCTGAGAGGTGTAGGTTGCAGTAAGCCATGATCATGCCACTATACTTCAGCCTGGGTGACAGAGCAAGACTCTGCCTTAAAAATAAAAATAAAGGCCAGGCATGGTGGTTCATGCCTGCAATCCCAGCACTTTGGGAGGCTGAGGTGGGTGGATCATGAGGTCAAGAGATTAAGACCATCCTGGCCAACATGGTGAAACCCCGTCTCTACTAAAAATACAAAAAAATTAGCCAGGTATGGTGTTGCATGCCTGTAGTCCCAGCTACTTGGGAGGCTGAGGCAGGAGAATTGCTTGAAACCAGAAAACAGAAGTTGCAGTAAGCTGGGATCACACCACTGCACTCCAACCCGGTGATAAAGCGAGACTCGAGACTCCATCTCAAAATAATAATAATAAATAAAACAAAAATAGTCAATGTAGATGACTCAATAAAAATTATAAAATCGCTAAACCTGACAAGTTGTGACTTAGGTGTAGGAACTAGCAAGAGAAGAGAGAGAAGATAAACTCTCCTTTTGCTAAAAGGGGAGGCCTCCTTAAGAATTTCATAATTATGTGCTATTGCTGTTCATTAATTGCAAGGAAACCAGCCTCACTCCAGCCGCCTTGCCTGCTGGGAGGGCATGACAGAATTACTGACTCACATGAAGGATGGGCATTGGCGGACGGCACCCATCAGCGTGCCTGATAGCCGGTATGAGACTCCAGGTCAGAGACGGCTGCCTGGATTCAGACTGCATGTAATTAGAAGCTTTGCATGGAATAGAAACTGACCCTCACCGTCTTAGGCATGTCAGAGGCTGCTCATTTGAAGCACAATTCGTAATTGTTTTTCCTTTGCATAGAAATCATGTAGCCTGGCAAAATAAAAAATAAATACTCTATCACGTGGCCAGTGTTTAATGTGCAAAGGTTTTCCTTTGGCTGTGCAGTGACTGCACACAGACACACACACACACACACACACACACACACACACACAGAGGCAGAGCAAATACTCTGATGAATAAAAATGTGAATTTGAGGGCAAATGAGGCATGAAACATATTGGCCAATAAACAACAAAAAAGAAGGTCATACTAAATTTTTTATCTAACCAGACTGGGAAGCATTTGAGCTATGAATACTCAGCAAGAACAGACTTTCAAGGAAGTTGCATTTCTAATCAATACAGAGGGCCAGTGTGTACTATTTTGTTATGATGCAGACATAAAAAGCCTCAGATCTTACTGTCCTATATTTGCAAAGGTAAGAATCTGTGAAGATTTAAAATATCTAAAGACACGTCCTTGATCTGCCATGAGAAAATAAAATATGCTGAAAATACTTCAGTAATCATAGCTCTTTTTTGAAAATGTCTTGTCCAGGAGGTCCTTATATTCCCAAAGTACTTTTTAGTCCACAAAGCTCCTTCAAACCCCTCTTGAAGAGTGGAAAGGGCAGGTATTATTTGCTCCATTTTCCGAATGAGGAAATCAGCTCAGAAAGTTCAGGAGATTTTCTTGAGTTCTTATGGTCAGAGAGTAGTAGGGTCCAACTAGGATCTGATGCATCTGACTCTGCCAAGCTGTCAGTCCGGTAGTTTAAAAGAACCACTATATTTTCGGTGCATATAACAGATCAGAACAAAAAGAACAATGAAAATGACTAGCTCAGAGAATCTTCCATTCCATCCCCAGCCCACCACATACACACCCAGAAGCATCATAGACAGAAAGAAAACAGATTCTTTTCAAGATTCCCAGACCAATCAGTGCAAAGTGAATAGGTTTCCAGCCCCTGCCACTTCTGAGAAATACCTGAGCCTTGTGAGGCTGAGGTCACCTGAAGCTCCTCAGGGGGCTCTCCGTCTGCACTAATTAGAGAAAGCAATATTGTTTCAAAGCATTCCCTTCATCTGTCTTCCAGCCTCGCTTTGCTCCAGGATTTGGGTATTGGGTGGCCCGAGCCCGGATCACAGCCTGCCAGCCCTTCAAAGGAGAGGAATAAACATGAACTCGCCAAACAGGTGGTGATGAGAGACGTGCCCGGACTGTCTTGGTTGTTCCACTCCACACCTTCACTTTCATCATCTTCAGCATTTGTCAAGCAAAGGCAGGCTGACAATCCAGGGCTTCCACACCTTCAAAAGGAAATATTGACTGAACAGTGGTGCCGCCGCTACTCTCTTTACCTGCTAGATACCCACAGGGACTCGCATCGTCAAAGGAGGAGTCATCGTTAGACTTTTCTCACTGACATCCAGTGGCCCAAGGGAGAACAAGTGAGATGAAGCGCCAATCACAGGAAAGAGTTATGAACCACACTGAGGAACTAGAAGATTCAAAATTAACTTTCAAGGGTAGGAGCATACAGACAGGACCAATTCACTCAGAAGGTGTAAAAATATATACTTTTGTGATGATGGATGAGTCTAAAATTCCTCAAGAATGTAGCCACTGACCATCAACCGGTTAATAACCTAGCTTCTTTAGGGACTCAGCTTTTCCCCATATCCACATACCCACAGAAGTCCACTTCCTAGAATTTAGGAAAAAGATCCTCATTTGAAACAGGGATAACATAATGGTCTCATGGTACTGGCCAGACAATGTGTAGAAATGCAATGACCAGAGACAACCTATCTGTAGGAGAAAAAGAATACAAGTCGGTCCACCTGAAAGCTCAGCAATGCATTTAGTGAACTAGCAACACAGTCTTGAATGAAGTAGGGAGGAGAGGAGAAGAAAAGAAGGAGGTTGGAATGGAGAGGGAAAGCATTACTTTTTTTCTTCTGTTGGGTGTAAGAGCCGACCAGAAATTGGAAGGCAGAAGTTCCAGTGTCATGGGAAAGAGAAATTCTGCAGCCCTGGGTGTTCCCAAAGAATATTCATGGACTTGAACTCATGTCCTGAGGTGGATTACAGGGCAGAAGCCTAAGGTTTGAGTAGAGGTCACTCTTCCCCTTGTCAACACTCACTCTTCCTTCTGGTGTTCTCCAGAAGCTTCCTGAAGAATCTCTCCCAGTCAACCCAGGCTGTGCCCCTTTTGTGGGGAACAAAATTTCATCTGGTTCCAGAATTGTTTCTGTCCCCAGATCAGACATAAGTGAAGACAGCAGAATATGAGCTTCCAACAGATAAAATGAAGGAGGTTCCAACATGGTGACTCTTGCTGGTCAGTTGTATGTAGAGTGTCTTTTCTAGAAGTAAAAGCTTTACTTATCTTAAAGGTGCTCTTGAAAGATATACTCAAAAAATGAATTATTTCCCTCTTGAAAATACATTTCCAAGCAACAACTTTTTAATGGAATACTGGAACTAATCTGTGTAATCTGAAAAATATACACGGGGAAAATCCCATCTTTTCTCTACAGTCTTCTGTTCACTAGTTGAGGCTTATAAATTTAACTGACAGAAGACAGATTAACAGAATAAAAAAATCCCAGAGTTTGTTTATAGGTGCGATGTGCACACATGTGGGAGAAATCAGTAATGTGGGAGAGGATTCTCAAACCAGTAGTTAGAATCTGAGTCTTATATACCATCTTTACAAAAGGCGATAAACTGTGAAGAAGGGACTAGACAAAGAAAAAATGGCTTGGTGGGTTATGGGAGGGCTACTGTGAAATGTATGGCCAATAAGTGTTGCTCAATAAGGTCGTTATGCAGCTAAGAGTTGTTCTCCACCTCCTGGCACAGGAGAGGGGAACATCTTTACAAATGAAATTCATGTCACTTTTAAAAAGGAGATTCATATCCTGCTTTTAGACAGAAAGGAGGGCAGAGAGCTCACTGCCTTCAGCTCAAAACAATCCTTACACTAAACTGGCAAATTTTGGGAGGTTATAACCTGATCTTCTTTAGTAGCATGAATCTGATGCTAACCAGCACTGGGAAACCTACAGATTTTTGAGGGGGCAGATGGTTCTAGGGGGTGGGCTGGGCATCTTATGTTTCTCATGGGTTTATCTCCAACCTGACACAGAAGCACAGGGAGGCACAGAAGGTGTGGCATGCCTGGAAACACTGGGATACTTCTATCTAGCTGGGGCTCAGTAGGGCCTAGGGAGCAGAAAAGACAAGGGCAGAAATCTTGGCAGAGGTCACGTCAGGAAGGCCTCTCTGCATTTTTCTCCCTGCAGTGGGGAGCATTTAAGATATTTAAGTAGGTAGAACATCAGATTGGTAATCTCTTCTGCTGATACTGTGTGGAGGTCCTGGAAAGGGGACAAACTAGAGCTAGAAGGACAGAGGGGGCAAACACTGGTATCTGTGGTGTGCTGGGCATTCTGCCAGGCACTGAGCCTGTGCTGACGAGTGAAACCAACATAGTTACTACCCTCTTGGAACTTGCAGTCTAACGGAATATGGGGATGGCAGTGGATGGTACTGACGGTTTCAGCTGGATTTATGAAGTGCATGGGAAACGTTTTCACAAACTCTCTTGGTAAGTTTGAGATGTCTGTGAAATAGCCAAATGGAAAGGTACAAGGAACCTAGAGTCATATGCAGTCCCACAAGCTTAAACACAGAAACAGAGGTTCTCAAGCTGATTTGATCTGAAGAAAATCTGCTTTCCTAATCATTATCTGCAAGTTTCTACTCAGAAGAGAACTTTTTCCTTTGAAGTTTTTTCTATCGAACTGAAAAGTCAGTTGCCCAAGTAACAGGGGTATGAACTGGCAGAGCCCCGTGCTGAAACCTGGGCTTGTGCTGCCAGAGTCTGCCCTCTGACCGCTGAGTAAGGAGTAAAGGGTTTGGAACACAAACCCATAGGCCTGAATTCCAGTCCTATGACTCACTGGCTGTAATGCCCCCATTTCTGCAGAGAAGCTGATGATCACTGCCCAGCACTGCACAGGAGTCAGGAAGAGAGCTGACACAGAATGGAGAAATGAACCTTCACTGGGTCCCTCTCTTCTGTGAAGGAAAACTTGACCATCAAGCTGCTTCTCTTACATTCCTTCTGGAAGTCAAAAGCCCCTTCCCTGCAGAAACCAGCTCTATTTTATTAACATTTCTTTAATGATATTTATATATTTTACTTCACTCTTTCTAATTCAGCAAACCCTCCCTCTCATCCCATTCTGCTCTCAAGGAGTTTTCTAGTCCTTAGCAAAAATAACAGATTTGCTGCTTCAGTTCCCATAATGCACACGTGTTTATTAGGTCTTGCCTTAAAGCAAATTCAAACATTTTCTATGATCATTTTTTCGCAAGTGTCAGAGATCTAGCAAGCCAACCTCAGGATGACACTTAACATATGCCATCCAGAGCCAGGAACCCATAAGTTGTAATATTTCAGTGCCTTCCAGGTACTCTATGTGACCTGCTAATTATCTGTCAAGATGTAGGCATCGGACACAAATCAAACAGGTGAAAAAAAATTGATCTAATCTCAGCTTTTTCCAGTTTCTGAGTCTCTGAATACCACATACATCATGTCTTGCTCTGGGATAGCACAGACTTTAATGTACTCCTCAAAGCCCACAGTTCTCCGCAAAGAACTGTTTCTTCTGCTGCGGAGATTAATAAACCAATGCACTTGTCTGAACAGCATGGAGTTGACCTGGCGCCTTCCTTTCCGGAGGGTGTATTCAGTGTCATAATATGAATGTGTCTTGAACTTGAGCACAGCACTTTCTACCTACGAGGAGAAAACTCAGGCTTGGAAGGGACTCCTGACAATGCTGTCTGATTCAGTTCATCCTTTCCTGTCTGAACAATTATCCTGGAAGAGAAGAGCTACCATGGCATTTAGGTTTGACTTCCCTTCCTGAATTCCAGGAAGAAGACCCAATTTTTGATAAGCAAACCAACTTCAGTTACATCTGACATACCTATTCACCAACCATTCATCCAACCAATATTTGCTAAGCACTTACTGTGGTCCAGGTCCTGTGCTAGATGGAGTATACGAGACAAAAAGAAAAAAAAATACAAAACAGACCCAGAATTATTTGGTAATTAACATTAATTCCTGATTTTATATGACATCAGTGGCTTTAATTTGATTAGAATTTGGTGGATACAACCAGTGTCTTCAGTTTTAAAAGGCAGTTCACCATTTTTTTTTAGAAGTAAGCTCTTACACGCTCACAAAGCTCTATGAGGACAGAAACATTTGTCTCATTTGGGCTGTATCTCTAGCACCTTGAACAGAGTTTAGCAGGGGTAGGTACTCAATAGAGATTTGTTGAATGAATGGATTATGCCCTTTACCCACAGAGAGGGAGATAATTATCCTCCACAACCTTTAACCAAGTAAGTACTATAGAAATACTTGGCACTTTCTTCTGACCAACCAACTTAGGAGTATGTCTACCTTGCAAATGTTGGAAAAGATATTGTAGATGAATTCTTAATGACACAGACAAATGTCTGTGACATTTGGCTGTGTGGAAATGCAAGTTACAAAACAACGTGTTCTAGTATAAGCCCATTTTTTAAGCCAAAATGTAAACTATTGGTTGATGAACTCAGATAGTTTTTATTTCCTTTTTTGCATCTTCTGTGTTTTCTAAATTCTGTACGATGAGCATGTATTACTTTTCTAACCGCATTTTAAAAATATTATTATATAAGAAATATTATAGTTCCGGTTTTGACATGATTTTATTTTCAGCTGGCATTTTGATTCTATTCAGTTCCCTTCATTTAGTTGTAGATAGCGTAAACTTATCAAAGGAGAGGAGAGAGGAAGACAATTCGTAACAGAGGCTGATATTTCATACCAGGTCTGGAGAGAAAAGATGGGCTCCAAGTATCATCAGCTAATGACTAATCAGTGATTAGTGTCAAAGAGCTAATTGTGCCAGTTGTAACTCTGGAAAGGTCACCTAGACAGGTGGGAAAGGTGTGAGCCCAGAAAAGATGATGAATCCGCAGTGAGAAGGAACCTGCTTGCAACCAAAGAGAATTATGCCACCAAAATCTAAATAATGGTAATTAGCTATACTTCTTTATTTTTTTATTTTTTATTTTTAATTAGCTATACATCAATGGATTCTAAAAGCAGAATATTCCTAAACAAGATCAGGAATGGGAGGCCAACTTTTTTTTTTTAATGCTATTCTCTCTCTTTCTCACCTCGGAGAAATGTTTAACTAAGATTTCAAAGCCTAGCCTGGCTGCACTGCTCCGGAGTTTGGCAGCTGCTGGATTTTGGTGTCTGTGTGCCAGTTATTTGCTCTGCCAGCAATGTGTTAGGATAATCACCCACTGAAGGATTTCAACACATTACATTTCCCCAGAAGCCTTTGTCTAACAAGGTAATTTATGACCTGTTCAGGAATCTGGTCTTTACAAAACAATAAATTCACACTTGTGCTGGACTTCAAAGCTGCCATTATGAGCCCGGTAGCAGAAGGCATCCTGCAGCTGAGAGGCAGATCAACAGATAAGTGAGTTTTAATGCTCTCTCTCTCAGGCAGGCCAAAAAGGGGGCAAAGCCAACAGCCACCACAACATTTGGCCATTCTGGTTGCAAAATTCAACCCTGGAAGTGAGTCCTTTTCACCAACTCTCTACAGAAATTGGGATCAGTGGAATTTTGGAAGGGTCGAGAAGGAACCAGGTGTTTCTCATGAGAAGGTCAGTTGCTCCTGTCTCTGGAAGAGTCTTGCCACAGAAGCCCTCTCTCCCAGAGAAAAGCCCACTCCCCCAACCCTGTAACCACCCTAAACCCAAAAGTCTCTCTCTGGAAAGTAGGAGGTTGGGGACTGGGAGTAAGCAATTGAGTGTCTCCAACTATTTCAACAAATTACTGGGGCCAAGGGCATCTCCCACACATACAAACCCCACAAAAAACCTGGACCAGGTTTTCCAGAGTGTGGTCTGTAGCCTGCTTACAGAAGAATCCCCTGGGATGCTTGTTATAAAAAAGCATCCCAGTCCAGACCTGCTATATTAACTCCCAGAAGCTAGACCTAACAATTAGAATCTTTAACAGATAATCCAGGTGATTCTTAAACACACCAAAGTTTGAAAAACCACTAGATAAGATGAAAATAGAAAGACAAAACTAAGACTTTAAGTCTGAGGGCTTTGGGGATAAGATCCCGAATGAAATCTAGAAGCCCCCACTTACTCACTGTGTGCAGTAGACACGTGTCTTAAACTCTCAGAATCTCGATTTACCCATGTGTGAAAAGAAATACCTCCTATTTTTGCAGCGAGGTATTTCTCTTCTGTTTCTGAAGAGGTGGCCTGCCTGCCCCTTCAGATTTCTCGCAGCAATGGTTTCCGTGCCTGGGCCTCCACCCACAGCTTCCGTGCTGCCATTTTGAGCAGACACAGTAAGCAATAAAGTTGCTTTCTCCCAGCAGCTCCCTGTGTTCCGGCCCCCATGAAAACATCTCTGTCTTCTGTTTGAAACTCAGGGTGGGTAGTGTAGCTATACTGGTGTATTGTTCTTTCTATTTTTTAAACAGCTGAAATCATTTTTCAAATGAAATCTTTCTTAGATCCTTAATATACTAATTCGTTTTGGTTTCTTTAGGGGTAGACAGAGTCTCATTCTGTTGCCTAGGCTGGAGCGCAGTGGCGCGATCACAGCTCACTGCAGTCTCAACCTCCCAGACTCAAGTGATCCTCTTACCTCACCCTCCAGAGTAGCTGGGACTGCAGACATGTGCCACAACACCCAGCTAATTTTAAAATTTTTAGTAGAGATGGGGCCTCACTACATTGCCCAGGCTGGTCTTGAACCCCTGGGCTCAACCGATTCTACCACTTCGGCCTTCCAAAGTGCTGGGATTATAGGCATGAGCTACCACACATGGCCTAGATACTTAAAAGCAAACAAACAAAAAACCCAACAGTTCTATGTAAAGGTGGGGGAGGCTCCAACTTTGAGTCCACTTATTCCCCTCCACTCTATCCTCTGAAGCCTCCCCAAAGCCTTTGAAGGTCCCTCTGTGGGGCACCACGGTCCGCAGAATAATCAGAAGTATCTGTGTCTGGGGATGGGGCAGAGTGGGAAACGTGGAGTAAGGCGGTCACAAGATGACCCCCAATGTGACAGAGAAGCTGAAGGGGCCGCTGTGTGCACTGGGTTCACAAGAGGAAGAGCAGGTTTGCAGGGAGAAAGGAATGAGTTTAGTTTCTGATACATTCGGTTTGAGGTGCCACAGAGGCGACCAGGTATGGACACTTAGCAGGCTGTTGAAAATTCATGCCCAGGGTTAGAGGCAGAGGTCCAAGCATGAATAGAGAGATATTTGTGCTTTCTCGTCAGTCAGTGGTTCCCACACATGGCTGCACTTTGAGATTACCTGGGAATTTTTAAAAGTACAGATGGCTGGGTCCTACCTCCAGAGATCCTGATTTCATTGGTTTGGACTGTAGCTGTGCATTGGGATTTTTCATGTCCCCCAGTGATTGCATCATTCAGCTAAGTCTGGGAACCACTGCTCTTAGTGTAGAATAAAAGATTTGCCTCTCATATTGAGTATAGTTTCCTATGTAGACACAACTGGGCAGATGTAGGAAGATTTACTTAATATCTGCATTATTGGATAATATATTTAAAAGGCAGCAACTGAATACAGCAATTTGATACATTATTAGGTGATATATTAAAAAGGCAGCAATCCACAAGTTAATTGCCATTATTAGCAGTAAGTATTTGTTGACCATGATTGCTATAACAAATTATTACTAACTCGATGGCTTAAAACAACAGAAATTTACTTTGCCACAGTTCTGAAGGCCAGAATGAAATCAGTATAATTGGCCTGAAATTAAGGTGTCAGCAGGGCCGTGTTCCTCTGGAGGCTCTAGAGGTGAGTCAGTTCCTCGCCCCTTCCAGCTTCAGGTGACTGCCAGCATTCCTCAGCTTCCTTGTCATCACATCCTTCCTATCTCTGCTTCCATGATCATGTCACCGGCCCCTCTTTATCTGTGTGCAAATCCCTCTCTGCTTTTGTCTTACAATATTATATACAATTGCATTTAGGGTCCCCCGGAGGGTACAGGATCATCTCACCACCTCAAGATCTTTAGTTTAAGTGTATCTGCAATGTTTGTTTCTTTTGCCGCAAAAGGTAACCTTCATAGCTTCCAGGGATTAAGACCTGGTATCTTTGAGGAACTCTTTTCAGTCTACCATAGACATTCCTGAAAGTTCACGTTCATATCCCACATGCAAAATAAATTGATCCCCATCTTAACATCTTCCAGATTCTTAACCCATTAAAGCACCAACTCACATTCAAAACATCATCCAAGCATCATCAGCTCAAAAGTCCCAAAACTCATCATCTAAGTTACCTAAGCTAAACATGGTTGAAACTCTGGGTATCATTCATCCTGGGGCAAAATTTCTCTCCATTAAGTTGCTGGATTCTAAAGTACAGTGGTGAGATAGGCATAGAACAACCGTTATAGATGTTCATCTCAAAAAAGAAAAAATTAAAAAAAAAAGGAGAGAGGAATTGCTGGTCCCAAGCAATTTTAACATTCAACGTGGCAAATGATACTAGGTTTCAAGACCTGGGAATAATCCTCTGTGGCTGAAGGCTCTACCCTATTGGCCCAAGGCTACACCTTCAAAGTTGTTCTTTCGTTTTCTTGAAGGGCAGCACATGTTTTCTGCTGAGTAGTTTTATCAGCCTCTTTCCTGCTTGTTGAATTTTGAAAGTCAGACAGGTTTCCCTCATTTTCTCCTATGTTTTCCAGTCTAAGATGGCAGTGTTACTGCTGATACAATAGTCTCAAAAACGTTGTGGGTCTCCCATGTATATCATAAGTATTCACACCATTAGATACAATAATTCTCTACTGCTCTTTTCTAGCTAAATCCATCTCTAGTCCTAGCTTCTCTGAGATGGTTATGGGTATCCATGGATCCATGAGTAACACCTTAATCTCTTTGAAGGGTCCTCTATGTAAATAAATATTTTGTTATTTTGATAAGCTCTAAAGCACTAGCAAAAGTTCTCCAGCCACAACCTTGGCTTTCTCTCCAGAGCACACTTTCCTGTCACTTACCAACTGGTGATGTTGGGCATCATAATCAGCCTGGCTGAGCCTCAGTTTTCTCCACTGTAGAACAGAGATAATGATAATATCAACTCCATTGCTTTTTATAAAATATAAATGAGATAATATGTGTCAAATATTTATTTAGCACTGGGCCCATAGTAGGCAGATCACAAATATTAGCAGTGATGATCAAGACTGGCAGCATGGCTCATGCCTACAATTTTAGCACTTTGGGAGGCTGAGGGAGGAGGATCATTTGAGCCCAGGAGTTCAAGGCAAGCCTGGGCAACACAGCAAGACCCTGTCTCTACAAAAAATAAATGCAAAAAATTTTCTGGGAGTAGCAGCATGGGCGTGTAGACCCAGCTACCTAAGAGGTTGAGCTGGGAGAATCAACTGAGTCCAGGAAGTCGAGGCTACAGTGAGCTGTGACTGTGCCACTGCACTCCAGCCTGGGTAACAGAATGAGACCATGTCTTAAATAATAATAATAACGGTAAACCTTACAGATGTTATATCGAGAACTGAGACCCATATCAGGTTATCTGATGAATTGCTAGGTTTGTTACTGTAATACTAACTAAAAAATATACAGCTCTTATTTTGTATCAGGTACTGTTCTATGTACTTTACAAATATTAATTCATTTGTCTTCAAATAACCTTCTGAGGTATATATTCTTGTTGTTCCTATTTTACAGATGGAAAAACTGAAGTACAGAGGGAGATCAGTACCTCGTCTGAGGTCACACTAAGTGAAGGGGACCAGGGACTGAACCCAGGCAGACTGGCTCCACTGTCCTTGCTTATTACTACAACATTATTCCAGTTTTCACTATAAAATGGCCATTTGTATCACAGCAACAGACCATTACTGCGAACTCTTTGGGCTCATGGGCAGCTTCTGTGATTCTGGCTAGCCCATTTCTAAAGTTTATCTCTTCTTCAGCATTTTAAGTGGAAAGAAGGAGAACTTTCTGACTTCCCCACATATACCTGGATGTGAGAAATTCAGACTTCAGTGCTTCCAGCTGCTGACCCCTGCAGCCTTTGGGCAAAGAAACACACTTGCGAGTCCATGCCATCAACACTGGCATTAACCACCTGGTTGCCAGATTAGCGAGAGTTTGTGAACAGAAATCAGGAGAGCCTGTAATTCCCAGCAGCCCATCTTTTTGAACAAGCTGCAGCTGCCTCTGAGGTTGTTCTTTAGCCAGGACACGCTTGCAAAGTTCACACTTACAAGTGACTTAAGAGGATTTAAAAGAAACAACAACAGAAGCAGGTGGAGTAGAAGTGACCTGGTCAACTTTTGCCCCTTGCGGCTACTCCAACAGCTGGAAAGAACAGGGTAAACCAGCAGTACTGAACCATAAACCTCACTGTGACTTCCAGCGGCTACTGGGTTGAATAGAACGCCTACCAAGGACTTGCTCCGCAGCAAAGTAACCTGGAATTGCTGCTGAACACAGAGTAAACATGCAGGGGACAAGAGTCTTATCTGAGAAGTTGGAATTCACCAGCAAGAGTGATTTGGCCACTTTCTTGCCAAATTGAGATCCCTGTAGTGCCTGGTCTAAGCTTGTTGCCTACGGGGTCTCAGGTTTAATGAGGTGCAGCAAGCCTTGCAGAGAATTAAAGACTAACTGCCTATGATGTTGGTTTTCTCATTCTGTGAACAAGCAGTTCAAGGACCTGCCCATCTTGGTTGCTTTGTTCAGTCTACATCCTGGGGCTATACCTGACAAGAAAAGCAGGTCATAAAAACAATGGTCAGGGGAGGGAGACACAGATAAATACAGTGTTGCCCCATTCAACATCAAGAATACTTAGATGTGAAAAGAAAATGTTGTATCATCTATTTTGATATACTTCACTAAATTCAAATGACAAATATTTTAATACCTCTCCCTCACTCAAAAGAACACTGCATGTCATTCTTTACAAAAGAAAAGAGTTTTGGGGTAATATTCTAATTGCTTTTAAGGAGGGATCGACTACTTTATCTATTTATTTATTTATTTGTTTATTTAGAGATAAGTCTTCTTCTGTCCCCCAGGCAAGAGTTTAGTAGCACTATCAAAGCTCACTGCAAACTCAGGCTCCTGGATTCAAACAATCCTCCCACTTCAGCCTCCTGAGTAGCTGGGACAATAGGTGCAGACCACCATGCTCGGCTAATTTTTCATTTTTTGTAGAGACAGATTCTCACCATGTTGCCCAGGCTGGTCTTAAACTCTAGGCTCAAGCCATCCTTCCTCTTCAGCCTCCCATAGTGCTGGGATTACAGGCATGAGCCACCATGCCCAGCCATTGACTACTTTATATCTAGGATTATGTATAGGGTGACTAGCCATCCCTATTTGGCTGGGACAGAGGGAAACTTGCAGTGTTAAAACCAGGAAGGTCCCAGGCCAACCAAAAGTCATCATCTGGTTATAAAGAAAGTGAACTGAGATGTAGAAAGACTGAGATCATAGTGATGTAATATATTGACTCTTCTAATTACACTAAAGTCATTCAACTATAGTTGTTAATATCATAAAGTTGTATCATCCATTTCTGATACCTCCTCTAAATCAATCACTTGTAATAAAATTACCAGCCTTAGTTTTAGAGAATCTTTCATTAACTCAGATCTATTCTCTTATGTCAGGATCATGTCAGTTCATAAAATGGCATCCAAAGTATCACGCTACTAACGAGAGCAAGAAAATTAGGCCAATTTATCCCACTGTCAACCAAGAATGTCTTTTCACAGAAAGCATAATCTACATCTATTTTTTAAGCTTAAACTTTTGAAAAATACTATTTCTTTTCCTCAAGGTTACTGAATTTCATCTGTTCATAAAAAGAACTATTTTGATTTCATGGGCTTCCATCCCATTACACAGACACACACACACATCTGTGCAGACTTTTGAAACCTTTTTCAAAGAGAACATGTTTAAACAGATTTAACCTGTGATGTATTAGATAGAGCATGGGCTTTGGAATCAGACTAATTTGACAGAGGAAATGCCAAATTCTGCCTGGAATTCCTCCTCTGAAGAAAAGAATTCTAATTCTCACCATAACCTAATTTATTGGTGAGATGCTCCAAAATGCTTGCTTATAGTAGACTTCAGTGAAAATACCAGAGTTCACTGACTCTGGATTTTTTTGAGATGGAGGCTTCACTATCGCCAGCCTAGAGTACAGTGGTGCGATTTCAGCTCACTGCAACCTCTGCCTCCCAGGTTCAAGCGATTCTCCTGCCTCAGCTTCCAGAGTATCTGGGACTACAGGCGCGCACCACCACACCCGTCTAATTTATTGTATTTTAGTAGAGATGGGTTTTCACCATGTTGGCCAGGCTGGTGTTGATCTCCTGACCCCATGATCCACCTGCCTCAGCCTCCCAAAGTGCTGGGATTACAGGCGTGAGCCACTGTGCCCAGCCTATAAAATATTTTTAAATTTTTGTCTCTTTAATAAAAATTATATCCTTTAGTAGCATTTATTGTTCAATTTGACTTTTATCATAGGAATTTAAGCTCGTAAAAAGTTCATGAACAAGTAGCCAATCCCTTTGTTAAGAGAGAAGCTGATTGCTAAAGATTAAATATTGGTAACAGTTCTCAACTTTATAAATTAAAAGGTTGGAGGCTTTTAAAGACAATTATTCTTTTCCTCTTGCCCTGCTAGAAAAGCACACCAAAGCAAACTAGTACCAAGACAAATTAATACAGATTTTCCTCTCTAATCTTAACTATGCGAAGTGCTGGGGAGTTGTGAGGCACCGTGACCACCTATTTTCTGGATAACTGAGAAATAACTGAATTACGTTTTTCATCTTAACCCTTCATATTGAATTTAAAGTCTAACATGCATTTTTATTTTAGTATTCTAGTTTGCCCCAAATGTTGCTGAGTTGGCATATATTTCATATATTACCTTTGGTCGACATGTATAATTATAAACCCTTTTTATCGAGCAGCACAGTTTTAGGAAGCGGAGTTTTGGCTGAAAGCATGTGTGCTGACTGCAGGTCGGTCCACTGGCATTTAAGTGGCTCTTTAAAATTTTTCTTAAATAATATTTTTGTTGTGATTTGGAACTGTGAGGGAAAGAAACGTACATTTACTGAGTGACTATATGATTCAAAGCCACCGGTAGGTATTCCACTGCGAGGTATCTTAATCACGCACCATCCTGAGTGATACCAACCATCATTTCCATCCTTTAATGAGAAATCTGAGTCAAAGGTAGACACTCCACCTCTGTCAGATTTGATTCCAAAGTCTATGCTCTTTCTAATGGTCCACAGAGCAAACATGTTTCAACTCGTTCTGTCTGTAACAGGTTCCAAAAGTCTATGGGGTGACCGGGGGGAAGGCAGGGATACATGGCTTCTTTATGAAAAAATCTCTTACAAGAACTATAGAAGTTTACAATGCTTTTTTTATTTTTATTTTTTTATCTGTTAACAGTTTTATTTTTTTTTATGTTAAATACCATGGGACAGGATTGTAAGGACGAAAAACTCAGTCAACAACTGCCTCACAAGGGATAAGAAAAATTCTACCATGATATTAGCAAAGGTAAAGGAGGAAAAAATTTACACTGTAAGAGGCACCATTTCCCCACGGAATACCTCTTGGCATTTCCTGAATGACTGGGATTAGCAATTTAAATAAATCATATTTCAAGAGGTAACAGCAACAGATAAAATTTAAAGGGATTATTAAAATAACATTTACAAGACTCTGAACAATTCTTGAACTCAACCACTGAGAGCTGGGCGCGGTGGCTCACGCCTGTAATCCCAGCACTTTGGGAGGCAGAGGCGGGTGGATCACGAGGTCAAGAGATCGAGACCATCCCGGTCAACGTGGTGAAACCCCGTCTCTACTAAAAATACAAAAAATTAGCTGGGCATGGTGGCACATGCCTGTAATCCCAGCTACTCCGGAGGCTGAGGCAGGAGAATTGCCTGAACCCAGGAGGCGGAGGTTGCGGTGAGCCGAGATCGCGCCATTGTACTCCAGCCTGGGTAACAAGAGCGAAACTCCGTCTCAAAAAAAAAAAAAAAAAACCCACGGAGAAAGAACAATTATTTATGAATTTCATAAAGGATTGAATGTGCAACTGCCATCTGCTAGTGATGATCTGGTAATATACAATCTGTCCAGTAGCCGAACAGTTTGTTTTTATTGTGTTTTCTAACAGTAAGAGATCTTTAAAGGCAAAGCCTATATGACGCTGTACACGCAAAAAAATGGTCACCGCGGGCCATACTACCAATGAAATGGTCGGTGAACAAATCTTTTTCTAGTCAAGAGGGAAAAAAAAGAAATAGCACTCTGTATGCTTCACTCTACAAGATGAATTTCCCATGAAAGAATCCAATGAAAACGGCTGCAATTACAACAAGAAGTGATGGAAGAGGACTGGTGACATTATCTCTGAAGGATGCAGTTGAGGTTGATCCAGGTTTATCCGAATGTGCCACCTTTCTGAGCCTTAAACCTTCATCTCTCAGGTGTCGATTCTCTTCTGGTAGCTTCATCATTTCTCCCTGAAGTCTTTTACACTCTTCCATTACTTTCCTTGTTTCAGTATCATGAAGTGAAACACTGTGTGGTTTTGGCATAGGTCCATCTTGTTCAGACGCATTCAGTGGAACAGCTTTGCTAGGTTCCATGTCATCCAATTTATCTTTTCATTTGGCATTTCAAATACACATCTCAATTTGGAATCCATCAATTCATCAGGTTTTGCCTCTTTCCACACAGCGTCCATATCTGAAGTGTTTGGTGGAGCAAAAACTGTCTGTACCATAAACTTGTGTTTGCTTTTTTCATTTGGATCACAGTCAAAGGGCTGAAGCATTACTGAAACAGTCACAGTTGACCCTGGGTCAGTAATTCCACTGTTGGGCCTCACACAGTACCGGCGAGGTGCTGTAGTCTTCACTTTGAAACACACTTTTCTAGCCGATGGATTTCCCAATTGAAGATTTGTAGTGACTGCATCTGTGGAGGGGCCTTTGAATTTGAGGTCTGTGGGCGGGTCGAGGACCGAGATCTGCTCGTGCTTCGCCACGGCCCCGGAGGCGGACGCCACCGGAGAGACAGCGCAGAGCGGGGCGCGCCCGCGGCAGGGTTTGCCGGCTGGGGGCGGGGAACGACGGCGGTGCCCGCGGGCCGAGCTCTAGAACCGGGCCAGGCTCGCCGCTTCCGATCCCTGACGCCTGCCGCTGTGTCGCGGGTTCGGTGGGCCACCCGCTGGGTCAGCAGCTCCGGGTCTCACAACCGACTCAACCCCACACCAGCCGCCGTGGCCACGCGCGCTGCGATCGGCGCCCCACGTGACGGTCTCTTACAATGCTTTTAGCACCCGTTTTAGTTTTAAGATCTTTTATTGTGTATTCAAAAGGTAAGTATCACAAAGACATCTGAAACTTAAAGTTTACAAATCCAAGTTCCCTGTCTTCCTCATTAAATCTATTTTTATTCTTTTAGTCGAGGCTCAATTGGCTAACACATGGACAACTGAAGTGTTGTCTCTGCTCAGTGACAGACATTCCACACCTACTCCCAAAGGAGCTATTGAAATTTTCATTACTGATGGAAAAACTAAGGTGAATGATGCCTGATGTCACATCCCAGCTGTCTGATACCAAAGCTCATCTTTCAAGTACAATGGGTTCCAACATCCATCCTACAAGGTAGAAACTTGGAAGTCGACCTAGAATTCTTCCTTACGTCTCACAACTACTTGTTCAGTAAGTCACATTAATTCTGACCTTCGAACAGCTTGCTCCATCCCCACTGGTATTGCTTTCATTTGAGTCCTCGTGATTTCTCACCTGGTGGTGAGCAAGGGACTCCTAACGAAACTTTTGCATGTCTCTCATCCCTGCACCCCGTCACACACACCCGATAATATACTACACTGCTGCCAGAGTAAACTTTCTAAGTTCCAGCCTGACTATATCCCTTGCTTAACATCTCTCAATAGGCTGAGGGAGTGGCTTATGCTTGTAATTCCAGCACTTTGGGAGGCCAAGGGAGGATTGCATGAGCCCATGAGTTCAAGACCAGCCTGGGCAACATAGTGAGACCCTATTTCTACAAAAACTTTTTAAAAAATTAGCTAGGTGTGGTGGTACAAGCTTGTAGCCCCAGCTACACCAGAGGCTGATGTGGGAGGATCACTTGAGCCCAGTAGGTTGAGGCTACAGTGAGCTGTGATCATACCACTGTACTCCAGCCTGGGTGACAGAGCCAGACCCTGTCTCAAAAAAATAAATAAAATAAAATCTTTCAATGGTTCACCATTCTTCGCTATTAAAAGTCCAAACTCTTTCTAGCAAAAAAGGCTCTTCGTTATCTCATTCCTAGAGTCTTTTCACTTTCTCAACTATACCCTCATGCAACCCCACCAAAGGCCTTATAGTTCTCAATTCAGCTACATAAATATGTCTTAAACCCTGCCACGTGCCAGGCACTGCACTAGGTGTGAGGATACAGCAAGGAACGTGGCAGAGATAGTACTTGGCTCCATGAGATTATGAGTCTGAAACACACATTAGTAAGTAATTACCTCTGTGATGAATGCTACAAAATGGCAACTGCAAAGCCACATGGCAACAAAATGCGTCAAGGAAAGTGTGACATTGAACCTGAGGTGTGGAAAATGCCATGAGTTGGTCCAATCCAACAAAGATGAGAGGAAACCCCTAAGCAGATAAACAGTACTTCTTCTGTGCACACACAATACCTTTGACATACTTCCATGCATATTCCTACGGTGCGTTTGGCTGCTCGTCTCTGCCATCCCCCACAACACCGAGGACTTCATATGCACAAGGACGGCACACTGGTCACAGTTTGTAACCTAATCAGCTCCTATGTCTGTCACATCTGAATGTTCAAATGTCTGTTGGTGATGATGGTAATGACACTAGGTCCCTTTTATGTGATACTGCTATGACATACTGATAAGTTTTACAATATTACCAAATAGGTAATATACTTATTTTTTACAGGTACAGAAACTGAGGGCTAATCAGGCTAAATAAGTCTCCAAAATTAAACAACTAGCCTACGATAGGGAGTCAGATTCAAGTCTAGATCTAGTTAATTTCATGGCCTTTCTATTCTATTGCAGCACATTGCAGCTAACACTCACAAGGCACATGGTGACAATAATCAAGCTTGGCTGGATGCTTTTCCTGCTGAAGACCAGGAAAGAAATTTTGCCTACTATTATGTTAAAAATGTGGCTCTCCATACCACTTGGGAGTTCAATGAGTGTCGTCATATATCTGAGGTATATGAGTCCGTTCTCACACTACTATAAAGAAATACCCGAGACTGGGTAATTTTTAAAGGAAAGAGGTTTAATTGACTCACAGTTCTGCATCGCTGGGAGGGTCTCAGGAAACTTACATTTATGGTGGAAGGGAGAAGAGGTATGTCTTACATGGTGGCAGGCACGAGAGAGGAGTGTAAATTGCCACTTATAAAACCATCAGATCTCATGAGAACTCACTATCATGAGAACAGTATGGGGGGAGACCATCCCCATGATCCAGTCACTCCCCACTAAGTCCTGGACTTGACACATGGGGATTACAATTTGAGATGAGATTTGGGTGGGGACACACAGCAAAACCATGTTACAAGAGTATTTTCATCTCTGGATGTATGGGCAAAGTCCAGTTTCTTGACCTATAAGAGTAGGACAAGATCAAGGTAAGTAAACAAAGTCTTCTCCAACTAGTGGCTGCTCTTTACCAAAAACCCACTTCAACTGTCAACAGCTCCTTTGTCAAACTTTACTTTGTGTTAAAATGCTGCAGAGAACAGTTGAAAATAATAAGGCTCAAGAAAAGGCCATTGCGCTTGGTCCCAGATAATCTGTAAGGGAGAAGTCAGGACAGTGGTGAGGATATGAGTCAAACTGCAAAATGCTAAGGAGGGAAAAGGTGGTGGCCAAGTTGAAGAAACAGGGAATGTGAGTGGCAGCAATGGTGATCCTGGCAGGAAGCAACAGAGAAGCTAAACTATCTGTTACAGTTCGAGATGCCTGAATGTGTTGAAGACCGGAGGAAAGGAGCTAGCCAAGAAGGAGGTATACGAGATGCAAGAAAGTCTCAGAAGAGGCAGGAGGTAAAATCTCAGGAGAGGTGAGTAGGTGCGGGCTCAAGGACACAGGGGGAGGGACTAGCCTTGGCATGATGAATGACACTGTTACCCATAAATGGGACAAAAGGAGGAAAGGGGAAACTTATCATGGAAAGGTTTTGAGAATGAGGAAATTGGAACACCCAACATTAAAACAGGATTCCAGAGTTTCTCAACTTCTTTACTAAAGATTGCATGAAAGACTTCACTAACTGCAAAGTCGTAAGTCCTAAGAAGTGGGTTTGGGGGTACAGTTTTGGGTAAAGAGAGAAATCAGTAAATTCTATGAAGCTGCCAGTGGCCATGACTAGAATGTGAGAACATTCTACGTGACACAGGACACAGGACCGGAATGGACATGCTAAGGATCAGGATCCGAAAGGGGAGAGGAGCACATGAGAGGGAAAAAGGGTAGAAATAGGTAAGTTTTCTGTTTATGTCCATTGGGCCTAGGCTATATAAATTCGGATTTTTTCTTCCTTCATCTTCTTCATGTGAGAAGACCAAATAAACGCAGTTGGAAAACCATGGGTTATGAAATAGATGAGTAGAGAGAGGGACGCATTAATAGATAAGTGGAAGGATAGAGAGATGAGTAGAGAGGCAAACAGAATACTGACATAGAGAAGAAAGAATAAAACATATTATATTGACATTTTTTCAAATTTGACTCCTGATTGGAAGACTATCCACACTGCCTCATTAAGTAGGTGAGCAAAGTGGAAAGTACTTCAGTCTTTTGACTTTCTAATTTGGCCAGTATCAGGAAAGAGAATTACAGAATGGCAGAGAGTTTTATCTGAAAGTGTTTATTTAGAGGAAGCTAAGAGCAGGAGTTACAGTGCAAATGGTGAGCGAGAAGAACCGAAGGCTTTTTCAACCCCACAGCTGAATCAGCGGCCTTGGCCATTAGAGACCACAGAAAGGGAATTGGCACAAAAACTGTTGAGTAACTTTCATGAGAGACTGTAAAGGCTCCTCTTGAAGTAAAATAGAAAAGCAACATTTAGGTTTAGCAGGACCTGACATTAAGTTCAAATTAGAGAGATGGCACCACACGAGCCTAAGGGTTCAGTGTTTCTAACTTCTTGCTCCAGATGCTATTGACTTGGGTTTGTCATGGCTCTGAAGATGATTAACAATCACATGTCTGTCTTGCTATGTTTTACTCTTTAAATTTATACTTCTATTTTTAGAGGTAATTTTAGTTTTTGGAAAATCCTAGTTCAGTGAGAATGTTTGAACTATCTCGTTAGTCCAAATGGAAGAAATTTATCTTTAGGAGATCAAAGCCATTCTTAGCTGGGTTAATCAGAAAAAGGGAAAATTGTGAGATAAAGTCAGTGATGAAGAAGGAAAGGATATTTTTCATGATAAAGTCTTACAAAACATCTATATGCTTATAATACCCAGATTAATAATGACAGCCTACCTTGCACCTCGATTTTAACTCAGATATCCAGTTGCCTCATTTGCTTGCCTTACACACTTCTCAAATTTAATGTATCTCATACTGAACTCCTGATCTGCTCTTCCAAACCAACTCTTTCTGCAGCTTCCTGCCTTTCTATAAATAGTACATCACTCTTCTAGTTGTTCAGGCCAAAAATTATGGAGCAATCCTGGACCTCATATTTGTTCTATGTTCCTTATCTGATCTGTCAATAAATCCTGTCTCATCTCTTTTCAAAACATGTATCTCAGCAGGGTGCAGTGACTCATGCCTGTAATCCCATCACTTTGTGGCACCAAGGTGGGTGGATGGCTTGAGCCCAGGAGTCCAAAACCAGCCTGAGCAGTATGGCGAAACCCCATCACTACAAAAAAATACAAAAATTAACCAGGTGTGGTGGCACACACCTGTAGTTCCAGCTACTTGGGAGGCTGAGGTGGGAGGATCGATTGAGCCCTAGGATGTCAAGGCTTCAGTGAGCTGTGATCATGCCACTGCATTCCAGCCTGGGTGACAGAGACCTTGTCTCAAAAAATAAAAATAAAAATAGGCTGGGCACAGTGGCTCATGCCTATAATCCCAGTACTTTGGGAGGCCAACGCTGGCAGATTACTTGAGGTCACGAGTTCGGGACCAGTCTGGCCAACGTGGTGAAACCCCATCTACTAAAATACAAAAATTATCAACACAATAGAGTAATGTTCTTGGAGAATAAGCCATATCACATATCATGTCACTTGTCTGCTTATAATCTTCCCTTGGCTTCCCACTTTCCTTAAACTAAAAGCTTTACCGTGGCCTACAAGGACTTAGGGCCTGGCACGGGTACTCATTCTCCTTGCCTGGGATGTTCTTCACCTGGGCCTCCCCAGAGTCACATGGCTCCTTCCTCATTCTCCTTCAAGTCTTTATGAAATGTCACCTTCCCAGTGAGATCTTCCTTGGGTACACTATCTAAATTATTAACTTCCCTCCCTTCCATTTTCCACTCCCTGGCACTCTCTGTTCCCTTTACCGGATTTATGTTTCTCCATAGTACCTACTACCATCTGACATTTATATTTTATTTATGTCCCTTGGTTACTGTTTGTCTACTCCCACTAGATTTACAAGCTGCATAAGAGCTGGCATTTTTTTCTGTTTCGTTCATTGCTGTATTCTTTGAACAATGCCCGAAAAGTAAGTAGGAGGCAGTGAATACGTCTTTGTGGGAGGAAAGAAGAAAGGAAGCAAAGGTGGGCAGGCAGGCAAGAAGGGCTTATAAATGTATTCCAATCGTATCTCTGGAGTGATCAATATAAGAACGATTGTTGAAGGGTGAACTTAATAATTCCTGAACATTAAATACGGAGACGCTTAGGGCATTGAGAGAAGTATGAGACTCAGGCAAAGAGACTGCTTAGTGTGCATATCTATAAATACACACACACACACACACACAAAATGAATTTACAAGTCTTCTACTGAAATTGAAAAGAAAGGTTTCTATAGAACAAGAAATGCTCACTGGAAACCAATGATGCAATTTCATTATTACTAGCTGAAAAATGTAAGACGTCATTGAGATTGCCCTTGAAGGTGCCGTGTCTGTTGTTTTGGTTTAGTGAATACGTGACTAGTTAGTGGGGTTTTTATAGATGTGCTTTCTCTCTTGGCTCTCTAGTCATATTTTTCCCCTTAAGTCCCAAGTTTCTTAATTCTTAGTTTCAAAATGTTCTTACAATAGCAGTTATCAACAACCAGACTCCTAAACTGTAGCGGGACAACTGTGTTCCATTCTAAACCTAAAAATAAATGGCATCTGAATTCCTTTAGTACAACTTCTAATGAGAGTTCATGCTGGGCAGGACTTCATCTCTTCTCAACCCATGAGAGAACAGATGATGCCACTATCATTTCCATCTAATAGACCTAAAAATGAAAAGAATAGCAAATCAAATTCAAAGAAAGCAACAGTAAGGAATTAGTAAAGATAAGTGACAACTTATGAAAGACAATTTATGAAAGACATATACAATCTAGAAGATTAGTAAACAGTAAGAGTTGGTTACCCTTGGCTAATAAAATTGACAAGCCACAGCTGAGACTGATGAAGAACAAGAAAGGCACAAATAAGTAATATGAGGAATGAAAAAAAGGGACATTATAGGCGTGATGGTGGCTCATGCCTATAATCCCAGCTTGAGTTCAGAAGTTCGAGACCAACCTGGCCAAAATCGCAAAATCCCGTCTTTGCTAAAAATACAAAAATTCGCCATGCACGATGGCGGGCGCCTGTAATCCCAGCTATTGGTGAGCCTGAGGCAGGAGAATCGCTTGAACCCAGGAGGTAGAGGTTGCAGTGAACCAAGATTGCACCATTGCCTGGGAGACAGAACGAGACTCAAAAAAAAAAAAAAAGAACAAAGGGACACCACTATATATTCTTCAGAAAATTAACTGAGAATGGAGATATTATGAACTACTTTCTGTGTATGTATTTTAATGATTTATGTTAAATGGGGACAGTATAACTGACTCAAAAAGAAACAGAAAACGTGAATAGTCGTGAAATCACAAATTGAATTAATAGTTTAAAAATCATCCAATATTGGGAGGCTGAGGTAGGAAAATTGCTTGAACCCAGGGGGCAGAGGTTGCAGTGAGCTGAAATCACGACACTTCATTCCAGCCTCGGCAACAGAGCAAGACTCCGTCTCTCTTAAAAAACCAAACAAAAAAAAAATCCAATAAAGAAAACTCTAGTCTCTGATGGCTTCTGCAGCAAGTTCTAATAAACACACAAAAAAGATAAAGTTATACTTTTACACAAGCCTCCAGAGAATAGGAAAAGAGGGGACATCCCCAGCTCACAGACCCTAAACTGCAATAAGATACATACATAAAACAAACAAACAAACAAAAGAAACTAGTACAACTTAGATTCTAAAACTTTACAAGGACCATAGATGAGAAAGGTAAATCACAGGCCAATTTCACACATGAAAATCAATGCAAAAAATCCTTAAAGAACTATTTGAAGGCAAAATCCAATAATAATTGAAGAGAATAATATACTATGATCAAGTGGAGATTATACCAGTATATAAGTTTAACATTTAATAATTAAAACAATTTTTAGTAAACTAGAATTGGAGTAAAATATCTTAATCTGAAAGGGAATATATATTAAAATCCTGCAGCAAATATCATACATAAAGGTAAAATCTTAAAAGTATTCTTTTTAAGATTAAGAACTAGATGAGGACGCTTACTATGACCGTTTCCATTCAACTTTGATCTGGAGGGCCTAGACAATATGGCACAAAATAAGAAATAAAAGTTATAAGTATTGAAAAGGAAGAAATGAATCTGTCATTGTTCTTCTATAATATGGTTGTATAAACAGAAATTTTTAGGAATCTACAGATAAATTATTAGAATTAACATGAATTGAGGGTGTTTCTAGATCCAAAATCAATGTATAAAAATAAACTGAGAGATATTAATAAAGATTTCCTATTTGGAGGAATATGCCAATTCAATAAAGTTGTTAATTTCTCCAAAATTTACTTATAGATTTAATGGCATTACAGTTCAAATCTCAACAGTTTTGGAATAATTCAAGATGATCATAAAATTCATGTGGAAATACAAAAAGTTTCAGAACCCGATACATTTTTGAAAAAGAAATCTTGGAAGGTTTTGCTATACCAGATTCTGAGATATTATAAAGCTATGATAATTAAGATAGTGTGGAATTGGTGCAGAGATATACAAGTAGACTGCGAGAACAAAATGGAGAGCTCTAAAAAAGACTCTTACCTATATAAACGCTTGATATTTGACAAAGGAAGTAAAGCAGAGTAGTGGGAAAAGGACACCTTTTTCAATTAATGATGCTGGAAAAATTGGGAATCACTTGGGAGAAACTGAAATTAAACCCCTAACTTATATAATAGGCAAATAATAATTGTGGATGGATTTAAAACTAAATGTAAAAGACAGAGCTATAAAGATTTTAGAAAATAACACAGGGAAAAAAATACATATATAATGTATTTTAGACAGAGTTTTGCTATTGTTGCCTAGGCTGGAGTGCAATGGCACAATCTTGGCTCACTACAACCTCCACCTCTTGGGTTCCAGTGATTCTCCTGCCTCAGCCTCCCGAGTAGCTGGGACTACAGGCGCCCGCCACCATGCCTGGCTAATTTTTGTATTTTTAATAGAGATGGGGTTTCACCACATTGCCCAGGCTGGTCTCGAACTCTGACCTTGTGATCCTCCTGCCTTGGCCTCCTAAAGTGATGGGATTATAGGTTTGAGCCACCGTGCCTGGCAAGAAGGATTTCTTAATAAAGACAGTAAAAAAAATTAATCTTAAATTAAAAGTTGATGAATTTCACTACATCTAAACTACATTTACCAAAGACAGTGTTCAAAAAGCAAAAAGACAATTTTTCCCATAGACTGGGTAAAGCTAATAGCCAACACATATCATTAATGAGGGCCTACTGTTCAGAATATATTTTTCAAAATCTTACACACCAGTAGAGAACTCAAGAAAAAATTTGGCAAAAGAGTTAGACAGGGGCTTCATATAAGGGGAAATCCAAATGGCTTACAAATACTTGAAAATGTAAGCAATGTCAGTTGTCAAGGAAATGCGAATTCTATACCACTGAGAAAAACCACTTTACTCCCTTCCTTTTGGCACAAGTTAACAATGCTGGCAATACCAAGTATTGATGAGGGTGTGAAGCACAGAACTCTTATCTCCGCTGGTGAGAGTGTAAACTGAAAGCAGTACATTTTGGAAGCAGACCAGCATCATCTCATAATGCTGGAGATACGCAAAGTCTTTGATCCAGCAGCTCCACTCCTAAGTTTATACCCTCTAGAATCACGGACTTACGTGCAGCAAGATATCTATTCAAGACTTAATAGCAGCATAGTTCATAGTAGCCCATACTGGAACAACTTCATATTAGATAAGGTGAAGCTGGCTGATTCACTTGTCACGATGAAACCGTTTATTTCCCACTCCCATAGTAGGCCAATGTGGATGCTGCCAATCAGCATGCTCTCCTGAGCAGCTCTCATCCTAGTGGTGATTCAGGAACCCCGGTTATTTCTCTCCTGTGGCTTTCAAGATCTCTACGCATGGTTTCCAAGGTCACCCAGAGGTCACCTCTAGCCCACATGCAGGGGAAAGATCATGGAAAACCATATGTGGGAGGTGTGTATGGGCGGGCCAGACCCCCTGGTCATACCTTACTGAAAGATGGCTGGCAAAGCCATCCAGATGTGCCCAGGAACAAGATGTGCCCTGGCAGAACACAGGGATAGTGATTCACTAGTAAACTCTGGCACAAGCCAAAATGCTCAGAAACAACACAATGAGTAAACTGTGATACATCTGTACAATGGGATGTGATTTGGGATGGAAGTGACAAATTATACCTACATCCAACAAGGATGAATGTAACAAAAATAATGTTGAGCAGAAGCAGCTAGACCTGAAAAAAGACTGTGGTTACATTTCTATCTCCATGTACATAAATATATACAATTCAAAAAGAGACAAAGCTAAGCCACATTGCTTACAGAAGTATACAGAGATCACAAAAGAATAGGGAAAAACAAGGGAATTGTCAGAATAAAAGTTGGGATGGTACCTCTGGGAGACGTAGGATGTGTGGTTGGGAAGGACACACTGAGGGGCTGGGAGTGCCTCAGTTCTTGACCTGATGGCAGTTGTTCGGGAGTTTATGCACTCTTCCTCACACGTATTCTGAATCCACACAGAAAAATTCAAAATGCTAAACGCATTTTTCACCTTCACATAAGAAGCCCTGCTATTTGGCACAGAGAAAAGCAGTTTCCCTGTAGGCGGAATACCATTGCCCTTTGGAAAACCAAGCTTGCTTCTCTTCCCTACTAGAAGCTGAGTGCCCTCCAGACCTAATTTTCTCTGATTTACCATGTTGAAGGGGGGAAAAAAATCTGTACTCCCATTTGACATAATTGCCAAACACCCAATTTTGTCCCTGTAGGTCCCTCTGTCAACGTTATTATCTGCTGTTGTCTTCCATAATTACTACCTCTTTCCTGAGTTGATGAACGGTTTCTGCCATCATCTAGTTTTGCAGTTAACGAAATGCCATTTCACTACTGGCGTTACTACTTTTCTCATGATCTCTTTATCTTTGTTTCCTACAGTAACTTGTAAATTCCAGTGACTCATCTCTCTCTTGTTCCAGACACTTAACTTTCAAATCTGTATTTTCCACTCTCCAGTGAACAATTTGTTTTACATTCTGTTGCATCTCCCTTTCATCATCCTTGAATTCTACAGCTGGGAAAAGCCTCTGTCCTGTTACCAGCCCTGAACACCTTTGTTTTTCCATTTCACAGACTCAGGAATCCGTTCTTGGGTAGCGACTCAAACACTCAGCTTTTGAAGGTAGATAATTTGAAGTATTCCCATGTCCCCTCACATAAAAGGCGTTTGTACTGGTGTCCTTCAGCAGAAACTTCTCTCTGCCTCCTACTGAGATATCCAAAGGGCTGGTTGGCTTCCAGCCCTGGGTCCCAGAAATGGTGGCATTTCAGTGGCAAGATTCCCACTACCTCTTGATTGTGAAATGGATTGGAATAGAATGTGCAATGTGAACGGAGTAACGTGGGGATAAGCAGCTTTGATTCTCCTTGGCTGCCTTCTGAAAAGGTTGGGTGCATCTTGCAGGTTACCTATCAGACACTGGAGACCCTAGGTCTTCAAGTTCTAGAAAACCAGAGCATGGACAGTCTTTTCTCGCTCTCTTTCTTATTACAGGAGCAACTGCTTTTAGTCACTCTCGGGAGGAATATCTACTTGTGACAGCAGCCTGGGAGAGAAACATTTTGGGGTTATTTTTCTTTTTCTTGTTTCTTTTTTCCTCCCCCGAGTCACCTTAAGAAGGTCTGAGAGCTAGTTTTCAGGCTATTTAGGGTTGAACACCTGTTATGTTGGTATAACTTGCAGGCACACCCTCTGATGAAATTACCTCTTTGGAGAAAAAGAAGCCAGCTGTAGAACTAACACTCATAAAACTAATGAGTAAATAAATGAGCAGACCCAAAAGTTGTGAAGCAATCCAGAAATTACCAAATCAAATACAATTTATTATTTGTCAGTTTCCAGTGGTTTGACTTGAGGCCTGGCTATCATTTATTTTATTGAGTCTCTCCTGCAGATTAAAGCTCCCTATTCAGGACAGATGTTTTAAAAGGTTGTTCTGGAGAGAAGAACTCAGGTTGCACCTAAGTGGGATTTTATGCAGAGTTTCTCTCACAGCTGCCTTTCTCCCCCTCCCCTTTCTATTGTAAATTACCTTGGACAAGCCTATGGTAAAGAATGTACAGCTATTTTAGTTTTTAAATAAAAGTCCTTCTTTAAATGGCACTTACTGCTTTCAAAAACAAATCGGCAAAACTAATGTAGTAGGTTACAAAAACCTAATCAATCTACAATGATTCAGTTTATCACTTTGGGCCTTTCAAAAATGATTTAAAATGTCAGAGTTGTAAAAAAAAAAAAAAAACAAAAACAAAAAACAAAAAACAAAAACAAAACAAAAAAAGCAAGATATTAAAAACTGTGCAAACTATAAAAAAGAAAACATCTATTTTGTTGCGCCAAAATGATATGATTTTAATGCTTATCATGACAGCATCCTTAGCTACTATGCATGGGCTAACTGGAAAAACAACTTATTTTTACGGAGGCCTGCCTACAGAAATGTTTCCCAAAGAAAAACATTAAAATTTCCAACTGAAAATATGTATTGATCATATAAAGGCTCATCAATTCTATCAGATACTTGGTATTTTAATAGTGTTCTGAACCCGGAATGACTGCTTGGAGGCAAAGTAATCAGAAAAGAATTGCATAAGATTCACAACATCCGTATTTTGAATATTTACTTTCCATATTAGAGGGTTTTTTAAAAGAACTTTTTCCTACCTGAACTAGATAATTTTTAAAAACATGTTTTCTTTATAAACGAGGATAAATAGGATTACTTGAATCATCTTTCATAAATTAGCTAGTCAGGAAATGATAAATTAAGGTGACTAGTCACCAGGCTCTCAAATTACGCATGCACGCACACAGGCACGCATTTAAAATATGCAATTTTCACCTTAAATTGTTGGGACTGTCCTGGTTAATCTCACGCATTGAATAATAACATAAAGTGCTTTGGGTTGCAGTCACTCTACTTGGTAATAATGGTTGATGACTCGTACAAATAATGCTTTTTAGGAAGCCTCACAATTTAACAGGAAAAAAAGGTTGAAGGAGGAATGTTTACTTTCTCTTGTATCTTTGATACACCCCCCTCAAAAGTGTCCCCTTTGATCAAAATGTTAAAGGAAGCCTAAAATACAATACATCATAAAATAAAACTTAGTATCTGTAGGGCATTTGTGGATTGGGGCAGGGAATGTGTGAGTAGGGAGGTAGGTGGGGGAGGGGAAGGAGTTTAACAGCAGATCTTCCTTCAAAGAAATAGGCAGGTTAGTGTCTTCTTCATGCTTACCCAGAGCAGCCAGCTCCTGCTCACCGGCACCCCCAGAACACACAGAGTCTCTCCTCCCTGATCCCAACACTGGCCAGTGTGCTTGTCTCCCCCAAGCTCTGTGTTAGTGCAACCAGCTCGGGGTTGTGCCCTAAATACTGGAAAGTCACAAATCACTGGTTCAAATAGACCCACTTCTTCAAAGGAAAGAATGGTGAGTGGTGAGGGAAGGAGGAGGAGGGATGCTTAAAGTGATTTACGACCCCCTTGGGTGATGGGTTTGGCACCTGGGCCATTATGCTTGGACAAGGACTATCTGGCAAGGAACAAGAGACATGGAAATTTACGAGGGGAGGGGCCGATGAGGATGGTTCAGACTTCCCTGGATTAGTCAGGCATTTGATATAAATAAGTAAACACCCAAATCACCTCCACCACAGCCCAAAATGTCTTTCTCACTCTCTTTTTTCCAAAGAGTGAAAGGGACTAGAGATTAGAAAAAGAGGTCTTGTGTATTCAAAGTGCTAATTCAGAACTTCTTTCTCTAATGCACTCATGAAACATTTTAATTGTCTGACTTTGCATTCAAAAGCCTTGTTTGCAACTCCTAATTGCAGGCTGCTTTGAACAAATAATTGAAATGCATGACTTGTGGGGCCTGCTTAAACAATTATAATGTGCTTTGCTGCTAGGTGCCGGTCCCCCTCCCAACCCCGTTCTTTTTTGCATAATGACAAGCAGCCAGCTTGATATTTGCAGCCAAGTTAAAACCTTGCTAATTTGCTGCGCTACAATCTGGGGCTGTGGCAATGGCCATACCTGCATTAATGCTTGCAACAGCAAAAATGGCTCTAATAGTTCAACTGAATGGTAAGAAGACCTTTTCATTTTCTGCTGAGAGAATCCCACTGGGGTTTTGTTTTCAAAATACAAATCTTTCATGTGCCTGTTAGTTTTGTATCTACACACAATTTATGAAGCTATTTCCCAGAAAACTCTCCCCAACCTGAATTTAACAGAGTCCTCAACAAACAGGTTCCTTCCTTTCAGGGGTCTCAGGTTTAGAAATGAAACAAAAGTGTCCAAATCCTGGGAATGCCCCATCACTGGCCACCGTGGGCAGCTGAGGACCACACACAGGGATACTGCCTCTGAAAAGGACTCGCTTTTAGAATCTAGAACACGGGGCCAGATGTACCTCCACTCCAGCCTCCTTGTCAGGACTCAAGAGGTTTGAGGAAACTCATTCATGTTTTGAACATTTAAGTTTTTTTTTAAATTGCAGTAAAGTATACACAACCTGAAACTTACCACCTTAAACAATTTTAAGTGTATAGTTCAGTGGCATGAAGTGCCTTCACACAGCTGTGCTACCATCACCCTGTCCATCCATATGTCTCTTCATTTTGCAAAACTGAAACTGCATAACCATTAAACCATAACTCTCTGTTTCCCGCTCCCGTAAGTCCCTGGCAACCACCATTCTATGTTAGGTCTCTAAAAATTTGACTACTCTAGATGGACTTTATTTTTTTTTTTAAAGATCAACCTTACATGTTTTAGTATTAAAAAGATAAACATTTTACTCTAAGAATAAATTCTGCCTTTACTGGACTCACCTGCTTCGATAATTCACAATGCTCCCATCATTTTGCTTATTTCTATTTGGAGTTGTGGGGGGTGGGGGCATTTAGCAGATTGAAAAAAGTAGATTTCGGCCGGGCGCGGTGGCTCAAGCCTGTAATCCCAGCACTTTGGGAGGCCGAGGTGGGTGGATCACGAGGTCAAGAGATCGAGACCATCCTGGTCAACATGGTGAAACCCTGTCTCTACTAATACAAAAAATTAGCTGGGCATGGTGGCGCGTGCCTGTAATCCCAGCTACTCAGGAGGCTGAGGCAGGAGAATTGCCTGAACCCAGGAGGCGGAGGTTGCGGTGAGCCGAAATCGCGCCATTGCACTCCAGCCTGGGTAACAGGAGCGAAACTCCGTCTCAAAAAAAAAAAAAAGAAAGAAAAAAGTAGATTTTAAAATTCACTGTTTTAAGGTCCCAATGCCGCCTGATAAAGACACCACTGAAGATGACTGTTTTTGTCCCCAGGTACCTCCCAGATGCTCTCAGTGGTCTTGGCAGGGTGGCCACAGGAGGGAGTCTCCAGTGGTCCAGGCACTGTGCTTCATACATTATTAGTTCTAAGAGCTCACAATGACCTGTGAGATAGCTATTGTCTCTTTTTTACAGATGGGGAGATGAAGCTCAGAAAAGCTGGGTAATTCGCCCAAAGTCACACAGCTCCTCTGTGGGGAGACTGGGATTCAAGCTGGGTCAGTGGGACTTCAAAGCTCTTTTCAAGACACTGAGCTGCACAGCAGGAAGGATCCACAGGAAGAGGTACTTCAAAGACACTTGCTGTTTGGCAGGGAGAGTGGGGATTAACACCAGCTTGTCCCAAGACACAGGTGTAACACATGTAGGGGTGCTGAGGGAGGAAAATTCCTACTCATTGTTATGAATACCCCACATCCCCTCCCAGACTAAGCTGCACCCAGCAGGTGGTATCAGAACCTTCGTGAAGACTCTGGCCTAGTGCATCCTGGTTTTATTAATCTCCAGAGAAGAGCCCAAAGATTCTCTTCATAACCCACTTTTGAGCTAAGAAAGCCATTCATCCCAATAACAATAGCTGGCCTATATTGAGTGCTTGTCACTTACAAACACAGGCAGCCTTGCTCTCAAGTTCACACACTTAACACTACCCTAGACAAATTCTCTTAACATGAAATGCAAGTCAGTCTGCAGACCCCATTCAACTCCATGCCTTCAGTAGAGAGCTTGTTCATGTAACACTGAGCTCTACTGTGCCAAGTGAGAGTTCTTCCCTATGATGGGTAGACCACATTTGGGTCTTCCAAGTCACAGCATATGACAGAAAGCATCAGCTCTGCTTCTCTAGGCAGGTGGTCCAGTCTCTCCAGGTACTCCTCACTAGAGATGGTGACTATAGCATACACGCGCACGCGTGCACACACACACACACACACACACACACAAAGATATGAATAGACTCCATCTTGGATGGAAACATTGGTTGTAGTCATCTGTTACTGAAAACATCACCTCCAATGTTTTTCTGCTCCCTAGAAGCCCAAATTAAAAACTCAAATGTGTGCTATAGAAATCAAATGATGTAGACATCTATTACAGATTTCTCCAGGAAGTATTTAATCACAGCAGAATGGTTGAGAACCACAGTCTTGGAGCCTGATAACTCAGGTTCAAATCCCATGTCTGTCATTTATTAGCTGCGCAATTCTAAGCAAGTTACTTATCTTTTCTAGGCCTCAGTTTCCTCTTCTGTAAAATGGGAATAACACCACTAGTACCTACCTCAAAGAGATAGTTGAAAGGGTTATGTAAGTTAAGCACTGAATAAATATTACCAATTATTATCATTTTAAGTTGAAATGCAATTACGTCTCCAAAATATTATAAAAAAAATACATCACCAGAATTTAACCAAACCTTTGATCCTACTTCTAGACTTCAGAACATATAAGGAGTAGAAGAACAAGATAAATGATATTGCACAGGACAAACATCAGACAATTCCAGAATTGTGACACATTCTATAGGACAGCTACCCAATATCTTCCTACCAATTATTATCTAATAATAGTGACTCTTCCAATTCGTTTAATGCTTCCACGTATGCTATGTCTCTGTCGGCCGTCACCACAAGCCTCTGCAGGGCAGGCCTCAGGCCTACTGTGTGGATGAGGAGTTTGTGTTTTGCCCACTGAAGATAGCCAGCTGCCTTGCCTTGGCCACACAACTAAAGAGCACTGAGGGAGGATCACAACATTCTTTCCCCAACACCTGTTTTTCTCAAGAGCGCTTCACCTCCACCCCTACCCCCCACCAACTACTGCGCCTCAAATACTGAGATCATTTTGATCTGGCTTCCGTAACTGTAGCTAGGAGGCAGCTGAAACAGAACACACACAGAAAAACTGAAACCCACCTAACCTCTCGGTTCTGATTTACCTTTTGTAGATTTGAGTCATTGGCTGCCATCTGCTGAACTAGCTACCTGGCTGCATCCTTGGGAGGCCACAGCTGAGTCAATCTGCCACATCTGCCTGGTGAAGGAGGGCACATTCAAAGGTGAACTGGCACAGTCAGCAGCTTGCGCTTGATTATTCGGTAAGACTTTCAGGACTTATCTCTTCAGGGTTAACAAAAGAACCCAAGCCTGTGCATGTGGCCCTCTGCACCCAGCATCTAGCCCAGTACCAGACACAATCAGATTCTTACACATGTTTTCGGCTAAGGGTATCTTTCCGTGATTTTTCACCCACAAATCCTGACCCAACTTGAAGCGACACCCACAAAGTTGGAACAATTTTAGCATCAAAATGAATAATTGATGTTAATGGATTGAAGCACATTGAATGTATAAAATCCCTGTGTCTATAATGAGAATCAATAAAGAGAAAGCAAGCAGGCAAACATACCGTCATTTCTCATCTTGGAGAAGGCCATTACACCAACTCCTTACTCTGGAAATTGGTAAATAAAAGACAAGAATTATGCTTTTTCCAGTTAGAACTCTATTTTAAGTTGACCATTAAGCCCCTGTTGATGAGGCAAGGCCTTCTTTTATGGTTGAATACTGGTTACTAAATGTAGAAGGAATTGTCAGGGGTCAGAACATGCTACCCCAAAATATGAGACCTTGAAAACTGAGAAAATTGCAGAAGCAGAAAGGTCATTCTCTGACTTTCTCTTGTCTTTCTGTGTAAGAGCTGGCCATAAAATCATTCTCCAACCTACCTCCCCTGAAAGTAGGTCACAAGATCCTCATGTGACAGGTGTCCTTCCCCAAGCCAGGAGAAAAGGAATGAAGATACAGAGGCCAAGAAAAATCCCAACAAACAGGTTGTGCTAAGTCTCCCCAGTTCATTATCATTAGGTCATAATGATACTATGTCCAGTCACACTTCTACATGACTGTCCATTCTTCCTCAACCTAAGCATAAAAATATACAGATTTCTCTGGGTCTTTGAGGTCTTCATTTCTGAAGGTTCCCATATCACACAAAACTTTAGCTAAATAGCCGGGCGCGGTGGCTCACGCCTGTAATCCCAGCACTTTGGGAGGCCGAGGTGGGTGGATCACGAGGTCAAGAGATCGAGACCATCCTGGTCAACATGGTGAAACCCCGTCTCTACTAAAAATACAAAAAATTAGCTGGGCATGGTGGCGCATGCCTGTAATCCCAGCTACTCAGGAGGCTGAGGCAGGAGAATTGCCTGAACCCAGGAGGCGGAGGTTGCAGTGAGCCGAGATCGCTCCATTGCACTCTAGCCTGGGTAACAAGAGCGAAACTCCGTCTCAAAAAAAAAAAAAAAACTTTAGCTAAATAAAGTTGTTACACTTTTCCGTTGTCAATCTGTCTTTTGTTATAGGGGTGTCAGCCATGAACCTTGCAGTGGGTGAGGGAAAGATACTATCTTTTCTCCCTTTTGAATGACAAAATTAGAAAATTACCATTTTGCAATCCCTGAAGAACTAAGAAATTAAAGCAAGACTCCGTGGACAATAGGAAAAAGATTGATGAATTAGATTCAGGCCAGGAGCAGTGGCTCATGCCTGTAATCCCAGCACTTTGGGAGGCTGAGGCAGGAGGATCATTTGAGCCCAGAAGTTCGAGACTAGCCTAGGCAATAAATTGAGACCTTGTCTCTACAAAAAGTATTTAAAAATTAGCTGGGCATAGTGGCATGTACCTGTGGTCCTAGCTACTCAGGAGGCTGAGGCAGGAAGATAGCTTGAGCCAAGAAGGTTGAGGCTGCAGTGAGCTGACTGCACCATCTTTCTAGCCTGGGCAACAGAGCAAGACCCTGTCTCAAAAAATAATTAATAAATAAATAAGATTCATATGGTATCAATGTACTAACTCCGCTGCATGCCCCTCTTCTCAAACAGATTTCTTTCTTTTTTTTTTTTTTTTTTTTTAAGAAACAGGGTTTCACCATATTGGCCAGAATGGTCTCGATCTCCTGACCTCATGATCTGCCCACCTCGGCCTCCAAGGTGCTGGGATTACAGGCATGAGCCACCGTGCCAGGCCACCAAACAGATTTCTTAGTAGTCACAAGTCAATGCTTTTATAATGGGGCATCTGGCTACAATGACCTAAACCTATGATTGGTCTTAGCACTTCCAAAGTGGGACAGGCAGACATTCTGTACCTCTTGATGAGATGCAATACAAAGTACACAGTACCACCTAGGAAACATTCTCACAAAACATATTCCAGACCAGGCGCAGTGGCTCACACCTGTAATCCTAGCTCTCTGGGAGGCTGAGGCAGGCGGATCACCTGAGGTCAGGAGTTCGAGATCAACCTGGCCAACATAGTGAAACCCCATCTCTATTAAAAATACAAAAATTAGCCGGGTGTGGCTGCACATGCCTGTAGTCCCAGCTACTCAGGAGGCAGAGGTAGCACTCAGCTGAGATCGTGCCACTGCACTCCAGCCTGGGTGACAGAATGAGACTCCATCTCAAAAAAAGAAAAAAACTTCTACCCAAATCTAGTCAAACTTTCAGATATTACTTCCAGGTTACAGGAGATACAGGAGGTAGAAGAACAGGACAAATGATATTGCAAGAAGAAAAAGTCAGATGATTAAAGAATAATTCAGTTCTACGGGACAAATGACTTGTTATCCTCAATAAATGAATGTCATGGAAATGGAGAGGAAAGAAAGAGATGAATTCTGGCATAGATAATCCACAAGAATTGGAATTATGAAATTCTATTATCTTCTGGAAGCCGTATTTCTTCCTAGAACAGTGCCCAGAGCAAGAAGCAGGCCGTACTGAACACTCAATACATCCCTGACCTCTCAATACATATCTGTTAAATGTAAGAATGGATAAGTGAATGAAATGTATTGATGAGACAAAGAGGCTCAGGGCGCTATGTGCTGTGCTCGGTGAGGGCAGGTTGGTGGCAGAGCTTGGACTGATGTTTGATCTATCAATCCCTAACCTGGTGCTTGTTCCATAGTTCCCTCTTTATTTTTGATTTTTCATACATGACTTAGTTTTAGATTTTAAAAGCCTTACGAGACATAACCACCAGATGTAATGTGTGGTTCCTAGTTGGACCCTGGTTTGAATAAACCAGCTGTAGAAGACAGCTAAGAAACTAAACAGGAAATGGCTTTTATAAGATGAAATTAACACATCTCTGAGAACGCTGTCAGGTGAGACATGGGTATTATGGTTACACAGGAAGCAGTCAGATACTATTTTCTGGAAATGTATACTAAAATTTTTAAAGGGAAAAGTCATGATATTGGCAATTATTTTTAAACATTAAAACATAAAGAAATTGGTGAACCATTTACAGTAACATGTTAGTAACTATTAAATCCAGGAGATGGAGACACGGGCATTTATTAGGTTTCTCTTTGTTCTATGTGAAATGTTCATAATGAGGTGGGTGGGTAGGTAGGTAGATGGACAGACAGACACCCAGCTACCCAGCCAGAAAAGTCCTGGAATTCTTTCATGTCTCAATGAATTGACCAATTTTGCCTAACTAGGATAGGATCGTTAAAAATTTTTTCTCAATCACCTATTTTCTAAGAATGTTAACTTTAACATTGACTTAATTCTTATTAAGAGAAATAACTTTATTTTTGAACAACTTCAAGTCACATACATTTGCACAGCACATGTTGTATTTAATAAAGAGCTTAGAAACCACCAAAGTGCCCCCAAAACATTTAGAATGTGATTTTCAAACAGTGTGCAGGAAATGCTATTCCTCACAACGTTTCATGAAGATAAACCAGGGGAGAGGGTGTCAAGGCTGTGTGAGTTTAATAAATCCCTGCTAGAGCAGTCTTCAGCTCTGGGCTGATGAAAAATCTGAGGAGACAGAAACTGGGAAGGGTGGATGTTGGGGAGAGAGATCAAGAGAGGTTCATTAGTAATCCCAGCACTATGGGAGGCTGAGGTCAGCGGATCATTTGAGGTCAGGAGTTTGAGACCAGCCTGGCCAAAACTGTGAAATCCTATATCTTATAAAAAATACAAAAAACAGCCAGGTGTGGTGGTGTGTAGTCCCAGCTACTCAGGAGGCTGAGGCAGGAGAATCGCTTGAACGTGGGAGGCGAAGGTTGCAGTAAGCCAAAATCAGGCCACTGTCCTCCAGCCTGGGTGACAGAGTGAGACTCTGTCTTTAAAAAGACAGAGAGACAGGTTAGTTGTAGGTACAAAGAACTATTAGGCACATGTTTCAAGAAAACTAGAAGAGACAACTTGAAATGACACCAATACAAAAAAATAATAAACACTCGGGGTGGATATCCCAGATATCCTGACTTGATCATTACACATTCTATGCGTGTAACAAACATGTGTACCCCACAATATGCAAAACATTCTGTATCAATAAAAGAGAAGAAAAACAAATTCCAATAAATCTAGGAGAAGCTTGTGGCCCTCAGTTACAGCATTTTCCATCACATTTGAATACTAATTTGAAGAAGGTACCACAGAGAGGGCTAACAGCATGGCTTCTGCTTAACGCTGTGCTGACCCAGAAGAATCCAGCTACTGGACTCGAGACATGGAGAGAGCCAGTTCTTTCCTTTCTGCCTAGTCCATGCTGTGTACACCTCCAAGTTTGCCCACAGAAGGGGAAGCATCTGCTGCGTGGCTGCAGCCACCGCACCCCACCTGCTTAGTGCTGGGTATTCCCTATACTGTGAGATGAGATCACACATTTGAACATGAGAAAGCATCAAGGAGAACATTAGTTTACATTTGCATGCGTTTAAGGAACTAGGCTGTACATGAAAAAAACACAAACAAAAACAGGGAGCAGACTGTAGAATGAGCCCTGCGTGTGAAATTGGCAGACCTGTCAGTCCCAGTTTTGCCTCCAACTGGCTACCCATCATTAACACAGGACCTAGCCTTCTGGAGCTGTGCGATCTCATCTACTAAATATCTATCTGTCTCCACCCATCCATCCATCCTCTCATTCCATGAATGGTTTTTTTGAGTGCCCAGTATGCGCCAGGTACTACACTAGGCAGTAGGCAGGCATGTCCACCTCCAGAAAACGACAGATTTCCTAAAGCCTTGTATATTAGTCCTGCATTACCTTTGTCAGGCTCTACTTCTCCTTCCCCCACCCCCGCCTTTTTTTTTTTTTTTTTTTTTTTTTGGACAAGTAGTTGTGAGTAACTACAGGTACTTTTGAGACAAGTGGATTTCGGCTAAACCTTAAGGAAACTTCTGGGTAAATATAAACGATCAGCATAAAAACAACGTAGTCGTTGACTCACGATTTAAAAACTGACATTGTGACAACTTGTTGATGGAGGATGCACAGTCTCCAGGGCAGAGAAAGCCAACTGGCGGTCCCGGCCAGGCCAGCCCACAGCTGGGCTCAGATAGGCGTGCCTGGTGCACCCATACAGGTGTTTTTCTCCTGATAGAGATCTGTTTGTTTAGACCACCAACTTTATCAAAAGGGGGAAAATCAGAACAGGATTAAGAACAAGAGATATTTTCAGCAAAATGGAATTGACCATGCAGTGGACTCTACCCTTTTGCTTCGTTTTGTGTGTGTGCTTGTTTTTATATACCCCATCTGACCACAACAGCTCTTGGGTCTGTGACACTCCAGTCTAGACTAAAAGATAAGTTAGTCAGTAACTGGCCTCTCAGAAAAGTTCTTTGGAACGTCGTTTCCTAATAGGAGGGGTTGGGGGAAGGGAGCAGTGGAAGACAAGGAGAGGGTGCCCCCTTTCTGTAACCGCCTAGCTACAGCAGAGACAGACAAATCTCACACTGTAAGCACTGAGACAGACTGGGGATTATCTGGCTCACTCCTAACTTAATACTGAAGAAATGAAGCCTCAGAGAAGCCCAGAGCTTGCCCTAAGCCAGACAGTTGAACCAGAACAGGCCCAACCCGCTCTCCTGAATCTGCCCTATGGTTTTCTTTTCTTCTTTAAGACGCCTCAACCTCGAGTGAAAGTGAAACTGCAACTTCTATTAAAACATGCTTTTTAATCTCTGAGCACCACGACTTTTTGTGCGGTTTCCCCTCCCAGTTAATTATCTAAGTGAAATATTTCATTCTGACCTGGCATGAGGAGCCCAGAAAAACGAGCCCCCAAGAGTGGGCTTATTGGCAGCACGCTTTGCAAAGCTTCTCTGGTTTGCTAAGAAGCACTTCACAGCCCCGAGCTCATCTTTCTCATGGCACAAGAGAGTGACTGCTCTTGCAGGCATGTCACAAGTACAAAACAAAGGAACTTGGGATGATCAGCAGAGTTCAGTGTTAAGAACGGGAACTTGAAACCAAACTGGAGTTGCAGAAAACTTTTCTTTGGCCCAGTTTCCTCGTCTTTAACACCAAGCTAACTATATAGTACCCGTTTCATACTATTGTTGTTGAAATTAAATGAGACAATAAATAAGAAAATGCCCAAAGGAAGTGCCAAAAGATATCTATTACTACAGTTATAACTAGGTAAACAAAAGTATTATTCACTTGGACTACTCTTACGTGTTTTTGTTTTGGAAAGAGCAGAGAATCACAATTCCTTCTCACAAGTCATATAGATATTGAAGCTCTAACAGAAATTTTGGACAAAGATTCTTAAGAAAGCAGAATATTTCCCAACACAAATCTTTTCCTTTTTTTTTTTTTTTTTTTTTAAATCTTAAAGACAGCTTCAAGTAAAGATCAACCCTAGTTAGTCACCTCCGAGGGGCCGTTAGTCTGCTCTCCCTGTGGCGTGTCATACTGGATGTGCTTACCAATGTTGGGTTCCTTTTCTGCTTTAATCAGCCGACGTGGGGCACTGTGTGAACAATGTAGCAATCACCTACGTCCCCAGCAGGTATACTAATTGCGTCATTTCCATAACAAACTCATCTTTCACCAGCGTGAATCCTTGGAATTTGTGGATGGTCCCTTCCATAGCCAGCTCTCCTCTCTGAGGGGTCTTTGTCTGAAAGGTTAAAGCCTAATGGTCCCAGAATATTGAGGGGGTGCCCAAGAGAGGGGAGGATGGGATTACTTTGGAAACATTTGGTAGTGGAACCGGGAAGCACAAATTTAAGCATGTGTATAGCACAGTAGCATTGCAAACTACCTCAGAAATCTCAGAGTTTAGCCCTGCGCTTAATTCCAGCATATAGTTACCCCTGTCACTAAGAGGTGGGATTCATCTTCACTACACTACAAATGTGTTTTTTTAGTAAAATGATTTTCTTCTTGCCTTCCTCCAAAATACTGAGTTTCTATCACCTACATCTGAAATCCTTTTTCTGCTTGATGGTATTCCTATTTCTCTGGTTCTAAAAACTGAAGAGAAAGGAAGGCAAGCCTGAATGTCACTTTTCTGCACAAATTTGCAAAACCGCTGTCCAACCCCGGCCACCCGCAAGCCCCCACACGAGCAGCTACTTGCACGGCTTTGCAACAAGTACCTACTGGGAAGCCCTAAGGTGAACAGACTCTGCTGAAAAGGATTGTGAGTTGTGGATTACGAGGCAAGTAACTTCTCAAAGTGTTTTCAGGAGTCTTTGTTTCTTAGCAGGTGTAAGGCTTACTCTAAAAATTAAATCATCATTGAAAGTTAAAAGCAGCAAAAATCGTGAAGGACTAAGTACCAACAATGTGAGGTCAATACAATCACAAGTTAATTTTTTAATCCGTATCTCTATACAGATATATCACACAATGCTTATGGCTGTATTTTCTGCATAGTGACACAATGGCTAATTTACATTTAATTTTTATCAATCTATATATACTAGTTTTGTCTATAATACATACATATTTCTTGTTGAAAAACTCCACTAAATAAAAATAAACAGCTGGAAGCCTACTGAGGATCACAAAGCATGGGGCAGGTCGAACCACTCGGTTTCATTGCTACCTGCGAATGGCCCCTCTCCTAGCTGCTCTGAGAAGAAAAACTCCATCAGTACTTGGAGAGGCCTAATGTGCTGGGGAGTGATCTTTATATGTTACACTAAACATGTCTGCTAGAATAAATTTCACAATCTAACCTTCCTACATTTTCAAATTATGAATCCATGCCTACCTCATTTGTTATTTTCTTCGGCAAAGAAAAGTCCCGCGAGAGGTTGAAACACTAACTTTTTAACAGTGCCTTCGTTCTAATCAGGAATGGAGACATGGTCTCAGCAGTGCTTTGCAGTGTGTCATTCTCCGAGTTCTGCGATCTTTTCCAAGCCACACTTCAAGTGTCTTTTTTAAAGGGAGTATCAGCCAGTGTGCTCCACCGACTGGTAAGGCAGTAAGGAGAGAGACCTACCAGAACTGCACACTCCACTTGGTTGTTCAGAAACAGAGTAAGCAGCAAGGAAGAGACGGGCACCTGGTTTCATAAAAATTTGGAAAGTGGGTTTTTAGTTCCCATTTATATACATACTTAATTTTTAATGACGCTTCAGACTTTGACTTAAATGTCACTTCTGCAAGAATGCCCTCCTCAACTCCTCAGATTAGCTAGCCCTCCTGTTAAACTTTACCGTGACATTTCGGTTTTTAAAATTTTTTAAGATAGGGTCTTGCTCTGTCGTCTAGGCTGGAGTGCAGTGGCATGATCTCGGCTCACTGCAGCCTCCGCCTCTCGAGTTCAAGCAATTCTCCTGCCTTGGCCTCCCAAGTAGCTGGGATTACAGGCTACTACACCTGGCTAATTTTTGTATTTTCATTACAGATGGGGTTTCACGATGTTGCCCAGGCTTGTCTCAAACTCCTGACCTCAGGTGATCCACCCACCTCAGCCTCCCAAAGTGCTGGGATTACAGGTGTGAGCCACTACACCCAATCTGCACTTTGCATTTTTATGCTGGCATTGATCACTGTTATAATAAAGTAAATATATGTGTAATTGTTTGTGTAACTGCCTGTTTCTCCCACCAGACTATGAGATGAAGGACTATATCTGTCTTTTTGCTGTGGTATTTTCAATATCGAGTTCTGGGGCTAGAACATACATAGTCAAGTATTTATTGAATAAATGAAAGAATGAATGAAAGAAATACTTCTCCAGCCCTTTGCTGTAACCCGCTTCTGCTTTTTGGCATTTGGCTTCACATTAATTACCTAGTAACCTCATAATAATATAAACACTCATTGTGGCAACGGCTATACAGTTATTATTGGATATAAATGGTTCTTTACACTATTCACAAGCTTTTCATCCCGCGGTGATGAGGTGGTGGTGGTGTTACATCCATACTAGAGTTGAGGGACAAGAGGTTCAGCAAACGATTTATCTAATCAAACTTACGAAGAGGCAGAACCACAAACTGCAGACATGTTCCACAGAAACACTGACCCTCAGGAATGCCAGGGCCATCTGCTTCCATGAGCAGCAGTCCTCACCCCGAAGTGCTTCTTTGCAGAACTTCTGTTTCTGGGCCACCTTTATTTAAGAGGTTCAAGTGGGTATGATCAATACTGTTTTAATTTCACTCCAGATAAGATTTGTATCTTAATAGAGGCCCTTGAGATAATTTTAGGTGATACAATAGTCTTTTAAAATATAGTTAAAAATTTACTTTGATGTGAATTATTGAAAAATGCAAACAGACACCTAATGTGTAATTTCACTGATATCAGTGCTTTGGATGAGGCTAAGTATAAAGAAAAGACAAATATTTTTAAATGTAAAAAATAGAAGAAAAAGTATTTCATAGATCTAGTGAATACCGGGAAGGTGGTGTGTAAAGAACCGCAGTTTGGGGAACACAGTTTTAACCCTAAGGATTGAAAATCTAGGAGCATAGTAAGTACTCAGTGTCTATTCACCATTTATTAGCAAAAATGCATTGAGCTCCTACTACATTTACGAGAAACAGTTATGATCAAGATAGCTAGATAGGATCCTTGCCTTCACCAAGCTATAGCCATTCATATGAAGGAACAGATAAATGAATTATGAGGAAGAATGGGAAGAAGGGAGAGAGGGAGGGAGAGAGGGAGAGAGAGAGGGAGAGAGAAAGGGAGGGAGAGAGGGAGGGAGAGAGGGAGGGAGAGAGGGAGAGAGAGAGGGAGGGAGAGAGGGAGAGAGAGAGGGAGGGAGAGAGGGAGAGAGAGAGGGAGGGAGAGAGGGAGAAAGAGGGAGAAAGAGAGGGAGGGAGAAAGAAAGGAATAGAGGGAGGAACAAAGGGAGGGAAGGAGAAGGAACGGAGGGAGGGAGGAGAAGGGAAGGAAAAGGTGGGGAAGGGAAGAGAAGGAAGAGAGGAAGGAAGGGAGGGAGGGAGGAAGGGAGGAAGGAAGGAAAGAAGCATCCAAATACAGGAATTGTAATGAATATATGAGTAAGGAGAGCTAGGTTTAGAGCTAGGCGTTCTCTAAGGGGTCCTCAAATTATTTGCTTATACTTTCCATGGAGAGCAGCATATAGAACATTTGATTTTGTTCACTTTCCCCTGCAGGTTCAACAGAGATCTTTCTCCATTGGTGTGTTTTCTTCTAGCAATATCAGGGTTTACTTGTTAAGACATTTTGACTGCCATGTCATCTGGATGCCTTAGACACACAAATGCCCCAGAAAGTCAAAGGTGTCACAGAATAACCATGAATGACACTTGTCATCTAGATTCTAGTCCCTAGAAACTTTGACAGATACGGCAAGAGGGACCCCAAGGAAGCTTGGATGTGTTCCCATCGCACCTAAGGGAGGAAATCCACATAAGCAAGAATATACTCTACAAGCCTTAGGAGAGTTTTGTTGTGTTTTTTAAAAAATAAAGTCTTGCTCTGTCACCCAGACTGGAGTGCAGTGGTGCAATCTTGGCTCACTACAACCTCTGCCTCTCAGGTTCAAGTAATTCTCCTGTCTCAGCCCCCATCTAGCTGGAACCACAGGCATGCACCACCACACTGGCTAATTTTTGTGCTTTTAGTAGAGACGGGGTTTTGCCATGTTGACCAGGCTGGTCTCGAACTCCTAACCTCAGGTGATCTGCCTGCCTCAGCCTCCCAAAGTGCTGGGATTACAGGCATGAGTCACCTCACCCGAACCCTTAGGAAGATTTCTAACATAGACTTTTGAGTGTCTATTAAAAGAAAAACAAGTACCTAGACATGCATATTTAAGAAGCAAGCCTGACAAAGCCCTTACTACTGATTACGGAGGTTGGCTCACCTTTTTCCGTTTGAATCTCTGCCACTTCACAGAAAATCTATCCTCCTTTATACCAACATTCCTTTGCAGTAAGCATTTTGCCCAGTTTACCACTGCTTCCTGATGGAGATGGATACATCTGCATCTGGCATGCTAATTAGATTAGAGAATAATGACCAGAAAGATCTTGGGGATGCAAGGGTAATTTATTACTCACATTACTTCCACCCTATCTAAGAAGTGTTCAGAAGTAAAGTGTCTAATTCCCCCAGAATTCACTTATCATACTTGGAAAACGAAACACAAGTTGGAAACGAGGAGTGCCTCCACGCTTCGGCTCTGTTACAGGGCGGTCATCGTAGGAATCTGTAGGTATTTCCAAATACTTCTGCAGACTTTTTACTGAGATGATAATGCTACCTGTAGGAAAAGGGGATAGTCGTAGTCGCCATCACCTATTGCACGCTGACATGTGCAGGCGTATTTAATTCTCCAGATAAGCCTTGTGAGGTAGATGGAATTAATTCTATTACACAGGAGGAGCAAATAGAAAATCCAGAAAATAACTTGCCCAAAGTCATGCAACTGATACATAATGGACCAGGAGTTTGAACTGAAGTCTGACTTTAAATCCATGTTCTTTACTGCTTTGCTGCCACCCAAATGAACACTTGCTGTGTGTGCTCATTAGCTCACCTGACAGCCAGCAACCACAGCCCGAGCATCACAGTGCCGGGGCAATTTGCTGAAGCTCCTTGGCATTCAATAATAGTGACAAGTAAATATAATAACTTGCGTGCCGTTTTATTCATTTCAGAGCCAAAGCCTGAACTAACAGGTAGAGAAACTAGGGTGTTCTCAAGGCAGGTGCTGGGGCCCTAAAACAAGGTTGGCGCATCCTACTCTGCCCGGAGTTGCTCCTCTCCTCAGCACAGGCCCTCTAGCTCCAGCAGGTGGCACTGCCCTTGGGACTGAAGCAGATGCCCTCTGCCATCCCAAGAGCTCAACTGGCCAGTTGATTCATTTCCTTCCACTTCGTCTACCTGTCTGCCGTTTGGTGTTGCAGGCAGAGGAAAGAGGTAGCTTTGATGGGAAGGAAAGACCATTTGATCACGCAGTGGCTGCATCATTTCCTAGGAAGGGAATTTTGAGCAAATCCCTTAGCAGCAGCGTCCTAAGTTTCCTCATCTGTGAAATAGGATTGAGGCTAATACCTACCCCACGTGTAGGATGAAATGTGAATGTGTATGAGATGCACAATGCAGGATGGACTGACAAAGAAAACAGAATGGGAAGAAGAAAATTCACATTTAATTGGCATCTACATCCTGTGTATATAAATATGCATGATGCTTTGCACACATGGCTTCATGTATTTCTCACAAGTTTGTCCAGGAGGATATTATCACCCTCTTTTCAGATGAGGAAACAGGACACAGCAAGATTAATTGACCCAGCCATGGTCCACAGCCAGTTCGCCACAGATCTGGATTCGAATTAAGGTGAGCCTCATTTGATTAACACAGTCCCACACCGCCACTCCATAGAAGAAGTGGAGGTGCTGTTTTGTAAACTTGTGAGGAGGAACAGAACGGAGGCTAGTGTGGCCAGAAGATGTGAAGCACAGGGAAGGAGCGGGCACATGAGGAGCTGGGAGAGGGAGGCAGTAGCTGGACCACACGGGACCTGCAGGACTTAGTAAGAAGTCTGAATTTGGCTAGGCGTGGTGGCTCATACCTGTAATCCCAGCACTTTGGGAGCCCAAGATGGGTGGATCACCTAGCTCAGGAGTTCAAGACCAGCCTGGCCAATATGGTAAAACCCCGTGTCTACTAAAAATACAAAAATCAGCCAAGTATGGTGGCAGGTGCCTATAATCCCAGCTACTCGGGGGGCTGAGGCAGGAGAATTGCTTGAACCCAGAGGCGAAGGTTGCAGTGAGTCATTGCACCACTGCACTCTAGCCTGGGCGACACAGCAAGACTCCATCTCAAACAACAACAAAAAAAGAAATCTGAATTTTATTGTAGTTTTCCTGGGAATGTCTCAAAAGAATCTCAATGAAGTCTCTTGCCTCTGCTATCTACACCAGATGATTCATACAAGCTCCTTGCATGTGGACATTTGCATTTTTTCAGAGGAATTAAGGAATTGCAGCACTATGAATTACGAAGGTCTTCATGGATAGTGACTCTATCTGCCATACTGTGTGTCTACCCACTTGCCATTGGGGCAAGAATGTAAATTCTCCCTGGCAGGCGCTGGCCATCATCACCAAGAAACCAATGGGCCAAAAACCGGAAGCTTCCTTGTTTATCACAGGCTCAGATAGTTTTGCACCAAAGGCCACTGATCCCAGACTGTCCCTTCCACTCGACAGAGGTTGGCACCCACAAGGACCCAAGCCCATGACAATACTTTGTGAGTTCTGATTTATACACCAGCATTTCCTCACCTCCTCCAAACCTTTC